>NC_054375.1:130651416-131269749 GCF_017654675.1 Xenopus laevis | reverse complement strand
AGTAGGGAGGGTTAAAAATAATGTCATTGTGCTCCAAGTTTATTGAGTGGCGCTATAGAAAGATTCCATTATACATTGTAATAGGCCTCCTGGTGAATTGGGTAAACTGGGAAAACCTGCATAATGTCCTTAGCTTAATATAGGCAATTCCTTCTTGCAAGATGGATTTCCAATTAATTTACTGTATGTTGTGTTGCCCATATCATACCTCTTAAATCACACGCCAAGACACACTATTATCAGGAAGCCTTTAAAAAGCCTCTACATGTTGTACTCTTTACCTCCTTGTTCAGTAAATTCACGGTTCTCTGTTTTATTCTAGAGTATAACAACTCTTGACTAATGAACGTCTGAGTTGTACAATGTGTATTGGATATTCTATGAGGTGTCCTCAACAGGGACAGGCTGCTACCGATATAGAACAGTCCTTTCCACTAAGATCACTAGCTGTGGGATAATCAATCACAGATATATCCTTAATATGCAGCTGATATCGACTAGTGGCTAGTGACATTTTGGACATATATGTATTCTATTGATTTTGTAGGCAATTGAATAAGCACCATCCATACTATGCTATACTATTAGTGATGGGCGAATAAATTCACCAGCCATGGATTCACTGTGAATTTTCACGTTTGGCTCAATTTTTGCCATATTGAGTATTTTTTCGCAGATTTATCGGCAAAGCGAAAAATCCCCTTTAAAAGACACTCCCTGAGAGGATTACCCATCACTTACTTGCATCACCGTATGTACTCAAGGGAGTAACTGCTACTATCCAGTATCAGGCTGGCCCGCAGGGATACCGGATTTGTTTACATCATAGTATTGCATTCTTTCATAGTTGCACCTTCATTAAACTTACTCTGTGATCTGGTTATACAGCCAACTCACACACTACAATGCGCCATCGATTATGTCAAAGGCATTGAAATGCTATTGAAATAATGGAATTACTTTACAATAATAAAACATTTTGCTGACAACCCTTTAAGCCTTGATAGAAACACGTTGAAGCCTTCTATACATAAATCATCATCTCTAAAATGCTTGAGAAAATAGAGGTTTGCCAAATTAGTTCAGGTATGGGACCTGTTATCCAGAATGCTCGGGACCTGGGGGTTTCTGGATAACGGATCTTTCCGTAATTTGGGTCTTCATGCCTTAAATCTACTAGAAATTCATTTAAACATGTAATAAACCCAATAGGCAGGTTTTGCTTCCAATAAGGATTAATTATATCTTAGTTGGGATCAAGTACAAGCTACTGTTTTATTATTAAAATAAAAAAAGGAAATCATTTTTAAAAATGTGGATTATTTGGATAAAATGGAGTCTATGGGAGACAGCCATTCTGTAATTCAGAGCTTTCTGGATATCAGGTATCCGGATAATAGATCCTATACCTGTACTAGTATGGGATCTATTATCCGTTATGCTCAGGACCTGGGGGTTTCCAGATAAGGGATCTTACTTTAATTTGGATCAAAATACCTTAGTCTGTTAATAAGTCATGTAAACATTAAATAAAGGGATTAATTAAATCTTAGTTGGGGTCAAGTACAAGCTACTGTTTTATGATTACAGAGAAAAAGGAAATCATTTTTAAAACTTAGAATTATTTGCTTATAATGGACTAAATGGCAATTGGCCTTCCCATAATTTGGAGCTTCCTGGATAACAGTTTTACAGTAAATATATTACTATTGGGATGCTTTATAAAAAAGGAGGACTTAATGAGGTTTACAGGTGACAGTTGTAACCTATGAGATTCCTTCAAGTTATGGGTACTTTTTTTTCTTTTTAATACAAATTATTATCCTTTATTTATATAGTGTTGCCATATTCCTCCGGAGCTTTGCAGAGATCATGCATCATTCATTTCTAAAACAATATTATTGGTGAAGGCCTTGTCTTTGGATCCACAAGGTTGATATGTTCCCAGTCACAAAGTTATTTGTTGAAATTCTTCGCGTTGAAGGGACATTTTTAAAATGTTAAGTTGCTCTTTTCAAGGTCAGGAATATTTTTTTTTCCCAATAATAAATTCACTTAAAACATCACAGAATTAAAGCATCTTTGACAACAATGATAAAGCTGGAGCCTTCAAAGGATTGGTCAGCTTTGAGTTAACTTTTAGTATGATGTAGAGAGGGATATTCTGACACAATTTGCAATTGGATTTCATTTTTTATTATATGTGTTTTTAGAGTTATTTATCTTTATATTCAGCAGCTCTCCAGTTTGCAATTACAGCAATCTGATTGCTAGGCTCCAAATTCCCTAGCAACCATTCACTGATTTGAATAAGAGACTGGAATATAAATAGGAGATGGTTTGAATATAAAGATGAATAATATAAAGTAGCAATAACAATATATTTGTAGCCTTACCAAGCATTTGTTTTTTAGATGGGGTCAGTGACCCACATTTGAAAGCTGGAAAGAGTCAGAAGTAAAAGGCAAATAATTAAACAACTATAAAAAATAAATAATGAAGACCAATTGAAAGGTTGCAGTTGAACCACCCTTTAAAGGGGCTGTAAAGCCAAATATACATTTTTAAATAATGAAAAATTTTATTCTAAGTAACTTTCCATTATACAGTACACTATAGATACCACTTTCAATAGAAGTTGCAATTTCTTACAAAATCAATGCAATTTCCTTCCTTACTCCAAGCCGGCAATTTCAGTAACCCTGTATTTACTACTTGCTACTATTACTACTACTACTTGCTGAAAACTCATCCAACCATACAAGTTATCAATGTAAATGCCAATACAACCTCCTCAGGGACACATTTTTTTTCTAGGCAATTTGTCAACTGGAGGGAAGTACAGGTATGGGACCTTTAATCCGGAATGCTCAGGTTCTGGGGTTTTCTGGATAACGGATCTTTCCATAATTTGAAACTTCATACCTAAAGTTTACTAAAAAATCATGTAAACATTAAAAAAAAACATAGGAGTCTATGGGAGAAGGCCTTTTGGTAATTCAGAGCTTTCTGGATAATGGGTTTCAGGATAATGGATCCTATACCTGTAGTAGTTTTTAAGTGGGAAACAATGTGGACTATGTTGGAACCTCCTTTCTTCTAATCTGTCTGCTGGACCTAGAGGTGAATAACATATTAAAGAGTTTTTTTTATGGTCCCCTTGTGTATTTCTACATAGTTATCATATGTCCCCCTCTACCCTACATAGACCCCCCCCCCAGCATGGCTGCTACCCTGGGCAAATGCCCCTAACTTTTTACTTACCCCTCGGTGCAGATTCACGGCATCGGAGTTCACAGGCGCCATCTTCTTTTTCTTCAGTCTTCATTGGGTCTTCTTGTGGCACTTCTGCAATTTTCGTGACTGTCGGCACATGTGCAGTTGACAAAAACCCAAATACTGCTCCAACTGCGCATGCGTCTATACAGAACTTACTTCCGATGAAGACCGAAGAGAAGAAGATGGCTGCCGTGAACTCTAATGCCGTTGATCAGCACCGAGGGGTAAGTAAAAAGTTAGCGGCAATTGGCCGAGGTAGCAGCTAGGCTGGGGGGGGAGGAGGGATGGGGGTTTATGTAGGGTAGAGGGGTATGTTTTTTTTTTATGAGGGGTTTACTTCTCCTTTAAGGGGGACATACTGTATGATAACTATGTAGAAAGGGGAATAATTACCTGCTCCTCCTGTGAATCTATAACCTTCAAAACTATAAATACTATTTGGCTAAATAAATTTGGATCTATTTATGCATTGCACTTGATCCTACAATTGCTTATCCTGACTGTCCTACTACTCCATATGTGAAAATATTAAAGCATTGTAATAGCAGGTGCAAAATTTACCACTGCCTTTTATAACAAACAGATGTTTGGGCCTGTAAATACTACCTGCTGACTGTTTGCAACGGGGAGCAAACTTTCCATCTGTTATCAATTAGAACCCCCAGGGATAGAATACTTAAACGCAATGTCTATTATAGTCAATTAGTTTATAAACCTATCTGAGCCTCTACAATATATGAAATGGGATTTTACAGAAATGTACAGTGGTATAATGATTAAAAATGAAAATTTAGGTTAAATCAGCTACATCAAGTTGCCCTTCACCCATATATATCTTACAACAAGCACCAAGAGAAAAAAAAACTCATTGTTTTGGAACATGCCAAGCAACCAGTTTTTGTTTGTTTTTTTAATTGTCAAAGCGACAAATATCTGGCAACAGTGCTCACGTTTCTATGGCAAGAATAATGAGACATTTCTATAAAGATCTCAATCCCATTGCCATTCCATCTCTGGAATAATTTGTAGCTCGGCAATCAAGCATGCCCTTCATTACTGTCAGCGTTATTATGCTGATTACAGTTTTGTCGAGTGTTTGTTTGCAAGGGAGGCAAAGAAGGAGATAAATGCAAAAGCTATAGTCATGCGAGCGACTATGTAGGATTGCGGGATTTATGACAAAAAACGAAATTACGGTGTTAGACGTGGAACTGGAAACCAAATAGAGAGCAAGGAAATGTTTGAATCTACGAGTGAAGGAAGATCCCTGTGTGGCTTGAAAAGGACTGTAACAAAGTCAAATTAATGCTCCTTAATGTAAGCAGTGCTGTATATCTTCGGTTCCTTTTTGTCTTTACTTTTATCTTATTCTCTAATTCAGATAGTTGACTGATTTGTAACAGTGATGGGCGAATTTGTCCCGTTTCGCCTAAAAATTTGAAAAACGGCAAAAAATTTGCAAAAAGCTATTTTTGATGCCAGTGAAAATTTTGCATAAATTTTGATGCTCGCATCAATTTTGTCGCCGGCATTAAAGTCAATGGGCCGGCGACAATTTGCCGGCATCAAAAAAATTGAACACCTGTTGGAAAAGTCGCGGGCATTGATACTGTCATGCCTCAACATTATTCCGACATCCACTGACTTTAATGCGGGCGTCAAAATTTGAGTTCTACAAATTTTTCGCCGTTTCACGAATTTCCCGCTAAATTTTTCGGCGAAGTGAAGCAGGACAAATCCATCTTCCGGCTCCTTGTTAAGCTGACTGAATAATTGACAATTTCTGTGTAATTCCACGCATGCGCAGTTATCGCAAACCACCAAACTGCTCCAACTGCGCATGCGCAGAATTACTGATCTCGCAGTCAGCTTACAGAGGACGCAGAAGATGGATGCGTGGAACTCCGCTGGAACAATCTGTGCCGAGGGGTAAATATGGTGTATGAGGCATTTCCCCTGGGGCAGAGGGTAGTTAGCCTGGGAGGAGGAGAAAGGGGGTCTACTTGGGGTGGGGGGTATTTTTTTTTTCCCCCACAGGTTGAATTTTCCTTTAAGTTTTCCCGCAAGGCAACTATACCCTGCTAAAGACTGTGCTGTTAACTCCTGCTTACCTATCTGGCCTGGCTTGGCTTATATTGTATGACTCAAATTGACTATATGCTAATCTGCTTGTGTGGGGGGTTTACACAGATGACTGGCCCCTAATTCTGGGACAGAATACTCACCCAACTTACAACACTCCATGATTACTTGCCGCTGTAAGAATTGTCATTTCTGCCTAGCTGAGTGGAGTCACACCATCTCTTCTCCTAAGTGGGTTAATCCATCCGTCCGAGTACCTATGGGAAGAGGTCACCATTAAGACCACTTAACCCCATCAGCAGCATTTTCCCGCTACAGCTATAGTTTCCTGGAAGCTCCTGCCAGTCTTCTTCCAGTGTGCGGAACAGTCTGTCCTGGAGAACACAACGTATCTTCCTCTATGAGTACCTAAAGATCAGAGACTCTTTCAATTCTCAGGTATATACATATCCTTGCTGCTTCAATACAGGGTTCACCATATTACTATATAATACACAAAAGCCATGAATATCCTGTAAATTATATCCTTATAAATGGTGAGTTCTGATGTCATCAGTTATAAACGGTGAGTTCTACATGTGACATGTGACATTTCTGTCACATGACTCACTGAAATTTGTGTATTATAATAAATAAAGTACCCCCAGTTGCAAAATATGAGGATATTAGAAGTTACCTCGGAGTTCCATGACCTGTATAAAAACACTCGGCCTTCGGCCTCGTGTTTTTATATGGTCATGAAACTCCTCGGTAACTTATAATATCATTATATTTTACAAGAGGGGGTACTTTATTCACTATATTAAATACCTAACAACAGGATGGGCTCCACTGCGGGGTGGAAACCGGTTATAGGGGTAACAAGTGTAGGGAATAACAGGAGTTAGGCCTGGACCAAAGTGATGGAAGGGGAGTGAGTCATGGAGGAAAGCCACTCCTAGGAAGGACAGCAGGCAGGCCCCTCACTCTTGGGTACACTTCTTTGCAGCCTTCAGATGTTAAGAAAGTTAATAGTTCATTTTTTTTATAAATGTGATTGTACATTGCCCTAAACTCAACTGATTTGGTTTATGTTGGTCATTATTAATGTGATTTAATGAATAAGCTGCAACCTTTTCACCCACAATATACAGTAACTTGTGGTTGGTTGGTTTGTCATTTATAGACAAGGGAGAGAAGTTTGGTGTTATTGGGAGGGGCCCCTCACATTGACACTGTCCCTGTCCTGGCATTATAGAAAATTAGACTAAGGCTTTGATTGACACTTGCAAAATTGGCCTCTTAAAGGTTCATCAATTGTCGCAGCAATATACTATATGTAATATACGTGTACTAAGGATCCTCAGCTGAACTGTATGAGTAGGCTCAAGTGAATAGCAAGTATGAACTATATTACAAATACATTTTAAAACAGGGTAATAAAGTTATGGGACCTGTAATCCAAAATGGAACCTGGGGTTTTCTGGATAACAAATCTTCATACCTTAAGTCTACTATAAAAACATTTAATAAACCCAAAAGGCTGGTTTTGTCTCCGATAAAGATTAATTATATCTTAGTTTGGATCAAGTAAAATGTATTATTTCTATTACAGAGGAAAAATAAATCATTTTTAAAAATTGGATTATTTGGATAAAACTAAGTCTATTGGAGCTGACCTTCCCATAATTTGGAGCTTTCTGGATTACGTTTTTCCCGGATAACTGATCCGATACCTGTATAAAGTTGATAAAAGGGAATATTTGCTATTCGGTAAATGAAGCAAATTTCTATAGCAATTTCCCAACAGGGGCCAAGGATAGGTTATCATTGGCAATTCCTTCAGTGAATTTACTGGAGTTGAAATTGAGCACAATGATTCTTTAACATGTTACATGCAAACATGAAATGTAATGAGAAGGGCAACATTAAGGAGTGTGCAGAGGAAAGAACTGTATTGTAATTATTATGAATTCTGAGGGTAATTTAATAAATGCATGAACCAGGTAATGAGCATGCAAATTGACCGATAAACACTCGGAATCAGCATAAAGATGCACAGTTATAAGCTTTCAGAGTTAAGATGGTGTGGGAGGCATGCAATAAATACAGAAGCACTTTAATACATTGCCGACAGTACAGTAATGAATAGGAAGACCTGCTAATGAAACAAAGGTGTAGGTGAGGGTATGAGAAGCCAGTTTTGCAAGAAGCTCACATGGTACAGCTGCAAGCACAGCATGGCTTATTTATCAGCCCATTCCTCACTCATTAACCATCCTTTCCATGTTGGTTTTGTACATAAGCAGCCATTTCTCATTTTCTTTTACTCAAAATAACTGTTCTGAATATGTGTTCTTTTTAAGTTATAAATACATTGGCGCAGCGATAGGTCTTCCTCTCTCTTCGTAAAGAGAATGCAAATGCTTTCTAGACATTATACTTTGTCAGATCTTTCCTGTCTCTTTCATATACAGAGAATTGTCTTTATGTTCATCCTCAGACTATTTGGCAAACAAAAACCCATTATTGTAGTACAGCATTGGTTCTTTTGAACACTTCCAGCTAAACACAAAAACAAGAAGTCTGTGTAAAGTTACAGTATATAATTCCATTCTTAATTTAAAATTTTTGATAAATTATCTTTGGACATCAGGCACAGTCAGAGTATGGCACACACAAGGAAAATAGGGCAGGCAGAGTATGGCACACACAGGGAGCATAGGACCGGCAGAATATGACACACACAGGGAGCAAAGGGCAGGCAGAGTATGGCACACACAGGGAGCATAGAGCAGGCAGAGTATGGCACACACACAGGGAGCATAGGGCTGGCATAATAGAACAAGAGACAGGGAAACCTATCAGGACCACTCAAAGATGAACAGTTCATTATGTGCTACATTAAGTGACACAATGCCAGTGCCAGAGGTGTTAATAGGTGAACAATGTGGGCACTTTCAGTCTGGGTCTGAGAGAGTGTACACAATAGAGGAGTTACAAGTGTGAACAATGCAGGGGGGGATTAAAGGTGTGAACAATGCCGTATTTTATTGTCTGAATTTGAGGTGTAAGGGCCAGTTAATCCCAGAATTAATACCTTTTAGAGCAGAGACACACGCAAAGATTCAGGGAGATTTAGTCGCCCAGCAACAAAATGCCTCTTCTTCGGATGACTAATATCCCTGAAAAGCCTTTCTGCCAGTTAGAATCGAAATCGCTGGCGGGGTGGCACTCGGAATGCTTTGTTTTCTGAAGTTGCCCAGAGTTTCTTGAGAGGCAACTTCAGGCGACTTTGGAAAACAAAGCAATCCGAGTGCCATCACAATGGCGATTTAAATTCTAGCCGGTAGGAAGGCAGTTCGGGGAGATTAATTGCCTGAAGGAGAGGCGATTTGTCGCCGGGTGACTAAATATCCCTGGATCTTCGCGTGTGTCTCTGCCCTTAAAGTTTACGCAAGGTAAGCAGTCACAGCAGGCAGACTTTCATGTGGGGGGGGGGCACACAAGGGGTGGTTGTGGGCTGCCAGTTGGACAGCACTGCACTAATATATAGCCCCATGTGAAATGTCTGCCTGCAGGAGGCTCTGTTGGAGTAGACATGTGTCATTATGCTTCCAAAACTTGAATTTAAGTAGGGATTTCAAAGTGGGCACTTACTATGTGCTCCCCAGGAGCAACATCAATGGCAGTGGAGAGCAACATGTTATTTATGAGACACTGGTTGGGGATCACTGCTTTAAGTCTTAGCTAGACTCTTCAGTACCTGAACTTTTTCAGCTTTGTGGTCTACTCCTTGGTCTTCTGTATCAGATGTTCAACCTTTTTATCCCTTTCCAACTTTACTCTGTCATGATGTTTATCTCCAGATTACTTTAAATTATGGCCACCAACCTTTCCTACAAAGCCACATGTTAGAGATAGTGATGGGCGAATTTGCGCCGAAAAATTGGACGAAACAGCGAAAAATTCACGAAACGGCGTTTTTGACGCCGGCGTCCGTTTTTTTTGGAAAAATTTTTTTGGACGCCGGCGAATTTGTGCCGCAATTTTTTTTTTCGTGGGCGTTTCGCGAATTTATTCGCTGGCTGCGAATCATGCAAATTCGCCGCAAATTCGCGCCTGGCGAATGAAATTCGCCCATCACTAGTTAGAGAAACCCCTCTATGCAAAGCTTACCAATAGTATTTTGGAACCTTCCAAACAGAAGACACTGCCCCCATTCCAAAAGACTTTTAAAATAGCCCTTATTTTGTACAGGATTTTGAAAATCCAGTCCATTACAATAAACCACTTTGGCTTTTACAAAATGATTTATCCAACATGCTGACTTTCTGTTTGTTGCTTTCTATTTGTTGGAACCATTCTGTACTTTAGGTAAGTGCACAAAAGTGGCTCGGCATGAAGCTGTCAGAGTTGCACTCTCTGGGACTGCTAGGCCTATACTAAAATACTCCTTGATGTTGTCACGTAAACATTTGCATCAAGTCAAGTGTACAATTCATGTAAATTGCAGCACATTTGTGCAAAATTGTACATTCATTTGAAGGGAATGTGCCAAGGTACAGCAGACAGTGAATAAAACTGCCGTCAAATTCAAATGTAATTCCATTAAATTGTTCTCCTAAAAAATTGCACAATCCCCGAATAACCGCCCAATGACCTTCGTAATTTAGAAAATAGTGCAATGTGTCAGAGCAAACTTTTCTTTGCTTTGATACATGGAAGCTATAATACTTTCTCCTCTGCCTTTCCGACTTATGCATTATTCACACATCTGTTGATATTATAAAAGCGCTCACATAATTGCATTTGATGAGCTGTTCTGCATTTTTTCTATACATAATGCAGAATTGGATTTAGTCAACAGAATGTTTAGATAACACTTGACTGCAAATGGAATTCGAGGCCTGAACTACAAGCTGCACGAACTTCATGAAAACAAAGCGGCGTTGCACGAATACAATTCAAATATGGTTATATCCTAGATGTGCTATGAATAAAATGAAGTACTTTAATGCCATATATTTCAATATGTGCTAGTGTAGGAGAAAGAGTGATACTGGGTGTATAGTACAACCCTGAACCATGTTGCAACGGCCTGCATGCCTATATACATGACCTTCAATAGGAAGGGAACTCTGTAACTTTAAGGAGAAGTAAACTTTAAAAATGGACATGGCTAAAAAAGTCATATTTTATATACTGCACTTATTGCACCAGCATAAAGTTTCAGCTTCTCAATAGCACCAATGATCCAGGACTTCAAACTTGTCACAGGGGGTCACCATCTTGGAAAGTGTCTGTGACACTCACATGCTCAGTGGGCTCTGAGCAGCTGTTGAGAAGCTAAGCTAAGGGGTCGTCACTAATTATCCAGCAGAAAATGAGGTTGGTGACGTGTAATATAAGCTGATGCTACAGGGCTGATTATTAAATTCTGATGCTAATTGCACTGGTTTCTGTGCTGCCATGTAGTAATTATCTGTATTAATTACTAATCAGCCTTATATTGTGACATTTCTATTCTATGTATACTGTATATTGTGAGTGGGCCCCTAAGCTCAGTAAGTGACAGCAGCACAGAGCATGTGCAGTGAATCAGCAGAAAAGAAGATGGGGAGCTACTGGGGCCTTTTTGGAGACACAGATCTTTACTGCTAAAGGGTTTACTGCTGTGGTTGCCTTGGGCTGGTAAAGAAGCCGAAAACATAATGTACAACATCGCTAGCCTACTTATTTAGTTAGGCTTTAGTTCTCCTTTAAGGAGGGCAGGTGTAACAGAAGGTGTTAATAGTAAAAAGTTAGGTAGCGGAATGTCATGCAGGAAGTAGGTCAGGAGAGGGAGAGATTGTAGTGTGAAAGTAGGAGCAAGAGGGGGTCCCAATTAACTTCTGGAATCCCAGGATCCCACCCACCGTTCCTTTCAGTATAACTGGTGGCGGGACCGTGGGGAGTGGGTTTATGCTTGTCACAGCTTGCAGAGGAATGCTTGCTTGGGGATGGGGGCTAAGCTCCAGTTTTGGCACATGGGTCTTAAAAGGTGGATGGTAACCTCCTTGGACAAATGTCACATAAGGGTTGTGGATTATTGTTGCCTGCTTTCAATTGCCCACCTGACTCCACCTGACTCCTGCAAAAGGTGGCTCGACATGGCAGGCAGCCAGTGTTGGGGATTTTCTTTGTGGCAAGCATTCCATTGGGGGTGTATAACTTGTATGTTCCATGTTACTGTTAAAATGTTGCTCTTTAAAGCGGACCCGTCACCCAAAAAAATTATTCCAAATCCTATTTTATAAAGTTAGTCAAGTAAAACGAACTTTAATTACACTGTATAAATTATTTGAATCTTGTTTCCTTCAGTCTGGGAATTCATAATTATAGCAAGCAGGCAGGAGCCATTTTGTGGACACTGTTATTAAGACAAGCCTTGCATCATCTCAGAATCTTGTTTGTGCACCAGAATGGGGGACCTGATGTCCATCCCCATGCCCTGGCTATACAATTAAACAGTAAAGAGAACTGGGGGAATATGTGGAGAGCAGTGACATCTAGGAAGTGCTGAATGGAAAGTGAAAGTAATTGTCTGCCCCGCCTCGATGTCTAAGGCATACAGAAGGGGCAGACAAGATTTGATTGACAGCTGAGATTTTTAAATGAGTTTACAACAGCTATGAATGCTTTAATAAAAAAAAATTAGAATTTCATATTTAATTTGAAAAGCACTTTTATTATACAGGTTTTTATGTCTGGATGACAGGTCCACTTTAAATTACTATTTTGAATGTAGCTATGGCTTGGTTTATTTCCCATCCTGAATTTCACTCATCAATGGGGTATATTTATCAAAGAGTGAAGTTAATAGTGAAGTTAATAGTGAAGTTCCGCCACTAGAGTGAAATTCCGCCACTTCCCATTCATTTCTATGGGGTTTTTAAAGGCGTATTTATCAAGGGGTGAAATTTCACTATCACCCATTGATAAATACGCCTTTCAAAATCCCATATAAATGAATGGAGAGTTACGGAATTTCACTCTAGTGGCGGAACTTCACTCTTTGATAAATTTACCCCATTGTGTCTAATAGTGGCTGTGCTGAAGGGGGAGGATGGTATCTGAGCTGAGGGGCCTGCCAGATTGATGCTGTACCCACGGTGCCTTTAGCAATAGTATCAACTATAACACAGTTTCACAATAATGGTTTGTTATAAGTCTCCCTCCTGATAACTTGTACACTTTTCCTGTCCCTTAAAGTGAGTCAAGTGGCATAAAGATGGGTGAGCCTATATCTTTCGGTCATTGCCAAACCCTCCAAAAAAGCCAATCATCATCTAAATTCTGGGTACCTATTGCATCCTACACCATCTCTCCAACATGCCATGTAGGTTCTCCTTCAACCCTTGGTCTTATGGTTCAAGTATACTCCCTCTTTTATGCCCCTGACTGATTGAAGTTCAGAAAATATCCAATCAACTTGCTGAAATGACAATGGTAGTCATCTGCCCACAACTGTTTATTGAATGACTTTACAATCTACTCGGGCTTGGTGCAGGTTAATCCCACCACACCTTCAAAGTAGTCTTTGGAGTATGCTATAAAATGGAAATCTTGATGGCTGGAACATGGCTACAGTAGTTGCAAATGCAGGTGGCCTAGGAACCTAAGGTGACCACCTACACATTTAATTCTGGTTGCCGTATATAAAAAATTGTTGGTCATCTATGAAATGAGGCTGGGGAGAGAATTGAGGTTCCTACACCAAATTTGGCCTCAGATAACTTGTGTTGGTGTCTTGAAGCTCATCAGTTATTTCCCTGCTCAATACACCTATTAGTAGGAAATCCAGCTCTTATTTTTCAAAACATTTGAATCTCTAATTAACACGATTAATACATTTCCTTAACTAAAAAAGAAACGTGATTAAAAAATACAGCACTCTAAATATGTCAATCTACTGGATGTTTTACGCCGGCCTTGTTTACATTTACCCTGGTAATTATAATTTCAAAATGAGCTTCGGTCTTAATAAGAATATTCTTGCAGAGGGGATTATAATGTAAAGTTAGTTTCCAATAAATCTTTATAGCGAGAAAGAAATCCGCTGTTAAGCTCCTAGAGTAATAGATTTACACTGTAATTGGTACCATACAGGTTATTATTGCTCAAATTAATGGTAAATGTTGTTAGGTAGGTGGTAGGCAAGATAATATTATGAAGTAAAATATGGAGTGTTTTGTATAGGTTGTTTTTAATTTATGTTGCTCCACAGAGAGCAGTAAAACAATTTAGGCATGTATAATGCATGAGGTTTAGTAGCACACTGATATGAAATTTCCATGTCTGATGAAAGGCCTGTTTTTCTTTTAATTTAGCCATAGCGGCCCTGGGGTAATGATTTCATTGCAAGTCAGGCTGATAAAATTATCTAGAAAAAACAGTCTAAGACTCTGTGCAGTGATGTAAAGGGGAAAAGGCAAACAAACAAACCACTCACCACAGGTATTCCATTGGTTACAGGTCTCACCATTAAGAGGGATGGAGTTGTGTAATTATAGGGGGAGTAGTCCCATAATGGGGGAGATCAGTAGGGACCCATTTTAGCAACTTCCTGCAATTCCCTTTATATGGATTATTGGTGCTAGTTTCAACATGAGTAAAAGAAGCACCCAGAAGTATATACAGGTATAGGATCCATTATCTGGAAACCTGTTATCCAGAAAGCTCTGAATTACAGAAGGTTAGACTCCATTTTATCCAATTAATCCAGATTTTTTTAAAAGTATTTCCTTTTTCTCTGTAATAATAAAACAGTACATTGTACTTGATCCCAACTAAGATATAATTAATCCTTATTGGAAGAAAAAACAGCCTATTGGGTTTATTTAATGTTTACATAATTTTCTAGTAGACTGAAGGTATGAAAGTCCAAATTAGGGAAAGATCTGGTCCCATATTACCTGTACTATTTTCCAAGGAGTCTTTCTCTGTTGGAGGGCTTATGATCACTTTGGATCTGTAATTACTGGTGTGCATCATATTGGTCATGTGTTGTTCATTTCTCCTAGTTTCAACGTCCCTACTCCATTTCTATGCTTCATGAGCTCAGTTTAGTTCAAATGGGCCAAATCCTGCTCCCTTGCTCAAAGATTTGTATGGAGCCATATAGCTAAGGTAGTCCCTGTAACAGAAACCTATGCCCATGGGTGGAATAGCTTCCCCATTGGCCCATGGATGTCATGACTTTTTTCTATTCAAATGTTTAATATTCAGATGGGTCTTCTGCTTTGGTCTCAGCCTACTGAATATGTTGGATGCTGCTGGGGAGCCTGGACACATGATCCCAGTAAAGAAGACTACCCTAAAGGTACCATACCTTTTGTGCAAGTTGGGGAAAAGGGGCACCGTGAATGTGGCAACAGAAAGTGAAAGATTAGCTAGTGTACTAGTACATTCTTAGAATATAAGGTAGACAATATTAGATATAAAGAGCAGCACTGAGCTCCAACAAATTATTGGTAGACTGGAGGCAGCTCTCACATGAAATATACTGGCCTAAGTGACGGCACCACAGTAAGGAAATGGAACTTGTAAGGGTCGTCTCCAAGTACAAAAGGATTGTCAGCTGCAGGAAGATGAGAATTGCATGCAAGAACAGATACAATTTGTTCTATTCTACCATGTAGATGAACAGATCCTTTATTTATGGACCAAAAACGTACAGAATTAGTTTAATTAGTTAAAACGATTACACTTTAAGGTGGATTAGGGTGGTTTACCACAAAAAACAATTAGAAGAGAATATTCAGTTTCAATAACATTAGGTATGGATTGACCGTTCTCCTAGTCCTGTATAATAAGACCATCCTTGAGCAGAGGCTCATGATATAACTACTCCCCAAGGTTTCTGCTGAAGGGGATTTGGACCCCCCCCCAGTTGTTATTGCAGTAGTTGAAACCTGCTAACTTCACAGTGGTACCTGTGTACAGTACATCTGCTCTGTAAATTAATGTTACTTCAACAAGTCTATCTCTATTATATTATCCTGCTATATGAATGCGTACCTTCCCTTTGTGTTCAATACTTGGGTTTTTTTTTATCAGGTCTAATTAGTGAGGTTTTTTCTACCTCAAATAAACTCACAACCCAAATGTTTGCTTATTTATGAAAAAAATTTGAATGCAAAAAACTTGAATGAACACAATCGGGAGAAAAACTTGAATACTCAAATTGATTAAGTTATCGTCAAAAAAAAAAACTTGAATAGCTCTAACTGATCAAATATTCGAGTGCAAGCGACCGAAAAAACCCCAAAAATCATGAATGCTAAAAGCACCTTCAAATGGCTCAAGGGGTCTCTGCCATTGATTTCTACATGACATCGACAGATTTTAGCTGGAATATTTTCAGAATTCAAGCTTTTTGCAGCGGGGCATATTAAATCTAAAAAAAAATCAAGTTATTTTTTATCCTGAAAAATTACAGTTTTTACTGAACCGACCCTTGAAAAAATTTTCAGGAAAAACACACTTGACCTTTGATAAATAACTCCTTTGGCATCCTCATATTCTGTTTGAGAAGTTGCAGCTTTATTGCCATTTTGCCAATAGTAGGTAAAACACACAGCTGTGAGTAAGCCTGTTGTAATAATAATAATAAATATCCCCAGCAATATCTGCTAAAGAAATGCGTTCTGATACAGAACAACCTACATTTAAACATTTACGCAAATGGTTGATTTCAGTCCACTAGTATTGGTTTGTTCTGACGTTAGGGGAACAAGATGAATGTGCAAAATAAGTGCTCTGTGACGGATCAGCTGCCAGGCTTATTGGCCAAGGCTTCAGAACAGCACGCGTACTCGGCCTCTTCTCATACCAGCCTGGTAATGGAGGCTCTAAGCAGCTATCAGTCTTGTTTTTCTACAAGAAAATCCTGTGTCAGATGTATCAAAATTTTTATTAAATTTGACTCTGATGCTTGGGAACAGAGTATTGAATAACTGTCAGGCCGTACTGTGTAGCTATACTTTAAAAAAAAAAGTAAATTGGAATATAATGACATAAAGGATGGGGATGAGTGTAGAGCCACTCACCTCAAACTCTGCGCTTTTGCTTAACCCTTACACGACCAAGGTGCGGCTCACAACATAGCTCAAGAATGGGAAATAAATGGGGTTTTACGTTAAGAACTCATAACTGTGTACATTAAATCCTGCATGGTGAAGGGATTCACTTTAGACTATAATACCAAAAAGGATATTAATAGATAACTGGACAACTGGTATGGCTGAGGGGCTCTAACATGTTTATCGGGATAAATACTGGGAGAGTAAGCTTTAATGCAGATATCAAATATTCTATCAGACATGTAAATCCACCAGACACCAGGCATGTAAAATCAAAGCAATATCTATTTTACATATACCAAAACCTCATCTGGTTATGGTTTGTGCCCCATCTGGTACTTACTTATAGGCTGATTAGAATGAAACGCGTAAGGCTGAGTTATAGTATAGCTACAATAAAGATTACTTTTATTTGAGATGCTTGAGGCCTGGGGGATTTAATCACAGACTGTCGGCCTGTATTGTATATTTGGTTTGTCTATTCCCAATGGCTGAAGGCTTGAGGCAGTGCACCTGGGCCTCGATTAGATATGGGTGAGTTTACGTCAGATACGGTGAGTTCCCTCCTATTTTTTTTTTCTTTATTTCTGCTCATACAGATATTAGTCAATATCACACACACACATTCAAGGCCCTTAATAATGAAGCCCCTCCCCATATTTCATCTCTGATCTCCAAATACTCTCCTTCGCTCTGCTTCTGATCTTCGCCTCGCTTCTCATCACTTCTGCCCATTCTCATCTACAAGACTTCTCTCTGACTTCTGCTTTTCTCTGGAATTCTCTGCCTTGAGCTGTCAGACTTTCTCCTTCTTTCCAAAATTTCAAGCGCTCCTTAAAGGAGAAGGAAAGGTTAAAACTAAGTAAGCCTTATCAGAAAGGTCCATCTAAATTTACCAGTAAACCCCCAAAGTAGTGCTGCTCTGAGTCCCCTGTCAAAAGACACACTGCATTTCTTTCCTTCTATTGTGTACTCATGGGCTTCTGTATCAGACTTCCTGCCTTCAGCTTAAACCTCATTGCCCTGGGCAAGTGCATGCTCAGTTTGCTCCTTTCCCCCCACCCCTCCCTTCTCTACTGTAATCTGAGCCCAGAGCAGGGAGAGACTTAGGCAGGAAGTGATGTCACACCACATTAATACTGCAGCTCCTATTCTAAACAAACAGAGTTTCTAGAGCTTTTTACTCAGGTATGGTAAAACATTCTACAGAATAAATATAGCATTCTAGCTTGCACTATTGCAGCTAATCTATTGGCAATAAACTGCCTCCGTAGCTTTCCTTCTCCTTTAAAGGCCCACTTGTTTAAAGAAACTTATTCAATGTACCTTAATTAATCAATCATTGCTGTATCATAAATCACAAAATTGTTTCTAAAATCCTAATGTCTCAATTGTACCCTATCCTTTAGTTTGTAAACTATAATTTGTAGGGCCCACTAATGCTATTGTACTCTGTAACCCTTGTTTGTTATCCACCGTTTATTCCCTGTTTGTTATAACTAAGGTAAAGCACTGCGTATCTTGTCGGCGCTATATAAATAAATGATGATGATGATGATACTTCATACAGCTAAAGCTAACAGAGTGGATTATAGAAAGGGGAGATTACTCCTAGAAATTATGCCTACATTGTTCTTAAATTCACATTGCAAAAAGCTAAAACAATATCTCAACATACAGTATAAAGTGATTTTCTTTTGTTAATCCCACAGTTTAGGACCAATAAAATGAGCTCCTGGAACAGATTTGGGCAGTTTTTTGTGCAGGCCCTTTGTCTCCAGAAGATGATGCCACCCAACTGTGATGAAGAACTTTCGTATGGGGTTAAGTGCAGGAAGGGGACACACACACAAGCACAATATTAAAAAATACTAATATGCATTCACGTTTTTCCAGCTGAGTTTTTATCATGGACAACTCCTACTATGGCTGCACTACATATCTAACCAACAGCTGACAAATCACAAATATGCTGTACAGATGTAGCCAGTTATGCCTAAGTGCTATTTTGTGCCACATTATTTCTGCAGCTATTTCTTAATGCTCATTCCTAGGTGTATTTTGAGCAAAATATCTACAGATAACCATGAGTTAATTTCAAGGTAATGGAAGCTATATGTGGTTCATACAGTAAGAATGGCAGAATGGACTACTTTATGGGTAGCGCAGACAGTAGATGCTTTGTTTTAGAAAATAAAATCGAATTCTTTGTTAAAAATCCATACAAGCTTATGAAAAAAATAACAGCAAAGTTCATCCATATTTCATAGCTCAAGGTCACATTGTTTTAAATACCGCTACTTACGCTGCTACAAAGATAGCTGGCACAGCCTGCACATTTCTCCAGCCGTGTGGGAATAGATCTGATTTTTCAGTTAAATTAAGACAGGCCATAATGGGTTTCCTACAATGTAATTTTTGTTTTCTTCTCCCAAAGGCAGACCACTTTATACAGAAATAAAACTACTTAAAACATGTTTTAACATGACATTAGCCAAGATTAAATGGTTTGGAGTCAATCTGGCTTGAATGCTCAACGGGTAAGAAAGGAACGTTATTTCTCCAGGAGACCTATCAGATCTTTTCTGTTTTGTACATTTTTAGCTTATTGTAACTACAAGAAAAAATGTAACACACTATCAAGGCTTTGCATCTATATCTTGATTTTAGGTAGGACAAAAAGGACATTTGTTCTTTGAGCACAGTACATAAAGGTGGCCATAACGAGTGGATCTTAACCTGATATGCCCACTAACAGCTGGGCAATATAGAGGGAATCCGAACAATCAGATAACAATCCTACAAATAAGTGCTGACGGGTCGCAGGACGCATCAAGTAGCCGATGTGGTCCTGGAAAAATCAAACTTGACCGATATATATCTGCCCGATTTATTTTTTTTTTAATTCTTTATTTTGGTTTTTCCAAGAAAATGTTTTAACAACAGAAAAATAAAAAGAAGAACAAGCACAGCCAATTCCAGTCTCTGCTCAAGTTTCTCTTGCATAAGTCAAAATAGAAGCATTTGCATGGTCCTTAACCAGGAATCAGTCACTATAAGTGTATTTTAAAATAAAGGAGAAAAAAAGAAAAAAAAGAAAAAAAAGGAGAAAAGAGAAAAGGAAAGGGGACCAGAGGTAGACGAGAACAGGGGGTCTTGTATGGCTCGGATTAGTTTGGAGGCACAGAGAGTAGTAAATTCTTTTTCTATTACATAGTCTACATCCTTGAAATTAGATCTTGATAATCCCTTGATTCAGTGAAGGAAATCCAGTAAGACCATTTACGAGTAAATTGTGGTTGTTGATTTTGCTCAGTTTTAATCTGTTTAAGTTTTTCAAACTGAAATATTTTCTGTACTTTAAGTAGCCATTCTTTTATTGTTGGAATGTTTGCAGATATCCAATATTTTGGGATAAGGGACTTGGCTGCACTAATTGAGTAGAAGCCACCATTCTTTTGTATTGAGATGTAGTCAGATTGTTTTTATGTAGCAAGCTGGCGAATCTTCCAAATCCAAGTCCGAGAATTTTTTTAATAGTCTTTGTATATCAAGCCAATAAGGTCTTATTTTATTACAATGCCAAAAGATATGGCTTAAATTAGCCGTTGGTTGGTTATATCTCCAGCAATTATCTAGTATATTCAAGTTCATTTTTGCCAGCACCGTACGAACTGGCAAAATACCAGTGTGAGAATATCTTAAAGTTATTTTCCTGAAGTTTACAGCAATTGGTAACCCTAAAGGTGTGTTCTGTTATACGATTCCACTCTAGTTCTGTAAAAGTTATATTTAATTCTTGCTCCTATTTTTGTCGAAACCTATCTATAGGATAGTCTTTAGATTTCATCAAGATCTTGTATAATAGTGATATCTCCTGTGTTGGTCTCTGTCTGCCTAGAAACAGTCGTTCGAATGATATATCCGGTGGGCCATCTTTATCCAGGATTCCTTCTCTAGACAAAAAATGTTGAACTCGCAACCAGAGTAGTCTATTTATCAGAGACCTCAGTTCTGTGCGTAATATGACTTGCATTGGTTTGAGTTTTCTTCCGTTCAATAATTGATATGCAAAGAGGGATTCGGTCGTAGACCATCCTTTGAAATTTTGGGCATAAGTCCAGGTATAAAATCAGTATTATGCAGAATAGGATAAACCTGGATTTTGGGTCAAGAGTTCTTTTTTATACTTGACATTGTCCCAGATGTTAATAATCCCTGTCAAAACTGGGCCCAATCCTAGTTCAGGTGGGCGTTTATGTTTAGCGAGCCAAAGTAATGAGTTCGGAAGGATTATACAACTTTCTTGTTCTGCTGCTACCCAGAGTTTTAGCTCTGAAGAAAACTTAATGTCCAGCATCCTCTGCAGAACTGTTGCTGCATAGTAGTTAAAAAGATTTGGTAACTCCAGGCCGCCTCTCTCTTTAGGCTGTGTCAGGTATCTCATTTTCAGACGAGCTGATTTTTTACCCCATACGAAGCTTGATATTGCAGAACAAATAGTGTTAAAAAAAAGCCTTGGGGAAAATAAAAGGTCGAGTCTGGAACAAGTACAGGAACCTGGGGAGAATATCCATTTTTATTATGTTGATTCTTCCAAGCCAGGAAAATCCTGGTTTGTCCCAGTCTTTTAAATCCTTCAGCACTTCCTTTAAGATTAGATTTATCTTATTTATTACCCATTCACTTGTTACTTGATACTTTAATACCCAAATATGTAAAGCATTTGTTTTCTATTGCAAATGGGAAAAAAGCTTCTAATTTGTGTCATCTGTGCCTCAGGCAATGAGATGTTGAGTATACTTGATTTCTGGTAGTTAATTTTCAAGTTACTGATTTTGTTAAAATGTTCAAGTTCTTTCACTAAATTAGAGAGCTTGGAAATTGGGTTTGTTAGAAAGAATAGCATTTCATCTGCATAAGAAGCAACTTTGTGTTGTTGATTTTTGATGTTGAGGCCCGTAATATTGGTATTATTACTTACTTTTTGTAAAAACGGTTCAAGTGTTATAATGAAGAGGAGTGGGGAAAGTGGGCACCCCTGCCTTTCCTGCCATTTCTAATGTTAAATGAGTCTGATAATCCACCATTAATCTGTATACGTGCTTGGGGATTTAAATATAGGTTTTTAACAAATTGCATAAAGTTAGGTCCCAGTCCCATCCATGCTAAACTGTAAAAAATGAAATCCCAGTCGACTCTGTTGAAGGCCTTCTCTGCATCAGTAGTTAACAAAGCCAGGGGTAAGCTGTTTTGTTTACTGAAATGGAGAAGGCTATATAACCGCAGGGTGTTTTCCAGTGCCTCTCTTTTTGGTGTAAAGCCCACCTGATTGGGATGAATCACCTGTGTTATAATTGATTTCAACCGATTTGCTAATACTTTTGCAAATAATTTAGTATCTACATTAAGCAGAGAGATCAGTCTGTATCCCTTGACATCCATAGGATCTTTCCCTTTTTTGTGTAAGAAAATAATATGTGCCAGGGTCGCGTCAGGTGGTAAGGTATCTCCGCTCAATAGGCCATTTAATGCTTTTAAGTAATATGGAAGCAGTGTTGGAGTACATTTTTTATAGCAGGAGCAAGTAAACCCATCAGGTCCCGGTGCTTTGTTAGATGGTGTAGACCTCAATGCTAGATCTGATAAGGAAGATTTGTGCGATTGTTCCAGTGCTATTAAATCTGCGTATAATTTATCATATCTTTGTTTTCTTTCCTTCTTCTTTTATGATTTTCCCCTCTCACCACACATTTGTGGGCCTCCCACACCATCATGTCATTTGAGCCTTTTGGTGTGTTTTCTCTAAAGTAGAGGTCTAAAACATTCTGAATATTATTTGTAATTTCTGGTTCTTCCAATAGGGACTCGTTCAGTTTCCAATGCCATGTTCTAATCTGGGCATTTAGTGTGTCCAGAGAGCACATATTTTGGGGCATGGTCAGACCATGTTTTAGGGCCTATGGAAGTGTTTATAACAGTAGATAAGTGATCATATGGAATCTGCGAATAGAGGAGGTGGACAGGTGAATAATACGAACAGACTCTTGCATTGGGGTTAAGGGTGCGCCACACATCTGTCTGAGTGCAATAATTTTTTTACAGACGTCAAATAAGCATGTGAAATACTTGATTTCTGTAGTGCACAATCAACCATCGGTTCCAGTGATAGGTGACTTTGGTGACTGGTCTACAATCAAAGTGCCTTTTTTAAAGCCATCCAAATTATGAAGTATGGATTTCAGTGTCTGTAATTGGCGTGTGTTTGGCAGATATATTGAAACAAAGGTATACATCTTGTCCCCAATATTACCCTTAGCCGCCACCATATGGCCTTGATTGTCTGAGATATGCTCTCAATGTTACCATTGTATTGAATCAGCAATCAGGATTGCTGTTCCTCTGACTTTCTTCTCTTGCAATTTGCTGATATCTTCCCGATTTTTGGCCTGATGTCGTTCGGGAGCCCCTACACATGGGAAGATAAGCTGCCAAATAGGTCTAAAGGACCTATATCAGCAGTTTTAATCTGCCCGTGTATGGCCACCTTAAGGGCTATGCTTGGCCCATAAAAGGTTGTTTTTTCTGGTGGGACTTTTGGGGACAATTTACTAAGATGTATTACGTCAAGCTGGACTGTGCTATACTTTATTCCGGTGATCGCCATCCAGTGACTTGCAAGCAATATGTTACTCACCAACCCCTTGGATGTTCCTCCCAGTGGCCTCAAAGCAGGTGCTTATTTTTGAATTCATGGTTTGGAGACAAGTTTTGGTTGTATAAAAACCATGTGTACTGCCAAACAGAACCTCCTGTAGGCTGCCAGTCCACATAGGGGCTACCAACAGTCAATAACAGTCCATATTTGGCACCCCTAAGAACTTTTTGCATGCTTATGTTGCTCTCCAACTTTTTTCTTACATTTGAATGTGGCTCACTTATGAAAAAAGATTGGGGGCCTCTGCTTTATTAGTACAGTCTTTATGCAACTTACACCTAGTACCAATACACCAGTTCAGTCTGCTTTGATGAATGCACATGAGGTGGAAGAGACCTGACTTTGTTACTTCTACGGTTCCATTTGCATTTTTGCATCTCTACAGGCTATTAACACGTAGTGAAACACTCTCTATCTATCTCTATCAGTTTTTGGCACTGGATACACCAACGTAATACTAAAACAATGATATCGCATTGAAATGTGAAAGACATTTTGCATTTGGATCTCCAGTTGCACTCTTCATACTAGGAAATCAGACTCTGAAAAGTGCCCTAGAGATAGGTAAGAGGAATGATGGTGGGGTTTTAACACTGGCTCTACAGCCTTAGGCATCAGCAGGCTCAGATATGTTGCTGCTTAGAACTTTGAATTTGCATTAGTGATTTAGCCCTCAATACATCTATTTCAAAAAGTTGTTAATGAGGCTTAGTAGATAGTGTTGCTACCTTGCAATGGTGGTGTCCACCATTATAATTTGACCTAGGCACTATCTAGAAAGAGTTTTAATGTTCTCCCCATGTCTGTTCAAGTCTGCTCAAGGTATTCCAGATTCTTTCCACATTTCAAAAAATTAACAAAATTAGGTTCATGGCTGCTGGTAAAACTGAACATAGGGTTTAGATATATTTGTTATGTCAATATGTTAGGGACCCAGTCAGTCTTAATTTGCGCGATTCGTCCCCAGCGAATAAATTCGCGAAACGCCAGCGAAAATTCGCTGCAAAGATTCGCCGGCGTCAAAAAAAATTTCTCGAAAAACAGCGCAAATTCGCCCATCACTAATGATTACCGTTCTCTGTACTGTGTATCATGTTGGTATTACATAAGTATTGGTATTATATAATTATTATACAATTATAATAAGTGTGATCATATGTACATGAATTTGGTCTAATTAATAATAATGGAACTAATAATCAAAAATAAATTGAAATTTTTCTGTTCAACATATAAAAATACATTTATAACATTTTAGTATGTAGGCAACAGACATTGAAGGTGCTGTTGGTTTCCCTCTAAATTTTACAGCTTTTGATTATTTTCTTTTTTTGAAGGAAACAATACATTATTACCTTGATCGGGGGGAGGGGCATATGCTCTATAATCTGGGTCAGGCAAAAGAAAGAAAAAAAGCTTGGTTTCTAAATTTTGTGTTTCTAAGGTGTAATTTACCAAAAGAGAACAGCATTTTCATAACATACACAAAATGAATTTCCGAGCAATGGAACAAAGATCTCTCCTCCACAGCGGCTCATTAGGAATTTGTTTAATATTCATTGCAATTGCAGGGAACATAATGTTTGCATCTGGTATTCATGTGTCTGTCACATCTACTTCTGTAGGTATTCCATTTCTCATGTGCTGGGGAGGGTGCTCTTCAGATATTGCCCATTTGTTGCTGTACAAATGAGAGAAAATGGAAAGCAGATGCAGAAGGACACAGCAATTTGCAGGGATTATTTCAAGACTCAAACTACAAATTTGGATAAAAATGTTTCTATTAAATAATACAATTAATAGGGTTAGGCAATACATTTTGTTGTCTTTTATTGGAATATCTAAATCCATAAATTTCATAAATCCATGAATCCCAAACTCTTTTTTTATTTTATATATTTGCAGTGAGTTAAACTAACACTGCAATGGAACTGTTTTGTTTGCCTTGCTGAACAATTTTAACCATTCCCCTAATGCTAAGAGCTCAAAATAGAGACCTGTAGAGGAACAGGTACCCGTTGGTACCTGCAAAATACATGCAAAGTGGTCATGTCTCAGGAAAAAAAGTCCACGATTCTCCAACCAGGCAGGAGGTCTATGGGAACCGTGTCTGGGTATTGGGCTAAACTGTTCTTACCCTCTTGCCCACACTTGACGATCAAGCCATTTTTCCTTTACGTGCTTGATTCAACTCTGGAGTGACATCACATCTGGTCCATGGTGATGTTTCTTCTGGTTTTGTGGGTCAACAGGTTGGATGATCAGTAAACCCATTGCAGTTGGGTTCAGGTAGTGGGTCTGAGTAGGGGCATAACAGGGTGACAGGTTTTGGGTCAGCATGTCCAGGTTAGGCACTGGTCTGCCCAATTATATCTGTGCAGGAATCTAGCTCAATATCCTGCTGTCAGAATCAGACTGGCCTGTTGGGTTACTGGATACCATCCTGGTGGGTCACTTTGCTAGTGGTGGGCCCTTGCGTCCTCCTCTAATTTTCTTTCTTTTGAAATTCTTTTTATTGAGATTTTCAATAAAATACAAGTATATGACAATATGATAAACATACAGTGTTTCAATAAGGAGCAAAAGAAATATTTATGAACATTACAGTAAACATTTGACATGAAAGACAACAAAATAAATAAACAAACAAAGAAAAAGGGGAACCTCTAATTTTCAAGACAGAAACTTTGACTATGTCACAAGTTCAGGAAAGAAGCTTTGCTTCTTACTTTTTTTTTCTGCCAAGTCCCCTCCAATTGATTGGATAGGTTGCTGTTAAAAAGAACATTGAACACTCCCCATCCAATTGCTGTGCAGCTAAGCAGGATCCATAGAGAGTACAGGGCAGAATCAAAGCATGCCTGCAGCCTGCCAGCAGAAAAAGATTTGCATGGAAGATGTGAAGCCACTGAAGCACACAATTGCTTGCAACACCAAAGGGTTCTATCTATTAATATGAATGTTGCCCACGAATATGCTCTGGGGTAGAGAGTAAACATAAGGGAATGTAGGGTAACAGAAGAGAGAGAGGGAAAAGACATATCAAAAGAGATAGGCGATGCAGAATACAAATAGGAGTAATGGGGGAAGAAAGCAAAAGAGAAAGAGGAGAAAATAGAAAAATACAAAAGGTAAAAGCAGAGAAAAATGTAAGTGTAAGTAAAAGGGAAAAAGACAGGATTATTGAAAGCAGAGAAAATGGAAGTGTTAGACAGGGGCATTGAGGGAAACAAGTGGCAACTGGCAAGGGGTGGGGGTGCAGTGGCAAGTGTAGTAGGCCCTTGGGGTTAAGTTCTCTGGTGAACCCCAGATATCCCAGGCAACACAGGCTGCTGTAATTTTCACAGTGGCTTTTTTGGATTGGAATACAAGTATTGATGTTATTTAGAAAGGTATTTACTTTAAAACACTGTGCTTTGCAGCTTGTGGCTAGTGGCAATGTGCCCATCAGCCTACTCTGATCAACTGGGCAAGTGTGCATCTGATACTAGGGGACCCTGCAGTTACAATCAGCTTGGACCTGCTTGTAATGCATCAATAGATGAAAATGACTTGCACCAAGTGAATGAGACTAATGCCATTATTGAAGACATGTGACCATTTGAAATGCAAGGGGAATATGTCTGCCGCAATTTGCATACAATTTACCAAAGCAAAAGGGAATTTGCTTCCATATTGTTACATCACATGCAAGTTATGGTGGATGCAATTACTTTGAAATCCTGGTGTTATTGTGGCAGTAAAAATGGAATTGTTAGTAAAGAACACAGTGATTTGCATCTGATTTTTGCCCTTTGCACATTTAATGAGTCTTAAAATCTTCAAGATCGTGCTCTCTCTCCCATGTCTGGAGAAAACATGAGCGGAATGCAAATTTTCAATCAAAAAAAAAAAATCTTGAATGAAAACAGATGGCAACTAAAACCTTGCGAGCTTCTATAGAAGTCATTTGGAGATGTATATTTAACATTCAAGCTATTTAAAGCACTTTGTTAACAGTCAAATTTGTAAAAATGAATAAACAATTATTTTTTTCCACAATGTTCATTTTTCATAAAATGCTAGTGACTACGAAAAAAAAATCAAGTGTTCAAAAAACTTGTATCCAAAGACTGATAAATCGACCTTAAAGTATGAAAGAACTGCAGTTTTGTTATCAAAAGGGAGGCACAGTGTTTTATTTTGCATTAAAAAATCAAAATATTTGTTCACCTTTGAGTTTGATGTAGAGAGTTAAATTCTGAGATAATTTGCAATCGGTTTTAATTTTTTATTCTTTGTGGTTTTTGAGTTATTTAGCTTTTTATTCAGCAGCTCTCCATTTTGCAATTTCAGCTATCTGGTTACTAGGGTCCAAATTACCCTAGTAACCATGCACTGATTTGAATAAGACAAAACAAAAGACTTGTGGCACAGCTGATGCGATTGGTTCAGTGAAAAGTCTTTATTCAGCTCACAAAGTGGCAACATTTCGGGCCTCTGCTGGGCCCTTTGTCAAGCCTATTGGTGTATTACAGGTATGGGATCCATTAACCCGGAAACCCGCTATCCAGAAAGCTCCGAATTATGGAAAGGCCATCTTGTACTTGATGTCAACTAAGATATAATTAATCCTTATTGGAAACAAAACCAGCCTATTGGGTTTATTTCATGTTTACATTACTTTCTGGTAGACTTAAGGTATCAAGATCCAAATTATAGAAAGATCTGTTATCCGGAAAAACCCTGGTCCCGAGCATTCTGGATAACAGGTCCCATACCTGTACATGTAACAAACATAAATAGTGAAAGAGTGGCAAAGCCCCACCTCTAACCCCGCCCCAAAGGGTTAAAGAGTTAGAGTTCATGTTTCTGATTTCATTAGCCCATAGTTCATAAAAAACAAAATCCAAAACTGTTGAAAATCTGCACACGAAAAACAGCCAGCATAAAAAAAGGGATGCTGGCGTCAAAAACCGACCGCCGGTGTCAAAAACGAGACACCGACACCGTTTTGCAAATTTTCCGGCGAATCGAATCGCCCCAAATTCTCCCATCACTATTTGTGTGCAATTGAGGCAGGGGAATGTCCCAAATTTTTGGATTACAGAGGAAACGTGTTGACTGTTGTTTTAAAGGACCAATATCTGCTTTAACCAATCGATCTTTGAGGTTTCTGGCCCTTTTATATGCCATTAGGGGTGGTTGTCGAAAGGCTGGTATATTGGATAAACATGATGTAAGTAAGTGCCAGTGTTTATGTATAATTCTGGAAACATGTTTGCTGGCAGTGGAAAAACCTGATACAATAAAACAAACTATTGTCGTTTGTTTTGTTATTATCGGAGGGAGATATTAACTCCCTCCGGCTCTTATTTTCAATCAGAGACAAACCCTTGTTCAGAACATCGTCAGGGTACCTCTCTCTTTAAAACAATCTGTCATTTCTTCCTTTCTTTATATTTGTGTGTACTGGATACGATTCTTTTAACTCTCGAGAATTCTGTGTATGGAAGGGAACAATTGGGAGAATATGGGTGGAAGCTGTCAAAATGCAAGAGACTATTCTTGTCAGTTGTTTTTATAAAGAGATCAGTTTCCAATTTAAATCCATTCCAGGTGATATTAATATCCAGGAAGCTGATGCAGTTTGTATCATTTGTATATGTGAATTTAATCAAGGCCTCCATGTTGTTTAGAAAGTCTATGAAAGATATCAGTGTTTCCCATACCATAAGCAGGTCACCTATGTAACGTACGTATAGTGGTTCTTGTAAAGGGGGTGTATATATACCTTGTGTGTAGTGATGGGCGAATTTGCGCCGTTTCGATTCACCAAAAAACATGCAAATTTCCCTTGAAGTTCGCAAAACGGCAAAAAATTCACGCCAGCGTCCGTTTTTTGACGCCGACGAATTTTCGCCAGAGAATTTTTGCGCCTGTTTCGCAAATTTATTCGCTGCCGGCGAATCGCGCAAATTTGCTGTGAATTCGCGCCTGGCGAATAAATTCGCCCATCACTACTTGTGTGTTTCCAGGAATGCCATAAAGAAATTGGAATAACATGGCGCCACATTACTACAGTACCAATTGCAGTCGACTGCTGTTGTAAGTAGTAAGAGTCCGCAAAAAGGAAATAATTCTTATGTAGAATAATCTCCAAAAGGTCAATAATAAATGTTCTCTGGGCTGGAGTGTAATCGGCATTGTCTAAAAAATATTTTACAGTTAACTTAAAGGTGAATCACTCCTTTAATATTCTGGTCTATGTAAATAAGTGAACTTCTATGTAAAGTATACTACTATGTAAAGTATAACCTATGCTCTGTGGGTCAGTTGAGTTCCCATTGGCCCTGAGGTTTTCTGGTTAATCCCTAATCTATAAAGGGGATGGATGCAATAGTATTTTCTCTTTGGACTTCACTCCCAATGGATGTTGCTGGAGAACATAAGTCAGGAGGCCCTAGTAAAGGAGAAGCCTAGACCATGAGGTAGGTCTATAGAGCTATTAACAAGTGGGTCCTTTTATATAAATATTTGACTTATGAATCTGACATCTGTTTTTATATAAAATGAGCATCTATTACACTATGAACTTCTGTTGACTCCAGAGCGTTTGATGATTCCTAGGATACTGGCTGCCGATTAATATTACCAAGGTCAATGGATTGAAAAGTTACTTGCACTTGCTTTAACTTGATGTTTTTCAAATATCTGCAATTTTACTGTTTATATTTATATTCCTCTTTTTGTGTATTAATAGACCATTGGAGACGGCTTATACATATTCATAGCATACTGTACACTAGACATACATGATTCAAGTAAGGAAAGCTAAGCTACTTACTACTCATGGGCTGCCACTAGTGATGGGCGGATTTGTCCCGTTTTGCTTTGCCACAAATTTCCCGCAAAATTGGAGAAAAATTTGCAAACCGGCGATTCAAAATGGGCACAAAGTTGACGGCGGGATCAAAAAAAAAATGTGAATTTTTTTTTTAAGTCGACAAATTATCGTCATCGAATTTTCACAGCAAACTGGCCAATTTTTTCGCCAGGGTGTTTCACCGCAAATTCACGCCTAGCAGATAAATTTGCCTATCACTAGCTGCCACCTTTTACTTGCTACGGGTATGGGACTTGTTATCCAAAATTCTCCATTTCCAGATAAGTGATTTTTCCATAGTTTGAATCTTCATAGAAAAATTCAACCCAAAACTAAAAAAAACCCTACCCTGCTACCCTACGTAGACCCACCTACCCTCCAGCCTAGCCCCCTCCCCGGGCAAATGCCCCAAATTTTTTTCTTACCAAAAATGGACAGAAATTCAACAAAGCAAGTTTGAAGTGCAAAGCATACACCTGGGATGGTTTACACTCTACAATAAACTCAACATTGGAAAAATCAGATTTGGTAAGAACGATCGCAAATAATGTCAGATTTTTGTTCTGAAGAAATACAGCCGTGAAGAGAATCTCTTAGTGCCATAAAGCAATACTGCGGTGTTGTTAATCACATATTGCCATAAAACCTCACTGCTGGACTGTAAATCACAGTGTGAAGTAATACAATATTGCTGCGCTGTGTCTGTCTGTGTCATAAAACAATATTGCTGCACTACTATTATAGCTGTATATCACAATGCTGGTATTTATTATCTTTTTTTGGAGCGATGCACAGAGAAGAGCACAATTTTCTAAATGAAAAAAAAATTGTAAATAAACAGAAGAGGCTTCAAACATACAAATACTGGCAGAAACTGGAGCCTTAGAGCTTACAATCTAAAAGGAGAAGGGCATGAAACACAAGGCAAAATTAATACTGTGTGATACTATAGGGCTGCTATGAAAGCTAACTTAGATGTACAGTTACTGCTGCAAGTTCAAGGTTATGCTAAAATGGACACAAATGGTGCACATGTTGATATAATTCATTTAAGGTTGTTGTGTCCAAAAGTGCTGCCTGCAGTTTCATATACAGGAATGGGATCTGTTATTTGGAAACCAATTATCGACAAAGCCCCCGAAATACGGGATGGTTTCCTCCCACTTTATCCAAATAATTCAGAATTTTAAAAATGATTTCCTTTTTATCTGTAATAATGAAGGAGTACCATTAACTTGATCCTAATTAATTCCTATTGGAAGCAAAACCAGCCCATTGGGCTTATTTAATGTTTCAATAATTTTCTAGTAGACTTAAGGTATGAATATCTAAATTACAGAAAGATACATTATCCAGAAAACCCCCAAGTTCCAAGAATTCTCGATAACAGGTCCCAAACCTGTTGTTGCACTATTTGCCATAACATCCATCCTACCTCTTCTGCTGAATGATGATCAAGATACAGAAAACAGCAGCAAGGACACAGGAACAACTTATTGACCAAGCACTGGGCAGAATTCAACTTGTGAAATTGGTCATTTAAATTTTAGGCTCACGCCCCTTTATTTTAAACCTTACACAAAGAAGTGAAAGAAAGGCACAGGTATAGAGGATACCTATGCAAGTACCTTTGTTTGGCATTTGGATTGTGCATTATTACAATTGGCACTGCCTTTATTAAATGAGCCCTGAGCAAAAATTCGGACTGCACTGTAGCAAATCTGCCCAATACCAAAATAGGCCAAGTGGGGCTTATTAACTATGGAGGTCAATTCCAAGTTACCATGACTCCCAGCCTGTGCAGGACAGTATGAGTTAAACTGGAATCCAGAGACAGCAGCTCCTTCCACTGTTGGATATTTCTGATTTAAAACTCTTAGAAGATGAAATGGGAATCACTCGGCACATTGTGAGTTGACTGGATTTTGGTGTGTGTTTTTATACATTTTCCATTGGGCAGCATAAAAAGAGGTCCTTTATTAGATATAATGACACTGTAGCAACAAGATACAGATTCAAGGCCAGGCTATAAAAACAGAAAGCTTTTTGTCACAAAGAAAGGCACAAGTGACATGAAAAACAAAATAAAAAGGTTCTGGAAATCACAAATAGCAGTGAAACAAAACAAACAGGGGATTGTAGGAAAATGTCCAGCATAGATGATGTACTTAAATTGTGCATATTCCTACCTATACACCGGGGGTTACATACAAGTAATGTTTTAGTCAGGAGAATAATAGAAATCATGAGAAACACTATAAATGCCATTTCCATTATATCTACAATCTATTGGGCCTACAATGCCATACAATACAACGACTGTGTGTTTAACATACGACACACTGGCAGCTCCTGAAATACGGATCCCATTATTTGCACACAGAGCAAACTTTGTCTGATGTCTTGTGGATCACACAGAGGGCAAGGCACATGTGTTACAACTAATGATGAGTGAAATTTTTAGGCAGGGTAGATCAGGGCAGCCATCAGGGGGGGACAGGGGGGAGAGTTGTAGGGGGCCCCAAGGGTAAGGGGGGCCCTGCCACGCTGCAGTTTCTTGATTAGCCGGCCCCCCCTGCTTTCTGGGATCTGCTGACTTTGGGAAGGCAGGGTGGAAGCACAAAGGGAGGTATCTTCTGTCCATTACTTCCCCTTATTGGTCACTGAGTTTAAGTCCTGGTTGAGCTGCTCAGGGATTGGATAGCTGAGGTTTGAACTTCTCCTCCAGCTCATCCAATCACCATCAGCTTTACCACGACTTGAAATTCTGTGACCAATAAGGGAAGAAAATGTTGTCACTGGAAGAAGATGCAGCCACCTGTGCTTCCCTCCTCCCTTCTGTAGTTGGCAGCTCACTGAAAGCAGGTAGACCCCACTAATGAAGTAAGTGTAACATGGCAGGGCCCCCTAAAGGTAACCCTTTGTGGTCCCTGTTGTGTGGTGGGGCCCTTGGCACCAATTTTTTTTTAAACTTCTGGACGTTTAAGGGGGGCCCTGGCTACCAATTTTCTAATAATGTGGGGGGGGGGGGGCTGGCCACCATGTTGCCACCAATATTTTTTTATGGATGGCCCTGACCACAAATGTTTTTTTTCAATGGGGGGGCACTGACCACCAATATTTTTTAATTTTTTTATTAACATGTGGAAACCATAGCCACCAATGTTTTTTGTTTTGTTTTTAGTGTGGTGTGTGGTGGAGGTGGACCTGTGGGGTGGGGAGGGCGGACCTGTAGGTGGGGCTTGTGGTGGGTGCAGCCAAGGGGGCCCAGGAAATATTTTCGGATGGGGCCCTGTGATTTCTGATGGCGGCCCTGGGGTAGATTATGGTTGCCTTCCGGTGGTATTTGACCAGCCTTGCCAGTAAATGACCAGCTACGGTCAGGGCTGTAATTACAAATTCAAGGATTTAATCTATATTAAATTATATTTTTCACTTTATAGTGGTGCTGGTCCTTTAAGCTCTTCAGCCTTTTCTAATGACACTACCCACAATTTACTTCTCCTTTTACAGATGCTTCCAGTGTATAATTAACCCCACATTTACAGAACTATCTGTGTAGTTAATTTCCAGTGGGAATCCAATAACTTCTTGGTATATATGGAAAAGCAAAACATGTTTTCATATACTATTGCTTTTAATTATAGCATGCTTCCCAACATCAGATAAAAACAAGTTTAGCAAGCAAAATTTCCTAACTGCTATTGATTAACTGTTAAAATCTCATCCAAGTATTTATTTATATTATATATCTTATTCCAATTGAGTTCAATTTGAGGTTTATATTGATGCTGTAACTCCAGTAGAGATGATATTTCCTTTGAGGAACGATCCCCTCCATAATTCTATGGAGTCATTTACAACAGTAAAAGCATCTACAGCACCTCTAAAGCAGTTATTAAAAATATTAGCTGTTAAAGGGAGTTCACCTTTATAAAAAAAAAAAAGTGCAGTATACTGTGATCCAATTGGCAGTACATCTTTAAGGACTACCCCTGAAACTGTAAATGATTAGTGATGGGCGAATAAATTCACCAAACAAGGGAAAGTTGTGCTCACCACTAATTTTTAAAACATTAGGCGGGGGTGCAATGAGGCTGTGACCACAAAATACATATAGACAAATACAAGATTCCTCTGCACTCAACCCATTATCAATATATTTAAGACAGAGACATTTTGTGCATACTGCTACTGAAAAATGCCTTACCCTTTAAACAAAACAGGGATTGTTTGTCCATATATTGCAATATATTTAAGCTGGGCAACTACGTCAAAGTCATCCCATATCTGGCCAGTCCTACGCTTAATTTTCATCTGATTCATTAAGAATTCTATTGCTTCATTATACATTTTACAAAGGGACTAAGTTTTACCTGCAACTTACTTGCTGCTTTCAAAGTAAAACTCCCAAACTTGGCCTTTTATTAGACACCAGTGGGATCAATGGGAGCAATGGTGGAAATTGAAAAAAAGGCTGTATGGCACAGGTTAAATCATGGATAACAGATAACACCATTATGTTCTACAGAGCTTATCTGCTGTGTAACCTGAGCCTTTTCTCCTTTGAATGGCTGCCCCCATTGCTACACAGCAGTTTATTTATATAAACAAATGTAGAGTTTCTGAAGCAAACATCAGTTTTACCAGTGCAGGGTAACACTGCATTATATTATTATTACTCTAAAACACTTTTATTTTTTGATGTTACTGTTCCGTTAAAAAGAAAAAAAAAAACCTGTAGAGCCCCCCTCCCAAATTGCACCATGTTGCCCCCACCAATAATGCCCTGTTCACCTTAACATTGAGGAGAAGCAGACTAGTGCAGTGAGGTTCACCTGCAGAATCTTGTGCCTCTTACTAATAATCAGTAACACTGACCATGGGCAGTAAAACCTGGATCTGGCATCAACTGCACATGCTCAGCTACAAGTTAGAGAAGATTTAGTGATGCAAGAGCTCATGAGAACCCTGCTGCGCTATTCTACTTCTCCTCAAGGTGAACAGGGCATTGGAAGCGCAAGCTGGTGCATTACTAAAGCAGGGCTCCCCAACCTTTTTTTACCCGTGAGCCACATTCAAATGTAAAAATAGTTGGGGAGCAATACAAGCCTGAAAAATGTTCCTGAGGGTCCCAAATACAGGCTGTGATTAGCTATTGGTAGACCTTATATGGACTAGAAGCCTACACGAGGCTGTTTTGCAGTACACATTTTTTATGCAACTAAAACTTGCCTTCAAGCCAGAAATTCAAAAAAAAGCACCTGCTTTAAGGGCCCCCGAGCAATGTCCAATGGGTTGGTGAGTGACATGTTGCAGGTGACCCACTGCTTGGGGAACACTGCACTAAAGGGTTCTGTTCTTCTGTTCTCTCAATAGAGTCTCTTATTTATGAATCGTCCTGAGGATGAATAAAAAAAAGCATATACCACCCAACACTTTATACTGTCTATAGAATTATTTGCCAAATTTGCACCAATAGAACTCCAATCCACCCATTGGTAGGTCCATCACCTGATGAGGCTACACTATTTATTGTATCCTCACAAACTCCATCCCTTTTCTACAAAAGTGCACTTACTACATGGGAGCCAGATATTTTAGGAGAGAGTACTCCACAGTTGGGGTTGCTTTACCTTTCCATACACTGGTAAACGTTGTATCTAGCAATTCTATAACTATTTTTCTCTGCATGGCTGTGTGTCATCTATAAACAGCGAAGAGCTAAAAACCCTCTTTTAACTTGAGTCCAATTACAGAATAAGCCATTGACAACAACACTCTGTACAAAATCGTTCAGCCAGTTTATCATTCTTGTACAAGGAGCACTGCCAAGCACAAAATATATTAGTTTTAACGTTAATTGTTTAGATGGCTCTGTATCAAATGCCTTTTCAAAATTTAAGTGGACCGAATTTACTGAAACATCACTTTCCAACTTTCTACTCACTTCTTCATCAAATTCAAGTTAATTGGTTGACAAGATCTGACTCTCACAGTGTCATGGTGACCACTGTTAAAATGACTTCTCAAAAGAAATTTCTATTCCCTAAACAAATATTAAAACTTCTCTGTAAAGGTTGCATCAATAGTTGGATGCCTTATTATCTTTTTGGGATATTGGAGCAACATTTGATTTCCCCCATTCAAATACTCTCATACTAAACAAGTGTTAACATTATTTTTCTCAATGTGAATTCTTGTGAAGGCCTATTTATTATCAAACTTATTTTAGTGGTTTGAGAACGTTCTGCATTTATCAAAATTAAAAAAAGTGCAAATGAAAAATAATGCCCTAAAACATATGAATACCTCTAAAACCTCAAAAAATGTTAGTTTTTTGGACAATTCCTAACAAAGAAAAAATCTAAAAACTTCTTAAAGTCCGAATTGATTTAAACAGTTCAATAGGATCAGCATGGCCATTGACCTCTATAGAACCTCGGCAACTTTTACCTGGCTTAATTTTGTTTTTTTTTTAAGGTTTTCGTGCTTTTTACACTATGGGCCAGATTTATTAAGATTTAAATGGAAAATTCAAATTCGAATTTTTGATTTTTTTTGTAAAAACTCACAAAATCTAATTTAAATTCGAATGTGAGATGTTTCACACCTCCACGATGGACCAACATCATTATTCGAATATTCGTCACCTAAAACCTGTCAAATTAATTTACAAGTCAATGGCAGAGGTCAATTGAACCATTTAAAGAAGATAATAGCCTTCCAGACATTCAAGCCTTTTCCTGAGAAAAACTTGTATCGAGTTTCATTCGAATTTGCTTCGTGTTTTCAGTAACAATCGTTTAAATTTTAGACGTTCAAGTTTTTCTTAAATAAGATAAAATTTGAGTTTTGAGTACATTTGAAATTATTAGAGTAAAAACAAAAATCACAGAAATTCGAAATTAGACCTTTGATAAATCAGCCCCTTAATAAATCTCAAACATTAAGAGATATTTAAAAAAAATTAGGAAAACCACAAATTTTTTGAGATTCGTGGAAAAAAGCAAAATACGATTGTTTTGGGCCCCTTAGGATAGTAGCCCATGTAACACATTTTTGAGTCTCATTATTAGTGGTTCCACTCCAATTTTTTACACATGTAGGCAATCAGAGTAATAATATATTAAAAGGCCGAACTTGTATGACTTAAAGTGCTCCATTTACAGACATATCCCTATTAACATCTGTCAGGCCAGTCCAATGAATTAAGTCTTCTAGATAATGTAATAAGATGAGACAACACACATCAGTCGTAGTTCCTCTTGCAAGAAGAACAGGTCATGGTGTAAGTAGAATGTTAGATCAATACATTCTCATTAAGAGGCAGAAATGGACCTTGGAAGATGGGAAATAAACTAACAGTGAAAATTCAATGAAGTTTCCTCACTAATACTGATAGTCCTGACTGTTGTGGGAAGATGCATGTCCACTTATGTCCTCCATCTCTACCATTTTACTGTTCTAGAAGAACAAAGGGCTGCTTAGTTGATATATAATGTTCTGAGTGGATGGAACTCCAGAATTATAAATTATATTTTGGTTTACTTTTAAGCATGTCACATACCAGCATAGACAGTAAAATTGCCATAGCTCAATTTAAAAAACAATTAAAACTGAGTAGTTGGTTCTCAAGGCTTCCTTCAGAAATCATAGGGTACCATGCCATCACTTGTTCAACAATCTGTTTTGCCCAAATACGCCACCTATTCACCCCTCACATTTCTCTATCAGCCTGCCCTCTATAGATTTCTAGATTCCATGCTGGGAGTGGACCCCTGAGAGGACAGTTTATCTCTTCATAGATGAACCAAGAAGAGGTGGAGGTGCTTTTTGTGAAGAACTCGCTGTGTATAGTAACATTCCAAACATAGAAACAGGTCACATCCTCTACATTGCTATGCCAAAAACTGAGTTCTCAACTACTCACCATCTGTTTCCGTCTCTCCTTTTTTTTAAAAAAAACTATACTATTTTAAAATAATTTATGCCAGAAAGCTAATGATTCCAGGTATCTTTTCCCTTCTTTATATTTTTGTAATATTATCCTTTCCAATTTGGATTACTCAGACAATATTCCGGTGATCCAATCATCATTTGTAGAAGCAGTAGGATGCCAGGTACAAATCCTTCCCTTTTTGTCCTCTCTAAGGCAGGTTCCTCCATTCAAATAAGTGATTATTGCTCTTTTTTCTCTCTGGCATTCACAAAATGTATCCTGCAGACCTAATTAAAAAATCCCACTGTGTTTATCTGCCTCATTGCTGAAAAACAGTCATGCTCCACACAGTACATAAAGGAAGCATGCTTATCTGTTTACACATAATATCAGTCGGAGTGTCCTCTCCAATAACCTCTTGTCTTCTACAGATGAATAGTTAAATACAGGTCATTTAAACAAATGTTGCTGAGCTACACACACTGTAAACCATCCAGTATAAATTCCATCAAAACAAAGAAATATTTTTTTTTGTAAATTAAACTGAATATAAGCTTCCTCAGCATCTCTGTGTTATTTTTTTCCCTTTCAACTTTCGACTATTTTAAACAGTGAATACATAAATGAATAAGTGGGAATATGATATGTTTGTTGGAATATTTTAATTAAAAAAATGTAAAAGTGTTATGACCCCTTATTGGGTTATTTTTTTTAGGGACAGATTTATCAACGGTCGAGGTGAATTTTCGAATTCAAAAAATTCGAATTTTAAACTATTTTTTGTGTACTTTAACTACAAAATTCGATTAGAATTTGAAAAAAATTTGAAAATTTGAATATTGAAATTTATCATGTACTGTCTCTTCGACTTGGACCATTTACCATCTAAAATTTCTGAATTGCAGTTTTAGCCTATGGGGGACCTCCTATAACCTATTTGAAGTCAATTGGTGTACTTTGAAAAATCAAAGTTTTTTTGGGGAAAAACGTTGATTCAAATTCAATCAAATGAGCTATTACTTCGATTCGTACGATTCGAATTCAGCCGCATACTAAAACAGACCTATTCGGCAAAACAAACCCACTTAATTTCAGTTGGTATTTTTGAATTTGAATTTCAACATTTTTCAAATTTGACCCTTGATAAGTATGCCCCTTAATTTGTGTTTTGTAGAAAGCAATTCTTGCACTCTCAGTCGCCTACAAGTTGATCTCAATTCTCCTCATAAGTGTATTAATTTTAAAACATTTTTCTATACAACTGATTGTGAAAAGAATTGTGATCAAATGTGAAGGATTTTTCTTTCTCGATTGCTAGTGTATGAGTGTATGAGTAGAAGAAAATATTGAATCACAAAAACTCTAGCACATTCATTTGTCGAGGAAGACTCGATTGCAATGAAAATCACATTGTTTAATTCATTTTTACAAATTCACTGTTAAAGAATAATTCAAAAGGAAAAAGGAAATTAAATATTGAAAAGAAGCTCATCCGATTTTAGCTGCTTATTTTTTTCATAAATGTTTTCTAATCTTTTTTTTTTTTGGAAAACACAAATTTTAAAAAAAATTGATTGCATTTACGGACCAAGATTGTGGAAATCTTAAGTTTTGAGAAATAGATTCCCTTGCAATATAAATTCAGCGAGGCTGGAACCTACTTCTTCTAAATACCTAGAAAATAATATTGAACATTATCTGTAGGTGCGTTATGTATTATTTAACTTGATTTATATTATCTTTCTCTGAAATGTACATCACTGCGGATAAAAGTAACACTATAGAAATAAAAAATATATATAATACATTCTATTTGACCCATTAGCCCAATCATTTTTATCCAGAATAATAGGTTAAAATATTTCATTAGCTCATTCTGTGTTGCTTAAAGTTAAAGTAAAATAAAATATGGCAGCAATAGGCAGCAATACTATATTTTATGGCCTGGCTTCATCTGCCACTGCACCTGTAGTCTTTTTATTTTATACTAAAATGTTAAAGGTTTTTAAAACACTGCATTTATTCCCCTTGACTATTATTGTTTTGATAAAAAAAATGTAAGAGTGTTATGAACCGGGGGTGGTTATCTTTCCTAGAGAGATTATAATTGCGTTTGTGTTTAATACAAAGTAATTCTTGCACTCTCAGTCGCCAACAAGTTGACCTCAATTATTCTCATAAATCTGATTAGCCTTGTTGACTTCAATCTTCTCAATAATTAAGGTGGTGAATGGTGAAATCTGTGCCTTTTTTCCCCTGCAGTGTGGCTGAGCATCTGACTTCCATAGAGACAATGATTTCCTCAAACTTTGAACTTTCAGAATAATGAAACAGAATAAGTTTTTCCAGCCTGTTACTCGAGAAGACTTATAGGATGCTCTCGACAGCGTTGCAAAATACACGCTAGTTTCAGATCACAAAGAAATATGCAAGATGGTGCATTATTAAATGAATGATGCAGGACATATACTTCTAGAAACTTCCATTGTGTATGCAGGCAATAGTGGAAGAACTGATTTGCTGTTTTGGTCATATCAGTACTCATTCTACATTAATGATGAATAAATTATGAAGTTTTAGATGTACTTGCTGGGACCTGGTTCTCTATTTGCATAGACAATTTGTCCCCTTGACAAATATTTTTCTAATGGAAATATTTAGGGTCAAGTGTATAATAACTTTCTTGTTGTTGGTGTTTCCCTAGCTTTATGTATTTGCACACCTACCCATGCAATAAAAACATCACTTCTGGCAAAACCACAAATTTAAAAAAAAAATTACTAAACCCTACTCATTGTGAATAAATACTCAGGGGCACATTTACTAAGGGTCGAATATCGAGGGTTAATAAACCCTCTAATTCGACCCCCAAAGATCGATCGAAGTAAAAATCGTTCGATCGAACGATGAAATCCTTCGAATCGAACGATTCGAAGGATTTTAATCGATCGATCAAAGGATTTTTCTTCGATCAAAAAAGTGATGGGTAAGGTCCCCATAGGCTAACATTGTACCTCGGTAGGTTTAAACTGACGAAGTATGTAGTCTAAGTTTTTTTTAAAGAGACAGCACTTCGACTATGAAATGGTCGAATAGTCTTACGATTCGTAGTCAATTTCGAAGGTCGTAGTAGCCTATTCGATGGTCGAAGTACCCAAAAAAATACTTTGAAATTCAAAGTTTTTTTACTTCGAATCCTTCACTCGAGCTTAGTAAATGGGCCCCTCAGTGTCAGACTAGGCCGTCTGAGCCAAACCAGAGTAATAGACATTTAGGAACCTCCCTTACTCAGATATATAGCCAATAATTGTTAATTAATGTCTATGGTGGATATAAGAGACGACTGATGAGAACTATCTTTGCCTAGGACCCACTATTGTGTTGGCCCACTGAGAAATTCTCTGGTATTCTAGCAGCTCAGCATAATCCCACAGCAACTAACTCATATGCAGATATTAGTTAATCTGAGATGTGCCATAAACAGAAAATTTGTAGGGACCATAGGGTTGCCATCTGTCCTGTTTTGTCTGGACAGCACAACTTTCCCTTGCGTATCTGATTAGGATTTGTTTGCTCTGAAAACTAGAGGTTTCTCTGCTCTGAAATGTAATCTCCATATTGCAATCTCCTTTGCCCACGTGCCAAATCCTTGACTATACACAAAATAACCCTGCCCTGTAAATGTCATGACCCTGCCCCTGATGTTATTGCCCCACCTATGTGATGTCATTTCCCCAGGTTTAAACAATTAAAAAGATGGCAACTCTAACAGGGGATGTACCTTATTCAAAATGGAAATCATACTTAACATTATAACTATTTTAAAATAAAGGAAAACATTCAGCTATGAGCAAGTTTGGGGGTTATGGGGCTAGAATCCTATATCAGTGGCAGCTGTACCCTACTCTTCAGAATAAAGTCAGGCATTTATCCATCTCCATTGGAGCAGTTTCACCAATGGAGACAGTTACAGAAACAAAAAGCCTTTTTACCTAAAAGCTAGTTGATTTACAAGCCTGAATGTAGTCTTGGATAAAATTAACATACACATTTTCTCAGAACAAAGGTGAGAAAATCCTGGTCACCCACCTGGAAACCATTACAAATTCTACTTTCTATATCATAGGGTATGTTGCTGTGGCATCTGCCAAAACCCAGAGGTATTAAGTTGCTAGGTTCCCATCTAACACATTATTCTCTGTAAGCTTATCTGTTATAAAATCACTTTAATGCATACAAATTTCCACAACAATAACGCATGTTGAGCCAGCAGTAGCCTCCAGGTTATGCAGTAGACATACAATACATATTAATTTCTTTATTCTATTCTTTGGTTATATTCTTCTATCTATTCTTTGGTTTCTGATTGTAAGGAGGACATTGTATTCAGAAAATCAGGAATGCTGAAAGTACAGACTTTGAGTCCATTTTTGGGTACTTTTAAAATGGTCATTATTGTTTCTTTTCATTTTTAAGATATAAACAATGTTTACACTGCTAATATAACGCAAAGGAAATGACTGCACAGCCAGCGGCCTGTTCTTAGACATCTGACATTTGTCTTTTCTTTTCTTAGCAGAGCCACTTCAGAATGATTCTGTTCATCTTTTTCTGAAATTGTCTCAAGACTTTCTGACCGTTTGAAAGAACTGACCAGCAGGTTGCACTGTTGATTTCCTTATATGAGCAGTGTGAAAATTGCTACTATCTTGAAAATCATTTGCAAACATGCTTAGAAGAGCAATATTACACTAATTTGTCTTGAGGGATTCAAGGGACGTATTTTTTTTTCTACCACTGTATTTATATTTATTTTAATAAGGGGTCCTTCTCTTTGAAATACCACTTTAAATTCCATTTGTATGTACTTGATAAGGGGTTCTGAGGAAATAAGCAGATAGATGGCACTGAGAAGATACTGTATATAACATTTATGTTTTTATCTGTTTTCTTTTTTATTAGTACCAAGACAGTTTAGTCTACCTTCAAGTGGTCCAACTTATAATTGATTAAGCACTACCAATATAATTTAGATTTATGGTCATCTAAGGCATAGATTTCTGGGGTCTTAATCTTTGCAGCATCCAGGCACCCAGGTGACAGCACTGAACAGCTGATTGACTTTGAAGCAGTCATTTTAATCTTGTGCCCTCCGAAGAAACTCATGGCCCATATAACAAAGCACTCGGCTCTACGTTAATCCCGGGGAGCTTCATCAAGTGCAAAGAAACATTACCTGACAGAAAGGACAGAGCCCTACTGTGCCTTCCCTATCAAACTTCAAAGACATAAGTGCTTCCACCATGTTCATAAAGCACAATGTACCATCTAACACTACATTTTTACTGCAACATAAAATACCAACCCAAAGGCCTCGTAAACACGGCCGCTTTTTTATTTTATTGAATCCTGGACATTTTGTCTGGGACGAGCCACAGTAATAAAATGTGACATGATAGTTCATAATTTACCAACCCGAGGTAAATATGAGTTCAGGAAACAATCAGAGCACCATATCTTTTTATCCCTCTAATTTCCCAATTTCTCTCGGGTGGTTTCAAGGTAATGACCTATTTACATAGCAAAATTGTTTTTAAGAGAAGGAAAACTGTGCCTGCTTTTCTGGGAAATTGTTTAATATTGTTTTTAAAAAATGTATAAAGATACAAAAAAAAAATGTTGTTATTCAAAAATACAGTTTTATGTCCTATTTGAACACATGGCAGAGACATACAGAATATATATGTATGTATATATATATATATATATATATATATATATATATATATATACTTTTTTTTTAAGGCCACAAATAGTAATACATTGATGTACACACAGAGAGAGAACACAGCCTCAAGAATTCAGGTCCAGTGGCAATTTATCAAGAAATTTAGATTTTGATCTTGCCAAAAGGCCTTAAGGTCTGAAACAGTCTTCTCTCTCTCTTTTCACTTGTATTGCATTAAATAAATAGTGAGCGGCTTTGAAATTTTCAACAGCCTATCCCTAAGGGAAGACGAAAAACTGAAATTGTACATTTTAGATATACTGGATAACACAAGCACATTTATATTCCCCAAACTTACAAACTGTCAACAACAAGCAATATGATTCTTATCTCATTCTATGCAGAATGCAGACCTGTCAATTCAATGGAATATTTTGGGAGTTTTTTGGGGGGAGTTCACATTTTGACACCCCACCTCAGACCTCAACTAATCAGTCTCTCAAATGGATACTCTTACCAGAAACATTTTATAACTAATATAACCCTGCCTGTAAGCCCTCCATGGGACAACGCATTGCTCAATACCTTCTCCCTATTCTTCTTACAGGTGTCATTCCCAGTTATAGTTCTACCTTGTGATTGGACAGTAGCACTTGCTACAGCAATTTATGACTAACAAAATTGTCAGTGCTGAGACTGGGTCACCTCTGATGCTTGCCATCAAAATTATGTTTGCACACCAAGATTTGTGGCAGCGCACACCGGCATCTTGTAAGAATTGCCCACTCTCGAGGTTATGGTTAAAAGGTATATCTTTATTTTCACATCTGATTGACCATCTAGCGTCTGAGGTCTGACGCGTTTCATGTTTTCATAGCCATGAAACGTGTCAGACCTCAGACGTTAGATGGTCAATCAGATGTGAAAATAAAGATATACCTTTTAACCATAACCTCGAGAGTGGGCGATTCTTCCAAGATGCCGGTGTGTGCTGCCGCAAATCTTGGTGTGCTGTGAAACGTCTCCTTAGTGATGGACTCGTGCGGCGGCACCTGGGTCACAACGTGGACGGGGTAAGACTCGAAGTATACTATTTCTTTAAGTGATTTATGGTAGATTACGGGGAGCCCCGATCGGACGTGGATAATTGTGGAACTTCAGTGCAGGGTCCGGGGCCACTAAACACCTGGGCCACTAGCCTTAAACGGTGAGCAGCGTCAAGGGTTATTGGAAATTCCTTGTGTGGGTTAGATTCCCCGTTCCAAAAAATTAAATTAACTGTCCAGTCTTTATTGAAGCGCTGAATTGGAAACTGTGGGTGTCAAAATTATGTTTGGTCATGATTATTCAGTTGTGGGGTTTGTGCTATTCCTGCAAAATCTCTACTACTCCTTGCTTTGTGCAACTCATCATTCAAGTCAGCTGCTAAACACCCTTGCCAATTATTCAATTGTGGGGTACTTTCCTACTTGCTTGACTGAAGGATTGGGATGTCCATTTTGTTACCACATCTGGCTCAGTCCTATTGATTGCTTAATTACTGATGTTTGTTAGATAACAAGGACTAGGAGAGTCTTGTGTCTTTAAATTTGTCTTAATTAATCAACTGCCCATCCTCACCCATGTAACTCCCTTGCTGTATTTCAGAGCATTGACTTAAGGGGTAACATGGCAGGGGTGAGCATGACAGGAGAGCTATGGCAGATTTTACAACGTAAAGACCAGCAATTGAAAGTGCAACATTTACTGTAGGGGCACATTTATCAAAATCCATTTTTCAGAGTATTTTAATGAAAAAAAAAAATCTGTCCAAACTAGAATCCACCATTGGAGCTTATTTATTATTATAAAAGCATGATTTAATAAGATCAGGGACAAGCACAGAAAAATTGAGTAAAATTCTAAATCGTACATTTTTTCTCAGTTTTTTCACAAATTGCTAGATTTTTTCCGGCTTTTTTTCTGAAAAGCTTGAATTTTTGGGATTTTTGCAAAAAAGTCTGAAATATTTGGATTTTCAGGCTAATTCCAGCACAGACCACTTCCAAATAGGATAGGGACCTCTCCCATTGACTTATATACAACCTCGGTAGGTCTGAGATGCCGGATTTGCGGATTCAGACTTTTTCCATCCTTGGGGTATGAAAAATGTAAAAAAAATTGAGGTTCATTTTCACCACTCATCCAGCGATCACTGCTCATCATTTCTTCTGTAAACAAGAGAAGCCTGGTTATACCATTTAACTATGTTTGATTTGATTGCCTTTTCTCTCTCTCCTCTATACTTCTGTATATATCCTCTGCACTCCAACATCCATCTAACTATGCTTGAATGCTAATCTCCTCTTCACTGCTCCCATCACTCTCTCTCAATCTAAGCACACTGTCTTGCACATCACAACCAACTCTCTCCACCCACATGTACAGAAACCTGTACCAAACAGTAGCAATACAGCGCAGATCTCTCACATTAACAACCTTTCCTGTACAAATAAGGCAGCTTCTTTCTACAGTGATGCTCTTTCAACAGCTCTCAATTCCCTTGCTCCTTCTACCACCCATCACAGTAGACCAGCTTAACCTCAAACGTGGCACACTAGTGTAACTCGGTACCTTAGAAGATGTAGTAGATCAGCTGAATGACAGTGAAGAAAGTCACAAACCGATCCTGACTTCACCCACTTCAAGTGTATGCTCTCTTGCAACAATTGAGCTCTATAAATAACTAAACAACTGTACTTCTCTTTCTTAATCTCCACTCTATCCTCTATACCACTACTGCTGTTTGTCACATTTAACTCACTACTATGCCCCCTCTGCACCCTCCACCCATAAATGTAACTGCCCAAGATCTTGCTTATTTCCTTAAAAAAATCAATCTTATTAGACTGAGCATATTATCTGACAACAATCTTACCTTATCTTGCAGTCCACTCACATCCACTTTGCACACCTTCCCCCTTGCAAAACTAGATGAAGTTAGCAAACTTCTAGCAGGCTCAAAATCCAAAACCAGCTACCTTAACTCCATACCTTCTCATTCCTTTACCCAATCTCCTATACCCTTTCTTCTGTACTTACCCAGCTATTTAACGTTTCCCTTTCTACTGGTAATTTTCCATCTTTATACAAACAGGCACTAATAACTGCTGTCCTCAAAAAAACTTTCCTTGATTCCATCTCTCCCACCAACTACTCTCCCACCAACTATCATCCAGTTTTCCTTCTTCCATTCACATTCAAATTGCTGCAAATGCTTGTTTACAAACACCTGGTCCAGCATCTCACTCACAACTCTTTTCTTGACCCCCTGCGATCTGGCTTCCACCAACACTGAAACTGCACTCACCAAAGTAACCAATGATCTTCTCCTGGCAAAATCTAAAGGTCACTATTCCATACTAATCCTTCTACATCTCTCCGCAGCCTTTGACACAGTTGACCACCCACTCTTCCTAGACATTTTATGCTTAACTGGCTTTGGGACACTGCTCTTTCATGGCTTATCTTTCTGATCATTCCTTTAAAATAACGTTCTCTAACTCTACTACTACTACGTTGCCTCTCTCTGTCGGAGTTTCTCAAGGCTCTTTTCTGTGCCCTCTGCTGTTCTCACTCTATATTACTTAGCTAAGAAAAACTTATTCAGCTGACTTCAGTGGACATCATTATCTCCTTCAACTCATTATACTTCCTCCAAGATCCTCCCCTCTCCCTCAGATCTCACTTACAGTTAACAACATCACCTTTCATTCAACCACACTCAGGCATGTTGCCTATCTTAGACTCTCATATGTCTTATTCAGTCTTATTCTCAAATGACCGTATCTCAGTTTAGATACAACCAAAACACTTATCCAGTCTCTTATCTCCCATCTTGACCTTTCACAACTGCAATCTGTCTAAATGCTGCTGCTAGACTAATTCATCTTTCTAACTGCTCAACATAAGCTGCTTCCCTGTGCAGACTTGCATAAGTGAGGGGCAAGTGGGGCCCCTGTGCGCCATTTCATTTTTTATGGAGTATAAGGTTAAAATACTTTGTTAATGGCAATAAGGGGCTTGATTTTGCATTTCTTAGTGCTCTGGCAGGGTCTGAGTAAATAACTTAAAGTGACCTAGTATGACCTGAAAATATGGCTTCCTATCTAGATAAGATAATATTTTTTTTTGATGATACCTGTAGTATTTCAGACAGGGTTTTTGGGGGTAAGTTTCTAAAAATCTATTATATAAAAATAAAGTGCACAGTATAAAAACCAAAAGACAACAAATAAAATGTGATCATCAGCTTATATAACGGGCAAACCTCATTTTTTGCTTGATAATTTACAATTACCCACTAAGCTTAGCTTTTCAACAGCTGCTCAGAGCACACTGAGCATGTGCATGCCACTGGCACTCCTAATAAATTCCAAGATGAGGAGCTTTGGTGACATCTTTAAAGGCCTGGATCATTACTGTTATAGGGATGCTGAACCTTTAACCTTTTTGACCAGAGGTCAAAATAAAAAATATTACAATAGCCAGGAAATGGCAGGAATATACAATAAGTAGGGAATCTGGGAACCAGGCAGGAGGAATGAAACCAAGGGTTCGGGACTAGGCAGAGGGTCTGGAACACTGGAGCTTCAGAAACAAGTACAGGCTAGACCTCAGCAAATGAGCTGATGATCAAGCACCAGTGGTGGCTACAGGCAGGATTATATAGTCCTTTGGTTGGCACTTCACCAATATCCAGCAAAATTGGAGGAGGAGACAGTGTACACAGTGGAGAAGCGGAAAGCTTCTTAGAACAAACTACCTGTAAGACTGTTAGACTCTAGGCCAGGTTTTGAATCTGGATAAATCCTGACACTTTGCTAAGCATTTTGCCAAACAAATAAATACCTGTTACCTCATATTTGCTGTTTCTCCTAAAATGAATTTAGGCACTTCTTGCTGCTTCTCTGCATTCCCGCAAACACAGGAAAGTAAATTAAAGATCATTCTTTACTGGATGTGCCTAAAATTAAAATGATAAAAAATTAAAATTGCCTGACTACATCTAATATAAAAATTGCCCAGAGGTGTTTCATGGTCGAATGTATAAAATAATCAGGATATGACATCACAGACCTAGGCACTTCCAGGATAAAAAACATTAACCCCCTGAATGCTTTTAAACAAATTCCCATGTTTAAAGACATATTAGAAATTGTTAATTGTTGTAATTATACCTCTTTACAAAATTGGAAAATACTCTGACTTTCCCATTTCCACTTTAAAAAATACTATCCATGCAGCAGATAACGGACCGACAATCATGCTGGGTAGTGCCAGCATTTTTATATTGACATAGTATGTGTGTGTGTGTGTGTTTGCACATGTGGATCTGTTTACACAATTAGTTGTGTATATTTGCAATACCCTTACTAAAATGAAAAGTAGACATCATAGAAATGTGTTTTGGCTGGAGATGTCATACTTGGATGGAGGCCAGCAATAATGGCTGTGCTTAGGTTGTTTGAGCACAAGGTCCATGCGAGTGCCAGAGGTAGCAGCTGTAAGGCAAAATGCTGTGGCAAATATAATTTATTTTTAGAGAGTTTCTAAAACAGCAGATATTCTGCAAAACCCTCTGCGGCCAAGTTGTTGCCAGTTTGCTGTTATGGGGGAAAAGGGTAAGACAATCTTTGATTAAAAGAGAGCAAACAAAGGCCAAGTCATCCTTAGTTAATTTAAACCTGAGAATCCTAGCAGGCCGAATTCTTTACAGATGAGTTCAGGGAGTCATTTGTAAATAATTCTCAGTCTCATAGGCTAGGATGGCTTATGAGTCAAGGCATAAATCTGTATCTTCTAAACAATATGTTATTTTCTTTTATGGCCACAGTTTTACCTTTTTATCCTTCCATGCGTATGGCTCTAATCTACCCATCATCAACTGTGATGAGGCTTATTAAATGGAAAAGCAAAAGCCATATAATGATTCTAAATTAAGATATAGCATATTACAGTACATTAAATGGAATGGTTATTTAAAAGTCGGCAGGCTGGAATATGCCCAGATCAGACATGGACTGAGCCAACTCATAAGGAACATGGCCCTTGCAGTTCCTTCACGGAAAGTGGGCCAACACAGGTTATGTGATGTGTCATCAATATTTTCCTAATAGGTCAGCTTTGGATTGGGGATAGGGGATTTTACAATATGGGTGTTGTTCTTGCAAAACAATTCAGTTCCGAGGAAAATTGGTGAAAGGTGAGAAACCCTTCTTTATATTGTGTCCTACAGGTGCTTTGAGATGCCAGCAACATTCCAGACGACATATTGCCTAAAAATCGTATTTAAAAGTTATTTTGAATTGAGAAAGCCAGTTGGATGACTGGTGAAACGTCTTCACGGAAAAAAAGAAACACATCAAGTCCAGTTGATTTGACGTATTTCTACAGATATACCATGACCTGGATAAATGAGAATTTTCACAAAAAGGTAATTATTTCAGTTTTTTACCCACACAACTACACACAATGAACATTATACCCCTCACACTACATGAGCACAAATCCTCTTTGACCACTCTACAAAGGGCAGTCCGAGTCTGATTATGACCAGTATGGACATGGTATTTAACAAGAGAATACACATAGGAGCAATATATCCTGGAGATGTACTCAATATATTATTATCCATTAAAACCATGATAAATAAATCAGGCATATCACAGCCATGCCCACTAATTTCTTACAGGGCAGTAATGCCAAACGCCTGAGCAAATTCTTATAGATCAGGGGTCCCCAACCTTTTGTAGCTGTGATCCACACTCAAATGTAAGAAAATTGTAGAGCCTCACAGGCATGCAAAAAGTTCCTGGGGGTGCCAAATTTGAGCTATGATTGGCTTCTATGTGGATTACCAGCCAACAGGAGACTCTGTTTGGCAGTACACCTCCTGATTTTTCTGCAACCAAAACTTGTAATTCAAAAATAAGCACCTGCTTTGAGGCCACTGGAGGCAACATCCAAGGGGTTGGCGAGCAACATGCTAATTATTGTAGCATCCAATACCTGGCCAAAGAAAGAAAAAAATCCACATCATTCATTACTGTGATTTCAATATATAGTATTGGGTTTCCCTCTGTGTTTTCAACATTTTTGTTTCTAAATTCTAACTTAGTTTTATTTTAAGGATAGTATTGTACTTTTTCTTTGTCTCTCGGGAGTATTACTATGTTAGTTCAGATAAGCTTTGTTACAAGTGCTTTCATGATTGTCGGAGGATACTATAGTTCATTTTAGGTAACAATACGTATCATTATCTTGTGCTAATGGCAGTGTTTTATCAGGAATGACCGTCTGAGCAAGGTGAATATTATTATACTGCAAAAGTCTCATTTGCAGCATTCATATCTGAATCATATGTTACAGGAAGGGGGTACTAGTTGGCCCATACCATGCTTTTATACAAATTAATAAATTTTTTCAAATTGATTCTGTATTATACAAGGCACCATTAAAGACATTAGATTGAGTGGGGTCTTGCTTACTGCCCAACAAATGTCATGAATTAAGTGTGACTGTCACATGATCATACTCATTCTCATGTTTTCATGCGGTGATGGCAGAAAATCACACAATTTCAAGGCCCCTGTTTGATGGCAGCTTAATTGCTGTAGAATGAACCAAGAAATGTAGATTTGAAGTCCAACATTTCTCATGTCATTAGAGAAGTTTTAAGAGAAAGTCCTGATACCAGCATTCAAAGCATGAAACTATCCTTTGGTTAACCTTTGCATTGCATAGCAATCACATAAAGATCCCATAATAGGACTATACATAGCAATAATATGTGATTTTTTTTCTCCCTGTATTATCGCACTTGTTTTGCATAGGAATGTGCAATGCATTCACCAGAAAATTCTGTCTTTTCAAGTTCCAAAAATAATTCTCTCACTAAATACCCAAAGAATTAACAGTTTTGATGATATGTGATAGCTTTTTCATGTAACATCTTTTTTTTAAAGGTCTTGGTATAATAACTTTGCTTCCAGTTCAGCAAATCCCATCGTTTTATTCTGTTTCATTGCTTGGAGAAGAGACAGGCGAATACACGAGAATAAAACAAACTCAGATAACAAAATCTGTCAATTTGCCCTGCGACGGACAAGGAAATGCCAAAAATGAATGACATCCATTAAATGCCAATATTAACCTGAACGGGTGATTGAAGCAATTTTATTATAATATTATTTTATTATATATTTGATGGGCATATATCATGCTACTTCATACAGTTTCTGTATTACATTCTGTGCATTTCTATTTTCCAGGAATCCGAGATGGATTTCCAGTATGCTGTGAATCCAAGGACACCTACCTGAATGATCAAATCATGGCTCTTTTTGTGTATATTGAAAGATCTATTGTGATTGTGCTCAATTTGCATTACATCCACAAGCTTCTTTATAAATCTGCAATCTTCAGTACAATCTATTTTCCATTTTCATGGCATTTAGAGTGCATTGCACTAGAATATATATATATATATATATATATATATATATATAAAAAACAAAATAAAGTCCAGACAACTTATCTTGTGAAGAAAACGAAAATTCTTTATCAAGCAAAAAATGCAAGAATATGCAACGTTTCGAAGCTCCCGCTTCTTTGTCAAGCAATCTAGTATACAATGTTCACACATCCTTAAAAAGGTTACAGCTGTAGACACACCCCCCTAGGGGGTGGTACAAATTAAACACAAATTAGTATATAGTATTTAACCCATTTGGGCATTATACATAGAAACAATCATAGAATTACTTAAATATGTCATACAAGATACACAAGCAATCTGTGTTACAAAGTATATGCTGAAAATATCACATTAATTCAAGGATGCATTTATGTCCCAACCTCTACTCTATATATGCCATAACCTCACTATATAAAGGCATGCAAGTCATACTCTCTGTTTAACCCTTTAGGGTATAATGTTACATTATACCCTAAAGGGTTAAACAGAGAGTATGACTTGCATGCCTTTATATAGTGAGGTTATGGCATATATAGAGTAGAGGTTGGGACATAAATGCATCCTTGAATTAATGTGATATTTTCAGCATATACTTTGTAACACAGATTGCTTGTGTATCTTGTATGACATATTTAAGTAATTCTATGATTGTTTCTATGTATAATGCCCAAATGGGTTAAATACTATATACTAATTTGTGTTTAATTTGTACCACCCCCTAGGGGGGTGTGTCTACAGCTGTAACCTTTTTAAGGATGTGTGAACATTGTATACTAGATTGCTTGACAAAGAAGCGGGAGCTTCGAAACGTTGCATATTCTTGCATTTTTTGCTTGATAAAGAATTTTCGTTTTCTTCACAAGATAAGTTGTCTGGACTTTATTTTGTTTTTTATACATTGTGTCCTTGAGTGGACTAAGTCACAGACCGGTGCACACTCCACTCCACTTTGTCTTGATATATGATATCTTGAGTGTTGAGTGAGCATCCATGTCCCAACCTACTCTTTTGCCAAGTACACAGGCTGATATATTTGCTTACACTGAGGTGGAAGCTGCAAGTATAGCCACTCTCACGAGGGGCTCACGGGACTTTTTGCATACGGCGCATCCAGAGGCACGTAGCCGAAACTTAGAACGGCTATCTAAGAAAGCAGTTTCATTGGAACTACATGGCTGCACACTGGCGGAATACCATCGGCTAAAAAGAATTCCGAGGGGCCTGCGAGTTCATTTGCAACCTACTCTGTTTTCAGATAATCTGGAGTATTGCAGGAAATTTGAGGGCATTTTGAACAAATGTTCCCTGGACATAATTACACTTACGATTGAGCACATACAGAAGGAACTACTCACGGTTACCGAACAAGTGAGTACACTTGAAACCCAAATTTCGCAGATAGCGAACCAGGAAGAGTGGGCGGCAACCAAATCGCAGATTGACAACATCTCACAAAGGTTCCGGTTGGAGCTCGAGACCCGGAAGAGAGACAAGTTTCTGCGTGACGCGGAAGACTACAGCAGTGGGCGGGTATACCGGTGGACACCGGGACGTCCATACACCACTCCCTCCTACTTCCGGGGTCGCAAGACACAGGCGCGGGTGCCACGAGGGGCACGCCGCGAGGGACGGCAGGAGGCCGGACGCAGTAGTTCAGGGGAGACATCCTCGCAACGCGCATCGGATTCCTCCGGATCTTTTGCTTTTTTAGGCGACGACAGCGCTCCCTCAAGCAGCGGGGAACGCGAAGGAGGCGCCCCAGAACCCGGCGCGGCAGCTGCGACCAAACCACGACAGACGAGGGTCACTCACAAGGCGGCACCCAAGAAGGGACTTCAATCGTGATTAACATCTCTAAAAAGGTACTGTCACAATCTGAACTGAATTTGTTACAGAAGGGTTTATCTTTTTGTCCATCCTCTAAACTGGATACCTTTTCGCTGGACATTGACCTGCAAAGGTTCTATAGACTCTTACGTTTAAAAGTTCAGTTCATGGATAAAGAAGTTAGAGGGACTAAGGCTGATATTGGAGCATTAACTCCACAACAATTTGATTTGTATAAAAAGAGCAAATACCTTCCCCCTACTTCTTTTCATCCAGTGGAAACTGTTATATCCCTTATGTCTAGGGATATTAATCAGTTCATACAAGATCCTAAGGGCCTTAGAAATATGCGGTATAATAACAACTTAACTCAAATTGAACGGGAGTCCCTTAAAGTGTTGATGGGAGATAAAGATGTGATATACAAACCAGCTGATAAGGGGGGAGCATTGGTTATCTTGGATAGGGAATACTATATACAGGAGATATTGAGCCAATTGAGTAATAGAGATACCTATATACAGCTTGATAAAGATCCCACTGATGAAATTACTGGCTTAATATCTGAAGTATTGTCTCGCTATCATGAACAGGGTGTAGTGACTGATAGTTTGAAGGATTACCTTACAAAAGAATTTCCATGTATACCAGTGCTCTACACCCTCCCCAAGATACACAAGAACCTTCAATCCCCTCCAGGACGTCCCATAGTGGCCGGCGTTAATTCGGTCTTATCCCCGTTATCAATCTTCTTGGATAAAGTACTAGCGCCTTTTGTCCAGTGTGGTGAGTCATATGTTAAAGATACATCTCATTTTTTACGCCTAATTGGGGATATAGACTTGGGAGAAGGTACTGTGCTATTGGCAGCATTTGATGTTAATAGCCTGTACACTTCAATTCCGCATGATTTGGGCTCACAGGCAGTACGATTAACCCTCGAGGGTACACAGTACAGTACGGCGGAGATTAACCTTTTCATGGAACTACTGGCCCTGGTTTTGCATAAAAATTATTTCTTGTTTCAAGATACTTTTTTTCTACAAGTGCAGGGGACCACTATGGGATCCAACGTCGCCCCCACCTATGCCAACATATTTATGAATTACTTTGAACACAATTTTGTCTACAACAATGAATTATACAAAAAACATTGTTTAAGATGGTGGCGCTATATCGATGATTTGTTGGTATTATGGGGGGGTGACGTTGGATCCCTCTTGGAGTTCAAATTACATATAGACACATGTGTTCCCACTATAGGATTTACCCTCACTCATAGTGAGGAAAGAGTGACATTTCTAGATACCAGTGTGTATCGCAAGGGCAGACAACTATACACGGACCTATATGTCAAATCTACAGATCGCAACAACTTATTATGCTTTGACAGTGCACACCCGAGGGCTAACATTTCCTCTCTCCCCAGATCTCAAATGTTGCGTGTTAAACGCATAGTTACAGAGGAGGAACAGCTCAATACACGTTTGGATGAGATGACCATGAAGTTTACACAGAGGGGCTATCCCAGACAGATACTTGATCAGGAGGTAGCCAGAGTGAAGGAATTGGATCGCACCTCTATCATACAGGACAGAACATGTGATATATCTAAAAAAACACGCATACCATTTGTACATACATATCATCCGTGTACTCGTAAAATTCATCACATTATTTACAAGCATTGGCCCTTATTACGTAAAGCCTATCCTACCATTCCTGATTTTCAGCAACCACCACTGTTATCATATAAACGTACACGGAACCTGAGAGATAGATTGGTCAAGGCTGACCTTGGTACCCAGAAGGTTCAGGCACAGAGGGTTTTGGGCCCCTTAAAGAATGGTATGTTTCCATGTGGGAGGTGCAATCAATGCTCCAGTGTGATTCGCACCAATATGTTCACTCACCCACAAACAGGGAGGAAATTTGAGCTACGAGGACATTTTACATGCGATACTGAGTATGTAGTCTACATGCTCAAATGCCCATGTGGCTTAGCTTACATTGGTGAAACAATTCAACCCATACGTGATCGCATCAGTCAGCATAAGTCCACAATTCGAAAGGAAGTACTCAAATTACCAGTTCCAGCTCATTTTCATTCGGCGCGACATTCTGTAGCAACCCTCAGATTCCTTGTGTTGGAATCTATTGCCCCCCACGTCGGGGGGGCAATAGACTCCTACAACTCCAGAAACGAGAGAAATTTTGGATACATACTTTGCAAACATTATACCCTAAAGGGTTAAACAGAGAGTATGACTTGCATGCCTTTATATAGTGAGGTTATGGCATATATAGAGTAGAGGTTGGGACATAAATGCATCCTTGAATTAATGTGATATTTTCAGCATATACTTTGTAACACAGATTGCTTGTGTATCTTGTATGACATATTTAAGTAATTCTATGATTGTTTCTATGTATAATGCCCAAATGGGTTAAATACTATATACTAATTTGTGTTTAATTTGTACCACCCCCTAGGGGGGTGTGTCTACAGCTGTAACCTTTTTAAGGATGTGTGAACATTGTATACTAGATTGCTTGACAAAGAAGCGGGAGCTTCGAAACGTTGCATATTCTTGCATTTTTTGCTTGATAAAGAATTTTCGTTTTCTTCACAAGATAAGTTGTCTGGACTTTATTTTGTTTTTTATACATTGTGTCCTTGAGTGGACTAAGTCACAGACCGGTGCACACTCCACTCCACTTTGTCTTGATATATATATATATATATATATATATATATATATATATATATATATGATTAAGTAATGAATTTAATATTACTTAAATAATAATTATTTATATATATTATATATAAATAATATAATAGATAATATAATAGATTTGATCTAATTGCCAAAGATTAGTCAATAGAAGCCCTGGTCCCTTCAAAGCATCACTTTTTCAGAATCTGAAAAATGGATTCCAACAACTTAATGCTCCCGTTTAATAGTCTGTGAAAGCAGCACAGTTTTGGGGTTGCCGTCATGAGTAATATCAAAGCCCAAACACCTCTATTCCATATTTGTGACTTGAAAAATGGTTGGTCCAACCAAGAGTCACAGACTGGATGACAACTTCACTGTCGGTCAAGGCTTAGAGTTTATCCAAGGTAGCAAAGATTCCAAACCTCAGTACAAGACAAGAAGACAGTCCTGATAGGACAAGTTTATGGACCTCAGTTATAGGCAGAAAGCTCACCCATACCCATAGTGCCAAGCCACTTGCAAGAGCTCATCTGAATAAAGTCTACAGTATACTCTTAGGGAATAGGTATACAACTCAAGTACATTCAACGGGTTGTTCACCTTTAAATTAACTTTTAGCAAGATGTAGCATTTAGTATGATGTAGAATTGGTTTTCATTTTTTTTTATTATTTGTGTTTTTTGAGTTATATAGCTTTTTGTTCAGCATCTCTCCAGTTTGCAAATTCCGCAATCTGGTTGCTAGGGTCCAAATTATACTAGCAACCATGTATTGCTTTACATAAGAGACTCGACCATGAATAGGATGATTGAATGCAAAGATGAGTAATAAAAAGTAGCAAAACCAATACATTTGTAGCTTTACAAAGAATTTTTTAGATGGGGTCACTGACCCTCATTTGAATACTAGCAAGAGTCAGAAGAAGGAGGCAAATAATTCAAAAACGATAAATGAAAAACCAATGGCAATTGAAAAGTTGCTTAGAATTGGCCATTTGATAACATGCTGAACTGCCCCTTTAACAGTGGAAATACTTCAAGCTTGTAAGAGGCTGATTCTTCCAGGTATTTTGTAGAATTGATTATTTTCTGGTAGTAACATGAATAAGAATTCTAGGACAATTAAGGCCATGATTGTGTATGCAGAAGTACTTTTGGTACCATTTAATGCCACCTGGTAACCATTGGGTTTCAGTAAATGTGAGCCAATGTTGGATAGAGGGAGCAAGAGGTAAGTACTACTAACACTGGCCTGACAATGTTCCCTGGGACACAGGTCAGTAAAGTGATCCTAAATGTGGTGATTGTATATGAAGAAGCTCTATCTTGCAGTAAGTGTAAAAAACAAAAAAAAACAAAACTGAAATGTCATTGCCAAATAAACAGATCAGCCTAAAAATACATTGTTTTGCCCCGGATGGCAATTTGGGCTTTTGTGTTTCATACGGGAGGCATTTCTAAACAACTGTAGAACATGGTTTAATTTTGTCTTCGGGTTGAATTTAGAATTTATGGAACATATCTTCCCAGGTTACTGTTATGTTCCTTGTTTAATCCCCTGGAAACTTGTACTTTGTAAGCATTACACCGAAAAGCAATATTACTAAGCATTCATAACAAAGCCTTACTGCAAGATACTCATTTAAACAACAAGGATAAAGACATGAACCAATTTATTGTGAGAAAACGCAGGCCATGTGTAATCCTTCATCAAATTTGCAGGTTCCTAAATGGTTTCCCCACTGGGCATTCTCTCTCTTGAATCAACCACCCTTTCCTTTGGAATTCTAACAGGCAGAACATAGAAGCACAAATCTAGTTATGCTTATAACCACACACTACAGTATGTCAATCTTGGGGTAAAGAAACCTCCCTCTCAATTTTGAGGTAAAGAATCCTCCTTTTATTTAGAAGATGACTTTTTAGAAAGTGAGGGAATACAGAGTTTTGGAAGATAGCTCATAGTACAAGTTGATCCAGGGACTGGTCCAACCATTTTGGAGTCAGGAAGGAATTTTTTCCCCCTCTGAGGCAAATCGGAGAGGCTTCAAATGTTTTTTTGTCTTCCTGGATCAACTGGCAGTTAGGCAGGTTTTATATAGACTTAAAAGGTTGAACTTGATAATAATAATAAAACAGTATCTTCTACTTGATCCCAACTAAGATAGAATTAATCCTTATTGTTGGCAAAACCATCCTACTGGATTTACTCAATGTTTAAATTATTTTTTCGTAGACTAAAGCTGGCCATGGATGTAAAGATTTTTAAAAGATCCGATCATCACCACGATTGTCTCGAAACGATCGTACGAATTGTCCATCAACTAAAAAGACCATTTGCCAGGAAAACAAAGGGGAGCTGCCTGCTTGGCCCTGCAAACATAGATACATTGCACTGGGACTGATAAAGATTTTTTAACCTGGCCGATCAATTTTCACAGATGTCAGCCAAAAAATCGTAAGATGTACGATCGTTCGAATCCCTCTAACTTCACAATAATTTCGAAGGATTGGTTGGACTTCGCTAAAATCGGTCGGCATGAAAAATCTTTGCGTCTATGGGAAGCTTAAGGGGCATATTCATCAAGGGTCGAATTTCAAATTGAAAAAACTTTGAAAGTCGATTCAAAAAGATCAAAGTTTTTATTGGTCGAATAGGTACGTTTTTAATGGAATAGGTCCGTATTCGGCCAAATTTGAATCATACGAATCAAAGGAATTGCGTAATTGATTGAATTCAATTCAAAGTTTTTCCCAAAAAGCTTTGATTTTTCAAAGTCCACCAATTGACTCCAAATAGGTTCTAGGAGGTCCCCCATATGCTAAAAAAAGCAATTTGGCAGGTTTTAGATGGCGAATGGTCGGAGTCGATTTTTAGAGAGACAGGTCATGTCAGACGAATTTGATTGCTTTTTATGATGTGGTAAGTAAGATTCTGGACAGTGGGGGGGCAGTAGATGTGATCTATTTGGATTTTGCCAAAGCGTTTGATACTGTGCCCCACAAACGACTGCTTTCTAAACTAAGGTCTGTTGGGCTTAATGAAGTTGTTTGCACGTGGATAGGAAACTGGCTACAGGATCGGGTACAGAGGGTGGTTGTTAATGGGACATTCTCTACTTGGAGTAAGGTTCTTAGTGGGGTCCCTCAGGGCTCAGTATTGGGTTCACTTTTATTTAACTTGTTCATTAATGACTTAGGGGAGGGTGTTGTAAGTAATGTATCAGTGTTTGCAGATGACACAAAATTATCCAGCCCAATTAATTCCATCCAGGATGTGGCATCCTTGCAACAGGATCTTGACAAACTGGCAATCTGGGCAGCTAAGTGGCAAATGAGATTCAATGTTGATAAATGTAAAGTCATGCACCTGGGATGTAAAAATATCCAAGCCACTTATACCCTTAATGGGACTGCAAAAGGCAAATCCATTATGGAAAAGGACCTTGGAGTCCTTGTAGATGATAAACTTGGCTGTAGCAAGCAATGCCAGTCAGCAGCATCAAGGGCAAATAATGTCTTGAGCTGTATTAAAAGGGGCATAGAGTCAAGGGAGGAGGAGGTCATTCTTCCACTGTATAGAGCACTTGTAAGGCCCCATCTAGAATATGCCATACAGTTTTGGTCTCCATCACTCAAACAGGACATTATTGTATTAGAGAGGGTACAGAGAAGGGCAACTAAGCTGGTAAAAGGTATGGAAAATCTTAGCTATGAGGAAAGACTGGCCAAATTGGGGATGTTCACGCTGGAGAAGAGGTGCTTAAGGGGTGATATGATGACTATGTATAAATATATAAGGGGATCATATAATAATCTCTCTAATGCTTTATTTACCAGTAGGTCTTTCCAGCTGACACGAGGTCACCCATTCCGATTAGAAGAAAAGAGGTTCCGCCTAAATATTCGGAAGGGGTTTTTTACAGTGAGAGCTGTGAAGATGTGGAATTCTCTCCCTGAATCAGTGGTACAGGCTGATACATTATATAGCTTTAAGAAGGGGTTGGATAGCTTTTTAGCAAGTAAGGGAATACAGGGTTATGGGAAATAGCTCATAGTCCAAGTTGATCCAGGGACTAGTCCGATTACCATTTTGGAGTCAGGAAGGAATTTTTCCCCCTCTAAGGCAAATTGGAGAGGCTTCAGATGGGTTTTTTTTGCCTTCCTCTGGATCAACTGGCAGATAGTTAGTTAATAAAAAAAAAAAAGTTGAACTCAATGGACATGTGTCTTTTTTCAACCTTACTTACTATGTTACTATGTTACTGGCCTCAAAACAGATGTTTTTTTGAATTCCAGGCTTGAAGGCAAGCATTAGTTGCATAAAAACTAGGTTTACAGCCAAACAGAGCCTCCTGTAGACTGACAGTCCCCATAGGGACTAAAATAGCCAATCACAGCCGTATGTGTCCCCCAGGGACTTTTTGCATGCTTGTGTTGCTCTCCAACCTTTATTTACTGTTGAATGTGAAAAAAGGTTGGGGACCCCTACAATAACCCATAGCAACCAATTATCTGTTTAAAAGCAAACATCTTATTAGTTGCTATGGGTTTCTGCTCCTGGGCAAACATAGTGCCTTTTAATATAAATATATATATATATATATATATATATATATATATATATATATATATATATATATATATATATATATATATATATATATATATATATGGGGGTTAGACCAATACCCAATGATGGTTTCAGCCCGTGCTTAGGGTTACACTTATCCCTTTAAAAGAGGTGCTCAACAAGTGTAGAGATGCTGATATTAACACCACTGGATCTAATGATAGCAGAGGCTTTGAGTCTCTTTCCATACTTAGCCCCAGTGACCAAAATTACTTCTAAATGAATAGTTATCTCTTCTCCCTCTGCTTATGATCTGCCCTAATAAAATGTAACTCTCTAGAGAAGGCTAAATATAAAGGTCATTTTGTGTATTTCAAGATGGTTTATCAGTCAGAGCCCCCCAAGAGAATCTCCGTCTTTTCTACTGATCTCCTCCAAAGTCTAATAGGGCCAAGTTTTGCCTCAAGGGGAATCTCTTGTTGTAGGTAGGCTACTTAGTAGAGTTCAGGAAACTTTGAAATATATTTCTTCTCAGTCTTTTATGTTTATTTTCTGTAGGAACTTTTATTCAAACTCAAAAGTGCTCTAGAAATGCATTTGATGTTATAGAGGTTCAGTGACAACATTTATGTAAGTATATATCAGAACATTTTACTTAAATAGCTTCTGTTACAGTTCTGATTTTTAACACTTCTTTGCATTTGCTGTTGTTCATGATGGGAGTGTGAATGTACTTGCATCTGTCAGCCATGGAAAAGCATTATTCACACAGTGCAATTATTTGGCTCTTATCAGAACTGAGGCTACACGTTTATTCTTTTTAATTTCGATTTATTGTAATTATCTTATCTTTTGATGTCATTATGATTTTATTATGTATCCCACTGCAGGGTGTAATGTAATATAAAAATACAATGAGTGAAGACTTGAACAATAGTGATATTTGTAAACTTTCCTAGTCATATGTAGACACAAATCAGTCATATTTGTTGATATCATAAATGCTTTCAACAATAAATCGACTCAGAGCTTATTATTGAACAGACAGTGCCTATATAATACAGTCTATGAACAATTTGTTGTACTATGGAGACTGGATGTAGAGGGCCACTATCACTCTAGGCAGATGCAACCCAATTTCATCCCAACACTGGACAAATTTGCACCTGGCAGTAAACTAGCAACCAATCAGTGGTTAGCTTTTTACAGCCAGCTAGAGGCAGAGCAATGAAATTAATATTTGATTGGTTTCTATGGTTTAAAGCCCATTGTGTTTGCTCTGCTGGTGAAGAAACACCTGCCACTAGTGATGGCTGAATCTGTGCAGTTTCGCTTCACCGTAAACTGTGAAAAATTCTAAGGGGGGAATTCACAAAAGTTTTGGTAAAATAAATAACCCAGAAGTGGTGGTTGACAAATTTGTAAAATGTCGTACGAACAGCAAATTCACAAAGGCAGATGTTACCATCTCTGAATGTCTCGTAAGTCTGTCAATTTTCTAAAATGTCGTATATCTTTTCATCGTACAAACGACATTTACCAAGACTTTTTAAAAGACAATTTGACTGACATTTTGATTTTGGAGAGGCTTAAGTGTCTGAAAAATTGTCGGTAAAAAAAATGAGTTTACGAGTAATTCATAAAAATGTCGGGAAAAGTGGCGCCGAAAAAACCACGCCCACTTTTAACGACACTAATTCAAAAGTGTCGTACATGTCGGAAAATTGGCGGAGAAATGCTCTGTGAATTTGTCGGGTGTTGCTACGACACTTTCTACGACATTTTAAAGACATTTTTCCGTTCCCGACACTTTTGTGAATTCCCCCCAATGTCAATGGGTGTCTTATGTACATGCTGGCAAATTGTGGCCACTGTTTTAATTCGCTTTCGGTGAAACATGGAAATTCACTACAAATTTGTGCCTGACGAATTTTATTCACCCATCACTACTTGCCACTATAGTGAATAATAACCGCTTGTCACCAGTGATGATAGACAGATTCCAACCATCAAAAAAAAAAAGGCTCAAATGCATGTTTTCACCTTTCATGACTGGTGACCTCAGTTGCCATTTAAGTATAGGACAGGCAATAGACATTACAAGTGGAGCAAACATGTGTCATGGGCTGACAATACATGGCCCAATTAAACCTGCAACTTCAGCTTACTGAGCTGTGCATGAGGCCTCTTGCAAAAACGACAAAGAAGGGCCTCCTGGAACTCTAGCAAATCCACAAGGCCACATATATGAAAGTAAAAGTATTTTTTGTATTGAAAAAAGTTAGCATATAGACATCTGCAGAGGCCCTACAGGTTTCATGCCCAGTAGGTCATGGGCTAAATTCTCACAACAGGAACTGGGAATTTAAGGAGGAGCAGAGCCAATCAGAAACTACTATGTTATGCAATTTGTGCAATTTGGATTTCACATTTGAAATGGAATAAAAAACATTTCTGAATACAAATTGTGTAGGTAAGATCAGGCCCTACCAATGCCCTGCCAATTCATAAAAATCAGCAGTTATTAGTGATGGGCGAATTTGGGGCGTTTCGCATCACCGAAAAATTAGCGAATTTCTTGTGAAATCCGAGAAACGGAATAATTAGCGAAAACGTTGCCGGCATTTCGTTTTTGATGTCGGCGTCCATTTTTGACACCGGAGTCCATTTTTTTTACGCCGCCATCCGTTTTTTTGACGCCAGCGTCCGTTTTTGACGAATTCGCCCATCACTAGCAGTTATCTGTTGTACAGGTTTGAAAATCCCATTGAGGAAGGACTGTATCAGTCTGTTGAAGTGGTCCTCTCCTGACAGATATTCCCAGCTTCAGATTCCACTAAACAAAATAGATAGGGTGGGAATTTATTCACAGAACAGAGAAAGATGGTAGATCTAATAGCAAATACAAATTAATTAACCTGTTAAAAAGTTTATGGCTAATTTTTTATGCTGTTAGTTACCAGAGCTCATTTATTAAAGGAGATCAACAAAAAATGCTATTGTATGGTGGTTAGCTTTTTTATTTCAAGCACTAGAGGGCAAAGTCTCCACAATTTCTCAGCTATACATATCATGCTAAAATCCCACTCAGATATCATCACAGAGTGACATGGGTGATTGAATATCTTTTGTCTGGCAGGTAAACTTGACTCATAAATAAACCCCACTAACCATCTCTGGCTTGCTTATATTGTTGACTTTCTGCTGAAGGTTCTACCAGAAGCCAATAAAACCCCAGAAAGAACTTAGTGCATAATCCAGCTCTTCGCATAAATTCTTCAACTTGATTATGTGTAAAACAACACCAAGCTTCATCTTTATCCACATGACAGCTTCGCACTGGATTACAATGAATGTGTTTTTTTAACTTGATTATATGAACTGAATTATTTTATGTCTCTCTTCATCTCAGTTTTGAACCCAAGAGACAATAGCATCCTGTGTAGATTCTGCTCTGCAAACAATAGGGAAAGGAACGACAGATTGCTGTGCTAGGACCATTTACAACCAGCAGCAATCCTTTGTTCTGATTAAAAGACAAGACATGGGTAAAACTGTAACACAACAAGAAACATGATGTTGTAATAAGAGTTCTGAAAATTTCAGCCTGGTTTGATAGAATCAGGGTGAGATCATGTAGCGTTAAACATCCCGTTTTGACAGGTTAATACCAAGGTTTGCTGCAAGGCATACTGACAGATCCACATTGCTCTTCCAGATACTTCACGTGGGGATGCATCAATGCCCAAGAGATTTAACTCATATTTATAGGCAAGAGAGAAATAAATCAGGTTTTCTGCTGTGGTTACATTCAGTTTCTTTGTTTGCCACATTTCAACAAACCTATATTGTAGACAGACAAATGAAACGTGACAACAGATAAGATTTCCAGGTACAGGTACAATATTTCTGCCCGTCATTCCTGCTGTGACATTTCAAGACCCATTTATTTCTTTTTTTTAAATTTAAAGAATATGTAGTTATGCCACATCCCAGTCATTCCAATATATTTGCTGCCGCAACCCCTACCACCCAACAATGGGCCAGATTCAGATTTATCTCAGGGTTTCTCGTTTGAAAAACAAATGAGCGAGATTCAATTCCAGGAGAAAAACCTTTTCTCCTAATTCAGTTCCAGTTTTTTTTTTTGCCCATAGAGTTTTCATGTGATAAACAGTTTTTCTGAATTGAATGGCATCTCCAGTTGACTCTCGTCCATGACCTTTCACGTGATCATTTTTTTCCCTGCTGAATTGAAATCCTGCCCAATGTATCTGCTGAAAAGCAGCTTAACATCGAACGTTTCAAATGTTCCAATTTTGTTGGCCTGCTTCATAATTAAAACTACTGATGAAATAAAATGGCACCATTCCATTCTCCGAGAAGTTCTTAAAATGACAACTTTTTTCCAAAATGTGGAAGTCAGGCTCCTGATGCCCAACAAACTCCTCAATGGAACTGAAGTTAACATTCCTGCACCACCCTGCTACCACAGAGTTTTGTAGGTTGATGGCCATTTTCTTTCCTCTTTATCATTCATTAAACGCTGCTTATTTTTCTTGAGACACAAATGAATGCCGCACACACAACTTTGTGATATTGAGGTACCTTCATACTGGTATATTGGATAACACTAAAACATATAACTCAACAAGTGGTTTGTGTTATATATAATCATCTTTAACATAGACAAACAAACCTTTCAGAATGACTCTGATTCAGAAAATATACTTGTATAATAAATTGGTTTTCCATAGGTAAGTGGAGATCATAAAGACCATGGCTACTCCCTATGAACATATGGCATACGTTGATCTTCAATGATATTCCCAGAAACCCTAATCAAAGGAACTGTGTTTCACAATAGAATACATAATTCCAAGGGTGGATTTTCAGCCTGGTGATAAAGCAGTTTATTCCTCCCTACACACTACCCAGGTTATAATGGAGAATTTGTGTCATGTAATGTGTAGCAATCAGTGCAGCGATGACTATTTTATTGTGCCAACTGAAAGCTTTGGGGAAAAAATCAGACAAGCAAACCATTTTGCTGCTGTGCCTGTTTAGTAATCTGCATAGTCTTTATATTTCGGAGGAGACATCTGTAAAACAGACATGTCATTATTTTTTCCGCTTCAGGCCTAATAGGCCATGAACGCAAGAGTGATTTTTATTTTCTTGTAAATATTTAAACTTTAACTACTAGGAATGTGTTTGGCCCTCATTTGACCCATTAGATATGTTGGCAGATTGGGTCTAATGACAAGCAGATTTTTGCCAGTCCTATGGAGGGCAGCTTAAAGTCACTGCCCAAATTAATCTGTTTTTGTTCTTCTTTTTTCATAATCTTGTAGTTTATATTACAATTAGGTTAACAGACACCCCTTTACTGAAACAGGGCTTAATGCTCAAGCAATAAATGCTCTTATAGACAGAATGGCAGCAACACCTCGGGCACAGGCCGACAACCATAAATGTACATAGGACACACAGCATTTTCCTTACATTATATATTGTGATGTCCTTTTATGACTTTCACTGCTGTCCCCTCTCTACATTTTCACCTAAGCTCTACCATTTTTTCTACTTCTCTTTGAAGGTTTTATTTTTCCATTAAACAGTAACAGGTCAAGTTCTACTCATGCCAAGGCCTGATGTGCAGCCACCCCACCCTTGTTGCTGCTGTTAGCTCCCCTGGTCATATTACAACTTCCTGACTTCTAATTTGTGGACCCCATGCCATTTCACCCTAGGTAGCTGCCTACTCTTTATTACAGTCCTGCCCTATATCTTTCTCTCCTAATGTATTTTTCTTTTGTTTCACCACTTTATTGACAAAAAGAGAATAACTCAAGGACAAGGAAGGAACTCGGGAACTATAGGTATCAACGTGCTAGCTCACAGCTCAAGAGCTTAATGGCCAAACAACTAGTAACAGAAAAAGTCTGGCTTAAAAATGTTCTGAATAACTGGATGGCTGGAGGCAGATCCTTTGGAGACAGAGGTAGAAGATAGTACCTATTCTTGGTAAAACCAAGTTCAAAAAGTCACCAATGGCCCAGCAGTGAAAATGAACTAGTAAACCAAGGTTCTAATTTGAAAAGCGTGTGACAGTCATAGAGGTATAAATTAGCCGGGTGCAGTTGCAAGAGTGGTAGCAATGCATAGGCACCACTCTAAACTCAGAGATCACAAAAAACAGATATAGCTGCTGCACTGGGTGACTTTGGTGAAAGGCTCATGATCAGGTCTATAGTAAAAGGTAAACACAAGGAGGTAAATGATGAACCCCCTTTTTTGTATCTGGTGCTGTATTTTTAATTGTCCAGTTCAAGTGTCATAGCCTGCCCCTTTTGAAGATGGTGAGATTGACCTAGGCACTGGTAATGCCCCATGTTTAGCATTAATGGGTCCCAATATCCAAACGTACCTCTATCCCAAAATGTTTGCTAGATTATAGATTCCTATTAAGGCTGACCTTGAGTATGCAGTGCAGTTTTAGGCTAGAGAGAGAGTGCAGAGACGTGCAACTAAACTGGTTAGAGGGATGGAAGACTTAAATTATGAGGGTAGACTGTCAAGGTTGGGGTGGTTTTCTCTGGGAAAAAAAGGTGCTTGTGAGGGGACATGATTACACTTAACAAATACATTAGAGGACATTATAGACAGATAGTTGGGGACCTTTTTTTCCATAAAGTGGATCACCATACCAGAGGCCACCCCTCTAAACTAGAGTGACAGAACTTTCATTTAAAGCAGGGTAGGTGGTTCTTCACAGTGAGGACAGTGAGGTTGTGGAGGATTTTGTGATGGCTGGTTCTGCATAAAAAAATTTGTTTGTACTTAACGAAAAAAACACCAAGACACTTTTAACTTTAAACTCGCTAATTCTTTATTAAGAAATTACTTACCAATTCTCTGCTTGCACTCCTCTTCAGAAACGGCGACAGGGCGACAATCCATTTCTCCTCCCTGCCTTCTATAGGAGATAGCAAGGGCGGAGAAATTGGATTGTCGTCCTGTTGCCGTTTCTTAAGAGGAGTGCAAGCGGAGAATCTGTAAGTTATTTCTTAATAAAGACTTTGCGAATTTAAAGTTAAAAGTGTCTTGGTGTTTTTTTTCGTTAAGTACAAACAAATTTTTAATAAAAAAAATGTTATGTTACTGGTCATTTAATGCTTTTAAGAGGGGTTGGATGATTTCTTGAGCAAGCATAATATCATAGGCTATTCTGGAGGGGTTGAACTTGATGGACTTTTTTCAACCCAACTTTACTATTTAACTACAGTATGTAACATTTCTATATACAGTAGTTCAAACACCAGTAGTTATAGGATATAATATCCAGTGTATTTCATGTATCTCCCACCTGGACTCAGAGGGGCAAATACACTAAGATGCGAAGTTGCGCCAGGCGCAACTTCTCCGCACTTCGCCACACTTCGCCAGGCGTAGTTTCGGCAGGGCTCCGCAAATTCACTAAAATCCGAAGTTGCGCACAGGGGTAGCGTTGATTCGCTATATAAAGCGAAGTTGCGCTAGCGAAGGCTAATTTGCATATGGCGCGAAATTCAAATTTCAATGGAGGAACACGTATCTGCACTACAAATGCCTAGAAAACCTTCAAATCAGCAAATAAAAATCTTATTTTGCCCTACACATGTGCCCACTGTCTAGGTAAGTTGCCATGAGTCAGGAAATGTAGGGAGGGGAAGGGGAGCCCCAAAAATTTTTCGATCTTTTTCAGCCTATCAGCCATCATGTAGAAAACACGCCAGCGTTTTTTGGGACTTAGAAAAAAAATTGACTTTTTTTTAAACAATCCCTATCTACTCTATTGCGCTTCGCCAGGTCTGAGGTGGCGAAGGAAGTCTAGCGTAAAAGGTAGCGTTCAGTACACTGCGCAAGTTAGTGAATTTGCGTAGTTTCGTCGCTAGCGAAGATTCGCCTGGCGTAAGGTTGCGAAGTAACACTAGCGAAACTACGCCAGTGTTCGTTAGTGAATTTGCGCAGTAGCGAAAATGCCAAACGCTAGCGAATTAACGCTAGCGTTCGGCGCTTCGCGCCTTAGTGAATTTGCCCCAGAATCTCATATCACTAGCAACCTTATTATCACTGTTATAAAGTAAATGATGGCAGCTTTTTTCTATTATCATCATAAATGATTGTTCTTGAACACATCTAATAATGTGATATTTATGTAGTAGTTTTCATCTGTGGAACTCAAAGCACCTTACAACCGCTAGGGCAGCCATTTTCTGTTTTCATCAGATTAAGGGATATTTTCATGGGTAAAAACAGCAGAGAATAGAGTTTGAACCAGGGTCATAAACATGTAACTCAGATCCCTTGAGCTGTAAGCCAGCTCCCCTTATGCCCCGTCATAACATTTAGAAATAGCGCAAGACAGCAGATCTGTCACTTTACTATATCTGGTCAATAATTTATCCCGTGTGTCTGTTACAGCATTTATACAAATGTACTGGAGCAGTTTCTAAATCATTTCATGGAGCACGCACAGATATTCTACGTTATACTCTTTCCATTCCTCCCCCCTATACTGAGCTGCAGTACAGTGTGAACCCCACTGTGGGAAAACAAGAGTTAATGAAACAGCAGAATACCAAATGCCCCACAGTCTCAAGGAATTCCAGTCCAATTATAACTGCCTTCCTAACTTAATAGTTTTAAGATCTTCATTTTAATGGCTTTATGACTCCTGGAAATGTCAACGATATTGCTCATAAATCATAGTCCTTTCTGTTAGCCCTCTTGGATTAATAAAAGATCCCTTTAATTACATTCTTGCTGTGGGCTATCATACCTAACCCCTTCCTAGGGTTTACTGCACTGGCCTTAAATAAGCCACCCAAGACAATTAATTGAATAGCGCTACAGGTTAAGAAGAAAATGAACAAAAAAAAACACTGGCCATTTACAATAGAGGATAAGTACGCCTGGGGATATTCTTTTTACATATATATATATATATATATATATATATATATATATAAATATATATATATATATATATATATATATATATATATGTATATATATATATATATATATATATATATATATATATATATATATATATATATATATATATAAATATATATATATATATCATACAGTACTACTATATCATGACAGAAAATAACTACAACTAACATAATATCCTATAATAAAGAAACTGTATGATAAGAAAAAGATAGAGGTTTATGTGTGTCTGTCAATGTCTGCTCATTCCTGCATATGCTATTATGACAGTCAGTCTAGCATGTAGCTGTAAATCACACTCCATGTCAATGTTTCTACTCTACCTACCCTTGAGTTTGTGTTTCTGTTAAGCTGTCTATTCGTCTCCATTATTTATACATGGCTGCAGCTATTCGGTAGGAGGAGGAAAAGGCCTTTAAATGCCTTTGTTTTGTACTTCTGTCTGTGTTTGTTACTAACTGAAGGTTTAGCAGTCTATATGAGTATAAAGTTACCTCTACCTCATCAAATACCATCATGGAGGTGAGTGATTCAAATTATACAGTTCATGTTTCTAATTTAGAAGTATAGGAGGTCCAAGGAGTTAACGAAATCCCTTTTATGTTATCTAAGCCATGTAGAAGGAAGGTATCTTCAGTTGGTCCTCCATTGTAGGGGTATATTTATCAAAGAGTGAAGTAAGAGGTCGCCACAGTCCTCTAGCGTAAAATTCCGCCACTCTCCATTCATTTTTAGGAGTATTTTTCAATGAGTGAAAGGGAAATCCCATAGAAATGAATGGAGAGGGCAGAATTTCACTCTAGAGGACTGTGGCGATCTCTAACTTCACTCTTTAATAAATATACCCCCTAGTTGAAGATGGATCTGCCGGAGGGCCTGAGGCGAAGGTAGGGCTTAGTACAGGAGTCCACTCTGTGCTCTATGGTAACCCAAGCTTTAGAAAAGTTGGATAGCCAGAGGACCTGAGGTGAAGGTTGACCTCAGTACAGGATTCCAATTAAAGCCCTATGGTAACCCAAGCTTTAGAAAAGTGTGTGTGGCAGGCAGTGTGTAAAAACTCTGTCTTAGCACAATCATATGTGTTATGAGGCAAGCTAGAAAGAGCAGCATTCACTCTTGGAAAAGTTGTATTAGAAGGCAACACTTTACTTGAGTCTATGGACACTCAACTGTTATAGGAACTTTGACTATTTCTAACACGTGAGAGGTTTTTACTGGAGGAGATCAGTTTCACTAATTTACAAATTCTCTTTCTGTCTTGCAAGTAGTAATTCAAGAAAAAATTCAGGGTACAGTTCAGCAACTTCAATGTAGAATGAACATTCAGGGTACAGTTCAGCAATTTCAATGCAAAAGGATTTAGGCTCACCAGCCTCTGCAACACTGTTGCTGGCAGCAAGATCTCTTCTGCCAGGCACAGTCTCTCCCAGCCAGGGGTGATTTTGGGTCTGCTGCTGCCTGAAGCAGCAGCCCAGATGCTGCCCCCCATCTCCTGCTCCGTGCTTAAAGGAGAAATCAACCTGTGGGGGAAAAAAACCTACCCCCCACCCCAGGTAGACCTCCCTACTCCCCCCAGGCTAACTACCCCCCCCCCGGGGAAATGCCCCATACTCCATTCTTACCCCTCGCCGCAGATTCTTCCAGCGAAGTTCCACGCGTCCATCTTCTGTTTCCTCGGTAAGCTGACTGTGAGGTTGACAATTTCCGTGTAATTCCGCGCATGCGCAGCTGTTGCAAACAGCAAACTGCTCCAACTGCGCATGCACAGAACTACGGATCTCGCAGTCTGTTATTTGATGTTTTGATTTGTAGTCATTCTACGTATTCCTCCATTGAAATTTGAATTTGGTGCCGTATGCAAATTAACCTTCGCTAGCGTAACTTCACTTCACTTAGCGAATCAACGCTAGCGCAACTTCGCAACCTTACGCTACCCCTGTGCACAACTTCGGAGTTTAGTGAATTTGCGGAGCGCTGGCGAAACTACGCCTGGCGAAGCGCGGCGAAGTTGCGCCTGGCGCAACTACGAATCTTAGTGAATTTGCCCCTCTGACTTTGCCAACCTGACTGTCCCATCTCAGCCTGTTAGTTACAGTTTCTAATGCTAACGGACTCCTGCTGCACAAATATGGCAGCCCCCTCATACAGGAACATGGGGGATCAGACAGGTAATGTAAAAGCATCATGCAAATACTTTATGGCAAAGTTAGAAGTAGCTTGCAAAGCCAATATTATAATAGATGTAAAAAAAAGTTTAATTTCAGGTGTCAGTATCTCTTTAACTCCGACTTTTCGGCGGGCATCGATCCGACGAAAAATGCTCATGGAGCTCTACCCTTAGGTGTAGTAACACAGCCCATTTACCTTCCTTGCTAGCTCCTCTCTCAGCTGACACTTAAATACCTGCCTGTGAGGCAATATTAACCCTACCTGAGCTGGATATCCCTCTGCAACTCATATCATGCAGTTTAAATGCACTCTTCTTTCCTCCAAGACAATGTTTCCCAAACACCATGTCACAGTATACAGAAGAGGCCAATACGTTTTGTAACCTCCATCGAGCAATTTGTGTAAATCAGAGCCTGTGCACAATGGAAGATGTTCACCAGCAGGGGTCAAACAGATAACCTCAAAGCATTACATTATTTTCTCTTTTTTACAGATACTATTGTTATACAGTATTTGCAGACACATGTAAGATGAACTGCTTGTTTTTTTTTACAGGGTGCAACAGCAGCTCAAAGGCCAGTGCTCTGGGTTGTTAGACTGCTTTAAGCAGTCAAGTACATTCCGACACAGTAACACATATAACAAAGATGTAAATTATTTGATGAATATGTTCATCAAGAAAGTGTAGGTAAACTAAGGAAAAATATATATCTCCAGTTTGATGTTTAGTAATGTAGCCTCTGCAGTGACGTTGGTAAAAGGAATCAGACAGGCACAATACATTGCCAGTGAACCCTTAAAACCAAAGTTCCTCCAAAAAAATCTGAAAGTTAGGCAATCATAACTAGCAACGGTGTCATTGGGATCTTCATGCTTTCAGCCAGCGTCGCTATTGATAATTGCAGTATTGGCATGTCAGCTTTCATTTTTTTCAATTATAAGGAATTTTGAATCGTGACCATTTTAGCAACACCAAGCTGCAGCATTAATGAGCGCCGCGCTGCAGAACAATTCCCCGCTCCGACGCTGCATTAGGATGGCACGTTTAATCCGCAGAACAAAAGAAGCAGATACATCTTTCATATGCTTTAAGTGCAAACAAGTGCTCATGTTGCATTAATCTAAAACAATGTTACCTTAGCATTGAGGACAATTAATGGAGACACAGCATACAGTACAATTTATTATAATATGATTCAAGCTAAAAGCTTTCTCTGGAAGTATTATTCTTAGGATTAGAGGCATCATGCATTACAGTGATGTAAGTGTGCCTGGCAGATGCTGCTAACCATGGTGCAGACTTCATAACAAGAATATTATAGAAAGTCATTGCACTCTCGGAAACCATCAGCTGCTACCTGCACGGGGCCCTATGGGAACACAACAGAATTCGGAATGATCCAGGTCCTGATCCTGGCTTGTTGAATGAAGTCAGAACCTAATTGGACAGCTCATTAACTCAGTTATGAGAAAAAAAGAAACACAACGACGAGTAAATCAAGGTCACGGTGGTGAGTGAAGCTTCGGTTAATAAATAAGGAAAAGTTCAACAGGGACCTGCATGCTGCTTTGGACCTTAAAGGACAAACAAACCGTTTACCAAAAAAACCCCTACCCCCCATCCCACGTAGACCCTCCTCCCCCCCAGCCTAGCTGCCACCCCCCCAGGGAAATGTCCCTAACTTTTTACTTAACCCTCGGAGCAGAGTCCCAGCATCAGAGTTTACCGCTGTCCTGTCCTGTCTCTGTTCAAGCCACATTCTAGGGTGTTAAAATGTTGAATTCCCACTCCTTCTGCTCCTGTTGTGTCTTGAAGTTACCCTTTAAAACTGTGATCTGAAGATCTTTGATGCTGTGGTTATTGCTGCAGAAGTGTGCTGCCGCTGGGGCATCTGTGTTGTCATGCTTGATGTTAAACCCGTGGGAGTTCATCCATTGGTGCATTATTATTCCTTTATGCTGCAAATTGTCTGCTAAATGTTGTTATTGTTTTACTTTAACTCAACAGTTATTGATAGTGATGGGCGAATTTGCGCGGGTCGCCACCGACAAAAAAATTCCCAAAACAGGCGCGAAAATTTGCTGGCAAAAAGTCGCCGGCGTTTTTGCCAAAAAAACGGAAGTTGGTGTAAAAAAAACAGACGCCGGCGTCAAATACGGACGCCAGTGTCAAAAATGAGACAACGGCGGCATTTCGCAATTTTTTTGCCGTTTCGCAAATATCGCAAGCGCCGCAAAATTCACCAATCACTAGTTATTGATACCCATGGGGAAAATATTTAAGTTATTATTAAAGGTTAATCAAAAAGTAAAGTACCAATATGAAAAACAGTCTAAGAGGTTGCAGCTGGCTGAAAAAGTCTGAAAGTTATAAAGAAAAGAACGGATTACTTACATTAAAGAATATTACAAGGTACTGTATGTTAAAACTCCGTAAAAAATCTTAAACACATACATTTTTGTGCTAAATAGCTTTTCTGTCTACTATATAAAGAATCACGTCTAGGGCTGCAGCCTGATTAATCAATTATGTTTTTATTGAGAGTATTTCCTCTACATCTTATGTTACTTCTAAGGAACCTGACCTTACATTCAGCCCTTAAAAGAAAAAGCTTCAGAAGTCTAAACTCCATGTTGAAGTCATGGTAATCATTAAGATTTCATTATTTTTGCTTGTGGATCAGCTAAGAGTTAAACAGCTTTACTGAGCTGGTATTAATGGAAGTATTCATATATTTTAGCAAGCTCTGGAATTGAAATTTATTGTTGGCGCTCTTTGATCTCTGAAAATGGAGGCAGCATTTTGCCCATTTACTCATGCCAGCAGTTTCCCGTGCCATTATTCAATAAGTGATGATTAAGCTCATCAGATCACTTATTCAGTTTTATTAATTTATCTCCTTTTTGAAAAATTATACCGCTGATATTTATACAATAAAACTAAAGTGAAAATGAGACTTCAATTTAGAAGAAGCCGCTTTTGAAGCCATAAATAAACCAAGGTGGCTTGGTTCAGTGTCTACCTCTGGATTAATTTGCTAGTTTTGCAGTTGTCTACTGGTTCTGTGTAAAGTATAGCTCCTTTTGTATAACATGTATATAAACGTTGCTTCTTGGATTGACCAAAAACATTATGCAAGGTTTCTATTTTAATGGATGCTTAAAATACTAAGGATGTATCAAGACTATGATTCTGTTTTTGCAAGACGCTGGTCCCAGATCCTGGACCTTCTGTAAATATTTATTTGGACCCTTGTTAACATGGGGCCTTGTTGCTCTGGAGGGCATATTCCACAACATTGTAGAGTGTGTCCACAAATATCTTTTTTAGGTGAGGGGCTAATATTTTATTTGATTGAAAATATCTGTACTCCAGTTTTAAATACGTTTTTAGTCAAGACTAGTGTATCCAACATCTAACGTCATTTAATCATGAAGGAATGCCAGTGTAAGATAGATATCAAGGGGCCCATTTACTTAGTTTGAGTGAAGGAATAGAGGAAAAAAAGTTTGAATTTCGAATGGTCTAATATGGCTACTTCGACTATCGAATGGGCTACTCGACCTTCGACTGCAAACTTCGACTTCGAATCGAACGATTCGAACTAAAAATCGTTCGACTATTTGAAGTACTGTCTCTTTAAAAAAATTCTTTGACCCCCTAGTTCGCCACCTAAAACCTAGCGAGGCCAATGTTAGCCTATGGGGAAGGTCCCCATAGGCTTCCTAACAATTTCCTGATCGAAGGAATATCCTTTGATCGATGTATTAAAATCCTTCGAATCAAAGGATTTAATCGTTCGATCGAGCGATTATCCCTTCGATCGTTCAATCGTAGGAAAATCGGTAAATCCTTCGACTTCGATATTCGAAGTCGAAGGATTTTATTTTGACGGTCGAATATCGAGGGTTAATTAACCCTCGCTATTCGACCCTATGTAAATCTGCCCCCATGTGTTATTTAGTGCAAAAAACACTATGGGGGTTAAAATTGGACTTTTAAAAAAAATCATGAATTTTTCGGAATTTATTAAACCCGAGTATGGAAAAGTCAGAATCAGAAAATCCGGCATCTCAGACCTGTTGAGGTTGCATATAAGTCAATGGGAGAAGTCCCAATGATTTTTTGATGTAAGTTGGGTTTCGTGCAAAACCATGACGTTTTCGGAGTTTACGGGCAAAAAACAGAAATCTCAGAAATCTGAATTTTTGGGTGAAAAATCTGAAAAAATCATGAAAATTGGATGTAAGATCAGAAAAAATCATGAAAATCTTTGGCAAAGTGTATTAATAAATAAACTGAAAAAACCTGTGCAGATTTGGTCTGAGTTTTTTTCAGAAACTATTGAGATGAATTTGGACTTTGATAATTAACCCCCTAGAATTCCATGCACGGTGCAGGCAATAATTCATCTTGGTTAGTTGATCCTGATCTAATTGGTTGAGTTCTCAACCTTGTATCACATTTAACAAGTGTGACGTCTGGCACTTGATTGTCTGAAGGATGCCTTAAACATTTTAAGAATAGATCATTGCAAGAAATTTTACATTTTCATGAAGTCAATACTGTTCCCAGTTAATATTAAGCAACAAAGAATGTGTCTTAACTAAAATACATAAGGGATAGGTACCTTTGCTGGAACATTACAAAAATATTGTAAAGTAGCGAGCAAGAATATTAATATATAAAACAGAGAATTGATTGCTTCACTTGACAAGCCTAATCCCTAAAATTACACTATCAAAATAGTGTCCTATATTAAAACAGGTATAGATTCACAAAATGTCAATTCTATGACATTTTTATAAAAACAATGTTATATTTGGGTTCTGAAAGTAAAGGGCTATTTTGTTTCAGTAAGACGAACCATGAGTATGTTTTCTTCTAAAACAATAATAGTGTAACGGAAAATAGCTTAAGCGTAATGTCATCTGATGCAAGATTATAGTAACCTTTAGGTCTGACGAGGAACAAGCAATTGAGAGCATGTGTGTTAGATGTAATATGCCTTACTCATGCACCCATTAAATTCATGTCCTGTGATTGCCCAAGTGTAAATAAAGGACTGTTATTATATATATACTGAATAGTGAACATCCGTGCCAGATGCGATTCTCCTTTGAGATATTGTTCTTAGACATTATGGCAAAGAATCCCTTTGAAAATATTTACAGACTTATCGGGGAAGGTAATAAAAGTTGCAAAGAGCAAAACAATTTGCACAAATAAGAATAAAAATTAGCATTTTCGTATTGTAATACTCTTCCTTAAACGGTTATTGCATTGCGAATTTTAATTGAGCATTGCCCACTTCTAAGAGCTTGAAGGTGTCGTAATCTTTTGGAACAAACTAAATAACTTTTTCAGTAAGAAGTTTCATTACATTCACTGTGCCCTGGCGCAAACTATAAAATTCGTAAATCTTACTTCCCTGTTGGAAGAAGGGATCCACTATTTTGGATTCGGCCGAACCCCCGAATACTTTGCGAAAGATTCGGGCAAATACCAAACCGAATCCTAATTTGCATTTGTAAATTAGGGGTGGGAAGGGGAAAACATTTTTTACTTCCGTGTTTTGTGACAAAAAGTCACGCGATTTCCCTTCCCGCCCCTAATTTGCATATGCAAATTAGGATTTGGTTCAGATGGTAAGAAGGATTCGGCCGAATCCAAATGCTGCTGAAAAAGGCTGAATCCTGGCCGAATCCCGAACCAAATCCTGGATTCATTGCATCCCTAGTTGGATGTGGTCGCTAAACAGTTTCCAGTTTCGCAAAAGCTATAACTTTTTGCTTTGGAAATATTTTTTCCGTAACCGACTTTTATTACATTCCTCCATTAATTCACTAAATCCAAAAAATGAACCGTTAACAGGCCACTATATTCTGCCTTCTAATTTTTCAACAAAATTTGAATTTCAATAATGCAAAAGTGCAATTAAAAATGCAGATGCTTTAATGTAAATAAACAATCCAGCAGTGTGATGATTTGAACAAGAAGCATGCATTAGAAATATTAGAAATAAACCTAATTTGACAAGCAGATGTTTATATTTGGTAGCAGACTCTTATTTGTTTCAGCTAAGGGGTCAACAGCAATATTGATGTCAGAAACTACTGTTATTAAATCCGCTTGAATTTGAGGTTTATCAGTCTAAGAAAATCTTGAAAATTCAAATAAAAGAAACCCAGCAGCTAAAACTTGGAGAACTTGTATATACAGTAAGTTAATTCAACATTCAAATTATTTAAAAAAATACATTTTATTTTGTAAAACTGAATAGAACAATGTCATTTTCGTTAGTAACCTCAATCAAGTCATGATTCAAGTTTTTTGTAATTATGCAGCTATTATGCAATTAAGCTAAATAAAGATTTGACAAAATACATGTAATTGAGTTTATTCATCTTTTCTTTTTCAGGAATTTTTAAGCCTAACACAAACCTTGCTCAAACATAGAGTTGCGCTAAGATTGTGCTTAAGTGCACCTATTGATGCTGGGGAACCATGGAGCTACTGACACCCCAAAAAAAGATGGTAGTTCCAGGGTTCCTATAGCTGTTATCAGTGGCATAACATTAGGTGGCCACAGATACATTTTGCCGGTCCTCCACATGTGGTGCAGGAACGGCCTACACATTCCGACCCCCCCTCCATATGCTTGATCGCTCAATTACTTGCACCAGGGTACAGTAGGGAGCTGGAGGGGGGGAGCATGTGGCTATATTTCTGAAAGTGCTATAGTTGACCTATCCTGCTTTACAAAGAGTAAACACTGAATATGTTGGGTAATTTCCTATTTGACATCTTTGTGTCTTTCTCTACAACTATCCATTTCCATGCTGTTTTTCTGATTTAATGTGCCAAGTTCTTCTAGGTGAAATACTGTTAAAATTAAAGAAAAAAAGTGACTGGTATTAACCTAAGTAAATCACCAAGTTCTACTGGGGAGTAAAATCCTAAATACAAATTATATGCAAGAATTCTTATTACTCATATCTTCACGGCAACAAAATAGATTTTAGTCATGGCCCACTACTACCTACTGTATACAGGTACTCAAAAATAAGTTGAACTGGATCCTAGTCAATGAGAAGTTGACTAGCATTTTAATTGATAAACAATCATGGTTCCAAATGATGGGACCCATGGATACATTATGTTACTCCATCTGGTATAACCAATCCTTCTTCTCTAATTGGGAAGTGTTGACAGCTGATTGTTTTGATTATTATGATTATTATGTTTTGATTCTTAGGTGTTCATCTACAAACTTTGATTTCTGTTCCCCCTGGGTCCATAGCTTTGAATGATCCCAGGGTTTGGTTACTGGAAGCAACCTTGACTGTCTTCCCCCCTAATTACATTTTCCTGACCTCCTTCTTAATAATGAGAAATGGAACACGGAAACAGAATGTTTTCATGCATAACTGTAAGAAAACAACTGCATAACTGTATTAGACAATAATCTGTTACCGTTTTTTCCAATTTAACCTATTACCTTTTATAAATATTTAAAAAAAATAAAAGAAATAAACCCATAACTCCTTAAACTGTAAATATCACAAGGTACAGTAAGCTGTCAAATATTTGCAGCAAGCAGTAGGCTTCCTTGCTGATTTCCGAATGACCAACCTACATGGAGGCCACCAAGTTATCTTGCTTTCCAGATGGATGGAGAAGGTAAATTGCTCTATTTGGCAATACATTTCAAATCAAATCAACATTTGACTGTAAGCCTGTAATGCATGGTGTGCAAGAAAATTGTGCTAAGACCTATCTGATTGAGTCTAAAAGAAATTGCCCCCAACCAAACAAGATTTAAATCAGAAATACATGTTCTCAGGCAAATCATTTCCATTATGTAATACACTTTGATGATGCAGTGTTCCTCCATAAATTCCACACTCTTGCAGGCACATAATCTACAAATGAGAAAAATACATTGAATGTACACAGCGTCTATACAGCTTAGTCTGTGACGTTGCTCAGTCACAGTGGTCTGACAGAGAGGGGAGATATGGAGTATAACAGCAGCAAATGTTCTGGCAGGTAACACAATGTTTGGGCTATAAAATTATATAGGTAACTTGATTTTACTATATCTCAATAAGAGACCTAGCCCCATAACCAAAAAGTAAGTGTAAGCATTTTTTAAGGAATCAAACAGAATGGCTGCAGATAATTTTGGTTTTCTTTTGATTTATGCAACTTTGTCCAACATAGTCAAAGGTTAAGGGGCACATTTACTTTGCTCGAGTGAAGGATTAGAATGAAAAATACTTCGAATTTCGAAGTATTTTTTTGGCTACTTCGACCATCGAATTGGCTACTTCGACTACGACTTCGAAACGAACTAAAAATCGTTCGACTATTCGACCATTCGATAATCGAAGTACTGTCTCTTTAAAAAAAACTTCGACCACCTATTTCGCCACCTAAAACCTACCGAGCACCAATGTTAGCCTATGGGGAAGGACCCCATAGGCTTTCCTAGCAATTTCTGATCGAAGAAAAATCCTTCGATCGATGGATTCAAATCCTTAGAATCGTTCGATTGGAAGGATTTAATCGTTCGATCTAACGATTTTTCGAACGAATTGCGGTAAATCGAATTGCGGTAAATCCTTCGACTTCGATATTCGATTTAACTTCGATGGTCTAATATCGAGTTAATTAACCCTCGATATTCGACCCATAGTAAATGTGTCCCCACGTGTTTGTTAAGGTCATATGGAGCCTAATGGCAAAAAGAAGACCTTTTTGCCTCCAAAATAAAAAATTCCCTCACCAGAGGATTTAGGGTACAAACTAGAGTTGCGATACAGATATAGAGGTTATGAAGAGCATCCAGTAATATACCTGAGAAGGAAATGTGTGCTGCTTGATGGTTTGCCAATGCCATTTCATGTCTGCGAGAACACTACCGTATATTTAAGAGGAATTTTAAATTCACTAAAGACCTTGCACCCCTGAAATGTAAGGTAACAAGATGGTTGTTAGTGTTTCAGTAAAACAAAGACAAGGGGAGCTGCACGATAATGCTTATGAACTCTTAAAAGCCCACTGTCTAATCTATACATTTTCCGATATCGAGTATAGTGGCATTAAAGGAAAGCTTTACCCCCAAAATGGATATTTAAGGAACAGATTATATCATATTGACATATTAAAGAATCTAACCAAACTGGTGTGTATATATATATATATATATATATATATATATATATATATATTTTTTTTAAGTAAAACTTACCCTTTTACATCTCTTGCCGTGAACCACCATTTGTGATGGTCTGTGTGCTGCCTTAGAGATCACCCGACCAGATCTCCGATTTCCCAAATACGCTCGTAACCATATGGTCCATGACCATGGAGAACAGATGTATAAGAGATAACTTTATCATAATGCAATATTTTATCCAACAAGGTTATTGTAGCTTTGAATATACCTTGCACTCTTAAAAAATAGAGTTGAACAGACCTCACTGCATAGGATCACCAAAACATTGACTTGGTCAACTTGAAATATGGGGAGAAAGTCCATAGAGGCTGCAATTCAGCAACTTGAACTGCAAAAGCTATATCCTATGTGCTTTGTGTCATTTTTGGTTTCAAGCCTTTTCTTTACCATTGATTCCAAATGGAAAGCTTGTAATACTTTAGTTTACATTCACATGATGATTTAAAAGCCCTAAACTGGTTAAATACAGAAAGAAGTCTAATTGTTTTGCTCATGTGCTATGTACTCAAAGCGGTGTTTCTAGAAGCTATCATTTGCATAATTTGGAGGATCCTGTGACATGACAGAAGAGGTTAGTATTAACTTTTCTGGTAGAAGTTTGCCCATTGCCATGGAAATTTAAACTGTTTCTTCAAAACCACTTACAAAAGTTGTTGTTTTTTTATCTCCGCACTGAAGTTAAAAAAAAAAAAAAACTTTACCTTGTAATTTGTTGCTGATGTAAAATCTCCTCATTTCAGTGAAGATGCTTCCAGCAGGGACAATTAAAGAGAGTACATAAAGGGCATCGTTGGCTGTCTGAAAAGCCGTTGACAAAATTAAGACACAGCTTAGATTACATGTGTAATTTATGCAGCTGCTGGATTAAGACAATGTCAAAGCTGCCAAGATTGCTAATGAAAGGGAGATCAAAAGACAGTAGAATGTGGGTGGATTTCAGAGGAAATAATATATCATTGACAGTTTTCAGGTGGCTCAGATAGTAAATTCTGATCAACGAAAACTTTTTTTAAAAATCCTAAATGTAATTCACCTTGTGGGAATGCGCCATCATAAAGCACCCTGCACGGTGACTATTGGCAATCTGTTCTGCCCCATGGTGCCTGGATGGTTCTGCCGTCACACATTATATATATATATATATATATATATATATATATATATATATATATATATATATATATATATATATATATATATATATATATATATATATTTATTTTTATTATTATTAAAAAAAACAGAAAGGAACTGGTTTTGGTACATTTTTGTTTGTATTTAGCTTTCTGATTCCCTTTATTCTTCTGCCCCCTATGGTGAGCCAATGGTCTATACACTAAAGGTGGCCATAGATGCAAAGATCCGCTCGTTTGGCGATGTTGCCAAACGAGCGGATCTTTCCTCGATTTGCCATTAACAGGCATGACTATATCGGGGGTAATCTGATTGTTCGGCCGTATGGCCGAGCAATCCGATTACAATGCGCAATGGGCTCCGGCGGGATCTGTCGGGTCAAAAATCAAACCTGACCAATCGACCAAACAACCGAACTCAGCCGGACGAAAGATGTCGGCAGACGCCACAAACGATCCGAAAATCGTACGAATCCTCGATTCGTACGATCGGATCTGTGTGTCCATGGCCACCTTTAACCTGTAGCAGAGATCAGACGAAAGGAAATTAAGCAAAACAAATAAGCGGTTCTCCTTTGTTTTAGTTCCTATATAGTGAGAAATGTCTTGGAATATATTGGGGAGATTTAAACAGAGGATTCCAGTATTCCATTTGTGTTAAAAGAAGGTTGCTACTAAAATTACCATTAGATTGCAGGTGTAAAATATATATATATATATATATATATATATAGATAGATAGATAGATAGATAGATAGATAGATAGATAGATAGATAGATAGATAGATAGATAGATAGATAGATAGATAGATAGATATTGTGCAGAACTCCAGAAGTGGGTCCTGAACAGGTATATTTTCCCTTTATTCAGGTACGTACCTGGAAGGTGCACAGGAGGGCTAATTACTGCAGCGGTGCAGAAAAATTAGAGAGCCCTGAGAGTCTAGGAAGGGGGTCTGTAGACACACATGAGGTCTGCAAAAGGAAAAATGTGTGTGAAAAGCCGCCGTTCTCCTTGCTGAGGATCAAACAGCTTGTAAGGCTAGATGAGCCTGAACCCTGAGTGGAAAAGTTAATTGGTTTGTCCGTTTTGCTGAGCATGAAAGCCGATGTTACTGTATGCTGAAAACTGTGTTTAAGCTGTTATTTTTACCTGCTGAAGATACAGCTTGTTTAAGTTATAACAAACAAGGGAAAGTTGTGCTCACCACTAATTTTTAAAACCATTAGGCGGGGGTGCAATGAGGCTGTGACCACAAAATACATATAGTCAAATACAAGAGTCCTCTGCACTCAGCCCATTATCAATATATTTATGACATTGAAACATTTTTTGCCTTAAACTACTAAATGCCTTACCCTTTAAACAAAACAGGGATTGTTTGTCCATATATTGCAAAATTTTTAGGCCAATTACGTCAAAGTCATCCCATATCTGGCCAGTCCTACACTCATCTTTCATCTGATTCATTAAGAATTCTATTGCTTCATTATACATTTTACAAAGGGACTAAGTTTTACCTGCAACTTACTCGCTGCTTTCACCCAAACTTGGCTGCCCTTTTATTAGACACCAGTGGGATCACCTGACTATAGCTGGGAAGGGTGGGAGCTACAACATGGAGCTGGTCACTGCTCCTGTATAACTAAAACAAACATCAAATTATTGCTCTACCTGCTGCTTACGGAAAACGCAAACCAAGATGACTTCTTTTAACCAAAGGTGCCCAGGTCAGTACTACCAGTAGCTGCCTCCAAAGGGAAGCTTCAGTTCACCCATTTGGGCACTTTGGAGTTATGTTATATATTTTGTAGTGGCTTCACTGCTCGGTTGTGTTCTTTGAGAGCATTGCGTTCCATTAATTGCAGATTGGAAGCAATGTTTAGCTTTATTAAATATAAATGCATTTGGGGGAAGTATGGGCAGTCTAATTCACATTCTAGGAATTGTGGGTAAATATGGAGCATAAGTGGTGATCTTTAGTTCGTTGTATTTCTGATTGATTTCCGTGGCTCTAAGAAATCGCATATCTGTGGCTCCAATATGTAATGCTTCAGTCATATCTTCATCTGTGCCTACATTTTTTTTTGTTGTTGTTTGGAAATAAAAGTTGTAGGAAAATAAAAACACAAAATCGCATGCAGTTAGAAAAGCAAATGGGAACAGTATGTGATTTTGACTTTCTCTAGAGAATTCAGCAATGTCTTGCTGGTGATGCCACCTTTTACCAATTTTTTTGTTTTGTTCTATTACAAAGTCTTTGCAGCCATTAGACAAAGTGGGAACATGGCTAAAACATTCTGGACAGCTTAGCTGCATTTCTATTTGATGTCTATACCAGCCCAATAGATGAGGCCTTGAGGGAAACAGAACAGATTGTGAATAGGAGAACGACGTGGCACGGTTTTGTGTCAGCAGTTTTCTCTGTCCCAGCCACCCACTCAGCCAAGGATCAATGAGTCTGCTGGCTTTTCAGCGTTTGACAAATATCCAGGAATGTGCCCATAGCTCTGCGTTCAATTAGATCTTGTCTGCAGCGAATGAGAGAAAAAGTTTACTGGTTTAAGTTTGACACTGTGACATATGGCGTATGAGTTGCTGTCTGCTATTTAGAAGTAACACATCAGCCCGCTGCTATCATTCTATCCGGCTGACAACAGATATTATGAATCCATGGAACAGACAGCAGAAAACTGCATGAGAGAAACTTAAAGGAAGGAGGGAAACAAGCCAGAAAAATAAATGAAAAAAATAATAAAAAATCCCCAAATATATAAATAAAAAATGTGTTGAATGAGATTTTAAACTTGTTCCCAGCTAAACTGCAACCCCCCACTATCAATGAGAGTTGATACATTTTTCCTTCTGCAATTAAATTCTAATGAACATTTTTTTTTTATTTGTAATAAGTGAAAAGGACTTCAAAGTCTTAAACAATACAATATTAACAAAATGATGCTGCCACCTGCCAGTCCAACATTACTAAGCCAAGAGCATTAACATCAGATTGGTCTTCTCTTTGCTGACAAGACTAGAATAAATTCGCCTGGCATGAATTTGCGGAAAATTTCCATGTTTCGCCGCCGGCTAATAGATTCACGAATCTCCTGTGAAAATTCGCCTGCAAAGTTTCGCTAGTGTCAAAAAAATTCTGGAAGCATGTCCGAAAAGTCGCTTGCGTCATAATCAACACGCACCAATACACCCGTAGCACAGTAGTTTGCAAATTAAGTGCATTGTTCAGGGGGTGGCAATAAAGGGTTAAGCTCAGAGTATTTGAAAGATATTTTATATACAGTGGATCCTTTCTCTAAAATGGTTCTCTAAATGATTCTCTAAAATCTCAAATTAAAACCATGGGGCCACATACTGTATTATTGGTACCATTTAGACTTCAGATTTTTCTTTTTGGAAGGGCCCCTTTAATTTGATTGCTCTTGATTTTTTGGTGGGAAAGTAATTTCTTAATTGAGGATTAGGTATGCATAATTATGGATAATTTGTCTTTTTATATATCATTGTGCCACAAATTAAAGGGTGGGGGAACAGTCAATATGGTGAGGTATATTCAATATCTTTTATGTTTACTTATGTGGGACATACGAGTGGAGAAGGACAATCTTCTGCAATTAGAGGCTAACAATTTATTTAAGGAGAATCTTTAACACAGTGGTTCCTAATCTGGGTAGTCCCACGAGGTGAAATGCAGTGTATGAAGGTCAGATGAGATGTGAAGCAGCCATTTTTATAAATCTGTAAACTTTAGTAAGATAAGGGGGTCCACACAAATTATATAGATGGGCCTCTACCTGCATATTCCGAAAAACTTCTTCTTATACAACTTCTTTACGAATATAATTAATTATATCATCTAATATATTGTATGGCAGTTTGTTAATTCTGGAGAAAGTCCTTTATTTGCTATCATAATATGACAAGTCTCTACTGTGTGGAAGAATGGGAATGCCTTTGGCATAATACGTTTTTCTATCCTCGGTTTGATTCCAGTGCAAAAAGCAGGTGACATAAGTAGTGCAAACACGTAGAACAGATTATGACCTCATCAGGAAGAATTTCATGCACTGAATGACTCATTTTTGAAAGAATTTACTATAATTGTATATTATTGATGTATCGGAGACTACAGTTTGAGGTACAGTAGAACCATTAGAGATACACAAGGGACGGATAAGGTCTGCCGACTGTATGAATTTTTTTAACAAACCGCCAAATGTTTGTTAATGTTTTTTGGTGCAAACGATTAGGTTTCCAATAAGTATCTGCTCAGATTCCGAAGGCACATTTTGGTAGTTCCCTGTTGGTTTGATTTTTATCACCAGTTCTTCCAGTGGAACCAAATGAATGTTCTTTTCAATGTTAGGGAACATTTCTTGAATTCTGTTTTTCTAGCATGTGCCCAGTATGTCATATCCTTAGGTGCTTGTTTTGCTCAATGAGTGAATTGGTCTCTGAGTCTTTCTCTGGTGTTTGGCCTTTCCATATGCTATCTTTGGCATTTATTTGTCAGCTGCTGAAAGCCATCTGTCTGTATGTCCTTTTAGCCTATTTCAATTCAGGCCTGTGCCTTGTTGGCAGTTTTAGAGCAACCTGAGACCTTTAAAATGCACTTGACTATTCTTCACTGTGCTTTTTTATTTATCTGCTATTACTCTGTTTGCTCAATAAATTCAGTTTATTCACTGCTCTTTACTGTTTGAGACACTAAAACGATAGGGAAAGTGCATACAGTATTTATACAACAGACATACAGAATATTACATTACATTTTTCTTGCTTATTTGTCACAGGCTTTTACTTACTGGCAGATCAATCCAAGCTACATTAAAGGGATAGTGCACCTTAGAACTAACTATTAGAATGATGTAGACAGCAGGAATTTGCAGCTGGAATTTTTGTCTTTTACTTCTGTTTATGGATCGACAACAGGGATCAGATTCATTGTGGGGCAAGCGTTTTCTTGCTAAATGTTTATTGCAGCAATCATGCTGCAATAAACATTTAGCAAGGTATAACCTGCTTGCATTACCTGTGTGCAGGTGAATTCTTGCTGCCATTGGATCGTGAGGTTGCCGTTTCCTCATTGCGCTGTGCACCGGGGATCTCTGTCGTTGGGGGGGCCAGGGTGTGCGAGTACTCACTGGATCGTTCTAGCAAGAGTTTTCTTGCCATATATACATAAGCAGTGATGGATGAATCTGTGTCATTCCGCTTTGCCGAATAATTAGCGAATTTCCCGTGAAATTAGTGAAACGGCGAAAAATTCGCGAAACGTCGCACATTTTTGCCAGTGAATTTTTTGCGCTGGTTTCACTAATTTATTTGACAGCGGAGAATCACAGGAATTCGCCGTGAATTTGCGCCTGGCGAATTAATTCACCCATCACTGTACATAAGACATCTTTCTATTTAGGACCTTCCCTAGTCATCATCAAGGTGGTCATTGGTAGGTTAAGCATCCAGATAACTGTGTAAAACAAAAAAAAAAGATTTCATTCAGATTATAGATCGTCTTTAAAGGAGAAAAAAAGGCTTTGTGCACAGGTGATTATATTGACTTACCTGAAACTCCGGGCCGGTGCTCCTATCAGCAGAAAACTGCACCGGCCCCGGGTTATACCAGTGAGCACCACGGAGCTATCCTTTTCCAGTTTCTTCTTTCTTCAAAATTCCTGGGGCAGACGCATGCGCAGTTAAACAAAATAGCTGACTTTTTAGTTAAAGTTTGGCTTTTCGTTCTACTGTGCATGCGCAGCCGCGCAAAGAAAGAGGGAGTTGGAAGAGGATCACTGGTATAACCCAGGGCTGGTGCAGTTTTCTGCTGATACCCCAAGTGCACAAAGCCTTTCCTTCTCCTTTAACGACAATCGGAAATCTGAATTATATCTTTTTTTGTTTTACAACACAGTTATCTGGATGCTTTTTTTATAAGACTGCTTTTACATGGCAATGTCTCGTGTTAGAGTTTTCCATGGTTTTTAACACTTAATAAAACTTCATTTCTGAGAGTTTTAGAGAAATAAAAAAAAATCACAAATTTTATAGAGAAAATATATGATGTGTAAAAAAAAATTAGAAATCTGGATGTTAGTAAATCCACCCCTTATAGTCTTGTTATACCATTGTCTACTTCATACCAAAATTAATTTTAAGATTATTGACACCTTAAACTGTTGTAAATAGCTTATCTGAGAAAACATTCCACAATACAAATAACAGTTCTTTGTTTTAAGTCCAGATCTGAATGGCCAGAATTTGGCTCCAAGCTGTTGCTCACAAATAATATGTTGTTTGCCACCACTTTTAGTTCTTAGTATCCCCATAGCACGTTCTCATTGAATTTCTGACTTAGAAGCTTTAAAAATTTTGGTGGCCTAAAACCAGTGTCGGACTGGGACACCAAGGGCCCACCAAAAACCCTTAGACCAAGGGCCCACCCAAAAACCTTTAGACCAGGGGCCCACTCTAAGCATTATTTTCTTCCTCACTCAACCTCTATTCTCCTAGTCTCTTTTCTTTACATACTATAACCTATTATTCCATCTATTTAGCCTCTTTATTCTCATAGAAATAGGGAATGGCCATGAAATAGGCCAAATGTTTAGGAGCAGGAGGGCCCACTGACACCTGGGCCCACCGGGAGTTTTACTGGTATCCCAGTGGGCCAGTCCGACACTGCCTAAGACCACAAGTCTACTGCCAAACAGAGAGTCCCACAAGGTGGCATTCAACATGATATTTAAGCACAGCCCTTATTTAGCAAGTTCCCATGAATCTGAGTTTGTGTGGCAACCAAACACTTTATATATTTGAATGTGGCCCATGGCTGACAAAGATTAGAGACCTCTGGGCCAGATGTACAGCATAAAGTGCTTGAAAATCTCATCCTGATAGGATCATTTTGCACAGGTGCACTAATAGAAGGATGCGCTGAAGTAGGCCAAGGGCACCATGATATTAAAAGCCATACCATATTAGCAGATGCATGACCATCATAAATAATTTTGAAAAATACAATTCTGATGTGCCCACATCACAACCAGTAATTGCAATGCTTTTACACATGCAATGCAACATGAAAAAACTTGACTGAACAAGATTCCAAAGAAACACAACATATGATTGATATTTGCGCCTCACCTGAACCCCTTTATTTCCAGTAACCATGGAAAGATATACAAAGCTGAGCTTAGTTGCTTTTAGTGCTTACTGACTTCAGTTGCTCTTGCTGCATCCAAGGCTGTCCATTTGACTTTCCTGGAAATGCTCCAGAAACTGCTTATTTCTGTACAGAAGGCTGATTGTGATTATCAAACATGTTGCCCTGGAGCTGAAACTGCAATCACATTCTGAATAGGAAGAGTTATGTCAAACTCATGTAGCATGTTGTCACTTCCATTCCCATACTCTATTCCAAATTAACATGTTTTCATAGAAAATAATTTGCACATTTGGAAATATTGACATGGGTTTAAAATCCAATTGACTAAAGTGGCACAAACAGGTGGTGAAAAAAGAAATAATGTAAAAGAGTTCCCCACTGATGTGCTGTAGTCTATTGTAGCCTGAGCTCCTCTTTTTATTTCCTAGAAAGAATGACTGGTGCTGAAATAAAAGTTATATGCATTAAAGGTGGTCATACACATACCCAGGACTTGCTCTACACCTAGTAGTTCCCACCAGTTAATTACACAACAGATCAGTCATTTCTACTTAGTATTTGGTTCCTCTGCTGGAAAAAAAAGTGCACTTTTTTAGTTCTTTTCATTGCACTTTAATGTTGACCACATTCTTTTACTCAGACCCCCTTGCATTCATGGTTGCAGTTACATAGCCTTTGAATGCATTTACTGTATCTAGACATGCAAATTCAAATAGAGGACAACTGAGGGCCACTGGGAGAAGCAATGGTAATGAGTCCAGAGCCTGTGCCTTGTAATTCGATTGTCAAACAGTTGCTGCATGTTTGTCTATGCTTGTCTGGTCTTAAACATGTATCTTTAGTATCAGACACTTCATCATCTTCATTATAGAAGAACAATTATTTAAAAAAAGATTGTGTAATAATTCTGAGTGTTAAACTTCTGGAACAGAAATTAGTTTAGGGCAATCTAGTTTACTACAGTGAATCTAGTGTTGTACAGTGAAACAGTATGGTGCACCTCTGGTTCCTCTGACTCACTGTCATCTTCTTTAATCCCTATTCGGTATTTTTACCATAGTTGATTGTTTAAACAGCAGCATTAGTAGACACAACGAATGTGCCTCGCATAGACACTATTTTATTAAAGGTAGGATTTCAGTGGTATATGTGGTTTTTAAAACCACAATTAAACTCATGTTCTCTTAAAACCACGACTACCATGTAAGTTATTAAAAGATCCAATTATACAAAGAACAAATGGAAAAAATCTTAGAACAATATGCTAAAGCATATGAAAACCTCTAAAACTTTGAATTTTTTGGAAAATTACTAGTGAAAAAAAATCCAAAAACCTCTAAAAGTCTTAATGGTTAAAGGAAAGGACCAATCTATAGGACCTCAACTGCTTTTACTTGGCAAAGCTTGGTGGTTTTTACAATTAATAAATCTTGAATTTTGGGTGTTTTAGAGAAATAAAAAGAAACCACGAATTCTTAGAGAAAAAATACAATTTGTGAAAAAATAGAAATCTGAATGTTAGTAAATTGGACCCACACTCATAAACAGGGCAGCCATCAGGGGGACAGGGGGGAGAGTTGTAGGGGGCCCCCGAGGATAAGGGGGGCCCGGCCACGCCACACTTGATTTGCCGGGTCCCACATCTTTCTGAGAGCTGCTGACTTTGGGAAGGCATGGACGCTTAAGGGGCCCTGGCCACCAATATTCTTATAATGTGGGCGGGGGGGGTGTCTGGCCACCAATTTTTTTTTCTCATGTGGGGTCCTAGCCACCAATATTTTTTAATGGGGGGGCCCTGGCCACAAATGTTTTTTTATGGGGGCCCTAACCACCAATATCTTTTTATTTTTTTATTAACATGTGGGAACCCGAGCCACCAATATGTTATTTGTTTTTTAACTGGGTAGTGGGGGCGGACCTGTGGGGAGTGGACCTGTCGGTGGGGCTTGCGGTGGGCGCAGCCCAGGGGGCCCAGGAAATTTTGTCATATGGGACCCTGTGATTTCTGATGGCGGCCCTGCTCATAAATGCACCAGATACCATGTCTGTTGTATGATGTCAAGTCCTTTCCTGAAATTTAGGTTCTTTTATGTGCTTTTCAAAACCCATCCATGTTGACTAAGCCACATTTGTTTTATAAATGCCTCAGTAAAATTCCATAAATTGCTTTCCATAAATACATTGTCTGATTAGAGGTAATGGTCTGTGCCCAATCTCTCTATATCAGCAAACGTTAACTTCAATCAACAGAGGATCCCCTTGAAGTTCAGTGGCCTGTTCAATGGCACATGACCTACAGCCACTTGATTAGGGTCCTGTGAACTCTTTGGTGACATCTGTTATCGGTGGATTATCCAGTATGTGGTTATCACATTTGTGTAGCACTTTGGAGTAAAACAAAACATGTTAAAGCAAATAAGACAGAGATGTTTCCATCACAAAAAGCTTAAGAATGTGTGTATGAGAAGTGCAGAGGTTTTTCAGAGAATACAATCATTTCCATTACTTGAATAACAGTCATTGTTGAATGAATCCCTTGGTTGAATTGAAAATCAGCTCCCAATGCATTAAATGACTGAGGTTTGTGCTCATACAAAGGGATAACACAGCAGATGGCAAACCAAATGCTGCGCCTTAAAGAATTTGCTTCCAAATTCACTATGCTGGAAAACAGATAAATGAAGGCCCTTGATGAAAAAGAAAAGGTCTTATCTTTACAAGTTAGTTTCAGCTTCCCTATCGGTAACGGTTTAATTTAGAGCAATAGCACTGGCGGCTGGATACAAGACTGAGATAAGCAAGCATGCCATTGTAGTTGATATTGTAGTCTGTCAGTGGATGGTGGAGTGGATGCCATCCATCATACTCCAGAAAGCAACACAACCAATGCCCCATATGGTTCCCCTTAAGGGTGTTGTCATAGAGGGAGCATTTCTGTGTATATCAGATGGATCTGACACTTTCATGACACATCTCAGATACACTGACCCATTCAGGCATGTCAAATCACACAGAGGAGCAGCTCGAGAATTATGTATTCGTAACATTTGGCCAGCCATATTTTTGACTTAAAAATAACTTTACCCTTTAGTGCCACAGGCATTTTAGTATGCCTTATCCTGAGTGGAAAGATTAAATCAGTTACTTGAAAGCTTTCTCATTTCATACAAAATTGTCTCGTTATATAGCAAATCCTTTTAACTTACCTAAGAAAGACGGTCTGTTTAGCTATGAGAGAAGGGATTCGAATCACAGGCTGGTCATACAAATCTGAGTAAACCAACCTAAATGAAGTGAAGCCATTTACTGTACCACTGAATAAGCAATAATATCATCTTTCCAGATTTTTATGGTATAGTTTTTAATTACCAAATTACAATGTACATTGCAACTAATTCATTCAAAATTTTAAATTTTATTCTTGAACCAATAAATGTATTTTTTTTCGTAATATTGGTGTGTAGGCAGCCCTCAGGTCATTGTGCCTGATCCTGTGCTTTCAGAAAGCGCCAGCACTTCACAATGGAACTGCTTTCATATAAGCTATTGTTTCTTCTACTTAGGGGCACATTTACCTAGGGTCGAATATTGAGGGTTAATTAATATATTGAATATCGAAGTCAAAGGATTTACCGATATTCCTAGATCAAACGATTCAAAGGATTTTAATCCATCGATTTAAGGATATTCCTTCGATCAGAAAATTGTAGGAAGCCTATGGGGACCTTCCCCATAGGCTAACATTGGCCTCGGTAGGTTTAGGTGGCGAACTAGGGGGTCGAAGAATTTTTTAAAGAGACAGTACTTCGACTATCGAATAGTCGAATAGTCAAACGATTTTTAGTTTGAATTGTTCGATTCGAAGTCGAAGGTCGTAGTCGAAGGTCAAAGTAGCCCATTCGATGGTCGAAGTAGCCAAAAATAACATTTTTTAACTATTTTTCCTCTATTCCTTCACTCAAGCTAAGTAAATGGGCCCCTATATGTAACTGGAGGAGTTGTGACTTGGGTAAGCCGGACTTGGATTTTTGGAGTGCTGTTCTCATATCTACCACTAGGTGGGGCAATGCAGGTGTCAGGGAGCTGTTATCTGGATACCTTCCCATTGTTCTGCTGATAGGCTGCTATAGGGGGGGGGAGGGTTGACTATGTCACACATTTTTAGAATATGAAGATGTTTTTCTAAATATACCCAAAAACTTTAAAAACTTTAAAATCCCTTGCAATTTCAAGGCAATACTAAGGGGGTTGTGCAATAAAAGGCACTAAGTTTGCCCAGGAGCAGTAATGGATAGCAACCAATCAGCAGGTAGGATTTCTTGGTCACTTGTTAAAAAGCAAACATCTTATTGGTTGCTATGGGTTATTGCTGCACGGCAAACTTAGTGCCTTGTATTACATATGGGGGTAAGAGCCATAACTGAGATAGTACTCTGAAGTAATCAAGAGGCTTCCCAACAGCTTCCTTTTACTGACATGAGAGTTGACCCCCAAGATATCTTTTAAGATTAAACAGTTCTAATTGTTGACTTAACAGGCCCTGGAATGAGCACATTTTTTCGCCAAGTTCTCGACGAAAATGGTGTCCATGGACTCCAATGGGTAAAAAAAATACTTGTGCGTCAGTTTTGTCGCCCATAGACTTCGGTGCATTTCAGCAAATTTTCTTCCTGCTGCTGATGGTCAGAAACATTGGATTGACCTCTGTTTCCTCAGTTCAGGTGCTCATACCCATACTCATACTCAGGGTTGGACTGGGGGGGGCATGGCCCACCAGGACTGCTGTCCCAGGGCCCCCCTCCGCCCCCCGCTCCCCGGCGGCACTCGGCATGCATGCACGCACAGCCGGCGGCACTGAAAACAAAAATTTTTCTTAGTCAATCCCAATATTGGGAATGGTCCAGCGGGGGCCCATGAGGGTACTCATACTCACATATATTCTTGCTTAATTTTACACTGTGGCAACCTCATAATATTTGTTAAAGATAGCAGACAACATAGTGTATATATATATATATATATATATATATATATATATATATATATATATATATATATATATATATATATATATATATATATATATATATAGTCACTTTGGTGAGCGCACTCTTACCGGATTTCATAAGCAGTGGGTGCGTTGGTCAAATTTTCAGATACATAATCAAGGAAAAAGGTCCCAGTGTGGACCGAAACGTCGGATATGCAACTGTGAAATAAAGTTTATCACTTTTCTTCACGAAAATTTTGGAGTGCGGGTCCATTTACTATTTTATATATATATATATATATATATATATATATATATATATATATATATATATATATATATATATATATATATATATATATATGGTACACATAAAGCCATGCATACATATTCTGTATATACACTGTAAATGCTACCAAAAATATCATTTTGATGAACGGTATTTTGAGCTAGAATGGTATTGGAACACTGCAGGATCATATTTTACTTACTTTTTATTCCTGGCAAGCCTCTTGTTAACTGTGATCTATTCCAGGGAATGAAATTGGGAAACATAATGTAATATAACATTTGTGTGACTCATTGGCAATGATTGCAAATTCCCATGCAGCCTCTTTAGTCTGACATTGCATTCAGATCAGAGAAGCATTTCTCCTGCCTGTTCCAGAACAGAAGTCTGTGTACTACTTGTGCCTATAGAATTCTTCCTATTGTGTCTGCAGCTTGTTCTTATGGAATCCTCCAAAAATACTTCTGCCATTGCTAAAGTTATTTGTTAAAGGCTCGCTATATCTCAATTTCTATTCCTCTTTGTACAAAATATGTCTTTGAAATATTCCTTTTGCTTTAATAGAGGTGTTGCTGACAACTTGTAGTTTCAACATGGCATTGGTTTCCAGTCAGTCAGTCATGTACTAGCCAAATGGAGCCACAAGTGTCGGTGCTTAGAACCAATGGAAAAGGCCTGGGGTTATTTGCACAATGCCCCATGCAGTAAGAGCAAAAAAAGGACTGATTTTAGCATTTTCTTGCACTTTGCACACCAAGGGGCAAATTCACTAAGATACGTAGTTGCGCCAGAGTCCGCTTCGCCGCACTTCGCCAGGTGTATTTTCGCCAGCGATACGCAAATTCGCTAAAATCCGAAGTTGCACTCAGGGGAAGCGTAAGGTTGTGAAGTTGCGCTAGCGTTAATTCAATAAAATGTTTATTTTGCCCTACACATGTGCCCACTGTATAGTTAAGGTGCCATGAGTTAGGAAATGTAGGGGGGAAGGAGGGTAGCCCCCCAAAAAAATTTTGATCTTTTTCAGCCTATCACCCATAAAAAAGAAAAAACGCCACCGTTTTTTGGGACTTAGAAAATGTTTTAACTTTTTTTGAAGCAATCCCTATCTACTCTATTGCACTTCGCCTGGTCTGAGGTGGCGAAGGAAGTCTGGCGTAAAAGGTAGAGTTCAGAAAAATTTGCACGTCAGTGAATTTGCATAGTTACGTCCTTTGCGCAAATTCGCCAGGCATAAGGGTGCGAAGTAACACTAGCGAATTTACGCCAGCGTCCTTTAGTTAATCGGCAAATTAACGAAAATGCACTATGCTAGCAAATTAACGCTAGCGTTAGGCGCTTCATCCTTTAGTGAATTTGCCCCCAAGAGAGGAATAGTAAATGAGCCCTCCTGAGAAATTAGCCTTAGTAGTGAGGTAAAAAGTTTGGGTGGTGATACAACTGAAAATTGTCTGACAACTGACAATTTGGGGGACAAAAAGAATCCCTCATTCATTTCTCAGATGCAGTGGGCAACTTGTGCTTTTCCCCTGTAGAAGGATGTGTCTTAAACCACTTTCATTAAAGGTACTTGCATAAAATGTGCTCTTCGCATTCCCATATAGTTGTGCTTAGTGCCACTTAGTTCTTGTTATAAACAGGGTGCTGCTGGGTCTGTTGGAACCCTGGAGCATCTAAAGAATTGGGCAAAGATGTCACAAGCTACTCACACGCTAAACACCAGAAATGATGCCAGACAGACCTCAAAAATTATCCAGGCAATGGTGTCTGACTTGTTTGGATGTGCACACGCCTTTGCATCCAGTTTTGGCAAAATGGACTGAGTTGCACCAGCAAAGTTGCAAATCAACCCGTGAAATTGTGGGAATATGGTGCACTGTGGGAAAAATTGCACTTGCTTACTGTTTCAGGGTAAGTGAACATGCCCTCATTCCTACTGTAGGTTCAAGAATATTTATGTCTGCAAACATCCATTCAGCCAAGATATTATCCCCCAGTAGTGATGGGTGAATAAATTCACCAGGTGCAAATTTGTGGTGAAAAATCTGTTGCGTCACCCAATGCATTTGGACAAAATAGACATGCATATAAAAATTGTTGAGAATTTGTGAATTCTAAAAAATTGTGAAAAACTAGATTTAAAGAAATAGTTTACATTTTGTCATGACAGCTCCCATTGACTTATATATGACCTTGCAAGTTTTTAGCTGACACAATTTTACATTCAAATTGTTCACGATTTTTTATCTTAATAAATACTTGATTTGAAGTTATAATTCAATTTGGTGAGTTTTAGCGCTAATGCATTCCAATCGCAGTTCAAACCCGAATTTGAATGTTGATAAATCAGCAATAGGCATATAAAATCTAAGTAATAAAATCTATTGTGGGCTTTTAAATGTTCCACCATTCTTTTCACAAACATTTATAAACTGTTTGCATCAAAACTGGTTGCTCTGCTTTCTGAAGCATCACAAAAATCTTGTCATTGCCTGTATTTAAAAAATGAAAATTCTTGCCAACATTACTGCTGTTACAATTAATATTTTTTTGCAAATATGAAATACCAGACTGCTTTTAAATCTGTTCCTTTTTTGTTTCACATAACTCATTTATTAAGGCATATAATTAGTACTTTTGTGCTCTGCTTCCCTACAGAGAGCCGGTGGCAAGAGAGTGCCTGCACTGTAATTACTAAAATAGTTTCACGGCAAAAAAACATATTGATATCTTTCAGATGAAGACAGGCAAAGTACTGTATTTCACAGATTAAGTAACCAACATTGCTTTTTCAACAATCACTGGTATCTGCTGAATAAGAATATATAGATAACTGTATATATAATAGAGATACTGTCTACTGTAATATAAGGCTAAAAAACAGTGGCTTCATAACTGTGGGGGGCTTGGAGCAGCAGCAGAGAGGGCTCAGCCTGAATGCTAGTACTGTATAAGTAAGTTTAAGGGAGAATGCATATATATATATTCTTCTACATACACTTTAAAACCCAGCTTGAAGGTAAGTTTGTACTTCTATATGCATTTGAAAGACCATTTTGAAGGTAATTTAGGTGGAGATATAGGGGAAATTGCCTATTTGTTCTTCTAGATACACTTGGAATTCCCAGCTGAAGGTCCATTAGGGTGACGCATGGCTAAAATGCCTAATTTTTCTTCTAGATACACCTGAAATGCCTACCTGAAGGTCAGTTAGGGTGACATTTTGGGAGGAATGCCTATTTGTTCTTCTAGACACACCTGAAATGCCAACCTGAAGGTCAGTTAGGGTGATGAGAAAGCTTATTCGCTCCCCTAGATAAACCTGAAAACCCTGCCTGAAGGTCAGTTAGGATAATTGAGGAAGAATGCATTTTTCTTCTTCTAAATACACCTGAATCAGTGTGGGTACCATTTGGGGGAGAAGGCATTTTTGATCATCTAGATCAGTGGTCCCCAACCAGTAGCTTGCGAGCAACATGTTGCTCCCCAACCCCTTCTTAGATGTTGCTCTCAGTGGCCTCAAAGCAGATGCTTATTTTTGAATTCCTGGTTTAGAGACAAGTTTTGGTTGCATAAAAACCAGGTGCACTGTCAAACAGAGTCTCCTATAGCCTGCCAGTCCATATAGAGGCTACCAAATAGCCAAACACAGCCCTTATTTGACATCCCCATGGACTTTTTCATGCTTGTGTTGCTCTCCAACTCTTTTTTACATTAAAATGTGGCTCAGAAGTAAAAAAGGTTGGGGACCCCTGATCTAGATACAATTGAAATCCCAACCTCAACCCGAGTTGGGGGCATCTACTCTCCTGGATAGACCTGAAAGCCTAGCTTGAAGGTAATTATGCTGAGATTTGGGAGAAGAAAAAATATTTGCTCTTCTAGATATATTTTAAAAATGAGCCCATGGCTGATCCAAGGTTTGACTTCCAAGGGAATTTGAACTGAAAAAAAACACTGCTGGTTGAAAACCACTGCTACAGAAGAATTTGGTACAAGTTTGGTATAACAATAACAGTTTCTTCAGACTCTTTTGTTTGCCATGGAATTCATTTGATCACAATTCATAGGCGAGTACTTTAATCTATTATGTAAGAGGTCATGAAAACTTGTTTTATGTGCATTGTGTATACATATATCCATGTCCTTACATAAGTAACAATATTATAACTCTACATGTAAACCTCCCTGATAAGCAAAATCAACTCATTTTGCCGTTGCAAAGGTCAAAAAAGTGAATTAACTTGGCAAGGTTACACAAGCTTCAAACCTTACAGACTTTTGTTGGAATTTTACAAGAATGTAACATGTCAATAAAGTAAAATAAATCTGAAGTGCTATAAAACTAATATTTTAACCTTGATCTTTTTTCCTGTGTATGCTTTGATTTACATCACATATTACTCATAAATATATTCAGCTCTTACAATGTGAAGCGGTTAATGGTACATTTACTAAATAAAATGTTGGTTTTGGATGACCTTTAGATATACAGTATATGAGATAAAGTGTTGCATATACAATTATTTGTATGTAGGTTGTGTACAGGTGTTACTGACCATTTGCAGATTCCAACTTCCAAAAGACATAAATTATTCTCATTCTTCTTAACAAAATCCTTTGAAATTCTCATAAAGCCTTTCAGTTGTGTTTTTACCCCCTAAAAAGAATACAGTAGAGCACATGTACGTCTGCAAGTGCAGTGGGTAAAGTGCAATTTTAAGTGCAATCTGTGTGGTTTTTTCCCATAATGCAGCTCATAATATTAACAGTTTGCGAGAAAAAAAAATTTGAAGCTAATCAGAAAACAGCACTAGCCCAGTAATGACAATTAGGCCTAATTCTGGGCCTTTTAACAACAGATCATCTCAAGAATATGGAAACACTACAAAAGAACTTTCGACGGTAAAGACATTTATTAATAATTGCAACTTTAGCGCAATTACTTATTTGAAACATGACCTCTGTTTGTCATCTACTTTTTACAATTTTTCAATTAAAGGGATACTGTCATGGGAAAAAAAAAATTTTTTTCAAAATTAATCAGTTAATAGTGCTGCTCCAGTAGACTTCTGCACTGAAATCCATTTCTCAAAAGAGCAAACAGATTTTTTTATATTCAATTTTGAAATCTGACATGGGGCTAGACATATTGTCAATTTCCCAGCTGCCCCAAGTCATGTGACTTGTGCTCTGATAAACTTCAATCACTCTTTACTGCTGTACTGCAAGTTGGAGTGATATCACTCCCCTCCCTCCCCCCCCCCAGCAGCCAAACAAAAGAACAATGGGAAGGTAACCAGATAACCGCTCCCTAACACAAGATAACAGCTGCCTGGTAGATCTAAGAACAACACTCAATATTAAAAACCCATGTCTCACTGAGACACATTCAGTTACATTGAGAAGGAAAAACAGGAGCCTGCCAGAAAGCATTTCTCTCCTAAAGTGCAGGCACAAGTCACATGACCAGGGGCAGCTGGGAAATTGACAAAATGTCTAGCCCCATGTCAGATTTCAAAATTGAATATAAAAAAATCTGTTTGCTCTTTTGAGAAATGGATTTCAGTGCAGAATTCTGCTGGAGTAGCACTATTAACTGATGTGTTTTGAAAAAAAACATGTTTTTCGATGACAGGATCCCTTTAAGAACCAATTTAAACAGTGGAAAGAAAGACCAATAAATGGATTCCAATTAAACATTGTTTGTTAATGACAAATCAGTATACTTAAGTCTTATTGGAACAGTAATTTAAATAATAGAATTTTTTCACAGATCTGGTTTTGCTAAATTTAGTGTTACTTTTGTTGACAAAATGGTTTCTGTGATTTGTAATCTTCCTTTCTGTATGTAATAACCATTTAATTAGTCTGCCAAAAAAATCTAGATTAAGATATTATTGGCACATCTTGGCATTCACTAGTCAAATTATATATTTTGTTCAAGTTGTTTTTGCTTAATTAATTCTGTTAGCAAGTTTATACATAACTGGTAGTGATAGGCAAATTAATTCGACAGGTGCAAATTTGCGGTGAATTTCCAAATTGACGCCGGATCAATTCTAGTCAATTCTAGGCGCCCATTGACTTTAATGGGCGTCAGAATCGTCACCGGCGTCAGAATTGTCTTGGGCGTCAAAAATATTTTGTGATTTTGTGAATTTTTCGCCGTTTTGCGAATTTAGCGGGAAATTCGCAAATTTTTCGGCAAAGCAAAACAGAAGAAATTCACCCATCACTAATAACCGGTTCTGTTACATGGATTTTATTTATTTGATTGACAACATATAGTTTGAGAGACAGAATGTATTGTTACATCTATCAAATGTTGTTTGTTATGTTATAATATCATTTTGTGTATTCTGATTTTGTTCTTATTCTTGACTTAAAATATGGCTTTTGCAAAAAAAAAATTACTGCATATCAAGCCACAATTACTAATTAATTATTGGGAATATTTTTGCATACATAATATTTTTTTTGGGTTAAAAAATGTACTTGGGACAAACAAAGCCCCATACAAAAGTGTGAAACTTAGTGCTCATTCGACAAAACATGCCTGACTGCACTCTACACCCTTCTATGATATAGAATCCAGCAACCTCACAAAGGAAAAGTTTTTTTGACAAATAGTAGCCTACAATTTTCTGCCTTTTCATGAAACCACAGTCATATACAACAAAATAAAGTTTTAGCATGCAGCATAAATAATCCCCATATAATTACTGTTGTCCTTATTAGAAAATACATTAAAGTGGATTTTTCTTTACTCTATAAATAAGTAAACAAAAATGTTTAAAACTGAAGGTTTTTATGTGCCCTCTTCTTTAGATATGTAATGTATCCAATTTATATCAGATGATAATGATTCAGCATAGGCAGTAAGTACTGATGCTCCAGTCTGAGGATTTTTCTGCTTTCTTAGTGAATTTCCAATATGTTTAGAAATCTAGCCAGACAAATAAAGACTTCTTACCAACATGTTACAGTCAGCCCCTTAACAGGGCCAAATATACTCAACTCTTTGCAGTTGTAAAAATGTCTTTGAGGTGATTAAAATCTGGAGCTAAAGAAGAGGTTTTATGAAACCTTCCAAGGAGTAAAATTCCATAGTACCCCCTCAAGACCTCCGTGAGATGAAAATCTCCCCTCTACATCTGATCTTCTGGACCATTTGGGAAATTCAGGATAATTACGTATCCGTGTAATTATGGCTCATCCTCCTCAGTAGACACTGATGGATCTGACACCGTATAAAGTTTTAGCCCAAGCCCGATCGGCATGTATTTCTGCAGAATAAAAGTACTTTGCAGTTTGGTGATTGATAACAGGATTTTTTTTCCCTGTTTGAAATCAATTTCAGCCTGGAGATGTACCTTCCAGTCGTCTCAATGGTCATTAACTCAGGATGGATTTACTCTCTAACCCTGAGTTTTATGCATTGTGGTGCAGATGTTGGCACAGCAATACTACGTAGTTCATCACTTTCTTATCTTTTCCTCATTTCCAATTATATTTTTTAATCCACTCGATTACAAGCTTCTTAAGAATGCACAGAACTGGGAAGGAGGGGGAGAGATCACAGAAAGAACAGCACATTCCTTCTCAGCAACCGAACTGCTCACTTATCTCCAGGAAAAGTTGACAACCAAATGACAACATTTATTCAGTAAATAACAGCCCTAAACCGACTCAGAAATTTACAGCCAAATCTTCAGACCTTCAGAAGTTTAAAAGAGGAACTCAACCTTTATCTTAGGCCCATAAACTTGTGAAAGGTACAAAACCATTAGCTATTTGTTTTGATGTGTGCGATGGCTGCAGATTTTCTTTCGTTTTTTTTTTTTTTTTTAATTCATTCTGGCTCGTTGGTCAGGCTGCTGTCTTAGCCACTATCATTCTTTCCACAAACATTTCCTCCAAGTGAGTTTGCAAACAGCAGAGAGAATTCTGCATGAGCCCAGGGATTTGGCATTTTCACATCTTCTTCTGTTGCCAGTAATACTGTAAAACACTATTCCAACCTCTGCTGGGGTATCATCAATGTGTGAGTACATATTTAAACATCTATATTAGGTTATGTTTTTTCACATATGAATTTAACATGTAATGTGCGTTTATTGATGTATCTGGCACATATAGGCACATCATTTTATCATGTAATGGATAGAGCTGCAGTCTCGAACTGATATTCATGGTACACATATTTTTCTAGTATTTAAAGCCTTTAAGGCAGGAGTACCCAAACTTTTTTTTTACCCATGAGCCGCACAGGCATGAAAAAAGTTCCTGTGGTGCCAAATAAGGGCTGTGATTGGCTATTTGGTATCTTCTAGATGGACTGACAGCCTATAGGAGTCTACATTTATCAGTACACCTGATTTTTATGCAACTAAACTTGCCTTCAAGCCAGGAATTCAAAAAAAGCACCTGCTTTGAGGTCACTGGGAGCAACATCTAAGGGGTTGGTGAGGGCGAGGGCCCCATACAGGACCGGACTGAGAATTAAAATAGGCCCTGGCATTTCAGGTACACAGAGGTCCAATCAGCCCACATAGAGGCCCAAACAGCCCCCACCAGCCCACTAAATACTGACTTTCTATGGGAATTTATAGCAGCCCCTCTGTCATTTGCCAGAACCCACAGATTGCCAGTCCGGGCCTGCCCCATACATGGGCAGATAAGCTGCCAAACTGGTCTACAAGAGCCACATCAGCAGCTGTCCATGAGTACCTTAACATGATGTTCCACTTGTTCTTTACACATTTAGAATTTAGAATTCACATTACAACACTGTAAATGTTCTAAAGCTGCCATGAAAACAAATCTTTCCTATGTGCCCTGTATTACAGCTGAGATAGAATTTATTGAGTATTTAGTGTTTTGGGTGTCGCTCATCTCCATATCTTGTAAATTGTTTATCTGGAATCACTTCTTCAAAGCAGAAGTTCCAGTAGCTGTGAGGTTAATGTTCTATCTTTCAAACAAGTGTTTCCATAAAGGATACAATGAAGCAGAGTGTGTTAACAACTCGTGAAGTGTTTAATTTGCTGCAAGAAATAATCATTAAGGGCTCAGCTAGGTGCCTGCCCTAGGAGCTGAAACACAATTTGCCTTTGATATATTTGTTAGGAGATGTGGACTGACAACCAAAGAGGCAGTGTTTTCCTACTCGACTGTCATCTTTAAAGAGTCCACTTGAAGTGGTTGCCTTGCCGCATGACCTGTTATTTACAACCTATTAGATAGGTGTTGGACAACGAAAAAGAGAGGAAAAGATGGACTTTCAAGGCCCTGTTAAATTAAGACCAAAATCTGATTCGAGTTGACTTTATGTGCTGTGCTCTGAATTGTTGGCCCTCTCAGGGCACACAAAGTTGGATCTGTGCAAGTTCTTTTGATTGTTTTGAGGGGTTTGCCATGGACAGAGGAGCAAATGAAGGCATTGTCCAAAGCAAAGCTAAATGATAGGTAAATGTCTTGGTTTTCTGTTCCAAAATTATCTGAGCCTTTTCTGAGACGGGAGCCATATCTAAATCCCACCTGTATAAAAACAAAAAACCTAAATTATTTACAACTACCCAATACACTGATTATCCCCCCTTTATTTTGTCTTGCTGTTTCCTAAAGTCATGTCTTTAGCTTCTATATAGCACACCCTTGAGTGTACTTTTACTGTGTATTGAGGCAGTGTGTTACCAGGCTAAAACTGCTTGTAGTGTGCCCCAGACCCCCAGTGTACCCGTGCAACTCCCGGTACCTGGTGTAGATCAATAGAGCAGGTAAGTAACAGCAATAATAGACTTAGGTGATAGTTACCACTCTCACTAGGCACTATTCCTCCAGATGAACACTAAAGCTTGAGATTCTCAGCCTGGAGTCTTGTATCTTGGCACCGGACTTGGTCCTCACATCACCCACTGTATTCAGCCTGGGGTCTTGGGTCTTGGCACCCTATCTGGTCCTCAACTCACCCACTGTAGTCCCTGCTCTAGTGGTTCACATACCACGGGGTCCTAACGCCACTATTTCTCCTCGTTGGAGCCACATCTGCTCACTAGCTACCCTGTGCTGACTCTCACTCCTAGAGTGACTATTATACTATTCACTATCACTAACTCACACTTAACTAACTTCACCGGCAGACCTGGACCTGTAGTACCTCTCAATGAGGCAAAGTCCCAGGACAGACCCAGACCACATGGTGCTAAACCCCTTTTTATTATCACATGCCACCTAGTGGACAAACTCCCTGAGCTAATGTGGACCCAGCCAGGGACATAGCTGCCTGAGTTAACTAAAGGACCCTTAGGTGTCCAAATTCTAAAGGGGAACTGCCTGAGTAATTTAATCCAAATCTCAGGGTCCCTACAGTAAAATGGGCGTTTTATGGGAATAGTGTTTTTTCTGATAAAACTTGAGCCTCCTTACGTCATACAATATAAATTGTTCGCCACACAAAAATCACATTGTTCCATTCATTTTCACTGTGGCTATAAAATCTGACTGTTTCAAAAATCCTGAAAAATAAAATAGCTGGAATGTTGAAAATATGACTCCCATTTACTTATATAGAGGCTTGACTTTTGTTTTTATCTGCCAAATGTTTTCATTGGAATTTGAGATTTTTGTTCACTGGATAAATCTCATGTTCTAAAAACTCATATTTGAGAAATTTCGAGATTGTGTTTATTTCATGCTACTTTCTTAAATTGTGAAGAATGTCCCCTAATTCATTGTCAAGAATTTCAGACATCAACTGCAAACATTTTCAGTTACACCACATTCTAGATACAGATGGAGCCAACTTCATTTAGACGTTTGGCAAGGATCATGACCCTCCACTGCCCCACCATATCACTCCATTTAAATAGAGCATCATACTTCATAGTATAATGAATGCTGTGACATGTTTTGCTGTAGGAGTCATGACAAAGGTCCAGATTCAACTCAGTGAGAAAAAGTTATCTCATGGTTTATCACGTGAAAAGTCATGGATGAGATTCAATTCGAGGGAAAAAAAATTCTCTGAATTCAGTTTTTTCCCCATGGACTTCAATAGAGTTTTCATTTAATAAACAATGAGATAAGTTTTTCTGAATTGAATTGCATCTCAAATTGAATTCCGTCCATGACTTTTCACATGACATTGTATCTATTGTATCAAAGCATACTCCAACAGTACTTGATGCTTTTAACACAAATTCATGTTTAAACCTTTGATTGACACATCAACAGCAGGAATGCAGCAGGCTGGACAGTCCTGAGCTTTATTGCATAAATTTCATGGTGTAATATGGGCTGATTATCTTGGGAATGTGTCAATCAGCATGGCAGGAGCTCCAAAATTTAGTTTTATCTGGAAAATTATAGGATAAATAATGAAACCTACCACAAAAAAAACCCAAGTGCATTCAACTGAATAAAAATACACTTGCTACTGTAAGTATCCCTCATTTTTAGAGATATTTTAGAGACTGCGGCTCAGTTCTGATTGTTTTCCACCACTCATTCTCACTTCTCAATCGATTTACTGGATAGTGGTGCTTAAAGGGCATGTAAAGGCAAAAAAAAAAAAATCTCATTTTTACATTCTTTAATGAAAAAGAAACCTATCTCCAATATATTTTGATTAAAAAATGTGTACTGTTTTTGTAAGAAACCTGACTGTATGCAGTGAAATTATCCCTTCATTTACTGCTGTGGATAGGAATTGTCAGATGGTCCCTTACTGCTTTCCTTACTTCCCAGCCATGCAGAACTCAAGCAGCTTTGTTTATGACAATCCCTAAGCAGCCCAGACCACACTGAGCATGTGCACAGTCTTAGTCTTGCAAAGCTGTTTAACAAAGTTACAAGATAGTGACCCCCTGTAGCCAACTTTGAAAGCATAAATTATTTGTTTGATTAGGCTTGTGGTGCAGTAAGTTCATGTTTATATTTAGTGTACAAAATACAGCATTTCTAACCTTATTCTATTTTAGAGTTTACATGCCCTTTAAAGGACAGGTGTGACCATATGATAAACCAGTTCTTGGCTCAGAAATGGTGTTTGTATGTCTATGTATTGTATTGTATTTTGTTTCTATGTTGGGTGCCCTGTTGCCCTATTTCAACTTAAATGGCTGCCACTATGGCTAAACAGCGTTTTACTAATACAAACTGTATTTGTGCTATAACCGTGCCAATGATAAATTACCTATTTGTCAGTTGGGAAATGGTTAACCCTTTTGGTACAGTTGGAGTCATGTACGGGGCAAGTGTCATATATTGTCATCTATTCCTATCATTTACTATAGTAGATGGTTTGATGCTTTCCTTACAACAGAAGGCAGAGCACATCAAATCTCACAGCAACCTAAACGAAATAAGAAAAAGAAAAACCTTCAATGCTACCAATTAACAAATAATATAATGAGACAAACAGGACTGGAAAACAGGAAAGAGAAACACGGTGTGCCATATTGGAGCACTCAGAAATCCCGAGGCAGGGTATCCTAGTAACAGTGGGCATAATAAATGAAAGCATAACCTTTATTGCCTTATTAAAAGGCAGAGGACGCATTCCAAAAACAGGAAAATTAAGACACATTTTATTATCTACATTGCAAAAATAACTATGTTGTTCTGGTGTAAGGTTACCAGCAACAACCTCTAATGAGGGATACTAATGTAAAATAATACGTTCATTGCTTTTCTGCACTTCTGCACTGCTTGGTTTTGTATTCCTTACAATCTAGAATGTGTTCTCACGTGACAAGGGAAAAATGCAGGTCTCATTTAAGAGAAGACTCTGGGTTATAAAAACCTACGTTTTGAATTTTTTTCTTTCGCTTACAAATTGCACAATTTAGTATGTTTGTTAGATTAATAGGCAGAGAGCCAGGTCCATATTACTAGATATCCCCATACCTATCAGTATGGGGTAAACAGGTAGAGATTGCATACGGAGAAACAAATATATTATCTTATGATATATATAACATATTGTGGTGGAGTGACCAAAGAGATGTGTGTAAAGATGTGTTTTAGCTCCAGCAAAGGTGTTAATAACAGAGACAGTTTTCTTTGTTTAAAGACTTTAACGGCCAGGTCCTGGAAGGAACAAGCAGGCCAGATACTTTATTCCATAAGTTTAGCTTGCATGTTGGAGTTAAAAGTATTTAATGTTAGTGAGACTGTCAGGAAGGTCTCCAGGAGCAGTAACAGAATGTTTTTTATTTATCTTTTATGGGGGCCACCAATGTTGTTTTTAAACTTATGGGGGGCCCTGGACACAAATGTTTTTTTTTTTACTTGTACAGGTCCCTGGCCACCAGTGTTTTTTTAACTTGTAGGGGGGGCACGCTACCAATGTTTTTGTTTTTTTTACTTTGGGGGGGGGACCTGGCCACCAAGAGTTTTTTTTTTTTTACTTGTAGGGGGCTACGCCACCAATGTTATTTTTTACTTGTGAAAAGATCTTCCAAAGATCCATGCAGATTATAAAAACAGTTGCCTTTGCATCCAGAACACGTACAGAGACAGAGTGTAAGCATTCAACAGGGGTAGAGAATTTACCTTATGCACTGATCATTGCCCTTTAACTACACTGCTTACAACAAAGGAACTAGGAAAATCTGGAATGCGTATAGTGCAAGGCTACTGAGTTTCAACTACAACATGCAATACAAACCAGGTTTGAAAAATGTTTACCTGCAGTTTCTGATACACTGGATAAAGATATAGACGTTGTAGCACTGACTGATTTACTATCATCTACAGTTACAGCTGCTGAATGTAATCAAGCTTGTCTCACATGTACAATTCGAATAAAACAATGAGACATCTTGCAAAACAAATGGCCAAACTCTGAGAAGAAACTCAGCCCTGATCCTCACCCTTACTACAGGATTAGACATGAACTATGCTTAATAGATGGCTATATATCACCGCTTACTGATACCGGAGACCTTGCGTAAAAAGTTCATACAATTTGCACATGAGAGTCATCAAGGAATTGTACGTACAAAACAAAGACTACCTGAACTATACTGGAATCTGTCCCGTTTCGCTTTATTGAAAAGTTCGCGAAACAGCAAAAAAAATTTGGGAAACGCATTGAATTTTGACGTGAGCGAAAATTTTTATACGCGCAACTATTTTGTCTCCTTTGAAATAACTTTTAGTATGCTGTAGAGCAGGGGTCCCCAACCGCCGGGCCGCGGACACTCCTGCACTAAGCCGCCGAGCCCAGTGCACAAAAACGAGGCGCGCCAAACTTGCTGCCGACCCCTTTGACCCTCGCTGACCCTGAACCAGCCAACCCCTCTACCAACCCCTCTACCAACTCCCGCTGACCCCTGCTGACCCCGTCCCGACCACCGCTGACCCCCGCCAACCGCATCCCCGGTCCTTGCAAAAAAAAAACGTTCCCCCGTCCAAAAAAGGTTGGGGCCCCTGCTGTAGAGAGTGACATTCTGAGACAATTTGCAATTGGTTTTCGTTTTTTATCATCTAAGGCTTTTGAGTTATTTAGCTGCTAAATCTGCATCTCTTCAATTTGCATTTTAAGCTATCTGGTTGCTAGGGTCAAAATTTCCCTAGCAACCATGCATTGATTTGAATAAGATACTGGAATATGAATAGGAGAGGCCTGAATAGGAAGATGAGTAATAAAAAGTAGCAATAACAATACATTTGGTGCCTTACAGGGCATTTGCTTTTGAAATGGGGTCAGCTACTACCATTCGAAAGCTGCAAAGAGTCAGAAGAAAGTGGCAAATAATTATAAAGCTATAAAAAAATAAATAATGAAAACCAATTGAAAAATTGCTTAGAATTGGCTGTTCTATAATAAACTAAAAGTTACCTTAAAGGTGAACCACCCCTTTAAAGTCAATGGGCATCTGAATAATTTTGACGCACGACAATTTTTAAGCATGCTGCAATTTTGTCAAGGGACTATTTTTTTTGGTTGCGGTGAATTTCCGCCCCAGCTTTGCAAAAACTTTTTCGGACAGAGAAACGTAGATATTCATTATGAATCCATGCCTAGCGAATAAATTCATCCATCACTAATTTTACAGATGCTCCTATAGACTGCAGATTTCCTAAAACATAGACTATTACAGTAAATTAATGGGCAGGAATATTTCTCATACAGCATCAGCTACAGTAATTACATTTCTGTCTACAGTCTACAGACAATGGACCTCAGTTTGTCTCATGTGAGTTTGAATCCTTCATGAGACAGAGAAATATTGTGCATAGGAAATCTTCAGTGTGTTACCCAAAAGAAAATGGAGAAATTGAGAGATTCAACAGAAGTCTGAATGAAGCACCAGAGACAGCAAATCTTACTGGGAAGTCTTGGATGTATTTACAACAGAGTTCTTGCATAATTACAGAGCAACTCACTGTGCAACAACCCAATCATTTCTAGCTGAATTACTACATGGCAGACAGATTTGCACTACATTACATGTTGCAGACATAAAACTTCCACAAAATATTGTGCCTACAAAATCCTCTACCGTGTTAAATGTCAACAAGCAAAATGGGTTTATACTGATAGAAAACTTGGTGCAAGAGAAGTACACTTTAAGCCTGGATCTCTAGTCAGAGTCAAGAAACCAGGACTACTGAAACAAGGACAATCCAAATGTACTAGTCACCTTGCTCCTGTTAGACATGACTTTGGAGAAGCTCCATTTGATGAAGGACATATTTCTACTACTTATATTACCTGCAATAGGCCTGAAGAAAATGGTCCTGTAAGGTGTATGGAGAGAATCAGAAAACTACCTGCATGGACGAGGACTATGTCATGTGAAGAGTGCATAACATTTCTTTAAGATGTGTACCTTTACATTCACTGTTGTTGCTTATTACGTTTTCCTTACTTACAAATATATATATATATATATATATTCCTCAGCACTCAACACCTTCATTTCGCATCAACACCTTATTACCTCCCACATATTGTCTCTTATAAACCCCTTACAAGCGGCCAGCAAGGGTACAGACAAAGGATGAGAACATGTTTTTACACCTGATACAGTTTGGAAAGAAATTAGCATTTCCACTAGGGTGAATCTGAACTAGAATTTAGCAATGCCTATGAACTCCAAAGCATTTGATCTGAGACAAAGTGCCCATTGTTTCCAATACATTTAGCACAAGAAAAAAACGCCAGTTGACGCCAATGCTTTTGATGCAATAAAAAAGCGTCCATTGACTGAAATTCATTTGATGCATTTGGTATGAGCGATAATGCAAAAAAACCTATTGCCTCAAATGCTGAGTAAAAATGCCCATTAATGTCAATGGTTTTCGTGCATAAAATGCAGACAAAAATGCCCATTGTCTCCAATGAATTTAGTGCAAGAAAAAAAAACATGGTCAAAAATGTCCAGTGACTCAGATGCATTTGGCATGAGAAATAATGCAAAAAAAGCACTTATTGACTCCAGTGCATTTTGGCACAATTAAAAATCCCCATTAGGTCCAATTCAACTAGCGCAAGAAATAAATACTCATTGATTCCAATACATTTTGCACACGAAAAAAAGCAGAGAAAAAAATGCCCATTGACCTCAATACATTTGGTGCAAGAAAAACATCCATTTACTCCCTGCATTTTGTGCAAAAAAAACAGTTTCCAATTCATTTGCTCAAGAAAAAATAATGAGAAAAAATGCATATTGACTCCAATGCCTTTGGTGCGGAAACAAATGTCTCTGCAAAGTGAGTAAAGCATAGACCAGTGGCTGGAGAAGTTCTAGGAGATTGTTGGGTCATGCACAGGGGCGTAATTACAGAAGAAGCAGACCCTGTGGCTGTAGGGGGGCCCAGGAGGTATAAGGGCCCCATGAGGCCCTAATTAATATACAATTTCAATAAATACTGGTAAAACAGGTCAACCTCTAGACCAGAGGTCCCCAACCTTTCTTACCTGTGAGCCACATTCAAATGTCAAAAGAGTTGGGGAGCAACACAAACATGACAAAGTCCCTTGTGGTGCCAAATAAGGACTGTGATTGGCCATTTGGTAGCGGCTATGTGGACTGACAGCCTACAGGAGACTCTACTTGGCACTATACTTCGTTTTTATGCAATTAAAACTTTCTTACAAGCTCGGAATTCAAAAAGAAGCACCTGCTTTGAGGCCACTGGGAGCAACATCCAAGGGGTTGGAGAACAACATGTTGCTCACGAGCTACTGGTTGGGGATCACTGCTCTAGACAATTTGGGGTTCTGAAAAATAATCTGCTGTTGTGCCCAGTAATATCTAGTTACACAACTGGTCATGTGGTTGCCACAAACTCCATGTTAAGCTTTATGTTTGCTTAATCTGGACAGCTGGTCAATCGTCAGGTTATTTCTCATGAGGGAAAAAGAATCCTAATACTTTAAGCTATGTTAGTTTATATTAGCAAAACATTCATGGCACCTAAGAAGTTAAACAAAGCCTCTATATTCTCCTGCCTGTATTTCATCCATATTAGACATAAAGGGAAATATTAGCAGACGGTCACTAATGTAAAAGAAACAAAAAAAAAAAACAAAGTTTAATGTCCTATTGATTCTGGAAAGCTTCTGTAAATACTTTCTGGCTACCACAAAAAAACGCTGCACAGTTGCAGTTTATAATTGTAATTATGCTTGGCTATTGATCTGCCAAGCAGAATTCTGCCCTTATTTCGGGCACCTTAATTAAAAAAATCTCACAGGGAATGTACAAACTGTTATCAAGAACCTTTTCTATAGACTGTTTGTTTCTTCTCGAAAGTCTATCATTTCAGTTTACTTTGCACTGCGAGTTTTCCAGCTCATCTCCAAGCATTGCACTGCGCTGTGATTATATATTGAGAAATATACCTGGCACAGTGCCTGATTATTTTAAAAATCTGGTGGCATTCTTATTTCATGCCCATTACAAGATACAGTCTGATAGGGGGGTAAAAAAAGCTTTAAAGCAAATCTAACATGGTTACTAAAATGTAATGAACATATGCCAGAGAAAAATACACACATTATGGACATGTGTAGCTTATTCTTATTTAACCATATGGTATGATTCCTAACAGCATATGTTTAAAGAATCCTGGAAAATATGTCGGAGAACCAAAGGCAGAATGAATACATAAAGTTATTTTGGACCAACATGCTGATTTCCAGATCTATTGCGATGAAGCTTGAGAGATATGCTCAATCATTTTATCTTTCATCATTCGCATGGCAGACAAATTAATGCTTTATCTGTGGAACATAAGAAATAATACAAAATATTGAATAATCTCGCTAATGAATATTGTACATCTTTATCTGCATGGCATGGAAAAGGAAAATATGGAGAGAAGAAAGGGACATTTGCCCAGCTGACCAGATATCCCATTGCAAAAGTAAATACAAGACAGAAGACTGCCCTGGCTTTTATGTACCGTATATACTCGAGTATAAGCCGAGTTTTTCAGCCCCCAAAATATGCTGAAAAACTCTACCTCGGCTTATACTCGGGTCAAGTGCAAAAACGGTCGCCGGCGTCTAAGAATAGTTGCCTGCGCCTAAGTATAGTCGCCGGCATCCAAGAATAGTCTCCAAGAATATTCGCCGGCGTCCAAGAATGGTCGCGGCATCCAAAAAGAGACGCCGGCACCTCCAATGGAAGCAAAAACCCTCAGTTTTTTGATTGAAACTTACCAGAAGCTGCTACATTTCTCACCCTCGGCTTATACTCGAGTCAATAAGCTTTCCCAGTTTTTGGAGGTAAAATTAGGTACCTTGGCTTATACTCGGGAGGGCTTATACTCGAGTATATACGGTATGTAGATCAGGTATTTTGGCACTGTTCAGTAGTGATGGGAGAATAAATATGGCAGGCGCGAATTAGCTGCAAATATCCGCGTTTCACTGCTGTCTAATAAATTTGCGAAACTGGCAAAGTTCGGCAAAATTTTTTAGACGCACAACGGAAAAGTTGTTTGCGTCAATACCGGTACACGCCAACATTATTTGGACGCCCATTGACTTTAACACCAATGTCAAAATTGACGCAACCATCAGAATTGACGCGGGCATCAAAATTCGTGTTTCAGGACAAATTCACCCATCACTACTGCTCAGCTGTATATACTGTAGCTGGATAAAGAAACATATGGGAGAGTAATTGGGGGGTGCAGGAAAACCCTCAGGAAATTAGATTAAATAGCTCAACATAGCCAAATACCCTAAATGTTTATCTGCGTCCAGATAGTTGTGGTTTAAGCCTTGGGTGCTGCAAGAGCCTTTTGGATCTTTATGAAGTCCCTATTCCCAGGTAAGTACCAGTAACCACCAATGACACTTGCATTGCTTGTTCCTCTTCTACTTCTTGCTTAGGTTGCAGGTACCACAATGAAAGCCAAATAGAAATGCACAATGGATTTGGGATGCAGGAGCAGAACAAAGGAGCAAAAGACAACTGAAAAATGAATCTAGGGTTAATGAGACACATCCCATGCATTCAGAAGCCACACCGATCTCTTTGTCCGTTTAGAGCTCAGAGGTCCAAAGCTATCATATTTTAATCCCATATTATACTATTAAAATAGGTGCAGGGCTGTTCCCGATAAGCATGGTTTTCATATAGTGTGTTTCTGTGGTTCCGGGCTGCAGAAAAAAAGACCTTTTTGTTATTGCACATATAGGATAATTTCAAAGTGCAGACTTTTTTTTAACAGACCACTCCTTTCCCCATAAAACAGTAAGAAGATGGACCACCAGGTTGGGCAGTAAAGGGCCACATCTTTATTGTAAACATGTCACAAAACTGTTGCCAACAAGCATTGCATTTATTCCTAATGTTATAATACAGCACCAAAATACAGCCATTCTAAAATGCTTGCCAACCAACCAAAATGGGCTACCTGCCATGGAGGCCACCTTCTGCAGCTGCATTAGGTCAGCCACTCAAAGCAGGTAATCATAATACATGCCTGTCTCAAAAGACCCCTGTGTCCAAGGAGACCACTGAGCCATAAGCACCCGTGTGCTTTCTAGACTAGGGGACATACTCCTAACCCCCTGGCATGTATCCTTGCCGGCAAGCCATGGCCTGGGGACCTGGAGCATTAGGGAGGGTGGAGGGTAATGTTTTTCCTACTGTCCTACCCAGTGGAAAAGAGTGTGCTGATCTAACCCCTTCTCTTCCTGAACCTTCCCCCAGCTCACCACACTTCTGCCCCAACTCCCTGTACCTTACTCTACCCCTTCCAATTCATTCTGTCATCCCGAACAGAGACTGAAAACTTTTTAATACATGCAGTGAGACCCATCAAAATGAATAGTGCCAGTTAAGTGCCAGGCAGGGTTATGTGCTGAAATGTAGTGAAGAGCAAAACACAGCAAATCCTCCATGTGGCCCATTTTATAGGAAAAAATGTGGCAACCTCAAACAATGCTCAAGAAGGGCAGTTTGGCTTGAAACACAGTACAGGGTAGACATTTATACAGTAACATGACCTGTTATCCAGAATGCTCAGGACCTGGAGGTTTCCAGATAAGAGATCTTTCTGCAATTTGGATCTAAGTCTACTAGAAGATCATGTAAACATTTAAATAAACCCAATAAGCTGATTTTGTTTGCAATAAGGATTAATTATATCTTAGTTTGGATCAAGTACAAGCTACTGTTTTAGCATTATAGAGAAAAAGGAAATCATTTGTAAAAATATGGATTATTTAATGATAATGGAGTCTTTGGGAGACGGTCTTTCTGTAATTCGGCGCTTTATGGATTTCTGAGTAATGGATCCCATACCTGTATTATATTCTTTACTTTATACTACATCTAATTAGGGAAAACACTGTACTTGTATATGAGTGTTATGTTCTTTTACTTGGTATTAACATTACACAGTTGCACACACACATAAATTTCTTTGGCCTTCTACCTTGAAGCATTTAGATTGCTAGAGATAAAATCCCCTGGACATGAAAGCACCCCCATCACATTAATTACCTTCACATTCATTTCACATTCATTCATTAGTTGACACTCTCCCTTTAAGCAGGTTTATTTCAATATGTGAATTTCCCCTGACATATAAGCGCCCCCTTTCATTAATTACGCCAGTGTTCATTTCACATGACACAAACAAGAAGGTCAGAAATGAACCCGGTTATCTCCTTTCCAGCAGAGTGACCTTAAACAAGGCCTGTGTGTGAGTAATTTACAATCCTGTCTAGTGGAAGCTTCTAACTCCTTGTCTGTAATAGAACAATGGATATCATTCCAATTCTCAGGCATTAACTTCTCTCTCTGTGTATTAAGGAATTCAAATGAATTTGGCTGGCCTCTGCGGTGCATTTCATTTCTGGACTCACTGTAAATCAAGTAATTACCTAAAAGGCTGGCCGTCTAAATAGTGGCGTGGAAAATGCAGGCATGCGATAGAGAGGGACTTTAATAAAAGTATACGCATCTGCAAAAATGTGTTTTGTTCTCTGATTTAAAGTTAAAGAATGGTTAGTTACCCAAGAGACCCTGGCACAAGCCCATAGCCATATACACTTAACTACCTGTGGTTCACATAATCTCCAACACTTTATCATTGATTTATTAACACCCTCTACTTTTCTGTGGTTCTCTCCCTTCTCTGCTCTCCTATACTTTCTTTTAACTCTTTCCTGCATTTTCTAGTCTTATCTTGGTCTCACGTTCTCATCTGAAATCAGGGCTGGATTTACATAGTGGGAGCCCCTAGGCCCACTGCCGTTCGTCGCCCATGTCCCTTTATTCGTGCAATTTTTCATCATCTGGAATATAGCAATGGGGATTGGGACACGGGAAATTTAAAAAATGATTGTATATCCAGCGCATCCCCAGTGTTTTTGGACCAATGTGGGTGTGGTTGGGCAGCATGCCGCCCCCATAAAGTCCACAAATCCGGGCCTGTCTGAAATAGTTTTCATCTCTTTCCTCTTGTTTAACCTCAGTCCTTTTTCCATACTTTCCATTAATGTTACCTTTTGTAGGGGCCCCTACGGGTTAATCTGCCCTGCAGCTTTAAGGCCCCCATCCTTTTTCTTAGAGTGATCAACCCCGTGAATGAGGAACAGATATACTAGGGCAGACTTGTCATAGTCTCTCTAGGAGAGAAAGGCAGTAAGGTTAGAGAGAAATAGCAGTTCTGAGCTCCAACATAGGAGTGATAGATTGGAGGTATCTCTCCCAGGTCATATTGCCTGTAGTATAGGAATCCCAGTGGAGAGGGAATCAGGAGAGAGTGATTGCCCTGAGGTTGATCCAGAGACCACTACTGGAATATGTCGCAGAGGTGAAGTGGGATACCTGCCAAGTCTGTCCCCAGGGAGTGTCAGCCTGTGTCTGCTCTAGGTGAGTCTGCCTGCAGATCTGTGTGACCTCTCTATATGCTGTTGCCGCAACTCCTGCGTGAGTACAAACCTGATGTCACTTGCCTCGTGCATAGTAATAAACCTTGTTCCTGTTTTATTAAGAACCTCCTGGCGCCCAAGTCTTTTGTTATTGCACAGTAGCCTGTGGGAGTTGTAGTCACACTACACCACACCTTTAATCTTCTATATAGCAGAGGCCCTAACCTGAAGTGTTAGAGTCACGTGTAACCCATGCTCTATTGGACTAGCTGGTGAATTAACCCTGTATGGCCCAAATAGGTGTTACATTTTTATTATCCCACTGCTACAATATGTCACACTCCCTTCCCAGAGACTATTATGCCACTGTTACTATTGACACCATCTCTCCCTACTATACCTGCTATCCCACAGTCACACTCCCTTACCAGAGACTATTATCCACTGTTACTATAGGCACCATCTCTCCCTACTATACCTGCTATCCCACAGTCACACTCCCTTCCCAGAGACTATTATCCCACTGTTACTATAGGCACCATCTCTCCCTACTATACCTGCTATCCCACAGCCACACTCCCTTCCCAGAGACTATTATCCCACTGTTACTATAGACACCATCTCTCCCTACTATACCTGCTATCCCACAGTCACAGTCCCTTCCCAGAGACTATTATCCCACTGTTACTATAGGCACCATCTCTCCCTACTATACCTGATATCACACAGTCACACTCCCTTCCCAGAGACTATTATCCACTGTTACTATAGACACCATCTCTCCCTACTATACCTGATATCCCACAGTCACACTCCCTTCCCAGAGACTATTATCCACTGTTACTATAGACACCATCTCTCCCTACTATATCTGCTATCCCACAGTCACACTCCCTTCCCAGAGACTATTATCCCACTGTTACTATAGACACCATCTCTCCCTACTATACCTGCTATCCCACAGTCACAGTCCCTTCCCAGAGACTATTATCCCACTGTTACTATAGGCACCATCTCTCCCTACTATACCTGCTATCCCACAGTCACAGTCCCTTCCCAGAGACTATTATCCACTGTTACTATAGGCACCATCTCTCCCTACTATACCTGATATCACACAGTCACACTCCCTTCCCAGAGACTATTATCCACTGTTACTATAGACACCATCTCTCCCTACTATATCTGCTATCCCACAGTCACACTCCCTTCCCAGAGACTATTATCCCACTGTTACTATAGACACCATCTCTCCCTACTATACCTGCTATCCCACAGTCACACTCCCTTCCCAGAGACTATTATCCCACTGTTACTATAGACACCATCTCTCCCTACTATACCTGCTATCCCACAGTCACTCTCCCTTCCCAGAGACTATTATCCCACTGTTACTATAGACACCATCTCTCCCTACTATATCTGCTATCCCACAGTCACACTCCCTTCCCAGAGACTATTATCCCACTGTTACTATAGGCACCATCTCTCCCTACTATACCTGCTATCCCACAGTCACACTCCCTTCCCAGAGACTATTATCCCACTGTTACTATAGACACCATCTCTCCCTACTATACCTGCTATCCCACAGTCACACTCCCTTCCCACAGACTATTATCCCACTGTTACTATAGGCACCATCTCTCCCTACTATATCTGCTATCCCACAGTCACACTCCCTTCCCAGAGACTATTATCCACTGTTACTATAGGCACCATCTCTCCCTACTTTAACCTGAGGAATTATCCCCTCTATTATTCTCACGCTACTACGATCACTTTCTAATCTATATACATTATTATCCACACTTGATACCACACATGGTTCTGATCTTTTTGATTAGTCAAGGGGTAAATCTTATCTTTTCCAAATCTTCCTTCCTATAACTATTACTCTTCATATCTGAACTACACATGAGATCAGGAGCAATTTCTTTTGACTGCTTTTTGTATTAGCAGCATAGGCCATGCTCAGAGTACTCCCAATAATGGAGGATACTTTGGTGGTGGTGAACAGTGTTGAATTTAAATATCATACAAAATGAATGAAGAGTAAAGACTGAAGCCTTTGAAGGGATAACTCTATATTAGAAGTCATAGCATTAGTTGCATAGAGCTGTACTACAGCAGGAATGATACAGCAGCGCCATTAACTATGTTTAGGTTTATGCAATTTTTCATTTTTATTATATAACCTTTCCATATCAATGGGACAATGGTTTCTTTTAAATCACAATAAATGCTAAGAAAAAATACTTTGTTTTTTTGTTTTTGCCTCTTATCTTATAGCTTATTTACAATGGACAAGATAAAAATGATATATTTTATTAAGATGTTCTTATGTGCGGAAGTTTTGTTTTTTTCCACTCCTGACATTTTTACTCTTATGACTTGTATATAAATTCCAATAGTCCCAAAGAAATTGCGATATTCAGTGACCTTAGAGCTGTTCAAGTGTTTTTTCTTTATAAAATGTCTCATTTCTAGAACACTTTAGCCACACTCAGCACGGTAATCACGGCCTGAAGCAGTTCCCTTAAAATACTCCCACAGTGCATTCCAGGGATTGTTATTGCTTTACAAATTTACACTCCTCTTCATCTGCCGTGATACCTACATGGAGAGAAATCACCCTTGTCTTCTGAAGACATGCCCAGTACGCTAAATTGTGCCTCCGCTAGGAAATGCGCGGCTGTAAGAGCGAATGGAGCGGGAGCTTAATGTAAAAATTACAGGAGGGCTGATGGTAACATGTAATATCCAGTGCATAACCAACTACAGTGTCGTCAGCCTCTGGAAAGTATGACCTTATCAAATTCACTTATTTTCCCTAAACTGTGTTCTCACCCCGGTTATATTGAGAAAGCCTTGATAGATGGCTCACTAGAGGTTATCGTTTGCTATCTGGGAAACTCTATAAAAAATCTGTTCTCAAGGCTGCACAGAGAAAGCAATACATTCTGAGATACTGTAGCAGAGTATCTTAGATCAGTTAGACTTCGCAAGGCTCATGGGTATGTTGCTACACCTCCTCTATACCCTCCTTATCTGGAACTCCGTTATCCAGAAAGCCTCGATTTATGGAAAGGCCATCTCCCATAGACTCCATTTTATCCTAAAACTTTAAATTTTTAAAAATGATTTCCTTTTTCTCTGAAATAATAAAACAGTAGCTTGTACTTGATACAAAATAACATTTAATTAATGTTTATTGGAAACAAAACCAGCCTATTGGGTTTATTTAATGCTGACATGATTTTTTAGTAGACTTTAGGTATGAAGATCCATATTACAGAAAGATATGTTATCCGGAAAACCTCAGGCCCCAAGCATTCTGGATAACAGGTCTGATACCTATTTCATTTTGTATGCAAGGGAAGCTGCTATACCATGTGCTTTTGCAGGCCTCAGTCCCAAACTGGATCGATATATAGAAGGGATGAATCACCTATCTTGGCTAAGAAGAAGGAACAAAATTACAACCTGAGACTTCAAGAGAAGAAGGCCATGCAGCCCCTAAGGAACAATAAGTATATTAATAAAAGCATTAGATAAGGAGATTATTATAATGAATATGTAAAGCTACATCCAGCTGCCATAGGTCATCCATTGCACCAAACTGGACAGCGAAACCACAGCCTATATTATGGGATGTAAAAGCCATATACACCCGATAGCCTTGGTGCTAGACACCCCTCAAACAACCATCATCTAAATGCTCCCTGTGATTTATACGGGAGGGAACCCAGGGGCACCCTATTGTTTTTGGCTTAGCAAAATTATAAATGCACATATTGGCTTGGGTGGAGCACATATTAAAAGCCTTTTTAAATAATACAACAAGCTTTTTACTGGTTACCACACATTTGCTATGCATATTTGTACCAGTAGGTGTGTTGTATCCCTATATATACCCATACAAGGAAAGAATTCAGCCCACCAGCCAATATAGTTGTACGTCCGCCTTGAATTCACCTTGACACACAACTCCTTTTCATTTGGCTCTATTTGGATCTATCAGGATCTATAGCTATCAGAGACGTGGACCAGTAAGGGACAGGGCCAGATTTCTGAAAGCCGCGCCCCAAGGCCAGTGCCCTGACGCTTCGTGTGTGCGCCCTCCCTTCACTGCGCGGTCCTAGCGCCAGACGCATGGTCCAAAGCGCCGGCCCCTGTGTGCACGCGAGTGCACTATACTGTATTGGAGCACCAAGCGCTTCCTTGGATGCGGCAGGGCGGCATGCCGCCCCTAAAATTTTGCCGCCCAAGGCCCGGGCCTATGTGGCCTCGCCACAAATCCGGGCCTGGTAAGGGAACCTGCTTCGCAGCCCTGTTTGCCAAATTTGTTATGGCAAAACTAAAAAAAAGTTGTTTTATCTTCTCCTGTGTCACTCAGCCCCCCAACATATTTCCTCTTTATAGACATATTTGATTTAGAATAAAACCACATCTCTGTCAACTCCTCAATGAACATTTGATATGGCCCAAATCTTTGTTCTCTTCTACACAGCTTGCTTTTATCATTGATTAACTGATTGTAACAGTCGGCACCCAACACCAGAACAAATGCCAAGCACCCTGGTCTCGGCTCGTGCTTTACCTGTAGTGTGACCGCCGTTGGCCTCGGGAGGAGCCCTCAGCTACTTGGATGCCACCAGGACTTAAACGAGAGGTGCAAGGCTATAGGTTCTGGATAGGCAGAGGGGCATGACTGTAAAGCAAAGTCTTTGGGCAGAAGGTCGTAGTACAAGGCATTTAGGCAAAAGTGTAGTCAGATCAGGCTGGGTCGTGGCAGGCAGAGAATAAGCATAGTCAGGCAGGCAAGGGTCAAACCAGGTAGTCAATCAGAAAGGATTTAGCAGAAGAGGTAGTCGGTATTCAGGCAAGGGTCAAGATCCAGAGGTCAGAATAGTCAAAAAGCCAGGCAGTGGTCACAAAAGGAATCAAAACAGGTTCAGACAGATTTAGATTAAAGCTCAGAAGCACCAGGAAAAAATCCTATCACGGGCAAGATCACACAGCACCAATGAGCCTTATATACATTTCAAATTTCGTGCCATTCACCAAGAGCACGCCGCGCACCCTAAGATACTGGAGCCTGCGGCCTACACAAAGCCGTTAGACGCCACTAGACCACCAGGTATGCTCCTCAAACTGATTCTCTGGTTCCCCAATGAGCTGCCTATAACCAGGGCTATCATGTGCAAGGTGCTGGTGCTATTAATTCCTAAATGCTCATTTTCAAAAGTGCTGGGCAGTTAAACAAAGCAATGGACTCTCTGCATTGGAAACTGAACAACCTGTAGCCCAAGGTAGCAACTTTGTCTGCACCTACTCATTTGTATCTTTCATCCTTAACGGGGTGGTTCACCTTTAAGTTAACGTTTAGTATGTTATAGAATGACTATACTTCTAAGCAAATTTCCAACTGGTCTTCGTTTTTTCTTTTTTATGTTTTTTGAATTGTTTCCAGCTTGAATTGTTTCTATTCAGGCCCTATCCTATTCACATACCAGTCTCTTATTCAAATCAATGCATGATTGCTAGGGGGATTTAGACCCTAGCAACCAAATTGCAAACTCAAGAGCTTCTGATTAGAAAGCTAAATAACTAAGAAACCACAAATAATAAAAAATGAAAACCGATTGCACATTGTCTCAGAATATCACTCTCTACGTAATACTAAAAATTGATTTTAGGGTGAAAAACTTTTTGCCATATCTTCACAATGGTATAGAAATGTAAGTCTCTGTTCTATAGCTCCAGTTAATGCCTTCTCTTATATAAGTCTTCTCTCATATACATGAAGAACCTACAAATCCAACTCTTACCTAGTTTTCCTTTCTTTACTGACAGCTGGAGACATAACCCCCCCAAACCCTTCTCCCCTTCCCCATCTCTATAACAGCCCCTTTGCCCTGGGATGACATGTAAAAGCAGCATTATCCCCAAAGCCATTTTTCCTCTTTCTTGTTCCCTCTGGAATGCCCACTCGGGTATCTTCCATTGTCAATGCCCTGGCTGCAAGCAGAGTAGTGTTCATAGGCTGCAAAATTTAAGCTCCACGGGGTATGAACTGTGATAGTGATAGTAGCATTTTAACTCTACATATTGGTTTAATTTAGATAAAGGTAAATAGGATAATGCCTATAAATATGATGCTGTATACATTGGTTACTGTAGTACTTCTTGTCATTATTATTTGGCTCCGGGATATTCTTGTGCATTACAAAAAGAAAAAAAAATCACAGAAGGGCCATAATGGTAACAAGGCTGGGAGCCAAGTGCCAAAACAGACCATACGGTGCACATATGCAGTTCATTCACTCAAGGTGTTTGCATTATGGTATGTAATTGGTTCCAAATATCCTGCCAATGTCTTTACGGATGATTTGCTTCCTTTTTTGTACATCTCACTGTAAAAACTACCATTATTAATACATAAGTATATGTTTTACTGGCTATTCTAAATAACCTACCTGTCCCCGACCCATTGCCTATTAGAGGCATCACAGAGGCACACCGATGATTTCAAATTCGTATTGACTGTGTCTGCAGCATAAGATAGACTTACTAAGCTTGAGGAGCTCAGCATAAGGCAGGGTTTTTAATCATAAATGCTCATTAAATAAGACATTCCACAGTTTTGTTCTTTTCCACATAAAGCATTAGTAGCAGTGATGTCTTTGGTCAATAAGGTTTGGGGTGGGGGTAAAAAAGAAGAAGATTTGACTGGATAAAATAGCAAGATACATTATGAAAGGTGCATCTCCTTTTATTTCTTTGGGCAACCACACAAAATCAGGTAGCAAAGTGTAAGCTGAATATGGTACAGGTATAGGACCTGTTATCTGGAAACCCGTAAAACACAGAAAGTACAGGAACTCTCCCATTAGAATGAAAAGTTTTTAAAAATGATTTCCTTCTTCTCTGTAATAATAAAACAGTACCTTGTACTTGATCCAAACTAAAGGTGGCCATAGACGTGCAGGTTTACCTGCAATATCGGATGAACAAACGGACGTCCCCATCTCCCGATCTGCCACTAACATTCAGTTTAAATAAAGTAGTAAAAGAACAGATCAGACAGTGTTCTGCTCCTGACAGCAATCGTACGATAGTTATGTCTGACAAAAGCTGGTGACAGTCTCCCACTGATATCATCAGATCAGCAATACACGCAGAGATATTATCAGCAGCCGACAGAAATATTCCAACCTGTCCGATTGACTGAACAACCGATCGCCATGGCACGAAAAATGTCGGGACTCACCACACACGGTCCGAAAATCGTACGAATCGAGGATTCGTGTGATTATATCTGTACGTCTATAGCCAGCTTTAGATATAGTTAATCCTAATTGGAAGCAAAACCAGGCTGTTGGGTTTATTTAATGTTTCAATTATTTTTTAATAGTCTTAAAAAATAAATCCAAATTACAGAATGACCCCATTATCCAGAAAACCCTAGGTCCTGATCATTCTCTATAACAGATCCCATACATGTGAGTGGTGGACAGTAAGAGATGGTTGATGAAGGTATCTAGAAAAGTAGATATTTGGGACTGACTGTAAACCAGTTACAAAAAGTGTTTGCACTGCATAAACTTCATTTTCGGACAGGTATTATTGTACAAGTGCTAAAATATTAAAGTGGATGTTCACCTTTAAGTACAGTAGGTTATAGTATATTATGTTTTGTATGTTTAGAATGGTCAGTTCTTACAAACTTCTCAATTGGCTTTCATTCTTCTGTAGTTTTTGAATTATTTGCCTTCTCACTCTTTTCAGCTTTCAAATAGTTGTCACTGACCCCGGCAGCAAATTCTATAGCCCTCTGTGAGGCTGCAGTTTTGTTGTTGTTGTTATTTTTAATCTTTCTAATCAGATCCTTATTTTTTCATATTCCATTTAGGGTTGGGTGAATTTGACCCATTTCGTTTTGCCAAAAATTTGCCGCCGGCGAAATGTTGCTGACGCCCGTTAAAGTCTATGGGCGTCTAAATATTTTTGACGCACAGCAGAAACATTTTTTTTGAAGCACAAGGCCATACAAGTCTATAGGCGTCATTTCGGTGGCGAAACAAGGCGAAAAAAATTGCCCATCCCTAATTCCAATCTCTCATTCCAACCACTGCCTTGTTGCTAGGGTAATTTGAACTCTAGCAACCAGATAACTGCTGAAATTCCAAACTGGAGAGCTGCTGAACAAAAAAAAAGCGAAATACGTAAAAATAAATTATGAAAACCAGTAGAAAATGGTCTCGAGAATAGCAGTGTCTTCATCATACTGGAAGCTAATTTAAAGGTGAACCTTAGCAGCACTTAGACTACATAGAAACAGTAACCAATACAGAAGGTAAAGAACAATAAAACACAATAAAATACACAGCAGAAACATACGATGGATTTGCAAATTGGCACTCGTGCATATCATGGATTTACAGATAAGGCTCTTACCCTGATCAGCATAAACAGAGAAGAGTGCCTAACCCTTTAACCAAGAGCACTTTGACTCACTGTTCCATGCTTGAAACTGAAAGCTAAAAATGAGTTTATGCAAACAAAACCAATGTAATTTTTCTCAAGAGCACACTCACTCAAGCAGATCCCATTACATCCTCTGCTAATACAGAGAGCGGACACGACATTATTTCTGCAAGCGGCAAAACAATGTTCCAGGACTTTCAATTAATATATTGAAGATTTATGAGGGGAAGATTAACTTCTTGTTTGCTTGAGTAGTACATAGAGTTTGATGAAAAACACTGCTTGGAGCTTTATGGCACTTCTGTTAATCAATGAAATATGCCATTCAGCTCTTCATGGGGGCTAGTTTTAATGTTGGACAGAAAGGGCATTTACCCTGGTCTCTCAGTGCCACAGGGGCCTCTTTGGGGAGCAAATGAGATAAAAGGGCATCTTGCAATGTATACTAGTTGTTACATTAGTACTGTATATAGAAGACTTTGACAGGTTTCACTTGGAAAATAATTTGAACTTGGTGGTAATTAATCACATTAGATAGTCTCCTCTTCCTGGGTCAGATCATGACCTTAAGAGTTCCCTAGTTTAGCCAAAAGGTGGCAGTGGGTTATGATATATATGTTGGAGCCCACTAGACTTCAGGGCAATTTGCCAGACTTCCTGATCAGAGGAAGGGAGTTAGGAGTGCAGGATTTAGTGAGTGGTCACCTGTTTTCTGTTAAAGCTCTCTCTAGGGGGTTAATTCACTAAACGCCGAAGCGCCTAACGCTAGCGTGAATTCGCCAGCGTTGGGCATTTTCATTAATTCGCAGATTCACTAACGAATGCTGCCGTAAATTTGCTAGTGTTACTTCGCACCCTTTCGCCTGACGAATTTGCGCAACGGACGTAACTACGCAAATTCACTAACGCGCAAATGATTCTGAACGCTACCTTTTACGCCAGACTTCCTTCGCCAGCTCAGACCAGGCGAAGCGCAATAGAGTAGATAGGGATTGCTTCAAAAAAAGTTTAAACATTTTTCTAAGTCCCAAAAAACTCTGCGTTTTTTCAATTTTTATGGGTGATAGGCTGAAAAAGATCGAAATTTTTTTTTAGGCTTCCCTACTTCCCTCCTACATTTCCTAACTCATGGCAACTGAACTATACAGTGGGCACATGTTTAGGGCAAAATAAAAATTTTATTTGATGTTTTGAAGGTTTCCCAGGCTTGTGTAGTGCTGCTACGAATACTACCATTGAAAATTGAATTTGGCGCCGTATGCAAATTAACTATCGCTAGCGTAGTAGCGAATTAACGCTAGCGCAACCCAATAGGATTGTCTCCAATAAGGATGAATTATATATCTGTTGGGATCAAGTACAAGGTACTGTTTTATTATTACAGAGAAAAAGGAAATCATTTTTGTAAAGTTGAATTATTTGCTTAAAATGGAGAGTCTATAGGAGATGTCCTTCCCATAATTCTGAACTTTCTTGATAACGTTTTTTTGGATAACGGATCCCATACCTGTGATTCTGAAATAAAGCCACAGTTATTTTTAGGGATGCCTTGATTCCATAATTTGACTGTATTCCATAATTTTATGCAACATTTGGCCAAATCCTTAAATTTCATCTGAACCAAATCTGAATCCTTAAAGTCTTTATAAAGTTCTGGGCAACTAAAAGTGGAATTCTTTTTTTCATTTCCTTCAAATTTTAAATTTATGGTTTGGATTTGGGGTAGTATACATGCAAATATTTAGGGGAAGGAATGAGGTGGAATCCAAAAATAATGGATCTGATGCAGCCGGAATCTATGGGGCAGATTCACTAAAGGGCGAAGTGGCCAACGCTTGCGACTTTTCGCCAGCGTTACCATGCGCTTCCATATTTGCAATTCGCTATCATTCGTTCGCACACTGGCGAAAGGTTGTTACGCCACAAATTCAGTAAAGTTCGAATTTTACTGAACTTTACCTCTTTTGCCAGAGTTGACTTCACCATCTCAGACCAGGCGAAGTGCTAAAAAGAAGCTGGATCTTCCTCAATCTTCTGTCATTTACATCATATCCTGTGTGCTGAAAATGCATTAACGTTCCAAATACGCTGGCGACTTTTGCCTTTTTCGCCCTTTAGTAAATCTGCCTCTATGTGTATTATACAAGTACAATAAGAATAGCCCAATTTGCCTGATACATCTCAGACAGACTGTCAGCTCAGCACTGCTTCTACTACTGAAATTCTAGCGTTGAGTGAGCTGAAGAGTTGAGTTCATTATCAGTGATTCCTGTTATGAAGTAAAAAGAGAAAAAGAGTAAAATTGTCATATAAAAAACAAACAGTCTGTAGTGATTTGCATGCTGCTGATTGATTTGCACTGAATAATGATACATCTGAATGATCTCTTCCATCTCTAGACGTTAGTATCGTCTTGTATATCATTAATCAATTAATCAAATCTAATCAAGCATATTTTTATAAATATGTAACAAAATTTACTTTATGTTACCTGCATATAGAAGGGATGGGGGGGGAGAATTACGGCATAGAGATGTGCCTGTTACCATGGAAACAAGCTGATACTAAAAATAAGAATGTTTTGCAAGTCTATGTAAACTTCTTCCACCGCTTCATCCAGATGTTAATGTAAAATGTTCATACTAGAATTTAATGGTACTCCTGTTCTTTGCAGCTCTTCATACACAAGTAGAGCTCTATATATATATATATATATATATATATATATATATATATATATATATATATATATATATATACTCACATGTAGCCTTTAAAATCAAGAATCAAGGTTCAGATTGGGAATCATAATAAGCCATGGAATTTCAAGTACCCAGAGGCCCAATTAGCCCCCCACAGGTGAGGGGAACCCTCTTTCTACTTTGTTTGTAAAACAGAAGGAGTTACCAATTCCTACAATTCTCCAAGTTCCAGCTACCAACTATTTTGTTGCTTTATAACCATTTCACCAGTGATAATTTGTCCCTTTTTGATCCGCCGCAAATTTTGACACCCGTGTCAATTTTGATAATTTTGATGCCCTCGTTAAAGTCAATGGCCATCCGAATCACGCGACAGTTTTCTGACGTTCGTCCAGATTTTTTTTTACGCTGCAGTATCGCAAATGTATTCGCCGGCGGCAAAACGCAGAAATTCCCCACAAATTCGTGCCTGCCCAATTTTATTCGCCCATCACTACATTTCACCACTTTAAAGCCAAAATAGTAGGAATTACACAATTCTGTTAGATGGGACTAGTTACAATATTATTTCTATGGCTTTGACATTCCTTCTCTATTCTTGAGTTCATATAACATACCAAGTTTTTATTTCATATCGAGGCCCTGATCTTACTTTGGTCATAATACAATAACAGGCTGTGAGATTTGGGTCCCCAATGTGATTATTTATTTATTGTCATGAAGTGAACAGCAGGCAAACTTGTTCTGCAAAGTTTACCCAAATCTACCCAGTCTAAACAAATATATATCCCTACAGCATTAAGGTGGCCATACACGGGCAGATAAAGCTGCTGATATCGGTCGTTTGGACCAATTTGACAGCTTATCCGTCCATGGGGGCTTCCGACGGGTCTTCCCGATCAATATCTGGCCACGATATCGATCGGGAAGGTTTGATTTTTAACCACCCGACCCTTCAGAGCCCCTTGGCTTATCGTAGTTTGATCCTTCAAATTATTCCCGATATAGCCATGCCCTTAGTGGCATATCGGGGAAAGATCCGCTCGTTTGGCGATGTCGCCAAACAAGCAAATCTTTGAGTCTGTGGCCAGCTTAATATTGAAACACACATAGCAGTAAATTAAACACGGTTTTTGATTAGAATCTAAAATGAATACTCTCAATAATATCACCTGTCTCTCTTATTTTCAGTCATGAAAAGGGTCACAAAGTCACACGGTTCTTTCATTTCTCAGGTCTTCGGGTCCCCTTTATGCAAGTTCCAAAGTTGGTTATGCGCATGCATCGCTTAAGGAGTTATGATATCAAATGACCTTGTTGCCCAAAACGTTGTTTCATTGCAGATTATAAACAGAAAAGAATTAGCTCATGACCCAGACCTGTAATTAGGAAAATCACCTATCCATTTTGTTCCAGTATTCTATGAGAGTAGGTGAGTGCTGGGACTTGTTGGCGGGGGATGTGGTTTCTGGTCGTGCAAGCATTGGAGGGGGAGTAAGTGGGTTACAGGCACTCTGGCCAAGGGGTGGATGGCATAAAAATCCATCCCTGTATATATACCTGACCATCTATTCTGTTCCAGGTCACCTTTACAGAGGCCATTCCCTGTGGGTAAAAGGCCCCTGTTACCCATAAGGGGTCATTCATGACCCAAGGAGGCGCAAGTGCAAGAATATTAAGAGGCACAAGCGTGCACCCCTTATCACAGAAGCACTTGCACAACCTGAGTGCTGGAAAACAATCTGAATGATATGGGGCAGGTTGGGAGAATGCCTATGTGCCTCCTCCCACTTGCCCCTCTCAAATGGAGCACTTCCTAATGCAGGCCGATTATGGCATTTATTTGCACACTGTGTGGGGCATTGTAAATAAGCCCTACTATGTCAGTAGTAACTTAGCTCAAGGGACACTGTGCTGGATTCAATAATCCCTTGCACAGACAAAATTATAGGAACTACATACGGTTCATTTTATAATTAATTTTTCCAGTATAGTTATTTGGTTGAGGGCTCCATCAGGATGTATAAACATTTGAATATAGTTTGGGGCAGAATGAGACATATTGTAGTCAAACATTCCATTGCTTTTAATTGCAGTCAAATCACGAAAAACGAAATTCAGTGCATAAATGTGATTAAAGGCAAATTGGCCAATTTAGCGGGAAGCAAGTAAGACCCATTACAGCCAAAACATATAATTAGGTTTGAATGTTTTGCTTAATTTGAATGACCAACTCATAAGTCATCGTTAGATGCCCACGGGCACCCGAAACGTAGCACTGTAACCCTCACCGCGCTGCTGAAGTTGGAACTGTCTCGCCACGTACTTTCCAGTGTTAAGAGCCAAAAAAGTTATATTTCACCTCATAAATCTTTCATTTAATAATTGAAAGTCCAGGGAACATTTTATTGCTGTTTGCAGAAATAAAATTTTGTCCGTTCTTGGTATTAGCAAAATATGTAATAGGATCTGCTTGAACGGATGTACTCGTAAGGCAGATTTGCTTTGCTTGTGTAAGTATGGATTTTCACTTTTAACTTTTTCATACAAAGCGGTGATAGAAAAGCAACACTTAACATCAAGTATGATATTCCTTATATTTAAGGACCTTTTATACGCATTATACATGAAACCAATAAATACGACTCTTGTTCTAATTATTTTTGTTTTTTTAACTTAAAAATACTTTTTTTTTCTAAATGGTTCTATTAACAGAACAGTGAAATGGAAAGCACTTTTAGTTTACACTTGGGTTGCAAATATCTGCAATGCAGACAGAAAATCAACACAACAACACAGAACCTAAGGTTGGTGGCAGTTATTGTGAATCTTAACATGAGCACTGGTTCCCCCCATGGTCTAGCACTAAAATGCAGTAGCCCTTATGCAAATATTTAGCCACCTGACCCAAATGTTATGTTTCTCCATCTGTAGACAAAGTCTGTTAACAAACTATGCCCAGATACTAGCCATTCTTTTATTTGCCACAGGCATGACTTGCTACTATCTATCCCACACAAGACTACACACACAGTCAGGGCTACCTAACTGACCTACTCTTCTTTTATGTTGAAGCCTAAACAAAAATGCTTACACTTTCACCCAAAGGAAAAATACACAAAGTGCATTAAGGGTGCTGGTAGACCCATCTTAAAAAAGACAGGGTCCCAAAAAATCCATGCCATGGCAGCACCAGGTTAAGGGGAAGGAGTCTAGGGGCCCCTGACAGGCCATTGCACCAGATCTGTGAAAAAAACACATAAGAAGAGTAACATACATTGACACTTGAGAATAGATAAATAAGTACAATTATATAAGGTGGCTTTGAACAGCCCAAGCCTCTGTCCAGAATAAAAAACTTTCAATGCCCATCAGGCGGGGGTTAAAACAACATTGAAGTGCCAGGTGCAAAAGTGCAAAGTGTTTTCATCATGGTGCTGTGACCCACTGTATCCTGTCATCAGAAAACATGTTTTTTTCAAAACGCATCAGTTAATAGTGCTACTGCAGCAGAATTCTGCACTGAAATCCATTTCTCAAAAGAGCAAACAGATTTTTTTATATTCAATTTTGAAATCTGACATGGGGCTAGACATTTGGTCAATTTCCCAGCTGCCCCTGGTCATGTGACTTGTGCCTGCACTTTAGGAGAGAAATGCTTTCTGGCAGGCTGCTGTTTTTCCTTCTCAATGTAACTGAATGTGTCTCAGTGAGACATGGGTTTTTACTATTGAGTGTTGTTCTTAGATCTGCCAGGCAGCTGTTCTTTTGTTTGGCTGCTGGGGGGGAAAGGGAGGGGGTGATATCACTCCAACTTGCAGTACAGCAGTAAAGAGTGATTGAAGTTTATCAGAGCACAAGTCACATGACTTGCGGCAGCTGGGAAATTGACAATATGTCTAGCCCCATATCAGATTTCAAAATTGAATATAAAAAAATCTGTTTGCTCTTTTGAGAAATGGATTTCAGTGCAGAATTCTGCTGGAGCAGCACTATTAACTGATTCATTTTGAAAAAAAAATTCCCATGACAGTATCCCGACCATACACGGGCCAATAAAAGCTGCCGAAAGACCGAGTCTGCAGATTATTGGCCCGTGTATGGGGCCCTCCGATGGGTTTCCCCGATCGATATCTGGCCGAAAGTCGGCCAAATGTCGATCGGACAGGACTAAAAATCCCGTCTTATCGAGGCCATATCTGTTTATTGATGCGGATCTGATCGCCCGTTTACCCTTCGTTATGATCCGATTGTTGTCTGCCTGAAATCTCCCACCACTCTGCTTGCTACATTCTTCCATCTATCTTTTGCTGCAGTTGTGCTTGTTTGAGGGGACACTGTCAAAGCAAAAAGTTTTTTTTTTCTGTTTGCATATAAAGGTGCTGCATAGCAAAAAAAAAGTACTGGGAAAAGTCATATTCATTATCTTTAAAAAAAAAAAAAAAAAAAAAAAGTTATGATGAATTCCCCTGTTGGTCTGTCAAACACATAGTGCAGCCATCATTTGAGTGGAATCTTCTATAATGGTTGCTACTAGCAGAGCAATGCACAAAAAGTTTCACCTAAGTTTGCCAAATGATATACATATAAAATGCCTTTACCCACCAGTGGTGGAAGAGAAGCTGACGGAAGAGCTTCCAAGCACTTAGTGGGGGGGTTGGAAAACACCGGTGTTGGAAGACAAGCTGAGGATAGAGGTTCTGAGCCAGAGTGAAGGTGTTGGGAGGAAAGAAGGGAGAGTTGCCGAGTGGGGTGTGTGTGGGGAAAGAGTTGCCAAACAAAGTAGGGGTCAGGTTGGATTCAGGGTTGGCAGAGCATGGGTTAGGTTTGGCAGGTTGACAATTTGTTGACAGTTTTGCAACTTCCAGTCTCTCAAGTTATTGAAATCAGGTCAATATTTTTCCTTATACATATTTTCGGAACTGTCAAGTTATACAATGTATGGATCATCTTAGGTTCAATTTTCTATTATGGAGACTTGGCTTTGGGCAAGATACTTTTGGTCACCCTGTAATTCTGTCCTTTCTACCTGTCTGTCCACCTGCACTTACACTCAGGATGGGAGAAAATGTATCTGCCCCTCATTTTCCTTTATCTTTTTCTATCAAATAGAAAAGGCAGCTTAAAAAAACATGATTACCAAAACTGGGATATTTATGACGATAGAATCGTTTTAAAGACTTGTGTGTCCTTGGGAGTATTCAGGACACAGGAGAGGTTTGTGTGTCATTTGATGGGTTCTTCAGTGAAGTAGACTAAACTATGTACAACTGCTTTTCCCAGGGCTTTCCTTTTCATAAGAGCAACAGTAGTTGAGTGAGCAGAAAGAGTGTGTGTATCCAGAGCATCTCATAATTGTCTCAGGAGAATGACATAGTTGTTGATCCCTGCCTCGTATGGAAGGTCTCATATCTCTGTGCTGTAACATCTTGCCTGTCGCCGGCTGACTGATATTGTTGTAAGAACGTGTTCTCACTTTTCTACTGCCCAATTACTGAAGATTCACTCACAGAAACGTATGTGTTTGCTGCGGCTCTTTATCATCCCTCAAATCAACATAGGCCACCGATGCTATCGGATATTCAAGATACTTTTCAAGGAGGCGATTTCAACTTTAATTTAAACTTTCCTGCGGATGAGAACTTCAGTTGCTTGAGCTCGGCAGGCAGTTCGACAGACTGTCTGAGGACACCAGCAGCAAAATCACAAACAAAACTGACTCAGTGCAGCCATTAACTAGTGTATTCCAGTGCCAGATTAAATTTATAGCTGCTTCTTTGGAGCCATAGGCCCTTAATAGCTTAGACCAGTGATCCCCAACCAGTAGCTCGTGAGCAACATGTTGCTCTCGAACCCCTTGGATGTTGCTCCCAGTGGCCTCAAAGCAGGTGATTATTTTTGAATCCCAGGCTTGGAGACAAGTTTTGGCTGCATAAAAAACAGGTACACTGCCAACCAGAGTCTCAATATAGGTTGACAATCCACATAGGGACTACCAAGTGGCCAATCACAGACCTTATTTGGCACCCCTAGAACATTTTTCATGCTAGTGTTGCTCCCCAACTCCTTTTACTACTGAATGTTGCTCACGGGTTCGAAAGGTTGGGGATCCCTGGCTTAGACTGTATGTTCCCCTCTATCAGCTCTTTATGTACTCTTTCAGAAGGCATTTCTTCTGTCCTTCAGCCTTTCAGTCTCAGTTGATTTTAGTACAGCTATGGGATCTGTTTTCCAGCATACTGAAGGCCTGGGGTTTTCGGGATAAGGGATCTTTCCATATCTTGGATCTCCATACCTTAGGGGGCAGATTTACTAAGGGTTAAAGTGAATTTCTATTTTTATTGCTGTTTAGTCTATGGGGGACCTCCTATAACCTATCTTGAGTGTTTGGGCAAGTTTTGAGAAATCAAAGGATTTTTGGTAAAATCGTACGATCGTAGGATTAAATCGTTCAAATCGTACGATTTTAAAAATCCTTCGACTTCGAATGTCGAACTAACCTATTAGATGGTCGAATTTCGAACTTTTTTGCACTTCGAAATACGACCCTTGATAAATCTGCCCCTAAGTGTATTAAAAAAAACATTTAAATATGAATTAAACCCAAAAAAAGATTCTTTTTTCAGCAATAAGGAATATTTGTATCTTAGTTTGGATCAAGTACAAGGTACTGTTTTATTATTACAGAGAAAAAAAGAAGATATTTTTTAAATATTTGGATAAAATGGAGTCTATGGGAGATGGCCTTCCCACATTTCTGCACGACCTTCCCCTTGCAGAAATGCTCCTTTTAAGCTCCCCTTCCTTTCTTTTTAAACCTTTTGCTTCTGGCTACAGGTATTTGACCTTTTAGCCAGAATGCTTGGGACCTAGGGTTTTCCGGATAAGGGATCTTTCCACATTTTGAGTCTACTAAAAAATAAGTTAAACATTAAATAAACCCAATAGGCTGGTTTTGCCTACAATAAGGATTAATTATATCTTAGTGTGGATCAAGTATAAGCTACTGTTTTATTATTACAGATAAAAACTAAATCATTTTTAGAAATTTACATTTTAATGATTAAAATGAGAGACCATCCCATGATTCAGAGCTTTCTGGATAACAGGTTTTTGGATAACAGTAACCCCTGCAGCCTGATCCATCTGTACTTCTCTAACTTAAACCTGTTCCCTCCCTTAAACTACCACAACCATTTCAGCCTACTCCTTCCCAGGAACAGTCAATGCTCCTTTTATTATTCTTGTTCGCAAGAACCCCATTATATATGAATGTAAGGTCTTGTGCCGGTGACAAACACACCAATTATAAATATAAAATTAGTGATTAAGAGATGGACCTGATTTAATGTAAAACTTCAATAAAATGTTGGAAACAAAAAAAAAGAGATGGAACTGAAGCATAAATGAAATAGTATCTAATTTAAAGGATCAGGGCATAGTTTAAAGGAAAAAATGTTGTTGTACGGGGCTCTGTGATTTCTAATGGTGGCCCTGAATAGGCCACTTAATATGATGCAACTATCTGTTGCTCAAGTATTCATTCTGGGGGTATAGATTTTCTTTAATGGAACTTATCTGTAAGAGAGACATAGACCATGCACAGAGAAGGACAATTGGGTCAATTAAATGAACAAATTCATTTAAAAACGAAACCTGTTTAGTAGCACCTTACAAAAAAAGGTTGTCCCTTTATGCTCAGCTGGTGCTCCCATGTTAGAGCACCAACCAAGAGGCCTTAGTTTGCTGCCTGCATGTATGTCATTAAGTAGGTACTATTCACAAAACAATTCACATTCCCGCTGTCAATTTAAACTATTAAATTAAATTATTTCTTGGACAACCCATCATGCTGAAACAGATACTGTACACACATTAAAGGGCTCATTTACTGGCAGAAGGGCAGGGTACAAAGTACAAAAAAACAGGCAGAAGGTACCATGTTTTTTGCACTGTACACCCTATGCCACCATCAGCACAGCTAGAGGTCTGGATTTCAAAGACCCACATCCCCCCATGAATGCAGCATTGCCTATTTTCAGCAGCACTGTATTCATTAGGGATTGGAGGGGGAAGACACATACAGTACGATTTTTAATCCAAGAGATGTGCACAGAAGGCCCAGACACAAGTGTTTTTTTTTCCGTATTACTCATTAGATGCAAGTGTAAGGGCCACACACAAAGGGAACCATAAAATTAACACCTCCTCGATTTCTGACCTGGTTGGGGACCTGTACTTTTTGCCTCGCACATTATTCAGGAACGCAGAGGCAACCAGTGTTTTTTCCCAAGGCCAAGAGTAGCAAGAAGGACATGTAAGTGATATATTGCTGTTGGACACAGTGTTGGTATTTGCTATAAAGTGGGGCTCTTTGTTTGGCTCATCAAAGACTCATTGTGCCTTCTTTCCACTACAGTGTCGCACATGTGGACACACACACATTTATACAATGTACAGTATATGTTGTTGTGGTTGAAGCGGCATAGGGTGGGGAGTTCATACAGTATGTGTCTTGAATGTTAAGGGGGCTGACATTATTGGATTCTTTACCTAGGACTGATGCACAAAATAGATTACCTACACGCTAGATCAGCACAGGAAGGTGTGCTTGGGTATAATTGATGAAACTAATTAAAAGGTGATTGACCAGGGAGAAATCTGATTGCCTGACTGGGATTCATTTATTTTTATCCCTTGAAACTAAATTGGCATGTCCTTCATCTGGGTTTATTTGTCTTCCCACCGGAACAGAAGCATAGAATTTTTGTAAGGTTGTTCTTGATTAACTAATCTCCCAATGGGATTGTGTTGGCTGGCCTCAGCATTGTTTTGGAAATATGGATTTGTATAATTGTATTTATCAGAGCCATTAAATAAATGGACATAGGGGGCCAACTAGGACAGGTGGGGGACACCAACAGACTATTTATCTGCTATTACTTGACGGAAGTGTCTCCGTAGAAATGGTTTATCCATTCCCATGGCTGTTAGTCCAGTATAGTATTCATTAGTACATTTATTCATTATCTAATACAGTCATTCTCAACAATGTTCCTGTGGCTACAAGCCACCTTTGGTGGCACCATAGGAAATATACAGGGGTTGCTGGAGCAGTGACGGCAAAGATCTGGTGGCTGCACGATCAGTTTAAAAATAGATCATTGTAAGTATGTATGTACCTACAATGTACAGTTCCACAGAAAGCAGAATTAAACACATATCAGCATGAATGTATAAAAATAGCACCTCCGTTTTGCCCCTTGCTGAGCTACAACTCTCAGAATGAAGCAAATTCCAAGTGGAACTTGCAGATCCACAGAGAGCAAACGTAACCCTATGTTAATGTCCTAAATGATGGGTCACACTGGACTCTCTTAGAGCTCTTACACACAGGCATTTTTTATGCGTTTGGTGCAGGTTTGAGCACATCTACATGAATTAGCTCATTGATTCCATTATATTCTGCCTGGTTGTACTGATGAGTCATAATCTACAACCTTCAAGTTTCATACTGTTTTTCTCAAGGATCCCCAGGTGAGACTGTACAATAATGATCATGTTCCTTCATTAAGAGGTTGCTGATCAGTCTTATATATTATATTCCAGCTATAGTCAGGTGATTCCAGTGATGGCCAATAATGTTTTAAACATTCAATTGAAGTTGTGAACAATAAGACATGAACGTTTAGGTGATGGATATAACATGCAGTATCAATAACCAGTGACATAGATGACACTACATTTGATAAATTCTCAAATTATAGGAATAACATACAGAAGATTAGTGGTGGCCAAGAAAAGGGCAGTTGTAACATTGAAAGCAGCAAGTAAGCTGCAGGGGAAACTTCATCCCTGTGTAAAATTTATAATGAAGCAATAGAATTCTTAATGAATAAAATTAAAGTTGAGTGTAGAACTGGCCAGTACCAGGGATGACTGGCCAGCTTAAATATGTTGCAATATATGGACAAACAAACCCTGTTTTGTTTAAAGGGTAAGGCATTTTTTAGTAGCTAAAAAAATATACTTCGAAATATCGAAGTCAAAGTATTTTTCACCGAATTTGGGCATTGAACGATCAAAGTAAAATCGTTCGATCAAACGATTAAATCGTTCGAATCGAACGATTCAAACGATTTTAGCGTACGATCGAACGATTTTATGTGTGAAGACTGAGAATGGTTGTAGAAGGTCCCCATAGGCCAACATAGCACTTCGGCAGGTTTAATTTGGCGAAGTATTGAAGTCTAAGTTTTTTTAAAGAGACAGTACTTCGATTATCGAATGGTTGAATATTCGAACAATTTTTACTTTGAATCGAAGTAAATTCGAATTCAAATTTTTTTACTTCGAAAATTCCCTCGAATTCACTTCGACACTTGATAAATCTGCCCCTTTGTATTTGTCTACCGTATATACATATAATTGTGTGTGTGTATGTAATATATATATATATATATATATATATATATATATATATATATATATATATATATATATATATATATTATATATAAAAAATTCTGCATTCAAACCCTTAATAAGCCTCCCCCTGTGCAAAACATGGCACCAAAAGCAGGAATCCAATTAATTACCATAGAAACAGTAAAAGAGTAAAAAAACAATGAAAACCAGCCTAACAAAAGAAAGTAAAAGCAAATAAAATGAAAGCAAGTGATAACTGTAGAGGCAGCAAGTTGTGGAAAATCATTAAAATCAAGCTGCTGTTGTTGGATTATTCATAGCATAATACAAAGAAACAAAGAAGTTAATGCAATTCCTTGGGGATAACCAAAGAGTGAGGCATATAGGATTAACTAGATATTGCATAGCAGGTTGAGGATTGTTGCCCAGGCACTGGGTCCAAAAATGACAAAAATGAATAAACAAGATAAGGCAGGAGGGTCTTATCCAGAACCAAATCTGAGTGCAGTCTCAAAAGTGCTAAACTATCAAAATGCCCAGAGTGGACTGCACCTCCCGAACATAAAAGTGACAGAACTGAGTAAGGCTCTGAGATTAGAAGCCCCTTATCACATATAAGGGATGGTGCAATAAACACACATATACATACCCACATTGGAAACCAAATGTATGTCTTATTCTAGACAATCACAAGATTCAGTGATGACTGATGACTGGGATGGGCGAATTTTTCCGCCTCGTTTCGCCGAAAAAATGACGCCCATAGACTCGTATTGCAGCGTGCTTCAAAACAAAAAGACGCGCGTCAAAACAGTTTCGCCGTGCGACAAAATTTTTTTGACGCCCATAGACTTTAATGGGCGTCTGCGACATTTCGCCGGCGGCGAATTTTTGGGGAAGCGAAACGGGTCAAATTCGCCCATCCCTGCGTGAGCAAATCATAAAAAATAGCCCCAAACCAGAATTCACCAACCACGGACAAGCCAGAACCTGGTGGATCTGTAGTATGAAGTTGCTTTTCCATCCCAAACATGCCAACAAACTGTTCAGCAGCTGGCCATTCAAAATGAACAAATCATACTGGAATCAGTTTAGGAGACTGGGGGAATTATTGTCTAACTCCACTGAAGACGAAAAATAATAAAGGTTTGGGGAGTCCTAGCCACCTCAAAAAGAGACCAACTGCTATATATTCATATACTGTATAATTATAGGTAGTGATGGACAAATTTGGGCCGTTTCACTTCGCTGAAAAATTCACGAATTTCTTGCGAAATTCGCAAGGAACGGCGCCGGCGTCTCAATTTTGACACCGGCATCAATTTTTTACACCGGCGTCCATTTTTTTGGATGCCACCGCACATTTGCCGGTGCATTTTGGCCGGCGAATGTGCGCCGGCATCCAAAAAAAATGGATGCCAGCGTCAAAAATGGGACACCGGTTTTGCAAATTTTTTGCCGTTTTGCAAATTTCTTTTGACGCCGGCAAATTTTCGCGGTGGTTCCCGGGAATTCTCTGCAAATTCGCGCCTGGCGAATAAATTCACCCATCACTAATTATAGGCTCACCAATCAAAAGTCATCTATTGGTAGCCTCCTCAAACATATTACATTTTAAATGTCACTTTCCTACCTGAATGCATGCTCCTTCAACCTAACCCTTTCCTCCTGGTGCAACCAATTACTCCTGCTGCCAGTCTGGGACACACAGCGTCAGTGAGTTGTTGGCAAATTGATAAATTGGGGTATACAGCTCAAATGCAACAATGCATAATACTCGAAGAGGGGGAGTGCAAAAAGTTTAAGTGGTGTAATGGTTTGGTTTAGGGTAGTAAATTAAAAAAAAACGTTAGTTTAATCTGGATTGCATGGGTTAATATTATCTGCAACCAGAACCGACCCAGTCTTGCAGGTCCCACAGGCTGTGGGCTGATTATCTTATCACTAACAAGAGAGCAGTTGGGTTTTATCGTGCTTCCATCGCCAGCACAAAATATGTTTGTGGGGACAGACTTTCTTTATTACGGTGAGACCGGCAAAATGCTTCCAGCATTAAAATCCTTCCCACGTTATTAAATCTTGCAGTGCAGTAAAAGCACAATTAAATCATAATATTCAGCATAACTCATTAGTTTTGAGACGCCATGTGTACAAAGTAAATGAAGGTGGCAGTAGGCAGCATTTCACTGCTGAGTCTATAATGATGCTCGGAATAAAAAAGCAGAGCATAGGTTATATACTAACAGGAGTGATCCAATCTATTAAAGATTATTATGGCTTTTATTGCTCTGATTTTAACACAAACACACACAGATTTATGCATCTATGGAAGCAATTACTACTTCCAATATATACACTGCTGCAGAACGAGGGAGCATTTTCTCGGTTCCACGGGAGGAGTAGATAAATAACCAAAGGCAAGGGGCCCTTGCAGCACGAAAGAAGCATTTCACTGACCTACCTTAAAGGTTGAAAGTCGTATGTTTTGTATGAGGTGATGCAGGGAGTATATCCATGTCTCCTAGATACCAAGCTTATTACTGTTTAATAAATACATGTAAGCATCACAGCATTTTCACAAGCTGGTGACTGGGGGCTTTTATTATCCAGGTTAATATGCAAGGTCCTTGGTTATTTGGTTTTTTGTCCATGTGCCCAGGAATACGCAATTCCACAAAAGTAAACTCCCTAATGTAGGAGAAAAAGTGGGATAAAGAGATAAGTGGATATTAAAGGCTGTGTATTAAGGAAGAAATACAATTCCTTCCTCCTATATAGAGCTGAACAGGGCTTATGTATAAGCATTAAAGCCCTCATCAGATATACATAGAAAGAGGGAACATTTATAGCCAGTACACAGTACACCCTTCCTCCATTTACCTGTGAGGGCCCAGCTCAGAAGAACAGTCGCATATACTGTAAAACAGTAGCTGAACAATAGTTCCCTGTGTCTGTTGCGCTACAACTAGTGATGGGCGAATTTTAACGGGCCGTTTCGTGAATTTAGACACCGGTGCGAATTCCCGCCTGGCGAATAAATTCGCCCATCACTAGCTACAACTTAGAATGCCCTTAGATACTTCTATAAGCCAAGCTGGAAGGGGAGTCAACACTTATTTTGTCCTAAGTATTCTTGGGAATGTGAATAAATGGCTGATACAGTAATGTTTGCTGATGTCTAAATTTTGTTATACGCTTACAGGAGCCATGGACAAAGGTAAGGACTCAATAGGGGGCTTGACCAAACAAAAATGACCGATTACCTGGGCATAACCAGATCCCAGGCTAACACCTTGATAAGAGAAATGCTAATGTATGTTTCACAAGGTGAGCATCCTGGTTGTTTTTAGGTCCTGGGAACATTGCAGTGTTGAGGTTTGTGTATAATTAAACAATGATTTTTATAGATATCCAAGGTCATGAGTATTTCACTCACTCTAATTTACAGGGATCCCCTCCAGCTGTAGCAGAACAAGAAGGTTCATAATACAGTCTGTGTCTATGCCAAAGCAGTTCTTGCCATTGAAATAAACCATTTAATAATGACACTATTCAAGGCTCTCATGTATAATGTATGATTGATTCTGCTTCGAGGCCCTGCTCAGTCCATTCAGAGCCCTATCCACGCCGGCGCCACAGCTATACATTCCATAAACTCCAAATGGCTGCTTTATCAGCCGAACAGCAAACTGCATCTATGAACAGATTGTTGTAAATCTGATGTCTTTATATAGAGAGACGCAGATGTAAAGATCTGCATCACATCAAAGGGAAATGATAACGTTAACAGCAAAATGTACTTGTTTAAAAGTAGCTGGAAATTATATTGGGACAGGATTTTTATATATAGCTATTCTTTCAAGTAGCAAAGTGGTTTGTGTTTTTTTTCTTTTTTTTTTTTAGAGTGAGATGTAAGAAACCCAGCTGGAAATGGTAACAAATTCACTTTCAGCAGTGAACATTTTTCCCTCAAAATAAGATGTTTTTTTATTGTATTTCATACAGCTTTTTAACAAAGATGTCAAAGGAATAACAAATCCTTACCCCGAAGGAGAACAACGAGACCTTGCATGGAAATATGACTATACTTTGTCCAATAAATCAATCCAATACGTTGGAATACAAATTACTAAAGACCTTAACAATAGGATACAGATTAATTTAGACAAACTCCTCAATAAAATCACAGCAGATCTATCTACAGGGTCTGACAAACCGGTTTCTTGATTAAGGAGGGTTAACCTTATAGATAAATGTCCTGCCCGGACAAAATATTTTCTCAAACATGCAGAAGTTATTAGGCAGTATTGATGGGCGAATTTATTCGCCAGGCGCGAATTCGCAGTGAATTTGCGCGATTCGCCGCCAGTGAATAAATTCGCAAAACGCCCGCCAAAAACGGGTGGCGGCGTAAAAAACAACGGGCGCCGGCGTCAAAAACGAGACGCTGGCGCCGTTTCGCGAATTTTTCGCCGTTTCGTGAAATTCGTGAATTTTTCGTCTAAGCAAAACAGCGCAAATTCGCCCATCACTATTAGGCAGTTTGTGTGGATTGGCAAACACTAATGTGCCATACTAATGAGGGACAAGGAACAGGGCAGCCTAGTTCTTCCTGATTTGAAAGATATTGCCGGGCCACTCTTCTATATAGAATACTAGAGTGGTCTTATCATGTCAATAGCCAGAAATGATTAGCATTACAACAACAAGCATGTTTCTTATACCTTATTCACCTCCCTAACATCGATATAGTCCATAGATGGATATGATTAAAATTGACGATATGAGATAATCTTGGAGAAAAATATGAGCCCTATACACCCTTAGACAACCAACTGGATGACTCTCTAGGAGCTCTCCTGTACTTCCTAAATTCCTTTTCATCCTCCTATAACCCTAATTTGGTTAATGTACTGGGAACTAGGATTTACAGTGCAGTGCCTCCACCTAGGCACCTCCACCTACCACTGAGGAGCACACCTCAGGGGCTTTCCACTAGGAAAAATAAAACACAATTTGCAAATGAAACATCATATAAACGTTATATAAACAGTAGTGAAAGAACTTAGGCAATCTAATACACAATGCACACCTGCACTGGGGACACGTGGGACCTACCTATCTCACTATTAGATACACAGTCCTTTTTATTATCAAAGTCCCAATCCTCTGGAAGGGGTTAATGACTACGCAGTTCAGTTTAATTGAAATGTACCTTCCCAAGAGCTCTTATACCCCTGGTACTGATACCTTTCCCAAAAGTACCTCTCCCTTTGGAAGTTAGCAGATGCTCCCATGAACAGGTAAATGCACAAGCCCTGTCCTCAAATGGGGGCCCCATGTTTGAATCCTTACCAGTATCCTGGCAGCTTCTCTGTACTCTTGGACAGTCTCCCAAAAACTGGTTCTGGTTGGATGATGCAGCATAGAACCCCAGTTAAGCTCTGTTGGAGACCCTGATCGTTTGGCTCCAAAGTCAGGCACATCCAGCAAATTGGATGGCTCTCCAGCATGTAACTGGGCTGGTTGATGTCACAGACAGAAAAACAGGGGAAGGATTTGTCTGATCCTCTGCACACCTTATCTTCAGCTCTCATTTTGTCTTTACCTATATGTTATACTACCCCAGTTCCTTTCTCTCTTCCCTGAAACTACAACCTAAGCTCAAACCCCCCGCCCCTTTACAAATAACTATGCTTGTTGATGTGTTTGGACTTTGAAATATTGTTTGAAACTATCTAAATTTTACTGCCAGATGTATCAAAAGTTACTACGTTTAGTTTTACTGTTAACCTACAAAAGTCAGTAAAACTTTTAAATAATAATGCAAATAAAATGATTGAGAGCTCACATTTTGTCGCACTGTGTAATTTTTTTAGTGCTAAGTCCTGCCTCTAGATCAGGGATCCCTAAACTTTATTACCTGTGAGCAACATTCAAATGTAAAAATAGTTGGGGAGCAACACAAGCGTAAAGAAGGTTCTTTGGGTGGTGCAAAATAAGTTCTGTGGTTGGCCATTTGGTAGTGCCGTGTGTACTGGCAGTACAACTTTTTTTTTTTACTCAACAAAAAATTGCCTCCAAGCCTGGAACTGAAAAATAAGCACCTGGTTTGAGGTCACTGGGAGCAACATCCAAGCAGTTGGTGAGCAACATGTTGCTCACGAGCCACTGATTGGGATCACTGATTTATATGGTGCTCGAGTGCAATGGCCTTAGTCCATCAGAAGTAATAAACTTTGATTGCATTCACCATCTAGCGGCAGTACTTAACACTAAAAAATGGTGTCTGGATACGGTGTGAAAAAATGTGGAATCCCTCTGGCTTCATCTGTACATGGATTATTTAGAGTGTTTAAAGGGATACCATCCTTTCTATGTTTAGTAGCCATTTTCGTCATATTGCTATTGTTTATATATTGAACTATTTCAGAATTTATAGATACACTTTTTAAAAATATATTCTGCCTTTCTGCCACTAGGTGGACAATGATATCAATACAAGATGAATGATCTGAACTTAGCTGGAGTTTGACTGGGAATTTACAGTGAGTTAACCTTAAGTTAAGGTTCAGTTGGCATTGAGTTGATACTGAGTTGGCTTTGAGTTGATGTTAAGTTGGCTTTAAGTTCATGTTGAGCTGGCTTTGAGTTGATGTTGACATTTGGCATTGAGTTGGTGCTGAGTTGGCATTGAGTTGACATTAACTTGGCTTTAAGTTGATGTTGACATTGAGTTACATAGTTACATAGTTAAATTGGGTTGAAAAAAGACAAAGTCCATCAAGTTCAACCCCTCCAAATGAAAACCCAGCATCCATACACACACCCCTCCCTACTTTTAATTAAAATTCTATATACCCATACCTATACTAACTATAGAGTTTAGTATCACAATAGCCTTTGATATTATGCATGTCCAAAAAATCATCCAAGCCATTCTTAAAGGCATTAACTGAATCAGCCATCACAACATCACCCGGCAGTGCATTCCACAACTTCACTGTCCTCACTGTGAAGAACCCTCTACATTGCTTCAAATGAAAGTTCTTTTCTTCTAGTCTAAAGGGGTGGCCTCTGATACGGTGATCCACTTTATGGGTAAAAAGGTCCCCTGCCATTTGTCTATAATGTCCTCTAATGTACTTGTAAAGTGTAATCATGTCCCCTCGCAAGCGCCTTTTTTCCAGAGAAAACAACCCCAACCTTGACAGTCTCCCCTCATAATTTAAGTCTTCCGTCCCTCTAACCAATTTAGTTGCATGTCTCTGCACTCTCTCCAGCTCATTTATATCCCTCTTAAGGACTGGAGTCCAAAACTGCACTGCATACTCCAGATGAGGCCTTACCAGGGACCTATAAAGAGGCATAATTATGTTTTCATCCCTTTAGTTAATGCCCTTTTTTATGCAAGACAGAACTTTATTTGCTTTAGTAGCCACAGAAAGACACTGCCCAGAATTAGACAACGTGTTATCTACAAAGACCCCTAGATCCTTTTCATTTAAGGAAACTCCCAACACATTGCCATTTAGTGTATAACTTGCATTTATATTATTTTTGCCAAAGTGCATATCCTTGCATTTATCAACACTGAACCTCATTTTCCAGTTTGCTGCCCAGTTTTCCAGTTTAGACAAATCACTTTGCAAAGTGTCAGCATCCTGCATGGAACCTATAGTTCTGCACAATTTAGTATCATCTGCAAAAATAGAAACATTACTTTCAATGCCCACCTCCAGGTCATTAATAAACAAGTTGAAAAGCAAGGGACCTAGTACAGAGCCCTGCGGTACTCCACTAACAACACTGGAAAATGTTCCATTTACCACCACTCTTTGTAGTCTATCTTTTAGCCAGTTCTCTATCCAGGTACAAATACTATGTTCCAGGCCAACATTCCTTAATTTAACCAGTAACCTTTTGTGTGGCACTGTATCAAATGCTTTAGCAAAGTCTAAGTAAATCACATCAACTGCCATCCCAGAATCGAGGTCTCTACTTACATTCTCATAAAAAGAAATTAAGTTAGTCTGGCAAGATCTATTACGCATAAAACCATGCTGGCACAAACTCATAGTATTATGATTTGCTATGAAGTCCAGTATCTTATCCTTTATTAACCCTTCGAAAAGCTTTCCTACCACTGACGTCAGACTAACTGGCCTATAGTTTTGAGGCTGAGAACGGGATCCTTTTTTGAATAGAGGCACCACATTAGCAATTCGCCAGTCTCTCGGCACTATGCCAGATCTCAATGAATCCTGAAAAATGAAGTAAAGAGGTTTGGCAATCACAGAGCTAAGCTCGCTAATTACCCTGGGATGAATACCATCTGGCCCTGGACCTTTGTTAATCTTAACATGTTCAAGTCTCTTTTGCATTTCTTCATGTGTGAACCATGCATCATTAGTTGTATTACTAGAATTGGGACTGTTAAGAAGGAAACCTTCACTTACTGGTTCCTCATTTGTGTAGACAGATGAAAAATATGAGTTCAGAATCTGCGCTTTTATTTTGTTTTCATCAACCAGCTGACCCCCCTCTGATAGTAAGGGTCCCACCCCTTCCTGCTTCATTTTTTTACTATTAACATATTTAAAAAATAATTTTTTTTACTGCTTGCTGCAATATCCTTTTCTATAGCAATTTTAGCTTGCCTTATAGCTTCTTTGCATGATTTATTGGCCTCCTTGTACCTTATAAATGTTTCGGCTGTACCAGCTAACTTGAAAGCCTTAAAAGCACGTCTTTTCTTACCCACCTCAACACCAACGCTTCTATTGAACCAAAAAGGTTTTGCTTTGCAACGACGTTCCTTGCTTACAAGTGGAATATACTGTCAAGTATATTTATTAAGCAGCATTTTAAAGACTTCCCATTTTTGTTCTGTGTTTAACCCTGTGAAAAGCATTTCCCACTTAATATGTTGCAGAGATGCCCTTATACTGTCAAAGTTTGCACGTCTGAAATTTAGTGTTTTAGTTACTCCCTTATAGAATTGCTTCTGCAACAGAATCTCAAAGGAGACCATGTTATGATCACTATTCCCTAAATGCTCACCCACACAAATGTTAGAGATGAGTTCAGTATTGTTAGTTATTACAAGGTCCAAAAGAGAGTTATTCCTAGTAGGTTCTTGAACGAGCTGGAATAAAAAGTTGTCATTCAGCATATTTACAAACCTAATAGCTTTTTCTGTCTTAGCAACCCCATTACCCCAGTCAATGTCTGGATAATTGAAGTCACCCATAGCAACAACTTGACCCAGCTGTGAAGCCGAGTTGATGTTTAGTTGACAGATCTCAGGGCTGAAAATTCTCTAGCTATGAATAAAATCCAGAATCCTTATCACTCTTCTTCAAATAAACTGGACTACTGTGGGGAAGACTTGACTCCATAGACTTTTTTAGGTCTGAGTCTGACCTGAAGGAGTTATAGCAGCAGATTACATATAACTGCTACTGCTGTGTTTACATACAGCTTGGTTACTACATAGACAAGACCACCTCTCCTCATGCAAAGAATGCAGTTTCTTCGTTTTTTTTTCAGTTAGTTCAGTGTACGAAGACTTAAGGTACCCCATGCTTACACTGATTTAAGGTCAACAAATGGCCTCATGGGTGATCAACTGCCAACATGCTCCTAAGCTGACAGTCTAAACCTACAGCCTTTGGGTTGATCATTAAGTGTTTTTACCCCTTTTTTAGGGGACACTAATATGTGTTTAGGTGCAAGTCTGCTTCTAGGTTTTAATGTATATTGTTTGTATAATATGTTTCATTTATTAGGTTAAGGTGGTGACATGACTGTATGCAAAATAATATATACTAGATGGAGTTGACTTTAACATTTCAATGTGTTAAGTCTTTTATGTCACCTTTGCACCATTGTATGTATTTTTACATCTAGATATTGACTTGCTGCTAACTATTCCAGCAATAAAGGATGATGTTTTTATTTTTTTACACTTATGTGGGTCTAAGTTTGTTTCTTCTCTCAATTATTTAAGTATATGGGTATTGGATTACTAATATGGAAATGGGATGACCAGAAAGCTCCAAATTCTAAAAAGGCCATCTCCCACATTTTGAGTCCATTTTAAACATATAATTCCCATTTTTAAAAAAATTTAATTAATGCAACTTGTATTCTGTTGGGTTTATTTAATGTATAAAAGATTTCAGTAACCTTATAGGATAGTCTTCCAAATTATGGATGCATTCTGGATAATGCAACCTATATCTGTACAGGCATGGGATTATCTGGAAACCTGTTATCCAGAAAGCTTCAAATTACTGGAAAACCATTTCCCATAGACTTCATTTTGTCCAAATAATCCACATTTTTAATGATGATTTCCTTTTACCTGTACAGTGATAAGACTTTTAAACCAACGTAGAATAGGATGGAGCACACACTCAGCAGGCTCTGCTGCAAACTGATTTATTATGTGACATGTCATATGTTGGTTTAATTGTAATCTGGTCCTCTGGTGTGTCCTGACTGGAGAGAGAGCTCTATATACAGGTGGACATCAATTGAACAAACCTTTTGAATTATTTAGTGTTAGGACTTTGGCCCTCCATCTTAACATTTGCCCTACAGCATTTAAAGAACAGTAACACTAAAAGTGTATTAAACTATAGTAGCGTTTCTGATGCAAACACACCAGTTTTACCAGTGCAGGACAATTATATTGCCATTCCATTAAAACACTTTAAATTTTTGTTGTTACTGTTCCTTTAAGCATCATTTCACTGAAGGCAGGGCATTACACTGTCAAATATTAAGACTATTCCTTGATTACTGAACACAATCTGAACTGCCACAATACAGTGTCCTCCCCCCCAAAACTCTACATAATGCCACTTACAGACATTGCCATAAGTGCCATGAATACCTTAATGCCAGCATGCTTGTGCTTTAGAGCGCGGGGGCAAATGGTTAATACCTCATAAAAACTAAAAAGATAATAATAACTAGCAGAGAAAATCTGGCCTTGTGCACAGCTTTTTCTCGGGCCATAACATTTAATTAGACGTCTCTAGAAATAAACAGAAAATATATTTCCACCGTGCCCAAGGACACCCTGGTGGAGAATAATAATACATACCGGCCAGATGCACAGCCTTGTACAGGACAGATTGTGTGTTCCCAAAGACTGCTTCACTTCCAATTTAATGCTCTCATTCGCCGTCATTTTTGCTGTTAAGTACAGACCTGCACTCCACAGTTCGTATACCCTGTCATGTGGAACAAATGGAATAAACTTTAGGGAGTACTTATTTAATATTATCAAACCCACGTAGGTAATCTCTGTCTCGCAGTCTATTTTTATAAGCTTGGGACTCATTTGCAGACACAGGACCAAGCTACAAAAATATATAAAATGGTTACCAGGATATATGTCATTAGCAAAAAGTAAAGGGTCACAGTTTTTTTTATTTTTTTTCACCCCCCCCATAATTACCGTCACTTGAAATGTGCCCATTGCCATTAAAATTAATATTTGACTCTGCAGCCAGAGCAGTCTGCCAAAACAGTAAAAACATCTGTGCCGGCAAGGTTGGAAATGCATAGCGTAGAAGTAATGCTGTGTGCCGGCCGGACTGAGAATTGCTTAATGAGTGCCCGTTGCTACAAACACAGAGCAGCTGTATAGGCTTTAGAGAAGAAATCCATGATTTTCTTCTAATACAAACTGGCTACCTACTTGCCTACTGCTGGTTTGTATGTAAATACGTGGATCAGGGATAGGCTGGCAGTTTATTGACTCAAGAGCAAGTCAATCTTAATGGCACAGGCATCGGGCTATCAGCAGTCCTGGCAATGCCCTGTATGTGCATGTTTGCTTGGATCAGTACCTGTACCACACTGAGCTAAAAGCTGAAAGAGCACAAATAAAAGTCTTGTGTATATTGGGCAGTGCGTTCTGAAATAAACTGTGGGCTGCAGGATTTCTATAGCAGAGTTAAAGACATGCAGTAGACAGTCATGACTGGAAAAGGCCTGGAGTGGAGGGAATACAAGCAGTGTCGGACTGGCTCACAGGGATACCAGGAAAACTACCGGTGAGCCCACGTGTCAGTGGGCCCTCCTGTTTCGAAACATTTGGCATATTTCATGGCCATTACCCATTTCTATGAGACCAAACAGATAGAATGATAGATTATATCATTTAAAGAAAAGAGACTAGCAGAATAGAAGTTGCGTGAGGAGAGGAATTGTAATAGTACTGAGAGTGGGCCCCTGATCTAAGGTCTTTTGGTGGGCCCCTGGTCTAAGGTTTTTTGGGTGGGCCCCTGGTGTCCGAGTCCGACACTGAATACAAGGGGATCCTATACTTACCGATCCACTCTTTCCTTGACTGCGTCCATGCCCCCCGAAGCTTCTCTCCCATAAAACAGATGACACCAATTTTGTTGGATAATGATGGCCGCAGCTTTATTAATTTTTCAAGCTCAAACATTTTTTAACCGCCAATATAACCGTTTACAAACAATTGACATTTTTATTAGACATAACGTTCCATAACAGTTTTTGTAACCCGACTTATTTCTACCCTGTCCTGATTCCCTTGGGCAGATGGTCCTCTGATTACCATCCTATGCATTGTATCTCCGTACCACTGCACCCTTCATGACTTTTGTTTACCCATTAGCTGCAGTACACCTACTCGATGATATTTTAACATTTTTGCCACAATGGGACCCCATGCCCAAGTTGGCTAGTTATATAATGTTCCTCCTTCTCTCCGGAACCCCTCATAGTTCCTCCTATTTACTCCCTGCTTTCCCAGGACCCTCGCCAAACGATGCAACAATTAAATACCCCATTTTAACCCTTTCTTCTTGTAGGCCCCCACCCTCTGCAAACAGTTCCCTGTCAACTTATTATTTGGCTGAAAAGAAAAAAGGGGGCAGTAGGGTGGGCTTGCTTCAGACCTGCGTGTCTCCTCTGAAGGTAGGAAAAGAAAGTGGCTTTTTCATTTATCACCCAACCCCCTCCTGTGCTGGCCTTATTATCACTTCCTATTCCTGTCCTCGTCTTCCTCTCCTCCTTGCCTTACAGTCATGCCTTCCTCCGCCCATACAGGCTCCATCATATCTTTAAATGTGCATTTTAGCTTTATTTTAATTTAAAGCAGAACAAAACCCTAAAAATTAATAGGGCTAAAAATGCCATGTTTTATATACTGCACTTTTTGCACCAGCCTAAAGTTTTACAATTTCAGCAATGATCCAAACTTGTCACAGGGGGTCACCATCTTGGAAAGTGTCTGTGACACTCACATGCTCAGTGGGCTCTGAGCAGCTGTTGAGAAGCTAAGCTTAGGGGTCGTCACTAATTATCAAGCAGAAAATGAGGTTGGCCTGTAATATAAGCTGATGCCACAAGGCTGATTATTAAATGTTCATGCTTGTTGTACTGGTTTCTGTGCTGCTATGTAATAATTATCTGTATTAATTACTAATCAGCCTTATATTTTGACATTTCTATGTGTACTGTATATTGTGAATGGGTACCTAAGCTCAGTAAGTGACAGCAGCACAGAGCATGTGCAGTGAATCAGCAGAAAAGAAGATGGGGAGCTACTGGGGCATCTTTGGAGACACAGATCTTTACTGCTAAAGGGCTGTGGTTGCCTTGGGCTGGTACAGAAGCACAAAACATAATGTACAACATTTCTAGCTACTTCTTTAGTTTAACTTTCCTTGTCCTTTAACCCGCCCTTGCAGGTTATAAGACCCCAAAGGGCTAGTTTATAAAGAACTCTGTTGCTCTTAATAGTTCCAATGCCTGTGAGCCCCTTCATTCTCCTTAAATAATACTGCCAGGTACCCTACCTGTCTCAGGAACAGTTGGATTCTGCTGTGGCTTACTTAAAACTACTAGAAATAGGGGTTTATGGGAGTTAGGAAGGATCTGGAGTCCATAGATGAAAATGGTGAAAGTGATGACATATACTATATAAGCTAAACTGTATATCATCAAAGGGAGGGGGTTGGAGGTATGGGTGACAAGGTTTCCACTTTGAGACATTTGGTGCCCCCATCATAACCAACAATTAAAGGGGGGGTTCACCTTTACGTGAACTTTTAGTATGAATGGGCAATTCTAAGCAACATTTCAATTGGTCTTCATTATTTATTCATTTTAAATATTTGCCTACTTCTTCTGACTCTTTCCAGCTTTCAAATGGGACTCAGTGACCCCATCTAAAAACAAAGGCTCTGTAAGGCTAAATTTAATTTTATTGCTACTTTTTATTATTCAGGCCTCTCCTATTTATATTTCTGTCTCTTATTCATATCAATACATGGCAGTTATTATAAATTGGACCCTAGCAACCAGATGGCTGAAATTGCAAACAGGAGAGCTGCTGAATAAAAAGCTAAATAACTCAAAATGAACATAACATAAAAAATGAAGGCTAATTACAAATTGTCTCAGAATATCACCCTCTACATCATACCAATAGTTACTTTAAAGATGAAGAAACCCTTTAAACAAAAGGCATAAGGCCATGAGGAGCAGGATTTTCCAAGCATGCTAAATCCATGGCATGGCAGCAGGACATGGTATGTAAATACTCAGACTGCGCCCAATCCAGCAGACTATTAGTTAACATACCAACATGATAGCAGAACCATAACATGGCACTGCACTCGGTTGCATTATAAAATAATAACTCCATCAGCATAAATGTGGCAGGGCATCTCACACGCTTTCCACCTGTCCTTCTCTCTTTCTATAAAACATACTGAACTTGGCACCACCATAAAATGAGCCCCCTATATGCAACCCTTCCCCCATCCAAAAAGGATTGATTTTATTCTTATTCGGCAGTGTCTGTCGCTTTGTTATCTCACCTGCTATAATTATATTTGCCAGGCACATGTAAAACCTGTAAAACTGACCAAGTATTTACTGTACTTTCAAATGCTGATAAAGTATTTTGACCTTTGCGTCAGACTGGCAGCTTGTTTATCTCACTGAATATTTCAGTCCGAGACAGACGTTGTCTGAGCGGATCTATGGGTCTCCTTCCCAAACTGCTATTACATTCTGCACTAGCTCAGTCTGTGTGCAGCAGGGATCAGTGATTAAACTAGCAATGGAGAACTGGGAATTAACTAAACTCATTGTTTTCTAGACTTCAGTAAATAGCCATTTTAATGTCATTCATCATGGACTTAATGTAATAATATGCACAAACTTTACTACTAACCTATTATTCCACAGCAATAAGATCTTCCATTTCTTTGATTTTCTTTAGTTCTGTAGCAAACATCAGCTTTCTTCCTTCCAAAACTCAAGTTTTCATATGTATATATATTATATTGTCCTAATCTAACCCTAGTTCCAATAGTACTAAAAGACCCACAACATGCATTCCCTGACAGGCCTCCTAGATCCATTGCCTGCAGAAAGGAGCTGGGCATTTTAGTTTGAAGAGACAATAAGTAGGTATGGGTAATTTATGGGACAAGACTATAGGACAGTGTATAAGGAGAATAGTGGAGAGGTCAAAGGGGATACAACTTTAAACCCCCATGTAGGTTTTGCTCAGTATGGCTTTCATGCAGATTTATCTCATTTAGACATTATTAGACTAAGGACTTCATTCTTCAAATTGCATGACCCTCTAGCAGTAAATGTCCTATATTTACTACAGCACCTCAAAGGCTACAGAGAATTGAAGAACCTTGAATCTTAGTTGGGTAAGTGCATTTTATTCTGAGAGAAAGCCTTTCTAAAAGGTATCCCAACCTGCACCTTTTGAAACAGTCCTGTCATGCTAGTGAAGAATATAATGAAGGCAGTAGTGCTTAACATGCCCCACCATGACCCAATTTAAAGGTTCACAGCCTGGAATTCCACTGCAACTGCAAACCACCAGCAAAGCTGCTGCATAAAATATATCTGCCACATGTTTCCTGTTGGAGACCTAATGAGTCCAGAGAAGCTAAAAATGGAAAAAAACATCCCACCTTTGCATGCACAAAGCCACAGTTGGGTAAAAAAATCTACAATACAACCATCCAAGGGCACCAGCATAATAATAGAAGGAAGAACTCTATTTCAGCTTTGTAATCTGCACGTGACCAGGTGCAGGTCCCATACAAAATTCCACCAATATGACCTATATGGGTTTTACAGGACTACTTAAAAAATGAAGTCTATTACTGGAGAAGCAACGACCATATGTTAAAAGAGCATTATAAAAATAGGAGCTCCCTGGGTGCTTAATGTGTTTTGCAGAGCTAGCATTCTGTTAGGCTACTGACAGTTTACATTGTTCAGTGAAGACAGAATGTCAGGCAGCCAGAGAGAAGGCTGTGGTCAGGGAAAGCATGCAAGCTCCAATTTAAAAGAAGTCTCTGGGGATATATTTTAACTCATATAAATGGACAGAGGAAAAACAGGTCATCCTTCAGGAGCACTGGGAAAGAATCTCCTATCACTTGCAAGGTGACAGCAATTCGTCTGCAAGGTCAGGCAAATAGAACCAAACTAACTGGAGGTTCATTACGGGATGTAAATAGTAGGCAGGGTTTCTTCTAATTAATATACAATGCAGTTAGAACTTGGATACATAATCACCTGTGATTGGAGGAATGATTAAACCTTCCTTCAATTATTAATAGTTCAACAAAGATTCCTAAGACGCAACACTCATGATCTTCATCCAGTCAGAAGTTGTTTTCAGATCAGCACTAAATAGGAATTCTAGGGTAATTCATTTTTAGGAATTTTTAATGAGGGACACCTAGTAGCAGGCTTAGAGCCAGGCAGGCAAGAAGTATCTGCACTGATGCTTCCTTCATACTTGCCATGATCTTAATATAGCCCCATGATGGTACAATGATTAGCACTGCTGTCTTGTAACACTGGAGTATTGGGTTTAATTCTAACAGATTCACTATCTGCAATAAATGTGCGTGTTGTCCCCATGTTTGGGTTGATTTCTTCTGGATTCACTTGTTTCCTTTCATGCATCAAAAACATTCATGCAGGTTAGTTGGCACCTCATAAAATTGACTCTACGGTGTGTGAATGTGACCTTAGTCTATAAGCTTCACTGGAGAAGAAAATGACACAAAAGCCATAAGCGTCTCTGTAACCATGCTGTGGAATATGTATAAATAAAATATCATAACAACATGCAAAATGATGGTGACAACGCTCTTTTCATCAATGGATTGGTTCTGGAGTAAGAGCGGCCTAGGTGAGCAGCAATTAAAGGGAAATTACAGGTTCACAAGGTTTCATGGAAGATGGCATTTCAGGTCGATACAATAGAAGAAAAATTTGCTAAGCCTGCTGTCTTGGGAAATTGCACAAGAACACATCACTAGTAGGGATTGTAGAAGGTCAGGTTCTAGGGCCATATTAGCCAGCATTCCACTGAAAGCCCTCAACTATGGGAAATAGGGTTTAGTTAGTGGAGTTGCATGGAAAATAAATATAGCTATCCAATAACCCCCCTTTGATGGGCAATATGACTTGAAATACAGAATGCATCTTTTTCAATCACAGGAGCACACCACTAGCACTACTGTCATGATTATGCCTAGAACCCTTGCATGAACCCTTATAGGGCCTGGCACAATAAATATAGGGACAATAGCCGTCAAACCATAGCTGCAGTCCTCTTCACCAACAAACAGGTACCTACAAAAATAAGCAGTATGATACCCAAACCAAATCTGCTCCAGAAAAGGATCCATAAAAGCCTCAGACAGTTCCCTTACTTCTATTGGTGCTATCCTAAGAAATCCATACAAAATGAACACAATGTTAACTTCTCAAGCAATGTTTTCCCAATAAGCACAGCAGACTGAACAAGTCAATACTGATTGCTGTAATGCTGTAACAGTGTATTTTTACCATAGGCTGGTACTGGAAGACTTAAGCCGGCCATAGACGCAAAGATCTAATCGTACAAATCGAGGTTTCGTTTGATTTTCGGACCGTATGTGGAGAGTCCCGTCATTTTTCGTCAGGTGGAGATCGGTCGTTTGGTCGATCGGACAGGTTAAAAGATTTCTGTCGGCTGACGATAATATCTCTGCGTGTATTGCAGATCATACGATTTTCAGAGGGAGATTGTTACTAGCTTTTGTCAGACATAACTTTCGTACGATTGCTGTCAGGGGCAGAACATCGTCTGATCTGTTCTTTTCTACTTTATTTGATCTGAATGGTTAGTGGCAGGTCGGGAGATGAGGGAGTCCGATTGTACGATGATTCGTATGATCGGAACTTTGCGTCTATGGCCAGCTAAAGAGTTGAACTGTATGAACTGTGTATCTCTTATCTCAAGGACATAATGAGACTGACCATGGGCAGTTGGTTCTCCCTTTTGCAAACAACCTTTACTTTGGGGAACTATTGTAGCTAGTGATGGGCGAATTTGCGCCGTTTCGCTTCGCCGGAAAATTCGCGAATTTCGCGCGAAATTCGCAAAACTGTGGAAAAATTTGTGAAACGGCGCCGGCGTCTAGTTTTTGACGCCGGCGCCCGTTTTTGACGCCGGTGCCCGTTTATTTTACGCCGGCGCCCGTTTTTGGGCGCAAATTTTTGCCGCGAATTTTCGCAGGCGTTTCGCGAATTTATTCGCTGGCAGCGAAACGCGCAAATTCGCCGCGAATTCGCGCCTGCCGAATAAATTCGCCCATCACTAATTGTAGCTTTAAAAAACATTGTTCGGGGGATTTGTTCCTAAGCGCTAGAGCAGGAGTCCCCAACCTTTTTCAGCCGTGAGCAGCATTCAGATGTAAAAAGAGTTGGGGAGCAACACAAGCATGAAAAAATATTCCGGAGAGGTGCCAAATAAGGGCTGTGATTGGCTATTGATTAGCCCTTATGTGGACAAGCAGCCTACAGGAGTCTCTATTTGGCAGTACACCTCATTTTAATGCAACAAAACATTTCACTAAACCAAGAATTCAAAAATAAGCACCTGCTTTTAGGCCACTGGGAGCAACATCTATAGGGTTGGTAGACTAGGTAGGTAGACTAGCATTGGTGTTACAATGGCAGCAGTGTTGTGCTGAAACAGCAAAGGGTCTTTCCCAAACTGTTTCCACAAGGTGGGAAGCACAGAATTACCAGGAACTGGCAATGAAGTATATGTCAGTACCGGGCCAAGCAGACAGGGTGCCCCAGGAAACCCGGATGTGCACCGCACCTCCTGCCTGCCCCCCGCGCAAGTGTGCACATTGACTAGAGGGGGTTGTGGGGTTGACCGGTGAGTGGTGGTGGGTAGTGATGGGCGAATTTGCTGCGTTTCGCTGAAAAATTCGGGAAACGTCTCCGGCGTCTTGTTTTTGATGCGAATTTTTGACGCCGGAGAATTTCCGCGGGCGAATTTTCTCCACCGTTGCATCCTAGGCATGTGCTTCCTATGCATACTCCTAGTCCAGCCCTGGTATACATTTTTAATTGGTGGTCAACTCTTCATACCATGTAAATTTAATGGCTTGTCTATAGAGATTAAAATTCCATTAGTATAAAAAGGATTTGCTAACCCAGGCAGCTACTTCTCTTATTGTTTCAATATGCAGAGTAAAAAATAAAATGACATCTCCCTGACAGGTTAACAAACAGCGATGCAACGTATACAATGACTGCACAAATCATAAGTATCTTGTCAGGTGCCTTTGGTTTATGGGAAACAAGCCGACAAGAGTATACCTTTCAAATTTGTCTGTTTTTATTGGCCCATTCACACGCAATATAAATACATTAGCAAAGAAATATTTACAGTATGCACCTGCCTTGTTAGCATTAAATCACATGGAAACTTGCTGGTAATGACGATATCTGTAGATTTTCCTGTAGCTTGCTTGGTATGCTGTGTATGCTATGTAGATAACACTTTGGATGAGATGAATAAAAGTGACGGAGGTGTCTGATTCTGCAGAGAAAGGGGGGAACTGTGTGAATAAATCTGTTGTGTGCTTGTTTTCGGCTAAATCAGTCACTCGCAACATATTGCTGCAAAAACCTTCCACCAAAATACAGAAAGATGAAACCAGACATGACGATTTGAAATTCCTCCTCCTTTTGCCTTATTTTGCCCCAGGTTATTAGAGATGAGCAAAACATCTTTTGATTTGGGGAAGTTTCCATGTTTTTTCCTGAATCTCTTTGTGAATCAAGTGAAAAGGGGGTAAAAAAATGAATTTATTTTCATATCTCATTAGTGATAGATGGGGGAGATGTTGTGCTGCAGGGAGCATTTATTGGGGGTGATGTAGTAACATTGGCAAAGTTTTTCCAGGTTTAGTAAACCTTATCAACCAACTAATTAACTGGTCTAGTGCAGCTAGAAATAAAATACAGAAAGCTCTGATTGCTATGGGTTCCTACCGGTGGGATTCCTACTGCTCTTACCTATCTTGTAAAGGAGCGGGTTCTGGGAGGTTGCATTGCTAGTACAGAAATCGAAATTGTGCTCAAAACCGTAAATTCGGCTCTTAAAGTTACCAGGGGCAGTTTTTTCCCACCCCTGTTAACTTGTGGGGCAATGCCGCCAGGGGCAAGGTTCTCACCTTGCCTCATGGCAGGTGCACCCCTGGGTTCCTAGAGGCACTTTAGTTGTTTAAGAGTATAAAACCTTGTGCTGTGGGATGGTGCATGTCTTTTGCCCAGGACAAATGTTTGAAGACTGCCATGCCCCAGTCTTGCTTAGCCCTAACTGGGCAGAAACAGGCACAGTATTGTAAACTATATTGTGTGGATGCACCGAATCTTCTATTTTGGATTCGGCCGAACCCAAGAACCCTTCAAGAAAGATTCCGAACCAAATCCTAATTTGCATATGCAAATCAGGCATGGGAAGGGTAAAACATTTTTTACTTCCTTGTTTTGTCACACAATTTCCCTTCCAGCACCTAATTGCATAAGCCAATTAGGATTCAGATTCGGTTCGGCCAGGCAGAATCCAAATCCTGCTGAAAAAGGCCGAATCCTGACCGAATCCAGAACCACATCCTGGATTCAGTGCATCTCTACTATATTGTGCACATGGGAAAGCTCTTTCTGAAAGCACCCCAGGCTGGGTGCAATTTTTATGACAAGTACCAGGCCAGGGTGCAAGGATGCCAATTGGACCAATGGCTCTTGAGCAACATGTTTGATTTGATGTTGCTCCCAGGGGCCTCAAAGTATGTGCTTGTTTTTTAATTCCTGGCTTGTAGGCACATTTTTAAGGTACGAAGACCATGTGCAATTTACATGTTTCACTCTCACAGTGGACCACTAATGATGCTTAGGTGGCCTGCATGTTGTTGAATTGTTTGTTCATTTGGAATACTGCCCACTCAATCTGTGCACTCAGTTGTAGGAATAGACAATATTCAATGCTTTGGCATCCATAACTATCTTAGCCGCCTTTCCCTACCCTGGCCTATAAATCAATCTTGAGGATGGTCCTTACTGCAGTTTCTCTAGTGCCCTGCTAGGCCAACGTAGCACAGTAAATCACCATACGTCTTTATTAGATCTGCTAATCATGTTACCTTTGTGTCTTTCATCTTTCTTCCTTCTCAAGTCTGGCAGATTATGAATAAGTAATGGCTTAGATAAATAAAAGTTGGAGCATTACTGGCCCATCTGCATGTCTCCAACAGCGATGCAAAACATTGCCGGGACATTTTATGGCCGACCCCATGTTGTTTGATAGCATTAGAGTGCAACTGAGATTCAAACAACTTTGAGACTGTCCTTTGCATCAGTTCAAATATTCAGTAACCTTGTGACCACCAGATATGAAATATACATACCTTTCCGATGACATTTCTGAATTTTTAATGGTTTTTTTTTCCTCTTTTCTTTCTTCTTAAGTGGCCGAGAGCTCTGTTTATTTCCGGAGGAGGCTGTGTCTTAATAGTTTAGACTTGACTTATCATAGTCTTGCAAATTCATTTGATCATTCTCTGTAAAGGTGGAGTGTCTCTCATGAGACCGCCGCCTAGTAAGCTTGCTGCAAGCACCCACTTGTAAGATAAATTATGCATGATAAATTTGTAGTGTGGCCTATTCCCAGCATGCTGACTTCCTTGTTATTAAGCGCTGAGCTGTAAATATATTCTTCATGTGCTGAGGGAATTCTTTTTTGTGTTAGTGCAAGGACACTGTGCAGCATTAACACTGTAACTGCAGGATGCAAGTCTGTTTGCAAAGAAATCTGCAGAAGATGCAAGCCAGCCAGTATAACATGACCTACTGGCATATACGTCCCAGAAAGATGAAATTGTTGAATAATTTGAAAAGATATAACTGTGTTAAAGGGCATGTAAAGGCAAAAAAATAAAATCCCATTTTTACTTTCTTTAATGAAAAAGAAACCTATCTCCAATATACTTTAATTAAAAAATGTGTACTGTTTTTATAAGAAACCTGACTGTATGCAGTGAAATTCTCCCTTCATTTACTGCTGTGGATAGGAATTGTCAGATGGTCCCTAACTGCTGAGCAGGGAAACAATCATACTTATGAACAGCAGGGGGAGCCCCCGCCTTACTTCCCAGCCATGCAGAACTCAAGCAGCTTTGTTTATGATGATCCCTAAGCAGCCCAGACCACACTGAGCATGTGCACAGTCTTAGTCTTGCAAAGATGTATAACAAAGTTACAAGATGGTGACCCCCTGTAGCCAATTTTGAAAGCATAAATTATTTGTTTGATTAGGCTTTTGGTGCAGTAAGTTCATGTTTATATTTAGTATACAAAAAAACAGCATTTCTGGCCTTATTCTATTTTAGACTTTACATGCCCTTTAATGTATAATAGCAAGTACAATGATTCCATAATAATTCCATAATAAACCACTGCATTTCATGGGAAACCCAACTGCCATAACAGTGGTCCCTGAGAATTGTAATGGGTCATTGCCACCAGATGTTGGAGCAGTTGTATGCTGCTGACACTGGCTATCAAGCGCAGAAGGTTGACACTTAAGAAATAAGTTGGATTTAAACCATATATTACAACAGAAGAGGCTGGAACTGTACATTTGGAATGGATGGGAAGGGAGATGACCAAAAGAGGGAAACACATTAAGACACAATATTTTCCTTAAGACCCAAGGTGACTAGATGGAAAGTGGAAATTCATATAGGAATATGATGCAGCTTGTACTATAAATCAAATTTGTTCAAATTATGCACCAGAGTCTCGTGTGTTTCCACTTACAGGAACTCCACATTTTCTGTGCTTGTTTTCTTGCAACTAGTGCCAACGTTCCACCAGTTCAAGTGCATCTCCAAAAGTTGCACAGAAGCCCTTTCTTTTACACGTGTTATTGATCTGACATAGGATACAGGGTTTTCATTGTGCATTGTAAGTGCACTAATATTTTAACATTAAAGAGCTTGTAAATAAATGACCATGTTGTGGCCATTTTGTCATGCACACAACTTTAGTATTAGAGAAACACTTTAAAGGACATGTAAAGGCAAAAAATTAAAATCCCATTTTTACTTTCGTTAATGAAAAAGAAACCTATCTCCAATATACTTTATAATTAAAAAATGTGTACTGTTTTTATGAGAAACCTGACTGTATGCAGTAAAATTCTACCTTCATTTACTGCTGTGGATAAGAATTGTCAGACAGTCCCTAACTGCTGAGCAGGGAAACAATCATATTAATGAACAGCAGGGGGAGCCCCCACCTTACTTCCCAGCCATGCAGAACTCAAGCAGCTTTGTTTATGACGATCCCTAAGCAGCCCAGACCACACTGAGCATGTGCACAGTCTTAGTCTTGCAAAGATGTTTAACAAAGTTACAAGATGGTGACCCCCTGTAGCCAACTTTGAAAGCTAAATTATTTGTTTGATTAGGCTTGTGGTGCAGTAAGTTCATGTTTATATTTAGTATACAGCATTTCTAGCCTTATTCTATTTTACACTTTACATGCCCTTTAAGTGACATTTAAGAAATATTTGGGCATTTAACTCAGATTTAGGTAAGAACTGGGAAATATGGAAAATACAACAGAGGGGAGACTGAGGGGGAGAAAGTCCCACTACTCAAATAAAGGGGGTGAGCAAAAAGACAAAAAAACTATTTGGGTTCCATGTTTAATTTGCAAATTACTTTTATTATACAGCTTTTTTTATGTGTAGGTGACAGGTCCACTTTAATTCAGAAATACCTGTATTTCTGAATTCTTAATTCCTGAACTCATAAATTACCCTCAAAAAAGGTCATTTACGCCACAACGTGTAAACATAAATTCTTTACCAGATGAGAGATCCGCATTCCCTGAATGTATGGATTGAGGCTATGGAAGAATTAATTGGACCAAGGGAGGAAAGTGTTGAAAGAGTGTGCGGGTAATGGAGGGGGAGTGTTTGTGAGTCGGCTTAAGGAACGTTATCCTTGTTTGGGTCCTCTTATGGTTTGTGTGGAGTGTGGAGCTTGTTGGAGTGGGGGCATTTTATGGTGTTCAAATTATTGTCTTATCAGTACTTATCTATAACCATTGAGAAAAAGTTATGGTGGAATTTAATAGGGAGATATTAACACTTGAGGCACACTAATTCTGCATTTATATTGGTTTAATAAACTTGTTTTATGAGTTCCCCATGACAATTTTTACTCCACAGAAAACAATTCTCATAATGCCCACGGTTCAAGTTATTACTGCTTGTTTTTTTTAACATGATCTGCTTCCTAATTTAACTGATGAAATGTTGCTTTCTCTGTAACCTTTTCCAAGGCCCCTGATACATGGCTTTTCGATTTATTTTTTAGGACAACAAACCAGAGCAGATTAAGAATTAGACACAACAAGCTATTCCATTAACACTCATACAAGTGACAATAGTGCAGATCATGGAATCAGTATGGAAGAACCTAAAATTTATTCAAGACTTTGTGCATATTAAATGTTTTTTGACGTTGTTTTTATTACAAATGTGATGGGAGAAGAAGCCAGTAAAGATGTTCTGTTAGAATATATACCCTCAAGGAAATTTGATTTATTTCAGCGCAGGGATGTGGTTAAAATGTCATCTTGGTGAATCGTGAATTTCCGTGAAGGTCTCCATCGGTGGGGATAAGTAGAAAGTATCTAAATACCCAGGTGGTGTTTGTACATTAGGAATAATGGGAGCACTTTTCATGTAATAATCTGTCTTTACTTACAAGTGCTCTGCTTAAAGTCAACTTTAGAAAAACCACAACCATATCTGTGTGAAGTTTGGCCTCCTCTAAACAGTCCTGCTTCTTGCTGCCTGTGCAGTGGAAGGTAATCTAAGACTCCCAACTCAAGTTCTTAAAGAGTAGTTCAGATTAGCTAACTCAAATAAACTACAAACATCTATGCACGTTAAATAGAATGAGCAGCCCACTGTCTTTCCATTTGTTCTACATCCAGAGACCCTAAGCAGATTGTGTAAGTCCTAACATGATTTAACATGGTCCTAATATGACACAGACACACCTTTCTCTGGGTCTAATTATTCTACACCAGAAAAAAACATTGTGCAATACCAATGTATGGTCCAATATATATATATATTGGCGGGAATGCAGCTCATCAATAATGACGTATCTTCATCAACACCAATAGGCGAATACCACCCAGGCACCACACATTAAAGTGAATACACATTGAATATAATCATAGCACAAGTGCATATTACACAGATTAATAACATCCTAGTTTAAACATTTCATTTACACTGATAAAATCAAGATACATTGTAACGGTATACTTAATTGCTGGCGACAGATAAATTTGTTTCCTATATCATTAAAGTATCAAGTGCTTGAGCTGTGTTAAAGAGTCTGTCGTAGAGATCAATCCCTCCCGATCCTTTTATTATATATGTGTTAAAACTATCCCACTGTCAGGGCCCGAAGGCTCCGTTGTAGTGAGGACCAAGGAGGAGACACAACACCAAGTTCGCAGTACAAAAGGGTTTATCAGAAGAATAGTCGTAATCAGGCAAATGGTCAATACAGGCGGCAAGAATCCGAATCGTTGAAACAGGCAAAAAGTCGGTACACGGTAAACAAGAAGAATCAAGAAATCACACCCAGGAACTATACGAAATAGACCTATAATTGGGCAAGGACAGAAAGGGAACATGGGAATAAATAGTCCAAGGTTGGCGCCAAAACTTGACGCCGTGACGTCATGACGCTGACGCCGACGTCCTCACGTTGACGTCCTGACGCCGACGCACGTTTTGACGCCGGCGTCCATTCCGTCGACGGCGACCAATCCTGGGGCGACACGTTTCCGTCGCAGGCATATCACAACCAGGAAGAGCCGCATGGTGGAGCAGGAAGTCGCCATCTTGGACGTTTCGTGAGGTGAGTTCTTTATTTTCCATTACAGTACCCCCCTCCTTAGGGGGGGCCTCAGGACCACCGAGGCTAGGAGAAGAAGGGAAAAGTCTGTGAAACTTACGGACCAGGATGGGTGCATGAACGTCCGAGCTTTTCACCCAGGAACACTCTTCTGGACCGAACCCCTTCCATTCGATAAGATATTGAAGAGAGCCCCGGGAAATACGAGAGTCTAAAATCCTTTTGACCTCAAATTCCTTGTGATCTTCAACCAAAACAGGAGCTGGAGAAGAAGAAGAAGAAGAGCAAGACATGGCAGGTTTAAGCAGGGAAACATGAAAAACATTAGGTATCCGCATCTCAGGAGGAAGTTGAAGGCGAACAGCCACAGGGTTGATGATTCCGATGATAGGGAAGGGGCCGATGAATTTAGGACCAAGCTTGGGTGTCGGAATCTTGAGACGGATGTTGCGTGTAGAAAGAAAGACTTTATCACCAAGACTGTAAGGAGGAGAAGAAATCCTTCTTTTATCGGCAAACCTCTTCTGCACCAGGGAACTCTTCTCCAAGTTTGCGGCAGTAGCGTGCCAAATAGCTAACATGTGGGCAGCTTGGTCATTGGCCGCCGGTACATTGGTAAGAAGAAAGTCTTGGGAGAAGGCCAAAGGATTGAGACCATAAACGCAGAAAAAAGGAGACTTTTGGGAAGAGGAATGCAGAGCATTGTTGTGGGCAAATTCCGCCCAGGGGAGAAGATCCGACCAATCATCCTGACACAGGGACACGTGGCAACGAAGAAACTGCTCCAAAGCCTGATTGACCCGTTCTGCGGCTCTATTGGACTGTGGGTGGTAAGCTGAAGAAAATTGAAGGGAGATGTTAAGGGCTTTGCAAAGAGATCTCCAGAACTTGGAAATAAACTGGGAACCCCGATCAGACACAATTTCAGCAGGAAACCCATGGAGACGAAATATATGTTTGATAAAAAGTTCAGAGAGTTCGGGAGCAGAAGGCAATTTCCGCAGTGGCGTGAAGTGAGCCATTTTGCTAAATCTGTCGATCACCACCCAGATGACAGTGTGACCAGACGAAACAGGAAGATCGACAATGAAGTCCATCGCCAAGTGAGTCCAAGGTCGGGATGGAATGGGAAGTGGCAGGAGTAAACCCTTAGGGGGAGAATGTCCGGACTTGGAAACAGCACAGGTGGAACAGGACAAGACGAAATCTTTGACATCTTTCCTAAGGGTCGGCCACCAGACCAAACGAGATAGGAGCTCAGTTGTTTTCTTGATCCCAGGATGACCAGCCTATTTGGAACTGTGGGATTGAGATAAAATAGCGTGCCGAAATTCCGGAGGGACAAAAGCAACACCAAGAGGAGTCTCTTCCAGAGCCGAAGACTGAGCCGAAAGTAACTGGGAGGCACAAGAGGGAAACAGGGCAGCAATAATCTTGGTAGAGGGCACAATGGGTACAGGAACTTCAGGACAGGTATCTTCAGGGGCGAAACTTCTGGAAAGAGCGTCAGCCTTTCTGTTTCTGGAACCTGGACGAAAGGTAATTATAAAATTAAAACGAGAAAAGAAGAGTGCCCACCTGGCTTGCCGGGGATTGAGGCGTTTGAGGGTTTGGATGAATTCAAGGTTCTTGTGGTCGGTGAAGTCACTGGAGTAGAGGAACCTTCAAGCAAATGTCTCCATTCTTCCAAGGCCAACTTAACAGCAAGTAGTTCCCGATTGCCTACATCATAGTTCTGTTCTGGGGAAGAAAATTTTTTAGAGAAAAAGGCACAAGGGTGGAGTTTACCATCGGAAGAAGATCTTTGAGATAGGACTGCTCCAGCTCCCACATCAGAGGCATCAACTTCAATGAAGAAAGGTTGGAGAGGTTCAGGGTGTCGAAGAATTGGAGCAGAAGAAAAGGCTTCCTTGAGGGTCTTGAATGCTTCGAGAGCTTGTGGAGGCCAGTGCTGAGGTTTGTTCCCTTTACGGATCAGGGCAAGGATTGGATGGATCTTGGAAGAAAAGTTTTTGATAAATTGTCTATAATAGTTGGCGAAGCCAATGAATCTTTGAACTGCCTTGACACTGGTAGGAAGGGGCCAATCCAAAATTGCAGAGACTTTGGCGGGATCCATCTTGAAACCTTGAGGAGAAATGATGTAGCCAAGAAAAGGAATGGAAGAAACTTCGAAGGTGCATTTTTCTAATTTGGCAAAAAGATTGTTTTTCCTCAACCTGGAAAGAACTTCACGTACTTGGCAACGATGAACAGAAAGGTCTTTGGAAAAAATAAGAATGTCGTCTAAGTATACGACCACACATTGTCCCAGAAGATCACGAAAAATGTCATTGACCAATTCTTGGAAGACTGCAGGTGCATTGCAAAGACCGAAGGGCATGACGAGGTACTCGTAATGGCCATCACGTGTGTTAAAAGCAGTCTTCCATTCATCCCCCTCACGAATCCGAATAAGATTATATGCCCCTCGTAGATCCAGTTTGGTAAAGAAACAAGCCCCCTTGAGTTGATCAAAAAGTTCAGAGATGAGGGGAAGAGGATATCTGTTCTTTACAGTGATTTTATTTAACCCCCTGTAGTCAATGCAGGGCCGTAGACTACCGTCTTTTTTTCAACAAAGAAGAATCCTGCTCCAGCAGGGGAGGTGGAAGGGCGAATAAAACCTCTTTGAAGATTCTCCTGAATATAGGACTTCATAGCAGAAGTTTCTGAAGGGGAGAGCGGGTAAGTGCGGCCACGGGGTGGAATGGAACCAGGTAAAAGTTCAATAGGACAATCATAAGGACGATGAGGTGGGAGAGTCTCAGCGGACTTTTTATCAAAGACATCGGAAAAAGCTTGGTACACTGGAGGAAGAGAAGAATTTGAAGACACTGACGAAATTTTGACAACAGGAACAGCAGGTAAGCAGTTGTGTGTACAAAACGGGCTCCAGCGGGAGATTTGAGAAAAGGACCAGTCAATAACCGGATTATGAACACACAACCAGGGCAATCCCAGGACAACGGGAGTAGAAGGGCAGTCGATAAGAAGAAAAGATAGTCTTTCCAAATGCATGGTGCCCACCTTGAAGGAAAGTTCCTGAGTAGACTGTGAGATGATGGCAGAAGAAAGGGGACGATCATCAATCGCCAGGACTCGAAGAGGAGTTGCCAGGGGTTGAAGCGGAATGGAATGCTTAACAGCAAAGGCACGATCCATGAAGTTGCCTGCAGCACCGGAATCGAGGAAGGCCTGAGAACATATCTTCTTGGAGCCGAACTGGATTTGAATAGGAAGAAGAAAACGTTGATCAGAGGAATGGGGAGGAGAACAAATTCCACCCAGGTAAGTCTCCCCGAGCTTACCTAGGTTCTGGAGTTTCCCGGCTTCACTGGGCACTCCTGGGCGAAATGGGCTCTTCCGCCACAATAGAGGCATAACCCAGCGGATCTTCTCCGAAGCTTCTCTTGTTCGGATAGGCGTGCCCGTCCGATCTGCATTGGTTCTTCAGGAGGCAGTGAAGAAGTAGCAGGTGGCACAGGAGAAGAAGAAAGAAGATTGGAGGCCGGACTAGGAAGTAAGGGTCTTTGGAAGCGTGGGGCCAGGGTGGGTTGGAACCTGGAAAACTTCCTAGTACGTTCCCTGTCAAGTTCAACTTGGAACTCCCTCTGTCGGGTGTCGACCTTCACAGCCAATGCAACAAGGTCCTCCCATCGAGGAGGAATCTCACGAGAGACCGTTGTAAAAGGCAGCATGGTATCCGTCATTATTCCACGAAGTCTCTGCTACGAGAGTTCGGAACTCGATAGCGTATTCCGAAACAGAGCGAGTCCCTTGCTGCAGCTGGAATAAACGAGCAGAGGCAGACGTAGCCAGACCAGGGGCATCGAATACAGTGCGGAGGTCCCGGATGAAGGCCCTGGCATCATCAATTACCGGATCCTGCTTCTCCCAGAGAGGAGAAGCCCACTCCAGAGCTTTCCCTTGCAGGCGGGTAATAATATAGCCCACCTTCGCTCGTTCCGAGACAAACTGACCAGGAAGCAGGGTGAATTGGATTTCACACTGGTTGATGAAACCACGGCATGAATCCGGATCACCACTGTACAAAGGAGGTGCTGGAATACGAGGCTCGGAAACCTGGAGCGGAGCAACCGGAACTGGCATAGGGACTGGATCCGCAGGAGACAGGGCAGACAACTTCTCCAGAATTGCTTCAAGGGCCTGGCCGAAGTGGGTTTGCTGGGCTTCATAGGAATGCATTCGGGAAGCCAATCCACAAACGGCTCTGCCGACGTCAGTAGGGACTTGGGGCTCGTCAGAAGGGTCCATGGCCCAATTATACTGTCAGGGCCCGAAGGCTCCGTTGTAGTGAGGACCAAGGAGGAGACACAACACCAAGTTCGCAGTACAAAAGGGTTTATCAGAAGAATAGTCGTAATCAGGCAAATGGTCAATACAGGCGGCAAGAATCAGAATCGTTGAAACAGGCAAAAAGTCGGTACACGGTAAACAAGAAGAATCAAGAAATCACACCCAGGAACTATACGAAATAGACCTATAATTGGGCAAGGACAGAAAGGGAACATGGGAATAAATAGTCCAAGGTTGGCGCCAAAACTTGACGCCGTGACGTCATGACGCTGACGCCGGCGTCCTCACGTTGACGTCCTGACGCCGACGCACGTTTTGACGCCGGCGTCCATTCTGTCGCCGGCGACCAATCCTGGGCCGACACGTTTCCGTCGCAGGCATATCACAACCAGGAAGAGCCGCATGGTGGAGCAGGAAGTCGTCATCTTGGACGTTTCGTGAGGTGAGTTCTTTATTTTCCATTACACCCTCAAACTGCAGCCTTTCTTCACCTTAGTATATCCTGGTTTCTAAACTACCATACTATTTACCGTTAGAAATAACCTTATCACCTGTTCATCGAGTACCTGTTAACATACATTCATACCCACAACGTCTATTGCTCACCAATAATCCCTCCCATGTGGATCTGCACTCGATCGGTTTTACCTAATCCTCCCCCGTGTGGATGTTCCAAAACCGGTCCCTGAACTCCATGGCATGTATCTTTATTGTACACCCTATAATCCTATGTTCTATGAGCCACGTATATCAACTGATATGTACATAGTGATACCCACTGAATCCCTTTAATTATGCACCTTAGTAAGTGCCATATGATCCACTAATGAACCCGCACTCTGCGCTCTAAATCAAATTTCATAATCAAATAATCATATATTGTTCATACTCTACATTTCACTTTAACTATAGATATGAATATATCTGTCTACAAATTATCGCTGTTGCTAGGGGACCCGGCCGGGTCTATGGATGACCAGCACCACCATTGCAGTTAAAGTAAAGTACAGGTGTGCGGCAGAATTATTACATTCTTTTTATACAACCCCCATCAAATCCAATTCACGTTGTGGGTACACAAGGCACCTGTGTGAATGTCAAATATGTGCATCGTGTGGCAACCCTTCAACTCACCAACCGCAGAGGTCGATGGACCACGTCCATCACTTTAAACCAAGTGCTAATTGTTCTCACATTAGAGGATTTAAGAGTCAGTTACGAATAGAGACGCTCGGCCCAGCCTTTCTATACCTTTTAGTATTAAGCGTAAGCACACAGAGCGGTAATTAAGTCTGGGTGCAGGGTCTGTAAAGATGGTCATCACTCACCTGTTAGTCCTCCATTTAACAATACATTTTTCAAGTTTTCTAAGACCTATAAGTGCGGATCTTACTTGATGGATAATTATATAAATTTGATGAAGCTGCACTATGTTTGGATATATATATATATATATATATATATATATATATATAAAATAAAAAAAGGAGTTAGGTTGTGACTACAAAATTCACATAGACAAATACAAGAGGTCCTCTGCACACAACCCATTATCAATATATCAAAGGGGTTGTTCACCTTTAAATTAACGTTTAATAGGATGCAGAGAGTGATACTCTGGGACAATTTGCAATTGATTTTCATTTTTTTTCATTTGTGGTTTTTGAGTTGTTTAGCTTTTTATTCAGTAGCTCTCCGGTTTGCAGTTTCATCAGTCTGGTTGGTAGGGTCCAAATTACCCTAGCAACCATGCATTGATTTGAATAAGAGACTGGAATATGAATAGGAGAGGCCTGAATAGAAAGATTAGTAGTTAAAAGTAGTAATAACTATACCTGTGTAGCCTTACAGAGCATTTTTTTTTTAGATGGGGTCAGTGATCCCCATTTGAAAGCTGTGAAGAAGAAGAAAGCAAATAATTCAAAATCTATCAAAAATAAATAATGAAGACCAATTGTAAAGTTGCATAGTATTGGCCATTCTATAACATACTAAAAGTTAACTTGAAGGTGAAGCACCCCTTTAAGGACATTGCAACTTTTTGTGCCTTTAGCTACTAAAAATGCCTTACCCTTTAATCAAAACAGGGATTGTTTGTCAACTACGTCAAAGTCATCCCATATCTGGCCAGTCCTACACTCAACTTTAATCTGATTCATTAGGAATTCAATTGCTTCATTATACATTTTACACAGAGACTTACTTGCTGCTTTCAAAGTAAAACTCCCAAACTCGGTTGCTCTTTTATTGGCTAATTCAAAGTCTAGCTGACTTGAAGGCATTTCAGGGAGATTAGTCTCCCGAAGAAGAGATTTTTCCCTGGGCGACTAATCTCCCCAAATAGTCACGTGTACCACCACCCTTAAAGATTTTTCTTTCATCAAGGAATGAGAGAAACGTATCTATCTGCATAATAAACGTACTACAATGTACATTTATTTTCTGTTCCTCCTTTCCCTGCATTCATAATCTAACAATGTAAAAAAAACAAAAAAACTAAATGAAACAATAAAAAATGCGCGGCTGGTCAAATCCCTAAGCTTCCATTCAATACAGAACTAACCTCGCCGAGTAAAATCTGAAGATGTTATTAAACGGCTCTACACAGCTTTACAGCATAACTAACAAATGACAATTAAATGGCATTGAACAATATGATCCTGCTCCTCCGAGAGTTTTATATCCTCTCTCCAAACCTCATTAGTACATTTCTCCTGAAAATTAAAAAAAAAAAGAGAGAGAAAATATACTGTAATTTTGTGAAACAAATTCAACTGCCACCCCATGGAATTCAACATAGAATCTTGAACAGGCAAATAAATGGATATGTGCGATAATTTTTAAGAATCACTCAATATTCACCTATGAATCATATTTGGACCGTTGACAACCAGGATGGGATATAACAGGCCACAACTTTTATTAACAAATTGCTAATAAACAGAAATGACATTTGAATACATTTAGGGGCCCATTTACTTAGCTCGAGTGAAGGAATAGAGGAAACGTCGAATTTTGAATGTTTTTTTTGGCTACTTCGACCATCGAATGGGCTACTTCGACCTTCGACTTTGACCTTCGACTTCAATTCGAACGTTTCGTACTAAAAATCGTTCGATTCGATAGTCGAAGTACCGTCTCTTTAAGAAATATACTTCGACCCCCTAATTCGCCACCTAAAAGCTACTGAAGTCAATGTTAGCCTATAAGGAAGGTCCCCATAGGCTTTGGTAGCTTTTTTTCAAAAGATTCGAAGGATTTAATCGTTCGATCGAACGAATAGTGCTAAATCCTTCGACTTCGATATTCGAAGTCGAAGGATTTAACTTCGACAGTCGACCTTAAGTAAATTTGCCCCTAATTACTTTAGCAGCATAAACAATAATATACAGTAATATAGATATGAACATCTATCATCACCAAGAGACTGCGTGCCCAACAAAAACATTACAAAGTAGACTACCTGCCTTGCCTAGAATTTTTGGAATACCTTAATGGAATCCATAGCACAATAACATTCACATTGGAGTATCACCCTAATAATTTCCATTTTTTGGATGTTAACATCACACACACGGAGAATAAATTCATTACTACTCTGTACAAAAAACCTACTGACAGAAATAATTTACTTAAAGCAGACAGCTTCCACCCCCCGGCTTTACTATTACTTCAAACGAGGAATTGTTTGACATTGAGTCGACACAAATGATACAAAAATTTGTGGACAGAGGTTACAAAAAGGAAACTTTAATAAAAACCACCAAAGAAGTACTCAATACAAACAGACAATCCACTCTACAAAAAAGAGATAGAACCAAGATACAAAATAGAACACCGTTCATCACTACGTATGACACTAATGCTACAACTGTCCGTAAAACCATTTTAAAATACTACACTGGCAAAACACTTTAATGAACAGGGACACGGAATAGCCCAACTAAAATGGCAGATTTTAGATAAAATAGACGGGAGAAATGAAAGAGATACAAAAAGAAAATTGCTACAAAAAGAGTGTTTCTGGATTTGGCAATTACAAACAAAGTATCCAAGAGGTCTGAATGAGGAATTGAATATGAATTGTTACCTATAGCAAGTGAGTGTATCAAAGGTTAAACCACTTTGAACCAGGTTGAAAGATTGTTTTAATGCTCTTTTGTTACAATATTTCTAATTCTACACTAACTTCTACCATTTCTTTTAAGATTTTTTCACTGAACTACTTACTACCCAGGGACAGCTTTCTGGTAGGGTAAGATAGATTTATAATTACCTCTACTGGATATGTATATGAATTAGGGGAAGAAGCTGTACAACTATTATTGTGTATTGTGCACTAATTAAGAATTACCTCTATATGGATGGACTGAAAAAAATTAAAAAAAGAAAAAAAAACTTGTTCAAGAATTAACCCACTGATTGAACTCTGAATTTTTCTTTGGAGAATTTTTTCACTTGATTGATTAATGTAGGATGTATTTTGATATTGTTTTTTCCTTGGGGCAAATGGGGTTGTAGAATAATGAAGTACTTATTCCCACATAATCGGGTTTTTCCCGGATGCACTGGCATTAATTATGTAAATTCACGCAAGGTTTAAAGGAATAGTAACGTCAAAAAATAAAAGTGTTTTAAAGTAATGAAAACATAATGCAGTGTTGCCCTGCACTGGTAAAACTGCTGTGTTTGCTTAAGAAACACTACTATTGTTTATATAAATAAGCTGCTGTGTAGCAATGGGGGCAGCCATTCAAAGGAGAAAAGGCTCAGGTTACACAGCAGATAAGCTCTGTAGAATATAATGGTGTTATCTGTTATCCATTAGTTATCCTGTGCCATATAGCCGTTTTTCAATTTCCGCCATTGCTCCCCAGCAGCTTGTTTATATGAACTATAGTAGTGTTTCTGAAGCAAACAGATCAGTTTTACAAGTGCAGGGCAACAGTACATGATATTTTCATTACTTTAAAACACTTACATTTTTTGCTGTTACTGTTCCTTTAACACGCAATTGTTAGAGAATCTGCATGTCTGACGAAGGGGGCACGCCCCTGAAAAGTTACATCTTGTGACTAAATAAACACGCAGGGGTTTTCCCGCTACACCGGCTTATGTGTTTGGTAACCTTTCAATTTGTACACATTGGGAGAGGTGCCGACCCCTCCAACCAAACACCGGCCTACTATCCAGTGGAGAAAATAGGGGTAAGAGGATACAACTGCATATACTACCTGCCTTACCAGCCAGGTCTGGACTGAGTTTTAAATAGGCCCTGGCATTTACCCAAAACAGCGCCCACCATCCCGATAAAAGTGACTGTCTAAGCAGTCCTCTTGCATTTTCCACAACCCACAGATTGCCAGTAAAAGGGACCTTTTTGACAGCAAAAGTTACCTAAGAGCATTATCCAAGCAGTGTCGGACTGCCAGGGGCCCACCAGAAACCCTTAGACCTTGGGCCCAACAGAAAACCTAAAACCGTGAGCCCACCAGAAAACCCTTAGACAGTGGACCTTTCCAAACTATCATTCCTCCTAATACTCACTCAACCTCTTTATTCTCCTAGCCTTTTCTATATACTTACAATATCCTTCCATTATTAAGCATTTTTCCCCATAAAGAAATAGGGAATGACCATGAAATAGGCCAAATGTTTTGAAACAAGAGGCCCACTGACACTTGGGTCCACCAGGAGTTTTCCTGGTATCCCGGTGGGCCAGTCCGACACTGTATCCAAGAAGACCATCATGACCATGACCCATAAACACTAGTGCATACAATTGTGCAAAGGCCACCACCACTGCCAAGCATTCCTCCTAAGCAGTGTGAAATAAACCTGACTACCCTAAATTTAAAATAAATGGTGCTCCTAAATGTGAAATTGTTGGTACCTTGTAGTTTAAAAGGATATTGTCATGGAATTTTTTTTTTTTTTCAAAATAAATCAATTAATAGAGTTGCTCCAGCAGAATTCTGCACTGAAATCCATTTCTCAAAAGAGCAAACAGATTTCTTTATATTCAATTTTGAAATCTGACATGGGGCTAGACATATTGTCAATTTCCCAGCTGCCCGAAGTCATGTGATTTGTGCTCTGATAAACTTCAATCACTCTTTACTGCTGTACTGCAAGTTGGAGTGATATCACCCCCCTCCCTTTCCCCACCCCCAGCAGCCAAACAAAAGAACAATGGGAAGGTAACCAGATAGGTAACCAACTCTCTAACACAAGATAACAGCTCCCTGGTAGATCTAAGAACAACACTCAATAGTAAAAACCCATGTCCCACTGAGACTCCTTCAATTACATTGAGAAGGAAAAACAGCAGCCTGCCAGAAAGCATTTCTCTGATAAAAAAATCTGTTTGCTCTTTTGAGAAATGGATTTCAGTGCAGAATTCTGCTGGAGTAGCATTATTAACTGATGTGTTTTGAAAAAAAAACATGTTTTCCCATGACAGTATCCCTTTAATTCTCCTTAACTTCCACTTCACTTCCCTTCCTACCACCCAACCTCTTAACCCTGCTGTAACCCTTCCCCAGCCTACCTCTCCATAAAGTGTCAAGACTTTTCTTGTACCAATCAGTTTGTCATTTAAAAAATTTGAGCTTCACAGAAATGTTTACAAAAGTTTCAGACATGCATCTTTTGTGGTAATTTTAAAAATATATAAATATATTTTTATTGGTATGGAAAGCTCATTAAGGGTAGGATTTTAACTTCTCGTATTTTATGTAGGCTAGGATTCTGGTAATTTATTCAGTCTAATGGCAGACAATACTAAGGTGAGATTTTTTTTCTCCATTCTCATTTGAGATTTGGCACCTTTTAGGCATTTTATTTTTAAGTAATTCAACCATAAGCTCTTTTGTTTGCACATTTACATACTATGCTTTTTGGTTCTTTAATCCAGTTATAACAAGCTCCAGAAAAATGTGTAAAAATGATAATGCTTTCTTAAATCAGGATAAATAACCATTCGCCTTCTGAGTTTGCCTGTTTAGAAAATGCTGGACTATTATAGCTCTCTAGAATGAAAAATTTGTGAAACAAAAAGACAAAGGTTGGTTCTGTGTCCAAATAGCTGATGTATGCTATCTTGAAAAAATATCAGCATCAGAAATGAGTTAGGTCCTTTCTGGAAAAGATAGGGCTTAAGGCGATTCTACATTGTGGTGTTATGTGGGTTCCTTCAAAGGCTCCTTATGGTGTGGGTAAAATATAAAGTCAATATGCCTCCAGCCAACAAGGTGCTTTAAAAGAAAGGGGACTTTGACTGATGAGCGAAGAGTTCAAGCTTCTGATCTGCTTATTGCCGCAAAATGTCTTGTGTCTCCTTAGTAACACAGTCAAGAAAATCCCAGAAGGTTTTAGTTCAATCAGTCTGCACTCCACAAGTATATTTGTATCCATGTTCTGTATCTCAAAGCACTGGTGGCTAGTTTATACTCAGTATAGTATAACTGTTGAACTTAAATCTCCATGAATGTGACTTGTTGGCCTATATATTTAGCAGAATTGTTTCTACTTTGTTTATTTGACATCCCTTCCAAAAAGATATGTATTTGAATACTTTACTATCATTGACTGCCATATATTCTTCTTAAAAGCTCTCATGAAAGCAGAAATCGAAATGCCCAAGTGTTATGTAAGTTTCTTTCCAATAGATATCTAGAACAGCAGATGCAATATGAGAAACGAACCCATCGGAGCATTTAGGGAATGGGATATTATAGGACATAAATCTTTCAACAAATATATTCCGAATTAAATAAGGAGAGGCAAACGTAGCCCAATCAGCCTCACTAATTCTTGACCAGCAAGTGGGGAATACATTTGTATAAAGGGAGATGGCATTCATCTGCCGAACCAAAATACTTATTATTTGAGATATTGTGGCATTAAGGAAAAACTTTCTCACTGGTCAAAAAAACACCCTCAATCCTTAAGGTCCTGTTGAGGATAATGCAAAGTCAAATAAATAAATCAAGGGTATATTTTAAGACCAATGCATTAAATATATAAATATATAGTATTTATTTAAGAAACAGAATTCTTAAAAGCTGGCCGGCCAGGAAACACAATAAATAAATAATCAGTAAAATTACATAAAAACAATTATCAAATTACTCCAGGTGGGTAGCTGCTCTCTCGGTGGATTATCAATTACAAATTAGCTTGATAATCCACTGAGAGGTTGTTTGGAGTGGATCTTGCACCGATATGCCCACCTTGAGTGAGCGGTATTGGGTTGATCCGATCATAGGCTCTGGGAGGGCCCCATATACTGGGCAATTAGCTGTCAACTTTGTCTATTGGCAGCTTTTCCCACCCCGTGTATGGCCACCTTTAGTCTTCTTGGGGTGAGATTTCTTGGGAGATATTACTAGATAGTCAAGCCCTTGGCACCCTGCAGCACTCAGATTTTAACTACAACTTTCATCAACCATCCTGATGGGCATGAACTGTTTGTGAGGTCCTGGGAGTTGTAGCTCAGGGACACGTTTGCAAGTGACATAGCCTTGGCATAAGGTTTTTAAACAAACACTGAAAAAAAAACCACTACGCTTCATGCAGCTCAACCAGCATACACAACACGTGTGTATTATCTCTCCACTTTATCTAGTTAACTGACAGCATGAGATGAGAGCTGAGATGGATTTAGATTTCCCAGAAGTGTCAACGTGTATTTGGGCTGGAAATCTAGCCGTGTAGACAAACACTATTAGATTCTATTCAAACTTACTTTGAATATGCAGGGAGTTCTAATTGTAATGCAAATTATTTTTCCCCCCCAAATCTTGCTGGAAGGGATTATAATAGTTTGTTTTTAATTATGGGGGAAAGCACATTCTAGAACGATGTACCTGGAGAATTTAGGAAAAGGCAGAGATAAAATATCTTTAGCATGCAGCCTGGTATCTAAAACCTTCCTATAAATAATGCCTATTAATTCTGCCCAGCCTCCACTGACATAGCAAGGCACTCTTGCTGTCTCCTGCTAAATTAATTTTAATAAAAGTTAATTGTGCTACTTAAACCCAAAATGATCATTAATGGCTTGTTGATTTCACAAGCAGAGCCTTTAGGTAAAACAATGCCACTTTGATCCATTGTAATCTTAATGAAAAGAAATAGGCTCAATCTGATTATCTTGCTATAATTAAAAAACAAAATCGACATATCCCCCCATCCCCCACTATAGCTACCATAATGAATCATAGCTAAATTAAAAAATATGCAAAAAAAAAAAAAATCAATAACATTAGCATTATTTAATTTAGAGGCAGCCAACAGGGCAACTACTGTATAATATAAATAAAAATGAAAGGTTATACAGCTACACGTAACTATAGAGGCATATGAACTAAGAAATACACATCTCATAACAAGAACAACATGGCTACTGCTACACTTAAACCATCACCCCCACCCCAGGCCCTGGTGTTCAATTTGTGCCTCAATGATGAATTACAAGCTGAACTATTATTCCAAATAGACCAAGGCAGACCATAGATTCTGTAACACTCTAGATCTACAGTCCCTATTTTCCTTTATTATGTGGACAATGTAGAACACTGGGTGCAGTAAGCTCTGGTCCAACACCCAGTGATAGGCAATCAAATGTTTCATTATGCTAGATTCAAGTAAAATACAACTGCAGTTTGGTTGGTTGATTGTGGGCAATTATCATATTTAGTTTGCCAGGTCAGGACTGAGACTCAAAATAGCATCTCAAGTACACAGAGGGGCAAACAGCCCCTAACAGACCCAGTGACTGTCTATGACTTACACACCACTGTCATTTGCTAGAATCTAAAAATTGCCAGTATGCGGCTATCTCAGTTGTATGGTTCATGCCAGATTGTATATACACAGGGAAAGCTGACAGTTACAAGATACGTGTGCTGATATGTGACCAGAATGCCAATGCAATATTTACATAATATTTTACCAACAAGGTGCAAAGATAGCAGAATGGTTTCCTTCCTAGAGAAGTTTTTTGGGCAAAGTTTTGTGGTCTAGCAGACCTTTGCAGGTCCAAAAGTTGTACTACACAATAATGATATGAGCTTATGTGTAAGTGCCCCAGTAGGTACGAAACCCATTAGGAGGTTATCTATGTGTCCTAATAAATGATTTGAACTTTTAATTATAATTTTTGGTAGTGATGGGCGAATTTGCGTCGTTTCGCTTTGCCGAAAAATTCGTGAATTTTGCGCGAAATTCACGAAACGGCGAAAAATTCGCGAAACGGCGCCGGCGTCTCGTCTTTGACGCTGGCGTCCGTTTTTTCGAAAAAATTTTTTGACACCGGCGAATTTTTGCCGCGAATTTTCACGGACGTTTTGCGAACTTATTCGCTGGCGGCAAATCGTGCAAATTCGCCGCAAATTCGCGCCTTTTGAGAAAACTCACAATTTTTTGCTGCTACACAGTAATGATAGTCAACCCGCTATTAATAGTCAATAGCTTTCGTACTACAAATACCATTAATTAGTCCTAAAACAGACCCCAGAATTCAGAGCTTTGAAACACTTGATAAAGGTTCAATACCCGAAACGCACTTACCCGAGACGTTGATAAATATACTGAAGCTATATCTGCTTTGGATTTTTCCTACCTAACAAAAAATTTAGAATTCAGAGCTTTGGTGTCCTCCATGGTGACAACCCCACTAATTGGATATGGCTATCCCAGATCTGACATTTTGCAAATATTATTGCAGGTCATATCATGTAGACAGCCATACACTGTACACATATGTCCTAATATAAAATGTTCAGGGATGCTACTAGGTGTACAGATATTTGTCTATTTAATCAAAACTGTGCATTTTTTATTTGTATTTGTGCTGAAATACCAATATACTTTATTAGGAGATGACTTGGAGAAGATACCAATAGAGTTGTATCTGTCTCACACACCGAGAGAAGCTGTGTTCTTTTAATTACAGTTATATTTTTAAACTTCCGCAATAAAATCTATAGAAGCTCATCAACACCCTTCAGTTGTCTGTCTTGCTTAGGGCTGATTCTACATTTGTTTGAAATAAAAACACATTAGGGATCATTTGTTGAAAACTCTGATTTTGTTGTAGTTGTTTAAAAATTCCTGGGTAGGGGCAATCAATCGTTTCATCTACGTTTGGTGAACGGGTCGAATTTCGAAGTGTAACTACTTCGAAATTCGACCATCGAATTGAAATACTTTGACTTCGAATATTTTTTACAATTTTTACTTCGAATCGAAGTAAATTCGAAGTCGTAGTATCCTATTCGATAGTCGAACTATCCACTTCGAATTTCATATTTTTTTACTTTGAAAATTCCCTCAAATTCACTTTGACCCTTGATAAATCTGCCCCCAACATAGCTCTGCTCACTTGAAAGCAGTCAAACTTTTCCCTTTTACTTTGGAGTCCTTTGTCAATTATATGTGTGGGGCTCTAGGGTGGACCACCACCTCCTGACCAGGCAGTAGCTCCAGGGTTCCCTCAGTGCTCTGAGTCAATAGGTGCAATACACTTCCACCTAAAGAATCTAATGCTGAACACCACAATTGATAATCTAGATCTATCAGTCATACGATTTACTAATCCCTGTTACTATACTTTATTTTATAATTATCTTTATTTCTAAATTTAATGTTATGTCTGTCTTTATAAGGTTTTTGTTGATAACGTTTTTGTTAATTTGAATTAACCACGGAATAGAGCACCAAGATGGCGCTTAACCTGCCTATTAACTTGTATACAATGATGTCATATCAAGAAGCACCAATCATAATGCTCTATGTTACCTCATTTACTCAGTTGCATTATACTTAATTCTAATTGGTCGAATTCGGATTTAAATAAGCCATGGGAAGTGTGAATACCCAGCCTATGATTAAGTATCTGAGAGATATGAAAGGCGGTGAGGTTGTATCCTTGAGTTCTACAATAAACTACTATATGTTTGACAAGCCTGCCCAGGTCTCTGCTAGTGCTTGCCCTTTTTCTTTATACGGTGGTCCGCTCCCTAAGCTGAGAGTTCCTTCAAAACTGTTGAGTTCTACAAGCACCTAAGAATTTTTCTATGTTTTCCTGACTACTATCAAAAATAGCGTGTGATTTATATAAGATATAATGAATCCTTATTAGCAAAACCCAGGCTATTGGGTTTATTTAATGTTTACATGATTTTCTAGTAGAGTTAAGGTGTGAAGATCCAAATTATGGAAATATCCATTATCCAGAAAAACCCTGGTCCTGAGCATTCTGGATAACAGGTCCCATACCTGTAATAATTTTCCACATACTGTAGTAACTTTCATGTGACACCTCAGTGTGGCTTATTGCTGGTATTAGTTTCCCACTGGAAAGGCATGTAAGCATAGTTAACCAGAATGATGTTCACCCAAAAATGCACTAATATATATTTTCAGAGAAGGTTACTGCATTGGAATGCCTTGATGGTCATTGAATGCCACGATAATTGGAAAAAAAATCCGCAACAAATTGTCACATTGTCGCTGTGACCTTTCCTGAGAAAAGCTGCTTGTGCCATAAGCATTAGTCTTCAGGGGCCTATCCATTTAACCTTTCAGTTCACAAGCAGTCCATTTGTAAACTCCTATGGGGGATATTAATTAATCCAAGTGCACTTTACTCAAGGCCACATTTACATTTTCTTGCTACATTAGGCTGCTACAAATGGGTTCAACGGTTATCCATTCAGCAGAGAACAATAATCAGCTCAGGGTGCCAATAACAATGTAATCCCAAACTCATTCTTCATTTCAGTTTCTTCTTGCACCGAAATGATGGAAAAACCAGGACTCGCAGTTGCATGTTGATTCTTTCCTGCTGATTTTAAAGAACACTGATATGGAGAGAGGCTGGAAATGTGGTACCGCTTATAAGACCCGTGCCTCGCTCCAGGATGAGTCTGGTTCTTGCACTATGGTCCTCTTACTGGGAAATAATATAGAAATACATGTAGGGAATATTTGTTTTCTATGCAGTAGGATAAGTCAGCCTATCACTTCCTGGAATTTCTGATTTTCTGATTTTCTTAAATCCTTGCAATAGTTTTGAGATGCGACACTTCGCATCAGAGTCAACAATATAAAACATTTCCCTAGAGGTTCTTTATTAGCACCTTTACTGTTTAAAGCTGTACAGAAGAATTGTTCCCAGGTTGCTATGAAGACGTGATAACTATGCATTCTCAAGGGACAGTCCATTGATCTGACCACAGACAATACATATTTTTGAATTGAGCCCTACTGCCAATGATATCACTGGCCATAAGAGTTCCTGAGCATGATATAACAGGGGTGTGGGATTATTCCAAAATCTAGGTGTTTTGAGCTTTACTATCTATCTCTACCATCTCTAGATAAAGGGATTAAAGGGGTTGTTCACCTTTAAGTTAACTTTCAGTATGTTATAGAATGGCTTAGTCTAAGCAACTTTTCAATTGGTCTTCATTATTTATTTTTTAATAGTTTTTTCATAATTTGCCTTCTTCTGACTCTTTCCAGCTTTGAAACAGGGGTCACTAACCCCATCTAAAAACAAATGCTCTGTAAAGCTATAAATATATAGTTGTTACTACCTTTTATTACTCACCTTTCTGTTTAGGCCTCTCCTATTCCAGTCTCTTCAAATCAATGTGTAGGGACCTGAAGGGTTAATTCCCTAGAAAGAGCCACATGGCTGAGCTATGGGGTTTCCCAGGGGCTGGGGCCAGAGCAATGTGGGTGCAGCATGGCAGATACTGGAGGATACCACAAGGTGTCGCTGCTGCACCACCTTACTATAAAAGGGAGAGCCATGTGCTCAGACAGCCATTACAGATCTCTGCTGTCTTACTGATAGATGTCACTTCTTGGAGGAAAGAGTGAATTCAGCAGCCAATATGTAGAGGCAGGAGGCCTCTAAGGCTGGGGTAGGCGACCCCATGCCTGGGAGCTCGATCAGGAGGGTCTGAAGCTCCAGATTTTCCAAACTTAAATTTAGAAATTGCTTGTGCTATAGACAGTGCTGGGAGCTACAGTTCAGCTACGGATTTATCAAAGCTGCATTTCTTGGATAAAGATTCTCATCGCTGTGGATGCCTGTTTCTGCTCTGTGTGAGCCTGCCAGCTCTGTGTGTGAGCCCTCCGGTGAGTCTGCCTGGGGAGAGTAGAGGGAAGGGAAAGGATCCAGCAGGGTTTCTGTTGTGTCACAGGCTGTTTGTGTGCCTGCCATGTGGGAGCCAGTACCTTGTCTATTGGGAAAAGTTTTTGGGAAAATAGTGCTACCTGGGACCATTTGTGCTCTTGTTGGGAAAAGGGACAGAGATTCTTTGTCACCAAAAGAGTAGTGCAGACCTTTGCCTGGTAGGGAATTACCAGGATAGTACTGGCACAGGTTCACCAGGGTAGTGGGTCATGCTATTGACTGCATATTTGTACCTTTTACAATTTATTCCCCTTTAATCTGCACTTCCTTTTATAAAGTTGATATTTTTATAAAGCAAGTGTGTGTATTGAATGTTTTCCTAATGGGGCCACCTGCAGGTGTATTCCCAGATCCCATTAGGTGGAGGCACTGCCAGAGAAGAGTTTTCCCAGTAGCCTTTCACCTAGCAAAGGTGACTCAGGACCTGTAATTGGTAAGAAATGGTATGATGTATAGTGATGGGTGAATTTATTCGCCAGGCTTGAATTCATGCGATTCGCTGCCAGCGAAATGCCCGTGAAAATTCGTGCCAAAAATTCGCCAGCGTCAAAAAAAAATTCCCGAAAAAATGGTCGCCGGCGTCAAAAACGAGACGCCGGTGGCGTTTCGTGAATTTTTCGCCGTTTCGTGAATTTTGCGCGAAATTCGCGAATTTTTCATCGAAGCTAAACGGCGCAAATTCGCCCATCACTAATGATGTATAACTTTTGGCACAGTGGGGTGGCCAAAAAGGGGTTACAAATGCATGGTTGCTAGGGTAATTTGGACACTAGCAACCATAGTGCTGAAATTGCAAACTGGAGAGCTGCTGAATAAAAAGCTAAATAACTCAAAAACCACAAATGATAAAATATGAAAACCAATTACAAATTGTCTCAGAATATTACTATCTACATCATACTAAAAGTTAATTTAAAGGTGAACAACCCCTTTAAACATCTCTTTAACTAATAAGCATATTCCAATGGTGACTGGCACCCATTAAAGGAGAACTAAACCCTAAAAATGAATAGGGCTAAACATGTCATGTTGTATATACTGAACTTATTTGCACCAGCCTAAAGTTTCAGCTTGTCAATAGCAGCAATGATCCAGGACTCACCACCAGCTAATATCCATGTATCTCTATCTCCAATGTACAGTATATCAAGATGGAACTAGAGTAAAGGAGTAAAGGCTGGTTTTGCTTCCAATAAGGAACATCTTACAATATCCCAGATTGATTCCCATGCCTTATACATGTGCCACAATGGCCCAGTCATCATTATACTATTTAGTTGTATGCTCTGTTCACATCATTCATAATATGCTGCTGATCAGTATAGATGGCTAGGCACTACGACCAGATTACCATGTAACAGACAAAGCTTTATTTGATGATAATACTCTGAATGGAGACATTTCTCCAGTGCCCTTGCACATTTCAAAATACTTTATCATTTTCATAAATCATGTACCATTTTGACAGTGAGCAAGTTTTGTTCCTGTTTCCGGATCTAGCACATATTTATAAACACAGGCAAAAAGATACATGCATAATAAAAAAAAAATTGGTATGCAAGTTAAGGTCATGGGGTTTCATCTTGATTAACTGCCATCCTGGCCAGCTTCTATGAATCATGAATAAAAATGTCCCTGTCGTGATAACAGCAGCGAGTTGTGTAAGCAGCAAAGACTGAGAGAAGTACTGTAGGCCTCAGGCAAAGCATGGCTGTTTTTGTTAGGGATGCACTGAACCCAGGATTCGGTTCAGGATTCGGCAAGGATTCTGCCTTTTTCAGCAGTATTTGGATTCCTTCTGCCCTGCCGAAATTAATCCAAATCCTAATTTGCATATGCAAATTAGGGGCAGGGAGGGAAATTGCGTGACTTTTTGTCACAAAACAAGGAAGTAATTTTTTTCCCTTCCCACCTCTAATTTGCATATGCAAATTAGGATTTGGATATGGTTCGGTATTCGGCTGAATCTTTCGCGAAGGATTCAGGGGTTCGGCCGAATCCAAAATAGTGGACTTGGTGCATCCCTAGTTTTTGTAGCTGTTTTAGGTCACTTGAGACCAGAAATTGGTCAGCCATTGTGCTCTAAGCTTGGTCAGGACCCAACTGGCACAGTGGGAACAGTTTTCAGTGAACCCAGGTACTTGAAGGTTTGCATAGCTGAGCTATTGTGTACCTGCCTGGAAGGAATAGTAGGAGGAAAGTGTGGAATCAGCAGAAGATATATTGGCCTGGGTATTTGGGGGTTACATTGAACACAGAGTGTGTCATAATCCCCCCCAAAACATTCGGTTGGTGTGTAGCATGATTTCAGATGGCAGAGTAATCTTAAATATGTTTTGTGTTTGAAAGCTTTACTCTCCAGTTCAGGGACATCTATGAGGACCTGCTGTAAGTCTGAAAACAGGCTGGTGTTTTAATGTATCCTCTGAATACCTGGTATTGCTTGCAATTTCAATATTGCCATAGAATAATCAAGGCTCTCCTACTGAATAGGAACAGTATTGAGATACTATTTGTTGTGGGACTTGTTATCCAGAATGCTCTGTTCCTGGGGTTTTCTGGATAACAGATCTTTTCTTAATTTGGATCTTCCTGCCTTAAGCCTACTACAAAATCTTGTAAACATTAAATAAACCCAATAGGCTGATTTTGCTTCCAATAAGGATTAATTATATCTTAGTTTGGATCAAGTTCAAGCTACTGTTTTATTATTACAGAGAAAAGGAAATAATTTTTTGGATTATTTGTATAAAATGAAGTCAATGGGAGATGGCCTTTTTGTAATTTGGAGTTTTCTGGATAACGGGTTTCAAGATAACGGATTCCATACCTGTACTGAATACTTAAGCTCATGAATAAGATTGACACAGCACAAATTGCTGTTACTTTGTCTGTCTATTCTGATTATTAATCAGTCTTACTGTAGCGGCTTCTGGAAGATATTGCTTGACTTGTGCTGTTTTGATCATTTATGATGATCTCTAAGCAGCAGCCCAGACCACACTGAGCATGTGCACAGTCTTAGTCTTGCAAAGATGTTTAACAAAGTTACAAGATGGTGACCCCCTGTGGCCAACTTTGAAAGCATAAATCATTTTTGTTTGATTAGGCTTGTGGTGCAGTAAGTTCATGTTTATGTTTAGTATACAAAATACAGCATTTCTAGCCTTATTCTAGACTTTACTTCCCCTTTAATATATAAAGGGGAGATGATTGCATATGATGATAGTATCCCTTTAACTTTCCTATTGCGGGTGTGTGTATGTTTGTGTAGCAGAGAGAGCACTGGGAAATAGTTGCTACCAATTTTCAGAGACCAGTGGAGCCATTTAAGGAAGCCTGTTCCTCCAGGAAGCACTTTCTATGGGAATAAAGCTCAGTTTAATGTGGAAATATTGCCAGCAGTACATATTTTGGAGAACACCAATCACCCGAATGTCAGAGGCCTCCTTGGCTTTCAATTCATCATTTCTGGGCATATCATTGTGGATTCTTTTTTTACTATAACACTTAACCCAGAGTTTACAAGAACTGCAGCTTCATCACTTTCCAGCCTCCTGAAGGGAACGGCGGCAGCAGACAAAATGCAGCATTAGTTTAGTATGTCTCATCATTTCACATGAGCTTTTCTACATCAATCACCGATGCACTGAACTGCCACCAAACCGGCCTTGTAATTTGGCTATATTAGTGCTCACAGTCAAGTGAAAAGAGTTCATTAATAGCACAGAATGTACATTGTTGCTTAGGACAAAGGGGCCCTTTTTCTGTCAGAATGACTGATCTGAAACTAGCAAACGACTTCTATAAATATATATATATGTGCTTAGCGAGCACTCATAGTAAGTGTCGCTAGTCTCACTTATTCAGAATGAAATCTTTTCATGTGACACCCCATGTCATTGTCAAGCAGGTATGTACATGTGTTTTATTCACAGCAGGGTTTTCCACAAACAGGGCACTTTTCGATTCACTCACAATATAAAAATTAACATTTTCATATTTTTTTTTGACACCAGAACAAAATGATCCACTGAATATCTCAGAAACCTACTTTTTTAACAGTGACTCGGCCTCTAGAAGGGAAAGTTAATTCCAGAAAATTGCAAATATTTAGCTCGCCACCACCCATTAGACTTCACATTTGCTCATAGGAGCATTTTGGGAGTGATATGCCTTCTCTTAAAGGAATTCTATCATGGGAAAACATTCTTTTTTTTTTTTACAAATCCGGCACTGAAATCTATTTTCCAAAAAAACAAACACATTTTTTATATCTCATTTTGAAATCTAACATTGGGCTAGACATGTTGTTTCCCAGGTGCCATCAGTCATGTGGTTTGTGCTATGATCAATCACTCTTTACTGCTGCACTGCAAGTTGGACTGATATCACCCACCTCCCCCCCCCCGGCAGCACATCAGCAGAACAATGGGAAGGTAACCAGATAAAACCTCCTGACACAATATAACAGCTCTCTGATAGATATGAGAATAGCACTCGGAGGTAAAAATCCAAGTCCCACTGTGACTCCTTCAGTTACATTGAGTAGGAGAAACAGTAGCTTATCTGAAAGCATTTTACATGATGAAAGCACAGGATCAGGTACAGTGAACGGAGGGCTGCCTACACACAAATATTACAACAAAAAATACAATTATGAGTTCAAGAATAACATTTTAAATGGAAAAATGAATTACTTGCAATGTACATAATGAAATTTAGTAATAAAACTATACCATGAAAATAAATACAGAATCCATTTAAAACTTTTCTCAGCTACTATGCTACAATCTATACATTTATATTGTTAGGGAAACTTATGGCAACACATACAGTACATTTGAATTATTTTTTGGTCTAAGTGCCAAGCTCTTGGACATCCAAAGCTACATAGACCTGTTAGTGTGTGCAAGCATGTGCATTAAACCAGCTAGTTACAGGCAGTAACCACTTATGGCCCATCAGAGAAGCTGCCATAAGTGACCCACCATCCTAAAATTGATGTGAATTATCCTATATTAGGGTCCACTTGATTCCCCACTACCCTGAAAGGCCAGTCCGACCCTGGTTACACACTTTGGCACACAAAAAAGATATATATACCCCCTTAAGGGTCTTCATCATGGGCACAAAATAAACAAAAAAAACAAAAAATCAAAAAGGCAGGCCTTTTTGATTTTTTGTTTATTTTGTGCCCATGATGAAGACCCTTAAGGTCGAAACACATTGGGCTTATTTTTGATTTTGATTATGTTTTGTGTATTTGCTTTGTTTACTTTTTTCTTCTTTTTTGTAATAAATTAATTTTGCTTTTCAAATCGGGTGTGCTATCCATTATCTGCAGGAGTCATATTTCTGAGCAGCAAGCCTCCTGAAAGGGGTAGTTCGCCTTTAAGGTAACATTTAGTAAATCATAAAATGGGCAATTCTAAGAAACTTTTCAATTGGTCTTCATTATTTTAATCATCATTTTAGTTTTTGAATGATTTGCTTTTTTCCAGCTTTCAAATGGGGGGTCAGCGATCCCATCTAAAAAAACAAATGCTCTGTAAGGCTACACATATATTGTTATTGCTACTTTTTATTACTCCCTATTCCATTCAGACCCTCTCCTATTCATATTCCAGTCTCTTATTCAAATCAATGCATGGTTGCTGGGGTAGTTTGAACCTGATTGCCGAATATGCAAAATGGAGAGCTGCTGAATAAAAAGCTAAATAACGCGAACCCGGTAAATAATAGAAAAGGAAAACCAATTGCAAATTGTCTCAGAATATCACTCTCTGGTTCGTACTAAAAGTTCATTTATTGGTGAGCAACCCTTTTAAAGTGTCATAAGAAAATATATACACACCCTCACCCTACATTTTCAGACATTCTCTTACTTAATTCAGGTGCCCCTTATAAACCCAGTAACTCAGTACAAAAAAAAATTCTGCAAATAAGGGAAAAAGGCCAATTACTTGTGTTTATTTAATGACCTTTCAATAAATATACAGTAGGTACCTTTACTTTTCAGTGTTGCCCTTTTCTTCTTGTACCTTCCCATCTTTAGGCCTCTGTTGATAGAGTAAAGCTTCCATAGACAGCACACGCAATAGAATTAATTTTTATTCATGAGGATCAAGCACATTCCATTTAGCCTCAGGAAGCAGAAGGCTGAGAACGATGGAAGTTGTAGTCCAACAGTATCTAGTGGCCTGCGGGTTGGATATAACTGGGTTAAACTCTTTGTATTAAAGCAAGCCTCATCCTCTTTATTACTTAGCCCTTCTCTTGCCTATGATTCCATCTCAGTGTGGCATTCTCTTTTATGAGTCCTGCTGCAGGAAACTGTCTTTCCTGCCCTCAATCATTTGCTGCTTATAACTCAATCTCCAGTGAAACATGTTTTGCTGTTCTGAAGCTGCTCTCTATAGGGCAAGCAATATGCACCCAAGGGAAGTGCAAAAAAAGCAGAGTCTTTGAAGGCCCATTGAATATCTCTATTGGATAACATTGTTTTGACCTCAGAAGATAAATCATTGCCACTTGTTATTTGCATTCACAGAAACAACTCCACGTTTTTTTCTTTTAATGTGGATAAATCCAGGTCTTTTATGTTATCTTCACGGAGAGATTTCTACCCGCCTTCAGCCAATTTTCCTCCGCCGAGCCAAAAAATGCTCTGCAGATTTCAGCAAATTGTTTTTTTTTTACCTATAAAAGAAATAAGATGCATCAAGGTCAGTTTTAATACAAACTGCGAAAATAGTTTTCCCACCCCGGGCTGCACTGGGGTACAGCGCCCACAATGCGGAGCCATGTCAATCACCGGCTGGAAATGTGCAACAGTAGTGATTCCGATCGTCATCAATCACAGAATAAAAAGTGCTTCAAGGACTTGGCAGAAAAGAAATGTGTGGTTTTTTTTTAAAGATATGTGTGGAATCTTTTTCACTCTTAGATGTTAAACCTGCAGCCATTAAGCTGTTATACTAAATCCCCCACCGTCCTCCTTCATTTTTAAATGCAATGGTAAAATTGTAGGTTTTATTCGTTATTTCCTATTAAAATAGAGATAAAGGTAAACGTACGCACAAGGCTGCTGATGCCCAGACTAAATTATTCCAAGGAATCTCCTGCTGCAGATACAGATGAAGCAAACTTTGTTTTTACTAGGGATGCATGAATCCTGGATTTGGGTTGGATTTGGCCAAATCGAAGTCTTTTTCACTAGGATCTAAGATCCTGGCAGACCATATCCAAACTTTGATTTTAGGTTACATGATTAAGGATTAATTTGTGATTAATTTGTTTCTTTCCCAATTCTGTTTGGTTTGGGAATCGGCCAAAAAGAGTTTGGGGCATCCCTAGTTTTTACATGACACAACGTACCATGGCAAACTGAAGTAGTATCCATTCCAATGTAATAATGATCTGTTTAAATGGATGAGAAAGGTGGAGGCATCTCAGACAACATCCTACATCACGTTTGCTCCATCTGTACTGTACTAGTCACGCATGTAGTCATTGTTCCATCTACAAGAAGAGTATGAAGATGGATTTTCACATGATTTTACCAAGGAGGGATACTGAGAAGGCAGTAACATTCAAACTAACATTCAAATAGATGTTCAGGGGATTCATTGGGTGGCTATACCCTGGGCACCCTGCCCTGCATATTTATATTACAAATATAAACCCACATCTTACTAGCAGTTATATGAAAATATAATGCCCACCTTACAGTTTTTTAAGCACCGTACCAATAGTGATGGGTGCATTAGTTTGCCTTGTTTCGCTGCGGAAATGACGCCCATAGACTTGTCTATGGGCATCGTACGTCAAAAAAAAGATGCACAGCAAAATTTTTTTGACACCCATAGTCTATAATGGGCGTCGACGACATTTTGCCGGCGGCAAATTTTTGGCGAAACGAAACTGGTCAAATTCGCCCATCTCTACTCCCCAACTCTATCGTTGTCTTAGCATAAAGGTCCAGTGGACCCCTTTTTTTTTGTTTTTCTTTTTTAACAAAAGTTTTTATTTAGTTCGATACAGTACATGAACATGGATTAAATACAAGTTTACTCAGTATATTCATGTAACACAGACATTATTACAGTGTTGTGATCAGTTTACAATAGCCTATGACATCTTTATACCATGTTTGTACCATTATTCCTTGTATGTACTACCTAAATTACTCTGCTACTAGATTTCCAATAAACCTAACTAAACTTAACTTTTGCACTGCTTCATTATGTTTGTATTGCACTCTACCTATGATGGGGAAGGGTCTGAGTGGGGCATGTTTATTCTCCTTCCTTGTATAGGTTATCCTTGGAATCATTAGGGTTGCTGCCTTGGTTCTAATTGTGACCATCGTGTGCGTCAATCCAAGGGGACCATATTTTTTCAAACTTTGCCAGTTTTTTTGTTTTTCTAAATGCAGAGTTGGGTGGGCAGCTGCCATTTTTTGGAGGCAACACATGTGATGTCTGGCTCCCTGGCAGTCATCTCTGAGCAGGAACGTGCACAATGGAGAAGATCAGACCCTGGCATTTTGAGGAGCTCCCTTGTTTCAAACCAGGGTGTAAAAGTGATAACCAACATTTCCGTGTAGGGGAAAGCCTTCAGTGAAACATATGATGCAGAGAGTAGTAGTTCAATCACATTCTCTTTATTGTCACTACCTTTAATTAAGCAGCAGCACATTGACAAGGCTCCATCTCCCAGATTTCCATGTGACACTTCCCGTAACTGCACACTGCCAGGGGGACACACACTCTCAGGCACCCCTCTTGGGCCTTGCTGGCTCTATCCGGATCAGCCTCTCCACTTAAGCCCTGGCTGGCGGGATTCCCACTGGGAACACTATGCCCACTAACTCCATAGCCATAGCTGCTCATGCTAATTACCTAGCTCTCTTACACTCCCTACAGTGAACTGTTATACTTACTAGGCTTTACCTAGGCTCAGTACCTCTTCTAGGAGATGACTCTACTGCTGCAGCTGAAGAGCCTATTGCTCATCTTCCTTCCCATGATGCATCTCTGATCTCACTTCCTGAATCCTTCCCTTTTATAACTTGCTATTCTCCATCCACTGGGGCCTCTCTCAACAATTATTTGGGAAGAAGGGGGTCAAAGTGCAGGAAGGGAGTAATAAGAGGTGAGTTTAGTTTTTTAGCCAATATTGTCACAATTGCCTTCAGACCATTCCAATTTCTACCTTGGTGCTTCTTGTGATTTCAGTAAATACTGCCTATAAAAGATGAACAGTCCCTGTTAATGGTAAAATGTAGCCCAACTGTTAGCATAGGATACACTACATTGTATATAGCTTCCAATAAGCAGAAAGGGCAGTGTGAGTATTTATTTATAGCTCATCAACGAATACTTGGTTGGGTGTAGCACATCCATTTGTTCAGTCTGACAATATTGCAGGAGGAAGTTTGGTGTGTGAAGGAGTAATCAGATTCCATCTGTAATCCCTCATAGGATCCCATTTTTATTGCAGCAATTACCTTATTACTGAGAAACAGAGCTCTGTCATGGGTCTTCAGATATGAAAACCCATTACGAGCCTGGAATTCGATTCTTTCCTTCAGCAAGTGGAAATCCAATCAAACAGTTCAAGGATGAAAGGTTTTCTTAACCAACTCCCTGTTGTGTTAAATGGGAAAATATATATGTCTGGAAAATGTACCGTACCATGCTCTCTAGACGCGATTAGGAGTGCTTTCTAAAAAGCTTACGCGCCGTCATGCTAAACCGACACTTTCAGGGGTTGGTGGGGGGAAACAGCTGATATCTAAATTTCTTATCCCTAAAAATATATCGGTGAGACAAAAATAATATTTAGTTCTGTTAGGGTTATTCTGTTAGGGATAGTAAGCTGAAGATAGAGTTAGTAAGCCCTTTAAAATGTTGATCTAAAATTAAAATGCCTTTTCTAATTTTCAAATGTTTAAGTAGAGAATAGCTCAATAATATTGTACGGTAGTGATGCATTGGTCAGAATTTAGGCACCCTAACCTGCCCCTTTTAAACCCAGGCCTGACCCGGACTGAGGTAGAGAAGGGACAGCAAAAAAGGTTCATAACTGGAACTCTCCATAGTAGAAAACACCACTTAGGTTTTCCAATAGCCTGTACATAGAGACATCACAATGCAATGCCCCTATTCACCTTTCCTGGTATTTTTGCAGTTGTATAAGAATATTTCAGGGAGAGTTTTCCTAACACAATGTACAAATGTATATTTTATCTCTATATGTACAATATATTAGCAAATGATCAACTTGAAGGATAAGTAAACCTTAAAAAAAAGATGTAAAATTGCAAAAATTGCATCAATTGTAAACATAGTAGAGGAGCAACACAAACATGAAAAAAGTACCTTGGAGTTACAATTAAAGGAGAAGGAAAGCTACCGAAGCAGTTTATTGCCAATAGATTAGCCACAATAGTGCAAGCTACACAACTTTATTTATTCTGCTTTACCATACCTGAGTAAACAGCTCTAGACCCATTCTCTGTTTGTTTAGGATAGCAACTGCCATATTAGCTTGCTGTGACATCACTTCCTGCCTGAGTCTCTCCCTGCTCACTTATAGCTCTGAGCTCAGATTACCGCAGTCAGGGGAGGAAGGGGGAGAGGGAAGCAAACTGAGCATGCTCAAGTCCTAGCCCTGGAGGTTTAAGATGAAAACAGAAAGTCTGATATAGAAACCCAGGTATACATAATAGAAGGAAAGAAATGTGATGTTTCTTTTGACAGAGGACTCAGAGCAGCATTATTTTGAGGGTTTACTGGTGTATTTATATAGATATTTCTGATAAAGCTTACTTAATTTTAACCTTTCCTTCTCCTTTAAGGGTTGTGATTGGCTATTTGGTAGCCACTATGTGGACTGTCAGTCTAAAAGAGGCTGTGTTTGGCAGTACACCTGGTTTTTATGCAACCAAAACCTGCGTCCAAGTCTGGAATTCAAAAATAAGCACCTGCTTTGAGGCCACTGGGAGCAACAGCCAATAGAATGTGAGCAACATGTTTAACGTGATACACTGGTCGGGAATCACTGCTTTAGAAGGAAAACAAATAAGCGTTCTGGCATTGCTATGTTCAGGAAGGAGATGGGAAGGGGTATCAGAAGCTCACGATCTCTTTCCTGGGCAGAGCATCAGAACACTTCTCTCTTTCTCTGCTGAAGGTATATCTCTATGACTGTCTTTGACTTTGGTGCTGTTGTTAAAAAACTTAATTATACTGGCAGTGAATAAAATTTTAACTCTGAGCCTGAAATTAATAATAATTAATATAAATTGCAAAAGTGCATAGGTTTACATATCCTTTAACAAGGTTGAACCTTCAAGGCTTTGGGTATAACAGAAAATGTTTTATTAACAATATTATCAGCAAATTATATTTTATTTCTATTTCATGAATGTTTTCTTAAAAACGGCTGACAAGTTACCGAATGAAGTGCCAAAAACATAGGAATACTCAAAATATGGGCAAGTAATCTTAATCCACAGTATAACCTGCTGTTAGTACAATGAATGTATGTAATGCCTTATAATTATTTTAACATTTTCATATCAGAAACTGAGAGGCAATGAAAAATAAAGTTCAGTAACTCTTGAGTAACTCACTGGTTCTGGTTAGCCCATGCTGCAATGTAAATTCTATTATGACCACTTTTATTTGAAACAGCTAAAATGAAGAACAGTGCAGATGATGGAAATACAGATGGAGCAAATTTTGGTACATGTATGAAACCTGTTACAGCTATGGGGTCCAATATCCGGAAACCTGTTATCCAGAAAGCTCAGAATTATGGAACGGCAATCTCCCATAGACCCAAATAATCCACATATTTAAAAATAATTTTGTTTTCCTCTGTAATAATAAAACCATACCTTTTACTGGATACAAACTAAGATATAATTAGTCCTTATTGGAAGCAAAACCAGCCTATTGGGTTTATTTCATGTTTACTAGTGATGGGCGAATTTATTCGGCAGGCGCGAATTCGCGGCGAATTTGCGCGTTTCGCCGCCAGCGAATAAATTTGCGAAACGCCCGCGAAAATTTGCGGCAAAAATTCGCCGGCGTCAAAATTTTTCAAAAACGAGACGCCGGTGCCGTTTCACGAATTTTTCGCCGTTTCGCGAATTTCACGCGAAATTCGCTAATTTTTCAGCGAAGCAAAACGGCACAAATTCGCCCATCACTAATGTTTACATGATTTTCTGGTAGATTTAAGGTGTGACAATCCAAATAAAAGGAAAGGGCACAGCAAAACATGGCACTTCCTCTTGGCAAAATGGCTAGATAAAGTCTGCTCCATCTATAGTAGGTCATCTAATAAACATCTGCCTTTTCACTAGTTAGGCCCGTCTATTGTTGGAGTTAAAATTGTTTAGGGGTTTCCTTTATATGAAATGTAAATATTAGCTTAAACAAAGACATGCTACTTATACCATATCAGTTATAGATTTCCTTGATTGCCGCTTGCTCTACCCCCCCCCCCCCCCACCTTGCCTGGGGGATGAGGTACAAGGATTCACTCTCTGTGTAAAATGCACAAAATAGGACCAATTCTTGCTCTGATGATTGTTTGGCTTTCTACCAGAATACAGTGCTGCCTGTATTGGACAGAGATTTATTCATAGGGTGGGTTGGAATGCCCCTAGTTTAAACGCTCTGGATGCAAGTGGTCTATGCATTACCAATAATTGGTGCAAAGTGTGTAATAATAAGAGAATACCATTTATTTGATCCAAACTAAGATATAATTAATCGTCATTGGAAGCAAAGCAATTCTACTGGGATGATTTTTTAGTAGACTTAAAGGAGGTCTAAACTCCCCATTGTGATAAGTCCCCATTAGCCCCCCTCCGCTGGCCCCCTCCCTGCCTCCCTCCTGAATTCTTTCCCCTATAGAAATAGTGACCGCACATGCAGAGTGAATGCAGCGGAGCTCGTGGGCACCATCTTCTTCTCTCAGATAATCTTTGTGAAGTGAGTGGCGCTTTGCTGTATGGACAATTGATGAAATTTTCAGGTTCGTGGCGAACTCTGCATGCGCCGAAAGAGACCGGAATTACCGAAGGGGAGAAAGAAGACGCGAAGATTACCGAAGAGAAGAAGATGGTGCCCATGAGCTCCACTGCATTCACTGTGCATGTGCGGTCACTATTTCTAGAGGAGAAAGAATTCAGGGGTAAGGCTGTGCAGGGGGAGGGGGGCCAATGGGGACTTATCACAATGGGGACTTTAGTTCTCCTTTAAGATATGAAGATCCAAATTATGGACAGATCTTTTATCTGGAAAACCCCAGGTCCCGGTCATTCTGGATAACAGGTCACATACCTGTATCACATGACCTCTATCTTGCAATGATGCAATACATATTAATAGTTTGTACTCATTAGCTATGAGAATGTAACTCTGAGTCCCCCATTGCACTATGGTTCCCTTAGATCTGCAGAGACTCCAGTGATTGCTGGGAGGCATGTGGTTACCTCCAGCCGGTGTATCAAAAGAAGCAAAACCAGGAAGTTTATCAGCAACAGTAATACAATTGCATTGCTCTTCTGAGCAATAATATTTGAATGTGGATTTGGTCTGGAATAAGGACCACTCTGTCCTCTCTCCTCTACCTAAAACCTAACCAGACTTTATTCCAAGCAATACTCCTAAGGATTCAGGAGAGCTGCCTGACAAGTACAACGCATGACCGGATATGTAAATTGGCGTACGAAACGGTAAGTTTGCATAATAAAATTATGCGACCCTTTAAAATACACGGAGCCAGATCTGATTAATTTCTGCTTGAAGACAACCTTACACCTGTCACCAGAAAATCCATAAAAAGCTTGAAGAATTATCATTGTCCTTCACCGGCTGTGCTGTCAGCTGAACAGTTTGCACAACACTGCAGTCGGCAGCAGGAATGGCTCCAGCCTCAAAAGCTGAATTATGATAGCATCTTTCCATTAGAGGATTTTGAAAACCATAAATAAAGATTAGCTGAGACAAACATATATTTCACCGTCAAATCCGCTGATCACTTTTTTTTTTTCATTGGGAGTAATTATATTGTCAGGGGATCCTGAGGACATCATAAGCTTAAAGACTTTGCTCCGAGACAAGGCAAATGAAGGCATCACACCATTGTTATTGCAAATTGGTATAGAATACAGGGCTGCGGAATACATAAGGCAGTAGAGCAGACACATTGCAAAGCAAATGTCAATTCATCTAGAAAGGCAACTTCTGGCTCACAACTGACTGCACTGAAGAGTTTCCACTCGTGTGGATGTTTAACCACCATAAGCTCTTGACATGGAACAATGGCATCTTAAACTCTTGCAGGTATTCTTCATCATGAATTAGTGGGACATTATTCATTTATTTGCCCGAGGGATATCTTCAAGGCCTTTTGCATACAAATCTTAGTCTTTAGTTTTCTATCAAGCTATAATGAATGCTAGAAATTATTTTTTTTTCACCTGTAGGTTGGCAAGAGACCAAGGTTACAGCTCAAAAGAAAACCAGAAAAAAAATCAGTGCTGTTGGGGTAAAATACACAGCTAGTGATGTTTCGCAAAATTTCACTGCAAAAATTATGCCCATAGACTTCAATGGGAGAAAAAAACTGTCAAAAAAAAAATTGTCGCTCGTCAAAAACATTTTGTCTCCCACGGACTTCAATGCATTTTGGCTAATTTTCACCGTTTCACTAATTTTCGGTGAGGCGAAATAGGTCGGGCAAATAAGATAAACTACGAACTTTCACCCAAGAGGGAGGTCTTTCCCATTTCTCCATTGATGTGTAGGTCTTTTACTGATAAATGGGAATAGTCCATAACAACTCCTTGTTACATAGTTAAATAGTTAATTTAGGTTGAAAAAAAGGCAACATTTAAACATAGCAGCCCTATTTATACACTCACACATATATAAACTATATGTACTTATATTTATTTATACCTATACTAAAATAACTATAGATCTTAAGATCTCAAAAGCCTTGGATATTATGTCTGTTCAAGAAGTCCTCCAAGTTACTTATAAATGCATTAATAGACTCACAACTCACCTTGAAGACCAGCTAGATTGTTGAGGGATATAGGCCAGATTAGTCCATAAGGACACAATCCAAAAGCCATTGCTAAATATATATCTTCAACTCTTCTAGAAGCTACTGGAAAATGCCTACAATTGGCCATACAAATGCTGATAAAAGCTGTTGAATCAGCCCCAGACCTGGACTGGCAATTGATGGGTTCTGACAAGAGTCTGCTGTAAAATGCCATAAACTGTCACTATCTAGTCTGCTGGTTGGAGGGCTGTTTCTGTACCTGAAAAGCCAGGGTCCATATTTAATTCCAGCTCAGACATAATCAGCCCCTCCAGTCTGAATTGGCAGCTTATTGGCCAATATATTGGGCCATATTGACCAATATCTGGGCAAATACCTATTGGGAAAGTTAGAAAATCCAGTGGGTTGACTACTGCATCAATTTGTTGTTCTGTTCCTCTTTGTCTCTCTAGGCCCCCATTATGGTCCAATCGTTTGTCTCAGGGGCTAAACAGTTGCATCATTCTGATTTGGAGTCCAATAATTTCTACATTGCACCCTCCAGATTGTAATAGTAACTTGACCAGTATATGAAGCCTTCCTGATTCATCCCTAACAGCCATGTTAAAAATCCATTTCATCAAGGACCAAACCGGTGTGTTGATGTGGTCCTCTTCTGATGTGTCTCCCTACTCCCATTTATGATTCAATCATTGCCCCTAGTGACAAAACAATCAGATCATTTGGCCCAGGTTGTCGGTTGCATGGAAGGCATGCTATATACCCTAAATTAGTCATGCCAAATGCCTTCTTCAAATCTATATGCCTATATCATAAGGAACACAAGCAATCACGTCCAAATATATTGTGCTGGTATTTCCTTCAGGTAAAAACTTCTAAAAATAAAAAAGAGACAAATAAATTTTGTAAGACCAGTGTGCTTTTTGTTAATAGAAACTCCTACTGTGACTAGGGGGGAAAACGATAAAAGCAGCCTCCCGATGCCCATTATTGTACAGATTGATTTTTCTATGATGAAAATAAATGCATGAGATAAGTATTCACCCATGAAAAAGGCAAAGGAGACTCCCATCAAAGGCTGTTAAATCATATTTGTGTATTCTTCGCATGGTACATTTGATTCTGTATCGAATGCTCTATGAAAACCTGATAAAGCAATATTCAGTAATTCATTTAGAATTAAAACTAAACGTTTAAAAATGTGGATTGCAGGAATAGTTCATAGATCAATTTATCCATTGATTTGCAGAGTCTCCAACCTCATCTATTTAACTGGAATTAGGGCGTTTAAGTATTTTAAATGACCTTTGCATGTATACATAATTTCTCCTGATCAATTCTTATCCTCCGGCATATATTAGAATGCTGAAATATTTATGTTTCTTTTTCTTTCCTTTTAACCCATCTGAGACTTTTTTGCAAGGCCTGTCTAGGGTCTGTCCTCGAATCCATATGTTGTGTGAACAGCCTTTGTATCTTTGTGCCACCCCCCCCCCTCCCCCTGTGCGCTCACCTTTTTGTGCCTGAGGGGTCCGGGGATCCAGGAGATGTGGCAGAGAGGGCCAGAGCATAATTGCGATCTCTGCGTTAGAAGAGCTGAATTTCCGTATTGAAAACCAGAAATTCAGGTCTTAAAGTACCAGGAGCGGCATTTTTGTTGCCCCTAGTACCTACTTCTCAGTTTGCCTCATTGGTGAAGCGCCCCTGGACCTATTCACAATGTTTTAGAGAGATTATGCATCATTCACATAATGTCTTGTCCCAGTGGAGCTTACAATATGGTCCTATCTTATCAAAAAACTATTTGCTTGGTATTTAAAAAAAAAACAGGAAGGTTTAATACGTGGAGCATTTTTTTGATGGTAGATGTCAGGATCAAAGTTATTGGTCTGTCCTCAAATCATCCTACATGCAAGGATCCCCCAACCACTGGCTCGGGAGCAACATGTTGCTCACCAACTCCTTGTATGTTGCTCCCAGTGGCCTCAAAGCAGGAGCTTATTTTTGAATTCTTGACTTGGAAGCAAGTGTTAGTTGCATAAAAACCAGATGTACTGCCAAACAGAGACTTCTGAAGGCTACCAGTTCACACAGGGGCTACCAAATAGCCAACCACAGCTCTTACTTGTCTCCCCTTGGAACTACATTCATTCTTGTGTAGTGATGGGCGAATTTGCGTCTCGTTTTTACGCGAATTTTCGCAGGCGTTTCGCAAATTTATTCGCTGGCGGCGAATCGCGCAAATTCGCTGCGAATTCGCGGCTGGCGAATAAATTCGCCCATCACTATTCTTGTGTTGCTTCCTGACTCTTTACATTTGAAAGTGTCTCATGGGTAAAAAAAAGGTTGGGAATCCCTACTTTAAGGTATATCTCTCCTGTCTCTGAACAAATCTTGCGCATAGGGTAAAATGAACACATTTACCAATAACACCAGTGTGGGGATAACAAGGAATAAAGGAGATATAAACATGAAAGACTAGCGATGGGCTAATTTGGGGCGTTTAGCTTTGCCGAAAAATGTGCGAATTTCCCGCGATATTCGTGAAAAGGCAATAAATTTGCAAAACGGCGACAGCATCTCGTTTTTGACGCCGGCAAAAAATGCACCGGCATCCAAAAAACGGACGTCTGTGGTTTGGGAATTTGCCGCATATTTGCGCATGGTGAATAAATTCGCCCATCACTATGAAAGACTAATTTCAAGGGAATCATGGAGATTTTAGCACCACAACTGCATCCACTATAACAATAATGTGATCAAAGTATTGCACCAGGTCTAGCACCAATAGCAACAAATCAGATATACAGTATGCTTTCAAACAGTTGACCGATAAATGCTGATTGGTTGCTGTTATTAATTAATCGAGCTTTGGACTATTCCATTACCCTGAAGACATTTTCAAAACTGGACGTAAGTCTCTGGAGCCCAGACAGTGGTCTTCTCTGCTGCTATACTTTGTTTGTATGCAAGTCTCATACCAGCTTTCTCTGAATCTGTGCCTAATAGGTTTTTATATACTGATTTTTGTGCAGTCCATTACTGTGTTTTTGATCAAGTGCAAGCGAAGCTCACCCAACTGAACTAAAGGATTTTGAGAATATGCTGAGCGCTCGAAATACACTGAACTCATAAAAGTGCATTATTTACCTCTATACACTGCAAATCCCTATTTCATTATTAAATCAGAGAGCTCGTGTTTGTGTTTCAGATACATCTCCTCAGTGTTACTCTGATTTTGTTTACTTTGGGAGAATAATCACAGAACACGTGCAGGTATATAAACGTACCATTCATAATCTCTTCCCTTCTACTTATTTAAATTAGAATAATTAAATTCAAACAATATGTTTGTTGCAACATATTTGTTGAAATATATTTTAGTCCATTATTAAATTAGGGGCTATTATTCTTTTTGAGAGACAGAAAATAAACAGAGTTTGTCCTAGTTCTGACATCCATGGAAACTCATGGGATGTTTAAAGTCTTTTTTAGTCTTTATTAAGACTATATTAAGTATCTGTACCTAGTTCAAAATGTAAAGTAGTGCAGCTGGTTGGTGGGCGCCATCTCACACTACTTTGTGTCCCCTCATTTACAATCACAAAGGCAGAGAATGAAGCCGGGTAATACAGGTTTGGGATGCATTTTCCAGAAATCTGTTATCCATAAGCCTCCACTTATGGGAAGACCATCTCCCATAGACTCCCATAGACATAGACTTTAACTTAATAATTTTGTTTTTATAAATGATTCCCCTTTTTCTCTGTGATAAACAGAACCTTGTACTTCATTCCAACTAAAATATGTTTATTGGAAGCAAAACCAGCCTATTGGGTTTAATTAATTTTGAAATTATGTTTTAATACACTTAGGGGCAGATTTATCAAGGGTACAATTTAATAATCAAATTTTTCAATTCAAATTTCGAGCTAATTTTAGTGTATTTCGGAATAGTCCAAATTCGATTTGAATTTGAAAAAAAAATTAAAGTTATCATATACCGTCTCTTTTAAAATTCAAATTCGGAAATTTGCCATCTAAAACCTGCCGAATTACTGTTTTAGCCACGGGGGACCTCCTAGAACCTATTTGGAGTCATTTAGTGGACTTATAAGTTTTTTTTTGTAAATACTTCAAATCGAATTTGATCGAATATGATCCGAATTTGATTTGAACAATCGAATACAGCCTATGTACTAGAAGTTAAAAAATTAGATTTTTTTAATAAATGTTGGTTGGTCTTTTTTTATTCGAATTTTGAGTTGATGGGAGTTTAAAAAAACTCCCATCACCTCGAAATTCGAACCTTGATAAGAGATGCAAATTACAGAACCCCTTATCCGAAAAACCCCAGGTCCAGAGCATTTTGAATAATAGTCCCCATACCTGCACACACAAACATCACTACAGTCACTTTAATTACTTACAAAATACAAAATATTCCCATTTACAAATCGTGTTGGATCCCTAGGGTAACTGGCTTCCAGTGCAACTATACTAGCTTCTTTGCACACTGTTTTTAAATTGGATATCTACCCAAAGAATCCAGCATCTTACCACCTGACAGTGTGTACACAGTGTGACCTCTATTTTCTATGTTACTCTCATTTAAATTCTTGTATCAACAATAGACTCTGCCCAATGTGCCGGTTTTCAGTTTCAATAAGCCTTAAAGACCTTTGTCCTCAGGACTTGGCTTTGCTCATAAACGGAGCAGACTTTTCTTCTGAGATTCAGTTGAGTCCCTTAATTATTCAAAGGGATTCGGCTGCACTCAAGCGCTGATGGATTTCTAATTCACAATGCTCGATTCTGAATATCCCCAAAAGAGCAGAGAGGGCAAGTAAATATATATTGAAGCACTTGGGCTGTCTGCTCGGCTGCTGTCCCTTTTAGTAGGAGATGAATCAACAACATGGGAAGCTGTTAGTGGCGGATACGACCACTACAAAATTTAAGGCCCTTCGATTCCATCATAAATGAAACACAGGGTCTTAAAGGCAATATCGTTCTGCACTGCCTATCTCTTAACTGCTTTAGTTTCATGCTTGTGTCCCAAGAGCAGGGAATTTACAGCGGCAGTATATTTCTATCGAGTCCAACTGCACTACTTAATCTAATTTCAGCTGACAATTTCGCCGTCGCCTTGCAAAGATTTTGGAGGACTTTGAGAGAGATGTTCGGCACTTAACTTCAATGGGAGGAATAATACGGCTTGTAAGGAACAGTTAAAGCAAAAGGTAAAATAAAAGAAGAGGAATAAAAAGAGTCATTGCATATACAGTAGGGTAAATTACCTGGAGATCACAGGGATATTTTACCTGCATTGCTATAATAATGCTGCTTGCCGTAACTGAGTAAAATTCATATTATCTTTCATATCTACAAAAGCTTTTTTTTCAGATCTGTCAAATCTTCAGCATTAGACTTCTCTATTTAAGCTCTATCCTAAGAATTCTTTAAAGACATGCATGAGAAGAATTATCCAATTAAAACATCCAACTTTTTTACCTCCCACAGCTTTTATCCGGCTTATTAATTCAGAAAGCCTTGGCGGTGACACTATAGGAAGCACCAGAGATCAAGGAAAGTCAAATGTTCAAACATCCGCAGTCATCAATTTCATTTTCAGAGAAGGCCACATTAAAATGGAATGGAAATGGACACAGGCAGATCAACCACTGCAGATTGTTGTTGTTGAACACTGCAGGTGGTATCATGTCCAAATGTCCATTTTGGAAATAAAATTTCATCTTGGGCTGCTCCAATCTAGTAATCCTTACTCAATCGCCAAACAGTAAGAATAATGGAGCTAACTGCATTAGAGAGATCCAAGCTAGGTGCTGATTTTTAATCTAACTATGGGCTATACGCCCATGTATTGGAGGTCGAATTTTTGTGGTATTAGAGCTTTTTGAAGCCATGAAAAAACTCTATTTCTCTAAAACCGCAATGCAATGAAAGTTATTAAGAGATCTGAATATAAAAAGTATGAACGGAAAAAAACCCTGAACCATGCTCTAAAAATAGGAGTTTTCCGGTTTATTACTAGAGACCCCCCCAAAAAAACACTAAGTCTGAATGGTTAACGAAAGGTCCAAGAGGATCAGCACAGCTCCGATTGAGTTTTATGGGAACTCGACATCTTTTACTTGGCAAAGTTTTTTATTCGAGTTTTTCGTGTTTTTTACTCTTAATAACTCTTGAATTTGTTTTAGAAATTTAAACAAACGCAGATTTTAAGAGAAAAAATTCGACTTGTGCGAAAAAGGAATTCCGAATACCAGTAAATCGGCCCCTTTTTGTAGGAATTTGGAGCTAAGTGGACTCTCCAATACACACGTCAAGAATAGCATAGACCCCTTTTCCCACATTTTACTTGGTATGAGTAGATTTACTCATACCAAGTAATACAAATAAAATCTCTCAGACCTAAAGGCACTCAAGATGATCCTAATCAACCACATAATTCTCCCTTTCATGTATATTCAGACACAAATAAACATGCTACAGAAATGAAACTCCAACGTTGTGAAATAGAGTTTCAGCTTGAAGTCAAGCTGGGGGTTAAAAAAAAGCAGAGAAATCATCACGGAAATACTTATATTACCAATAAAAAAAAATATGTGGAAAATAGGATATTCTAGAAAATAAATACTATAAACCTTGGAGCCATTCAATAATATCTTGCATTTATATAACACTTTTTGTTTAAATTGGATCCCAAGGCACCTTAGAGCAATGCATAGCAATCAACAGCCAGATAACAAGCAATTTAGATCACATTTTCTACTAAATATATATTAAAAATGCTCTATATTAAAAATACTAATTATATATATATATACTGTATATGTGTGTGTTTGTGTGTGTGTTAGTAAGAGAATTGCAACAGAAGAAAGGCATTAGTCATAAAATTTTGAATCCTACCCCATCTTTGCTGCAGAAGAAAAGCCCATTAGTTTTATGATTAAGACTATTTCAGGTGTGATTGTCATGAAGAATTTCAGGCTGTGATGGAGCAACAATCATTGTATAGGTATGGGACCTGTTATCCAAAATGCTGGGGACCTAGAGTTTCCAGATAACAGAACTTTCAGTAATTTGGATCTTGCCTACTAAAAAAACATTTAAATATTAAGAGGGTTATTTAATAAAACCCAAATTGATCTCACTTTTTTATTAAACAAAGCTCGTCCAAATTCCCATCCATGATTTCATCTTATTTATGATTAGAATAGCTTGGAAAAGTCGGGTTGGGAAAAAACTCGATAAATTCGAGTGAAAAAATTGCTAGATTTTTTTCAGATTATCACCCGAAAACCCCAAATTATTTGGAGTTTTGGGCTAAAACCAACACAGACCACAATATCTTTTAATTGGAATAGCGGCACCTGCCATTGACTTATATATGACCTCAACATGTTTGAGATGGTGGTTTTTCAGATTCTGGGTTTTTGCAGCATTGGGGTATATTAAATCTCGAAAAATTTGATTTGTTTTTTTCACGAGAAATTACAGATTTTGTCCCAAAAAGTCTGACCATAAAAAAATCAAGGTTTTATAAATAACCACCAAAATAAACCCAATAGGCTGGTTTTGCCTCCAATAAGCATTCATTTTATTTTGGTTTAGATCAAGTACAAGGTAGTTTTATGATTACAGAGGAAAAATAAAATGATTTTTTTAATTATTTGGATAAAATGGAGTCTATGGGAGATGGCCGTCCCGTAATTTGAAGCTTTCTGGATGACAGGTTTCTGCATAACAGAACAGATTCCTGTATTGATAGAACTATCCTATATACTAATCGAAGGCCTATCTATGTCCCGAGTGGCGGGGAGGCAGATGCGCACGCAACTTCGGTTAAGGAATGCGCGCGCAACTTCAGCCGAAAGACATAGATGCGGCCTTCGATTAGCAGATGCGCGCGCAAGAGTCGGACACTGCTGCGCTTACCTGCGGGATGTCATGTCAGGCCTAGGCGCTCTCTTCACAGGGAGAGTTCAATGAGCGAGCGCCCGCTCTCCTGTCGCTGTTTCCCGGCAGCTGTTCCCGATACACCCGGCTCCCAGCAGCGCGGCTTCATATACAGATCCGGTCACCCCCCAGCTCACATTCTCCGGACACGCCCACAATGACACCATAGCCCCTTATGGTATCCGCCCACCTATTCCATAATAAGCGCAAAACCCAGGACGGGTTAATACCCGGGACTTTTGCCTTTGGTTTTGATGCTCAACTGCAACTTCCACCAACTCCAGCAAAACCGCAGCTTCGCAATTAGTAGCCTAAGGCGCCACCTAGAAAAGACTTTCCCTGACAGATTGACCAATCGCAGCGCTGACTGACTTGCAGCTGTAGAACGCTGCTCGCTTATTGGGTAAGTGCTCACCTTGCGTCACGCTGACATGCGCCCGCCCCCTCCGGAGTCACGGTCCCTGAAGGGAGAGGCAGTTAAAGGGCCAATGGAATTTTCACCTGTGTAGTTTTCTGTCTCTCTGTGATGTAACAGTGATTATCAATGCTGCTATTGCTTTGCATGGAAACAATACCTGAAGTTGCCTTTGAGTGTAGGGGACAGAGCAGAGATCCTATATACTAATCGAAGGCCTATCTATGTTCCGAGTGGCGGGGAGGCAGATGCGCACGCAACTTCGGTTGCAACTTCGGTTAAGGAATGCGCGCGCAACTTCAGCCGAAAGACATAGATGCGGCCTTCGATTAGCAGATGCGCGCGCAACTTCAGCCGAAAGGTTAGGATCTAGGGAGGCAGATGCGCAGATGCGCGCGCAACTTCAGCCGAAAGGTTAGGATCTTGCGTACCTGCGTGGGTGGCACCGCGCTGCCCAATCAACACGCACCATTCAGGTCACAAGGGTCAAAGCAAACTAATCTGCCCACTGAACGTCTGTATATTCCATTGCGCCCTTTCTCCTCAGTTAAATCTCCTCAAGACTGTTCATACGGTGTGTTGTTCCTCACTACATCTCTCTGCTGAAGCCATCAGGGGCACCATTTGGAGATACAGATACTAAACTAGCACAACCACTGCCAGCAGCTACTCCACTGCCTCTGTCACACCAGTTAATAAACTGTCTGCCTCTGTCACCAGTACCGGCAGCTACTCCACAGTGTCCGACTCTTGCGCGCGCATCTGGTAATCGAAGGCTTCGGCTGAAGTTGCGCGCGCATCTGCTAATCGAAGGCCGCATCTATGTCTTTCGGCTGAAGTTGCGCGCGCATTCCTTAACCGAAGTTGCGTGCGCATCTGCCTCCCCGCCACTCGGGACATAGATAGGCCTTCGATTAGTATATAGGATAGTCATGCTGTTAAGAAACCTTAACACTAAGCAAGGTTTATGTAACGGTACACGGTTGGTTGTGAAGAGCATGAGACAAAATGTTATCAAGGCAGAAGTGCTTACAGGATCCCATAGCGGTGATACTGTTTTGATTCCCAGAATTGACCTTACCAGTTCTGACCACGAATTACCTTTTAAACTTAAACGACGACAATTCTCCGTTAAGGCTGCATTTGCCATGACAATCAACAAATCACAAGGACAAACATTGGATAAAGTCGGCATTTACCTATCTGAGCCTGTGTTTGGTCATGGTCAACTTTATGTTGCATTTTCAAGAGTGCAGCGTTCATCTGATGTTAAAGTCAAGATTTTAAATACAGCTCACCAGGGAGAACTCATTCAAGGACAGGAGAACATTTTCACAAAAAATGTTGTTTATAAAGAAATTTTTCAGTAACACTTTACTACCAATAAACTCAAAATTTAAAAATTCTAATAGCAGATAGGTAATAACAAGCAATAGGCACAGATTCACTCTACATCCCCACAAATTAGCGTCGTCAGTTGCTGCCTGGGAATGCAGAGTGAATCAGCACCCATCGCATATGGCTGCCTCACTGTTGTTAGCATTCTTTCATTAACGATTCTTTAGAGAATCGGGGGTTTACTGGTAGTTCAGAATAGTATGTGCCTCTACTGCTAACAAACACCTGCCAGAAAGCAAAATAATCTACATCCAGTGGACGTCTGCATAGTCTACTTTGTTGATAGTTCCTTCATTGAGCCATGATCAACTAGTTGTTGAGTGCTTCCAATCAAAACAGCAATTACTTATATATAAGATGCAAGAGGCAGTGGCTCAAGTCTATGGAATAACATAGTAGGTTTGGCAACCTAAATGAGTTCTTTGCAATGCGGGTGGTAAGAAATTATATCAAAAATGTGATTCCTGCACTTCTGGTTTGCACTGAATCTGCCAAAACTAAACTTTACTTGCAGATACTAAGAGAGCTTGAAATATAGGAGAAAGGCAAAGCATGTTTTGCTACCAATGATATCATTACAACTGCTAGGAACTAATACAAATGTAAAGAAATTCTGTAGGCTACATTCCCTGCAATGATATGATGGGGGCAGGCTAAACTGGTGGGGGATATAGAACATTAAAAAACTAAAATATTCTGTGTCAGAATTGCAATTGCACAGAGATAGGGCCAAAAGATGAAATACTTCCCTCTGCAGTTGTTATTTTACCAAGGCACCAAAATGTCCATTTAATAACAGGAATTTATAGGAATAATAATGGTGAATTTCTCAAACAGGCTGCTGCAAAGACTTTTCTATTGAATAATGAAATGCCCACTTTCCTAATATAGCAAGCCCAGAGTTGGATATAAAGGTATTATGGATCATTTATGAGCACATGGGGTAGTGCAAAAATAGACTCCAAATTGTTTCCCTCCAACTACAACTACAACTCCAAAGGTGCTTGTCTCCTTACAAGCTTCTCTATGCTTGTGCTTGCACTACAGTACATTGCCTGTGTCCATTTTACTGCATTAGGTTCTTATGTTTTATTAGTTACTTACTTTCAATGCAATGAATATAGAAGCACAGATGAAGAAAGTTAACAATGAATAGGTGAAATATGTCAACTCTGCAATGAAAAAGATGCCTTCTGGAGAGGAATCTGTACCAATAGAAGTCACTAGATGAATGGATAGATTAACTGATGACTGTTTTGTACATGAGACAGTGAAACATTATTCAACTCTAGTGGGTGATCGAGTGCTCATCGATGTATCTGCCACCTTGTTGTGGGGTCCAGAGTGAATGATGGGCATCAGAGGTCTTGAAATCAAGAACTCTTTGTCATAGAGTAATAGGCATGGCCTCTTTAGTCAAATGATTAAGTTAATGGAAAAAATATGCACTATGCAAGTAGTTTTTCCCAATTCATAATGCCTCATTCCCCAGCAGAAATAGAAATTGTGCTTTACTTAGTTTATACCTGAGAATATTTTGTGCAGTGAAACCTATGGCACCAAAATATTCCAACTGCAAGGTTGTTTTAAAAATTAACTATAAACCTAAATAACTGTCTAATGATGATACAAGGCTTGGCACAGTCTAATTATCAATACCATGTCTAGAAAGTTCTTATTAGGAGCCTCCATTGTAAATACCAGTAACATTCATCAGGGTGATTTACAGTTGAAGGGGTCCCAACCTTTTTTATCCGCACTCAAATGTAAAAACTTTTGGGAAGACACAAGAGTGAAAAATATATTTGTGGATGCCAAATAAGGGCTGTGATAGGCTAATTGGTAGCCCCATGTGGACTGCTAGCCTAAAGAAAGTTCTATTGGAGTAAATTTTAGTCTTTATCCCTCCAAAGCCAGAAATTTCAAAACGGGCATTTAATATGAGACCACGGATGCAACATCAATGAAAGTGGAGAGCAATATGTTGCTCATAAGTCACTGGTTCGGGATCACTGAGTTAGAAAGTCAAATCCACACACCTATTATTGTAAAGTTGGTAAATTAAAAGAAACTGCAACCACATAATTGCCACAATTTTGTATAATTTGTGCAAGGGGATAGTATTTAAATGCCATAGGGCTGGGGGCCCCAACTTTTTTTAACCTGTGAGCAACATTCAGATGTAAAAAGAGTTGGGGAGCAACACAAGCATCAAAAATGTTCCTAGGTGCTACAAAATAAGTGCTGTGATTGGCCATTTGGTAGCCTCTATGTAGACTGGCAGCCTTCAGGAGGCTTTGTTTGGCAGTATACCTGGTTTTTATGAAACCAAAGTTTGCCACTAAACCAGGAATTCAAAAATAAGCAACTACTCTGAGGCCATTGGGAGCAACATCCAAAGGGATTGGTGAGCAGCATGTTGCTCCTGTGCCACTAGTTGGGGACCATTGCCATACGGGGCCAGCTCCTCTTAATTGGTGGTCTTATTTTCTGTCGTATATCTCTGATGAATGAATCCCTTTAGATCATAGAACCATTTTTTTTCTCTACTGCTAACCCTGCCACTAGCATTAATGTTTACTACCAAATAATGTTTCACATTTGTTTTAAAGACATGTTGTACACTGCTTTTTATGTGACCTGTTTTTGTTTCCCTAGGCGATTCCCTGCTGGATCCATCACATTGTAGGCTATTCATAGATCCACTCCTACACTGTAACAGCTCCCTCACAGCTGGATCTCCCTCATGTAAAACCCACCATAGACAAAAGCTGCTGGCCAATCTGAGGATGTGCTAAGCATAACTAGAAGCAGGAAGCACAAAATGGCTAAATAATAGGATTTCCATGAAATTGGTAAAGCCCAGGTGCCATTCCAAGCTTTACCACAGTGTTGGACTGGGCCGGCGGGACACCGGGAAAAAACCCGGTGGGCCCCAGGCTCTTGTGGGCCCCGCCGGCCCAGATCCGCTACTTAATTTGGCTGCGCGACCCCACTTTGTCGGGGGTCGCGGTAGAATAGAGGATCTGCGCATGCGCACAAAGGTATTGCTGCGCGCGTGCGCACAAATGCGGCGCCGCGCGCATGCGCACTGCATCCAATGAAGCAGCAGCGGGGGCCGGAGCGGGCCCTGGGGCAATAGCCCCGGTGGGCCCAAAGCCCTCCAGTCCGACCCTGCTTTACCACCATATAAACACAAATGTCCACCAAGAAACATTACTGTTTATTAAAATGTCCTTTGCAGTTCCTGTTAAATGTCCTTTCATTCTTCCACTTGATGTCTGATTTGACTAAATCTAAGGGTTTTCCGCAACCATCATTATTTATCTGTGCTTCCCTTATTTGTTTTCCTATTTTCTTAAAGCTGCCATTTGAAAAATTTGACTCTTTAATGATCTACTTGTCAATATTTTAAACGATGGATCACTGGCCCTCGTTTCAAGGAAATCATTTTGTCAATATTGATTTTCCCTTTTTCTTAGAACTGGCAGAAACTTGGAGATTAGGGCTGAGCAGACTTACTGCTAATGCTTTGCAGTAATTGTTGTATACAATTATGAAAAGTCAACTTATTCCGTGGGCGTAGGAGGTCAAGATTTCACAGAATGTAGAATTGAACAACCGTGTATGCTTCAAAAAAATATATTATAATATGATACAGGTATGGGACCTGTTATCCAGAATGCTCAGCACCTGGGGTTTGCCGGATAACAGATCTTTCCATAATTTTGGTCTTCATGCCTTAAGTCTACTAGAAATTCATTTAAACATTAAATAAACCCAATAGGCTGGTTTTGCTTCCAATAAGGATTAATTACAGTATATCTTAGTTGGGATCAAGTACAAGCTACTGTTTTATTATTACAGAGAAAAAGGAAATCATTTTTAAAAAATTTGGATTATTTGGATAAAATGGAGTCTATAGGAGGCAGCCATTCCGTAATTCGGAGCTTTCTGGATATCGGGTTTCCGAATAAGGGATCCTATACCTGTATATATATAATATAGAGAGAGAGAGAGAGAGAGATAGAGAGAGAGAGAGGTGAGTGTGGGGGTAACTCAGCAAAATGAGAAAGGAAAGGGTCCAATAGGACAGTCAATAGAGTGAGGCCATGGATAGGTGGAGGATTCAATGCAGCAGAGGTGCAGAGGTGCAGAGATGGAAAATGCACTAGAGAATGGTTGTAGGCAAAACCCATAGAAAGCTTGCAGGTCTGGACTGGGATTCAAAACAGGTCCTGGCATTTCAGGTACACAAGGGCCCAAATATTCCTCCACCAGCCCACTAAATAGTGACTGTCTATGGCATTTTACAGCAGCACCTCTGGCATTTGCCAGAACCCACAGATTGCCAGTCCAGTGCATACATTACAAAATATTCAAGCAGGCCAACTACATCAAAGTCATCCCTGGTCTGGGATGACCCAGACTTTCATCTACTAATTCATTATACATTATTCAATTTATTAAACACTAATTTCAATTAAAAAAAAAAACGACGGAAGTGGGAGACTGGGACTTTGGAAAGTAGTAGGAAAGAAGCCCAAAGTAGCGAGCCTGAAAGGTGGAGCAATGGGGCACATGACTGGGGGGAGAGTTTATACAGTGGTATGGGAGTATGGTATTATGGGTTTTGTAGTGTTAAGGGAAGTAAAAGGGGGTGGGGCTTATCCTTGATATAGGGGGCTCCCCAGCGCGGGAAAACACAGTACTGTTTTAGGCAGCAGAAGTAAACGCCCGCCCTCCCGCCCGGTGAGATAGGTGGGGGGGGGATACGGTAGTTGGACTGTCGCAGCAAGGCATAATGGGGCTCCTCTACGGGGTAGCCAAAAAGGGGGCTGCAAGGTAAAGGGAGGTTGATTGGATAGGCCTGGGGCAAGGCAAAGGGGGGCAAGGAGGCAACGTAAGTGTGGAAACAGGGAAAGGAGTATCAGCCTTAGGCTAGGTAATGGGTTTGGACCAAGAACGGTCGGGATGTTATGGTAAACAAGGTTAAAGGTTATGTGCAGCCTTCAGCGGCTAGTATTTTGATACAAAATGTAAAAGTGTTATACAGTATGATGTTTTATGCTGGTATGTTTATTGGTAATTAAAATGAATAAATAAGGTTAATGGTTTAATAAACAAGCTGCGGCCTTTTTCACCAAAATATTCTGTGTGGATATGCATTATTTGGGGTGGGTTGTTGTCGGGGATGGTCTATGAATCGAAGCCTACTCTAGTCATGATTTTTTTCTACAGAAAATTATTTTTAGGAAAAAAGTCAGTAGGTTTACTCTCTCCTGCTTATCTTCCCACCGTCTCTGAGCTGTATCCAAAGTATCACCATCACACCCAATCGCAGGGGAAGCCACGAGGGGAACACACACACAGCAGGGTCCCTTCACAAAAGTGATTAACCTGTGACATGTTTGTATATATGTGTGATTGACTTCAACAACAGTGCAATAATAAATGGTGTTACACTATTTTGGATTTGTATCTCTCTCCATTGGAGTACAAGAGCGGACCTAGGGGTATATTTATCAAAGAGTGAAGTTAGAGATCTCCACACTCTGCAGAGTGAAATACTACCACCCTCCATTCATTTCTATGGGATTTTTAAAGACGTATGTATCAAAGGGTGAAAGTTTACCATTTGATAAATACGCCTTTAAAATCCCATAGAAATGAATGGAGGGTGGTAGTATTTCACTCTGCAGAGTGTGGAGATCTCTAACTTCACTCTTTGATAAATATACCCCCTAGAGGGAGAGTGAGATCTGCTAATACTACTGGGCAATATAACAAATGTTCGTCTTATAAGTAGGAAATTTAGTCAAATCGTGGTGGTAACTGATTGGATGTAAAGAACCAACTGCATGTATCACTACTACAAACTGAAAGTTTAAAGGGGAAGTACAACTGAAAGAACATCTTCCAACACCGGATGCTTTCACAATATCTAAACATGCTGCTCTAGTTTGGTTTTCTGCTTTCTCTATTGCCATAGGCGCTGATCATACATACAATTTTCTGGATGTTTTTTTCTATGTTTTGTCTATTGGACAACCTAGCTCTACTGTTCTGACTCCTTTAGTACCATCTGTACTTGATGCTTTTACATACAGTATCAATTCTTGCTATGTTTAAAAGTTAAAATGCAAGAACCACTGCATTTAACATATCAATCTATTTCTGACCTTCACCTCTCTTCTCCTTCCATATAAGCCCTTACACAACTGCAGGCTTCTCTTCTGACCTTCACTTCTCTTCTCCTTCCATATAAGCCCTTTAACGACTGCAGGATTTTCTGAAATGTGTGACTGTCTCTGACATTCCCAGGCATAACCTTTACCATGCACCCTTTCCTCCAAACTTTTAAACACCCCCTAATGTCCAACTGGTATAATGAATCCTATTTGATGCAGTATCAGAAGCCAACATGCCATAAAGAATTATCGCCATTTCCAACAGCCTTAATTGTCAATTGTGAAACTGTAAATGCGTGTGACCCTTGTGTTTGTTATAAGAAGTACCGTCTTATTAATATTATTGTAAAAACTTTAATAAAACTTTAATAAAAAAGTGCTCTATAAGTAAATGCCAGTAATGATTTGTGTTCACTCTAGTACCAGAACAGAGGGAAAAAAACAATATTCACCCTAAAAGTAAAATCAGAATTAAAGTGACTTAATATTAAGCAGATTATTTCTCTATAAACAAGGAGATTTTTTCTCCATTTCAAGTGAGTTATACTAATATACCACAACTTAAAAACATATACAAGGCAGTCATTCAAAATGCAAGAGACACGGCTCTTGTCCTCAGCTGAAGGACATATAACTTACAAATGAAACAGATAAAGACTCCCCTGTGCAGACAATGGTTGACATAAATGAACATCAATGCAGATAATACTGGGATTTATGTACATTAAAAGACAATCTATCAAGCCAATTGTTTGTATTTTATGTAAGGTCTTTGGTTAAATGGTAGCAAGTATCCTCATATTAGGACAAGATGACTTAACTAATGCTGATCTATGTTTCTGATTAAAGAGACTGTCCCATTATGGTCTTCTGGTTAATATGGTGGTGTTCTGAAGCTGTCTTCATCTTTTTAGCTTATTGCATTTATTAAAGATCATTTATTGGGGGTTTACAATACTTACTAAAAACCATATTAGCAATTGTGCAATGTAAAGTTAACTGGTAAAAAAACTCTGGCGTAATAAACTGTCATTCATTTATAGATAATTATGGTACAAAGCAGTTTACATACCTGCTTTTTCATTAGAACTTAACTAAATTTCCAGGAAAGTAAATAATTTGACCACACCATGACCATCTCTCTATCTCCCCCACACCATCTCTCTAATTCTCTCATATCACCACCACAACCATCTCTCTAGCTCCCTCACACCATCTCCATCACCATCTCTTCAGCTACCCCACACCATCTCTCCTATTCTCTCATACCGCCACCATAACCATCTCTCTAGCTCCCCCACACCATCTCAATCCCCATCTCTCTAGCTCCCCCACACCATCTCAATCACCATCTCTATAGCTCCCCCACACAAGCTCCATCACCATCTTTAAAGGGGCATATTTATCAAAGAGTGAAGTTAGAGATCACCACAGTCCACTAGAGTGAAATTCCGCCACTCTGCATTCATTTCTATGGGATTTTCAAAAGAGTATTTATCCATGGGAGAGTTCACCCTTCGATAAAAATGCCTTCAATTCTATAGAAATGAATGGGTAGTGGTGGAAATTTCACTCTAGTGGATTTTGGTGATCTCTAACTCTCTCTCTTTTATTTATCAAAAGCTCTTTAGTATATATGCCCCTAATTCTCTCATACCACCGCCATGACCATCTCTCTAGATTCCCCACACTATCACCATCTTTCTAGCTACCCCACAACATCTCCATCACCATCTCTCTAGCTCCCCCATACCATCTCAATCACCAACTCTCTAGCTCCCTTACACCATTTCCATCACCAAATCTCTAACTTTACCACACCATCTCTCTAGCTCCCCAAAACATCTCTATAGCCACGTCTCTAGCTATCCCACACCATTTCCATCACTATCTCTCTAGCTCCATCACACCATTTCCATCACCATCTCTCTAGCTTCCCACAGCAACTCCATCACCATCTCTCCAGTATCTTATACCACTGCCATCACCTTCTCTCTAGCTTCCTCATACCATCTCTCTAGACCGCCCCCCCAAGAAATTGTTGACACAAGTAGGAAAAATTAAGAAAAGTTCATATACTATACAGTACATCATATGATAAAGGTGGATCCAGGAGACCACAGAACAAGCTAATGAATGTTCAACGCCCATTAACCTCTGAACTGAACGAGGAATGTGTACTACCAAACAGAAAAATCTGCAAAGGCTCAGACTACAAAGAAATGCACAAAAGCACTGCATGGTGTATTTATAAAGCTATACTTTATATGGCTTTATAGAAAAGGACTCATACAATGCCCCATGAAAGAAATTGACAAAACGTATCTAACTATAAAAAAATGTTTACTGAAATTACTCTGTACAGAATTCTTTTATGACAGATAACAAGCTTAAACAGCAGGAACAGAACACAAAAAAGTGAACCCCCCTCCTGCAACTCTTAAACTTGATAAATGCACAGTCATTTAGGGATATAGTTAAATGAACCACCCTGGCTATGCAACAAAAGCATCCAGGATAGGAATGCTATACAGTCCCTTCTGAACAACAAGGTATAACTCTAAAGGATGTGACAGTCCTAATCAATACTTCTGAATATATTACAAAGACAGTTTTGAACCAGGGCCATTATGACAAACTAGACAATGAAACCACTAGGACCTTCATCCAACAGCTCAAACTCTTAATCCCAGACACATAGACAAAATACTCGTTGGTTCTGATACAATAGACCACAACAAATGGCACCTTCTATAAGCTTCGTAACCTTAACACATAACTACCTGGTCATGACATAGTAACACATATTGAATACAAGTATGCTAACCTATTTATGGTAAGACTCGAGAAGGACTTCCTCAAGTGCTTTCCAACTCTATCACCTTAGATTTCTTCCTTTCCACAGATCATATTCTTAACATTTGGTAAACCAACAAACAAATCATCATACCTTACTGATGACAGCTTCCATCCTAATCCCAACACAGCACTCCAGGCATCCCCATTGCACAGTATATAACTTTTTCGTAAATTTCGATAAATCACATGGACCCTACAAGTCATGCAGGGGTCACATTGCAGGATCAAAACAATGACAATCAGTGAACAGTGTCCCGGGCTAGAAGAAGAGCCCCACCTCTGGGTAACAGCCAAGCAACTAGAGTCATTAGTGGGGTGCCTGACAACTTGACACCTCCCAGTGAGTTAGGGTTTATTTATCAAAGGTCGAATTTTAGAGTAATGTGAATTTTTTCCAACTGTAATAAATTCGTTTATCGAAATCGAAGGATTTAGCGCAAATGCTACGATCGTACGATCAAAGGATTATTCCTTCGATCGAACGATTAAATCCTTCGAATCGAACGTTTCGAAGGATTTAAATCCAACGATCGAAAAAAGTTAGGCAAGCCTATGGGGACCTTCCCCATAGGCTAACATTGAGTTCGGTAGCTTTTAGATGGCGAACTAGGGGGTCGAAGTTTTTTCTTAAAGAGACAGTACTTCGATTATCAAATGGTCGAATAGTTGTACGATTTTTACTTCGAATCCTTCGATTCGTAGTCGTAGTCATAGTCGAAGATCGAAGTAGCCCATTCGATGGTCGAAGTAGCCCAAAAAATACTTCGAAATTCGAAGTTTTTTTACTTCGAATCCTTCACTCAAATTTAGTGAATCGGCCCCTTAAAAAATCACAAATTTTTCGGAATTTATCAAATCCCGTGGATGGAAACTTCTGAATCAGAAAATCCGGCATCTCAGACCTGTCGAGGTTGCATATAAGTCAATGGGAGAAGTCCCAATGATTTTTTGATGTGTGCTGGGTTTCGTGCAATAATCAGAAGTTTTTGGGCAAAAATCTGAGTTTTCAAGTGAAAAATCTGAAAAAAATTGCGAAAATTGGATAAGAAATTAGCAAAAATTTCCCGCAAAGCAAATTTTTGGGAAAATTTAATAATAAATAATCGTAAAAAACCTGAGCAGATTTGATCTGAGTTTGTAGCAGAAAATATTAAGATAAATTCGGACTTTGATAAACAACCCCCTAAAAGTTATCTCAAAGGCGAACAACTCCTTTCAAGGAAAAAAAAACAAATATTTCTGATCATCTAAAAACAAAAAATCAAATGATTGGTATTTGAAAAGGACTTGGAATGTTGAACTGCTGAGTTTCCATATAAAATACTGTCTTCCCACTGAACATATTAAATCTGCTGCATCTATAAATGGGTTTTGTCACACCTGAGTGATGATAACTTGCTTTCAGTCGCACTCGTTTCTAATCACCTTTACCTGGCATTGAATAGGCCAAGGTCTGTTGAGTTTGCTGGCTTTAATAAAGCTGTGCTATAATAATAATAATAATAAACCCAATGGCCACTCTTGTAAGCCAGAGAGGGAGAGAGAGAGATAATGTATATTTGTGAATGCAAGTGAGCAGGAGCCTGGTCTGAATGATTCCAGCCGGCAGGAGCCTTGCTCTGCATAGATCAGCATGTGTACAGATGTGCGTGTTGCTGTTTATATCAAAAAGCCGTAGATTGCACCTTTCAAAATTCCATTTGGAAAGGACAGAAAAACAGCACTCGAAAAGTCAGGAAAATTTAATTTATCACACTATTAAGTTAAGGGATTGAAAAATCACCTTGCTTCCAAGTTGCCAACTTTGATCTTTTCAAATTGGTTGGAAATGCGCTGCCCTCGGTAGAAAATGAAGCATGTCTCTATGCATGCGAAGGAGGGGGGTCAGAATCGAACCTCCGGCTATTCGCTGCCATCTCAGCTTTGCTGAATAGAATAAACTGCAGAGACTGTAAGGTTTTAAGCAGCACCAACAAGCCACTCTCTCCAAATATATTAGATCTGAGGCTGGGCTCATGTTTTGTATATAAAACTAGCGAATTGCTCCTAGAAGACATAAGATATTAACCTCTTCACTGCTGCTCAGTGATTAGCTGAGTTGTGTAATTATGTAACAACTCTCCTATTTAGAAGCACTTAGTTGCTGCTGAGGATTGAGTGTGCCCGGTCCTGCCATCTTTTCACTGGAAAAGTTTTCCATTCCTACAGGTGTAAGGGCAGGACATTGGGTATTTATACTAGTGATTCCCCTTTATGATGCACATCTGACATTCACGTCATTATGCTCTTTCGTGGTCACTCCTTACACATAATACAAGCCTTCAACACAAGTATAAAACAACACTAGCATTAGTTGAAGACTTTGAAGAGAGTGTTTGTATGATGATGAGGCAGCAGGACTTGGGTAATGGTGTCGCAGCAGGTCACGCACAACAGCATAGAAGAGTGATTTAGGCAGCACTCATTTCAGAGACTAAATTTGTGTAATTGCAGACGTCTCTAGATAGCACACTTAGGGGCAGATGTATCAAGGGTCGAATTTCGAGGGGTTAAATCAATCGAAATTCGACTGGGGAATAGAATGGAATAGGCAATTCGGGCGAATTTACGCACCGGCGAATAGTCGAATGCGTGAATATTCGCCCGGCGAATAGTCGCACGATCGAATATTCGATCGAAGGATTTTCATTCGATCGAATGATCGATCGAATGCCTTTTTATTAGATCAAAAACATAGAAAACAAGCCTATGGGACTTTCCCATAGGCTTTTAAAGCAATTCGGTAGGTTTTAGGTGGCGAAGTAGGCAGTGGAAGTATTTTTAAAAGAGACAGTACTTCGACTATCGAATGGGCGAATAGTCGCAGCGTTTTTGAGCTCGATCTATTCGAATCATTCTACTCAGGCGAATTTACGCCAATTCTATAGTCGAGGAGCACAAAAAACTACTCGAAATTCAAGTATTTTTCCTTCTATTCCTTCACTCGAACTTAGTGAATGGGCCCCTTAGAGTAAGCACTCAGCAGGACTTGGCTAATCACACTTAGAGGCTGCACTAAGCAGGACTTGACTAGTAGTCTCACCTCATCTCTCAATCGGCCACATACAACAGCAACATTTTCCCCATTACTAATCTTGGATAGCATTCCAGCTGTACCTCTTGCTGCAAGTAAGGAAAACACTGTTGTAAAATGTCATTGGTTCTATGTGACCGTCATACTTCTCAAGTAAGCCTCAGCGTGATACATTCATGTTGAAAGATGTTAATGTCCCCAAGCCCAAAAAAAGAAAGATGCTTGTGGGTTACAGGTCCCCAGACGGAGGAGTCCCTAATGTACTCCCAGGACGGTTGCCCCTGTGACCCAGTTTTGGCTTGTATGTTTTACCACAGTGGTGTAAACACAGTTTTATTTCACAGCGGTGAAGTGATTTATGAAACACCAGCCAGCCCCGCAGGCACAACACTGGCAAAGCAGTTTTTAATGCTCTCTCTTTAGTTAAATGTAGGCCAAGGGTAGATATCCTCCATAAGAAAGGATGACTGGAGTTATAGAATGAAATGTTGCAGGCTGTATACTTAGATAAGTCCATGAGCCCACCTTAAAGTGGATGTTTTGTTAGTATAGTCAAGAGATGATTTCAGGTCTTAGGGGCAGATTTATCAAGGGTTGAGGTGAATTCGAGGGAATTTTCGAAGTAAATAAATTCGAAATTTAAAGTAATTTTTTGGATACTTCGACCGTCGAATAGGATAGTACGACATTGACTTCGAAATCAATTTGAAGTAAAATCGTTCGAATTTTCGACCATTCGATAATCGAAGTACTGTCTCTTGAAAAAAACTTCGATTTCAATACTTTGCCAAATTAAACCTGCCGAAGTGCTATGTTAGCCTATGGGGACCTTCTAGAGCATTTTTCTACGTTTTTGGAAGTCGGAGTAAAATCATTAGATCAATCGCTGAAATCCTTCGAATCGTTCGATTCCAAGGATTTAATCATTCGATCGAAAGATTTTACTTTGACCGCAGGATACCCAAATTCGATGAAAAAAACTTCGACTTCGACATTCGAAATTCAACCCTTGATAAATTTGCCAATAAATGTTTTTTTTTTCTTACCCCCCACCCACCTTTGTTTTTTTTTTTATTCCTGTTCATTTATCATCTAATGAAGGCATTTACCTATTCTAGCTCTTCATTTGCCCCATACCCTTTCCAGTAACTTCTATCCCCATGCTATATTTTCCTTCCTTTCATATAACTGTCAATGCATTTTGCACCCGGGGCCTCTGTCTACTGTGGCTAGTCTCCTATCTCCTGTCAACCTTAAATCATAAAACAATACTGACCGCTGCTTAAGGGGCTCAATGGATAAGCAGGTGTAGCCCAGAAACTACTGTATAATATTACATTGTATGATGACTTTCAACATAGTCCAACTCTGCTACATTTCTGAATAGGTTACAGAGCCAGAGAGAAAACTAACAGACAACAAGATGGACCAGTACAAGGTGGTTTCCTTGGAAAGCAAAATAAATAATACAAGGGTGTGCAAGTACATAGGGCATGTCAGATCCAGGAAGTACAACCCTCCTCTACTCAAGCCACCCAGCACAGACAGCAGTGCAATAGACACAAAGAGGGTCCACCCTTACTTGAAAGGCTTCAAACTGTAAAGCATTTGGCTTTGAATGAGAATAAATGATAGGGCATGTTGAGATATCTGATGGATTTCAGAACTTTGGGGGTTTATAATCTAAAGGCATCAAATGCATTTTGTCCCCATTGTGGACTCATGCACTTTGGTACACGGCACTTCTGTATATAGTTGCTTAGATCAGTGATCCCCAACCAGTAGCTCTTGAGCAACATGCTGCTCACCAACCACTGAATGTTGCTCCCAGTGGTCTTAAAGGAACAGTTCAGGATTAAAATAAAAACTGGGTAAAAAGATAAACTGTGCAAAATAAAAAATGTTTCTTATATAGTTAGTGTGCCAAAAATGTAATGTATAAAGGCTGTAGTGCCTGGATGTCTAATATAACAGAACAGAACTGTACTTCCTGCTTTTCAGCTCTCTAACTCTGAGTTAGTCAGCGAATTGAAGGGGGGCCACATGGGACATAACTGTTCAGTGAGTTTGCAATTGATCCTCAGCATGCAGCTCGGATTTAAAAGCAACAGTAATGGCCCATTTGGCCCTCCCTCAAGTCACTGATTGGCTACTGCCTGGTAACCAATCAGCAGAAACCAAGAGAGCTGAAAAGCAGTAAGTAGTATTCTGTTATGTTATGTTAGACATCCAGTCAATTCAGCCTTTATAGATGACATTTTTGGTTAACTAACTACCGGAATATTAGGAACATTTTTTATTTGGCGTAGCCTATCTATTTACCCAGTTTCTATATTTATATTGAATAATTCCTTTAAAGCAGGTGCTTATTTTTGAATTCCTTGCTTGGAGGCAAGTTTTGGTTGCATAAAAGCCACATATACTAAAAACAGAGCCTACCAGATCACAACCCATATTTGGCACCCCAGGAACTTTTTTGCATGCTTATGTTGCTCCCCAACTTGGGGACCCCTGACTTACTCCCTGCTATTGACGCTCTGCTGTTCCAGTTATTTAATATAGCTGGGCTACCTCTTATTCTATATCTTGCCGAACAACACCTCCATTCCTCATTTGCTGCTTTTCCCAAAAAACTCATAACATTGAAATAAAATGATTTCTATGCAAATAGGATGCATGGTCATTGTGCCAATGCATGGGGATATAAGGGCATGTGCACAGAGGAAGCTTCTCTGCTGGGATAATGTATTTACATGTACAGATATATGTACATTAATAATGCTTCAGGTTTTGGTGGGGCTGTCTGCACACTGCTTATGTTTACTTTATATGCCAAATTGCTGCATTAAAGTGAAAATGTCTTCACCTGAACCAAGATTTGAATGTTCCGTTTCTGTTTCATAGCTGACAGCATACCATTTTTTTGCACTTATTTTGCTGAATATTTTCCCCCTTGGGCTCTTTATTTACCTGTCTATTCTTGTTTATTATTATGATAAGAAGCTGACATATGGCTGATCAGAGTATTTTTTAAAAACCTTCTTTGTGTCTTCCTGTGGACGGAATGATAGGAGACCAGCTGGGCTTTAATAAGGAATGGCTCTGAAGTTATTCATATGATTAGACAGTATCTCTGCTTACCTAAACATTACTACAGGTAGGGGACCTGTTATTTAGAATGCTCGGGACCTGGGGTTTTCCAGATAAGGGGACTTTCCATACATTTTCGTACTAAAAAATCATTTTAATGTTAACCCATAAAGTATTGCTTTGCCTTCAATAAGGATTCATTGGGGCAGATTTACTAAAGGGCAAAGTGGCCGTTTTTAGCGAAAATCCACCAGAAATCTCATCCGCAGGGACATTGTCAATTTACTAACAGGAGTAGAGGACAATTCACCCACAAAATAGACCATCGCTAGTGCAGTTTAGCGCCCTATCGCCAGACGTTACTCCACAAATTCACTAAAGTGCAAATTTTACATAACGTTACCCCTTTCTCCAGAGTTTCCTTTGCCACCTTAGACCTGGCGAACTGATAAAATGAAGCTACATTCTCCTCAATGTTGTGCCAGTGACATCATATCCTGTATGCTGAAAATGCTGGCTTTTTTCATATTTTAAAGTGGGGTTGCCTTGAAAAGTTCTAACTAATATAGATGTTTGTGTTAAAATGTTTTTAACCAATTTGAGGGGCATTCCACATTTGTTTTAGGGTGGGCTCATGTCTAGGACATTAGAGGATCTCTTTTGTCTTTATTTTGCTTCCTTGGACATATGTAATAATAAGTGACCATTTCAAGCATTTGCACCATCTCTAATAAAAACATATATATGACCTATATGAACCCGCCCTATTCAAATTGACCTAAGTGTAAGAGAACTAACGAAATTTCGCTAGGCAGAATTGAACACTAGTGAAAAATCACTATGAAAAGTCTTGCGCTGACGAATTTTCACAACTTCGACTTTTAGTGAATTAGCGTAATGGTAACGACGAAGTGGCACGAACTGTGGCCCTTTAGTGAATTTGCCCCATTATGTCTCAATTGGGATCTAATACAAATTACTGTTTTATTATTAAAGAGAGAAAAAAAAATCATTATTGAATTATGTGAATGTGAATTATTTGATTTTGATTAAAATGAAGTCTATGGAAGATGGCCACCCCGTAAGATATAAATAACAATATATTGGGCAATTTATTTCCACAGGTACGTTTGTCGATTACTGTTTATATCAATTTGATAAGAAATTAGATAAAAAGAATAAGAAGCCAGAGTAAAGATTTACATTACAAGATTATTTGCTAGAAATGAATCCCATCCCAATAATGCTCTTACTGAAATATATAAAGATCTCTATAATTATACTAGGGCTGCTGTCTGTCTCTATAAATAATGAGGCAGTCTGAAAATGTCTTTAATTCCCTGCAAGCAGCGCAGTTTCACTTTAAAGGGCATGTAAGTCTAAAATAGAATAAGGCTAGAAATGCTGTATTTTGTATACTAAATATAAACATGAACTTACTGCACCACAAGCCTAATCAAACAAATAATTTATGCTTTCAAAGTTGGCTACAGGGGGTCACCATCTTGTAACATTGTTAAACATCTTTGCAAGACTAAGACTGTGCACATGCTCAGTGTGGTCTGGGCTGCTTAGGGATCGCAAACAAAGCTGCTTGAGTTCTGCATGGCTGGGAAGTAAGGTGGGGGCTCCCCCTGCTGTTCATAAGTATGATTGTTTCCCTGCTCAGCAGTTAGGGACCGTCTGACAATTCCAATTCACAGCAGTAAATGAAGGGAGAATTTCACTGCATACAGTCAGGTTTTTTATAAAAACTGTACACATTTTTTAATTAAAGTATATTGGAGATAGGTTTCTTTTTCGTTAAAGAAAATAAAAATGGGATTTTATTTTTTTTGCCTTTACATGCCCTTTACGAGCAGATATGCAGGATGATGGCGCCTCTCATCTTGTTACATTCTCGCAACCTCTGTTCCACTTTCTTTCCTTTACAAGAATCTGGATTCTTTTGGGAGAACCCCCTCTGGGATCAGCATACTACCAAAGTACATATTTGTTATTATTATTCTTGGCATTTTCATTGTCTCCTTTCGAGTTCATATATTTTTCTGCTTCAGCAGAGTTCTGTTTGTGTGTACAATTTCCTGCCACTATTTGATATCATGTTTTTATTGGCAGTAAATGGATGGATTTTATTTGCTTAGCAGCTTACACTGTACTATATCTCCATCAGCTTCAACTGCCACTGCACCCCCAATACAACTGCCTCCCATGAAATGTGACATTTGCATGGCAGCCTTGCGGGATTTCTACCAGCCATCATTTAAAGGAAAAAAAGAAAATAAAACTATATTTTCTAATCTCTCTCTATATATTTATTTATATTTTTGGCTATATTGGCACAGTATTTTATTTATGATGACCCTTCTCTGTCCGATAAGCCCTTGCAAAGGAAGGGGTCAGATGCGGCTGACTTATAACTCCCAAGACACACAGGGGTATATTTATCAAAGAGTGAAGTTAGAGATCGCCACAGTCTTCTAGAGTGAAATTCCACCAATCTCCATTCATTTCTATGGGATTTTGAAAGGCGTATTTATCAAAGGATTAACTTTCACCCATTGATAAATGCTCTTTTAAAAATCCCATAGAAATGAATGGGGAGTGGCAGAATTTCACTCTAGAAGACTGTGGCGGTCTCTAACTTCACTCCTTGATAAATATACCCCCTAGTGTTTAACAAAATGTTTGGCACCAGTGGCAACTAAGAATTTATTAAAGAGGTAGCAGCTAGTGATGGGCGAATTTGCGCTGTTTCGCTTCGCCGAAAAATTCGCGAATTTCGCGCGAAATTTGCGAAACGGCGAAAAATTTGCGAAACGGCGCCGGCGTCTCGTTTTTGACGCCGGTGCTCGTTTTTGACGCCGGCACCCGTTTTTCCGACGCCGTCGCCCGTTTTTGACACCGGCGTCCGTTTTTCTAAAAAAAAAATTTTGACGCCGGCGAATTTTTTCCGTGAATTTTCGCGGGAGTTTCGCGAATTTATTCGCTGGCGGCGAATCGCGCAAATTCGCCGCGAATTCGCGCCTGGCGAATAAATTCGCCCATCACTAGTAGCAGCAAATACCTAAATATTCAATCTATGTGGTTACGGTGGCACAACATGCACCAAGTTTTCTTTGGGGGATTACTCATACACCAAAAATGTTTCTCCCAGTGTCTCAGGCTGCCGTCAAGGATGCTCCAAGAGATTACACACAGGATTCCCTATTACCCACTAGGTGAGAACCTCTTGGGGAAATCCCACACTCCACATCGTCCTCTCTATAGCTACCCTGTCTATCCAACAACTGTAAAGTGTTCTTATACAGCTATACAGTATGTAATGTTCTAATACAGCTATACAGTATGTAATGTTTTAATACAGCTATACAGTATGTAATGTTCTAATACAGCTATACAGTATGTAATGTTCTAATACAGCTATACAGTATGTAACCTCGTTCACAAGGCCCCTTTCCCCAACTTCATGGGGAGGGGGCAATATAACAATATTCAAGCCTTCAAGTTCATGCATTCTGCTACTAAATCCATGTGAGAGTTCCTAATCTCATGCATGGTTTCTTCATTCTAATACCTCAGCTTCCTGATGATTGGGTTTTTCCCCCTCACAAAAAGTCTGACAGATTTTAGGTGCCAAGCTCTTTATTTATTTATATTTTTAAAAAGCCACTCGGGAAAAGAAAAGGGCACAGACCTTCTTGCTGGAACCTTGTGCTCCAGGCTCCACAGCAACATTCATTCCCTCGCAAAGTGGAAGTCCACAGAAGTAGAACACATGGTCACTCCCCTTTTTAAAGACTCGGGAGAGCTGTCATCCCTGGCCAATTAGAAAAACTTGAAAAAATAAACCGGGAAAGGGTATCAGTTTCCCTATTTGCAAACAGGCCCTGTTCTATGTTTGATTTGTCTTTCTGGGTTTACAGAAAAAAAAGGTTTGCAATACCCTCCTACAGATTTATTACATATAGTGACTAAATTGTCTACCCATTATGCGTCATAGGCAGTGATAAACAAAAAATTTGCGAAAATGCATTAAGTCAATGGGAGTTTTTTCTTATGGCGACTTTTTTGTCCAAATGCATTAACGTCAATGGGCATTTTCTGTAATGGGACTTTTTTGTCCAAATGCATTAAAGTCAATAAACGTTTTTTCTTATGGCGACTTTTTTGTCCAAATGCATTAAATTCAATGTGCATTTTCTATAATTTGACTTTTTTGTCCGAATGTATTAAAGTCAATTAACGTTTTTTCTTATGCCGACTTTTTTGTCCAAATGCATTAAAGTCAATAGGCGTTTTTTGTCATGGCGACTTTTATTTCTCGACGGCATTTATGTCTCGGCAGCTTTTTTGTTACCATGAGGTATGCAGAATACTCATTTATGGTTGGTTGTTATAAGCTATTTTTATTTCTGGGGCATCAGGTTTTGTGAGAATACCGTCATGCTGTTTTTTTCACTAAGGAACTGAACATTATTTCTTCTAGTAATGCTCTGTTGGATAATTCTCTCTTTTCTTTATATGCTGCTTCTGTGGAGTCATTCAGTTGTTTGTATTTGTAAATAGGTGTTTGGATATTTGCAGAACCCTGTTTTTTGATTGCTGGGTAGTGATGGGCAAATTTGCGCCGTTTCGCCGAAAAATTCGCAAATTTCCAGCGAAATTTGCGAAATGTCTAAAAATTCGCGAAACGGCACCGGCGTCTCGTTTTTGACGCCGGCATCTGTTTTTTGGATGCTGGCGTCCGTTTTTTTTTTACACCAGTGAATTTTCGCCAGCGAATTATCACTGCCGTTTCACGAATTTATTAGCCGGCGGCGAATCGTGCAAATTCGCGCCTGGCGGATAAATTCACCCATCACTATTGCTGGGAGGAAATTGTCCCATTCACAAATTTAGGATAATTTTTAGAAAGTACTATTCTAGACCCATAAGGTCCCCATAGATGCAAAGATTTTTCTTCCCGAACGACCGATTTTAGCGAAGTCCGACCAATCGTTTGAAATTATCGTGCAGTTAGAGGGATTCGAAAGATCGGACATCTGTCCGAAAATTGATCTGCCAGGTTAAAAAATCTTTATCGGCCACTGTGCAATCTATCTATGTTTGCAGGGACAAGCAGGCAGCTCCCCTTTGTTTTCCTGGCCAATAGTCTTTTTAGTTGATGGACAATTTGTATGATCGTTCCGAGATAACCGTGGTCTCACGATGAGGATCGGATCTTTTAAAAATCTCAACATCTATGGCCAGCTTTACTGTAGAACTGAAACAGAGTACTGGGCAGACTATTTTGAATGAGATATATTGATTGCCTCACTTCCTTTTTCTTCTACAATATCACAATTGACAGACACTCTATCTCTAGAGCTACAAAAAGTTTGCAAAGAATGAATGTATTTATTGCAGTCGGATAAACGAGTATGTCTCTATTGAAGTTATGGTGATCAATAAACCCACAACTTCTAACACAGAATCTCAATTGTTTATTTTTCTCTCGGACAGCGATGATCAGAATCTTTTTTTCCTTCTTTGCAGTGTTGGGTAACACATCCAGTCTGACTTATTGTCTTAAAAGGATATTTGACCATGAAATACTGAGCATTGTAACCGTATCTTAGGTGCAGTGGTTTTGTCCTTGTCATTCTAACAATACTTTATTAAGTGGACCTGAGGTCAAGTGACTTATTTGTCATTATAAGTCGTAATATTTATGTAATATCAGAACATTTTAGAAACAATTACACTGGTTGGTTGTATGGATTTTTTTAGATGTGTTACCAAGACCATAGACGTTTCCCAGCATTTTTACTGACAATTATCCAAAAAGAAAAATATTTAAAAAAAATAAATTACATATTAGGTAGCTGAAAGATAATGATTGTTATAAACCTATACGTATTTATATCCAGATTAATTATCGAATAGACCGAACTTTAATATAATTATTTAAACATTAGTACAGTTTTAACATGTATTTTTTAATACAGTTATAAAATAAAAATAATCTCTGTACTATATTTAATATATTACAGTATTTCAAATTAAACATATCAGTAAAGGTAATGCTGGGATGCTGTTCAGTCATTACTGAATAGGCTTTGAGCTTGTTGAATAGCTAAACTGAATCATTCCTAATTGGTTAAATACTAATTATATTCTTGTTAAATTCTTAGATATAAATAAGCTTTTTTTTATGAACATGGAGTGGGCGAGCTTGAGTTTAATGAGGTGCACTTATGCACAGAGCTGCCACTACATCATCATCTTTAGGGCTCACCCAATCCCTACTTAGAGATGATCCACCAACCTGCTTGTCTTAACTAATTTTTACTTCAGGTTCAACCTCAACTGGTGTGTGTGTGATACTAATGAACAGTCATTGGCCTCTCATAGGCAGCCCACACCCCCCTCACATCTTGAAGCTTCAGAGAACCCAGGGGGAATCAGAATCTCCCTGCTTCTTTTGCACCTCCAGCCTCTCTGGATTCTACTGCTCCTTTGGCTCCTCTATCAACTCCACCACCTGAGGCAAGGTTTAGGCCCATGAGATGATTGTGAAGTATTTGCTACTATGACGAAGAACTAAAATTGTTTAACATTTTTACTATATGTATAATAACTTGTTTATGAAATTACACTTTTTCCATCTTCTAGTAGTTTTTAGGTAAATATGCCTTTTTTGAAGATCAGAAACATATAACAATACAAATACTTGCCATATATATCTATAGCCTACCCTCAGTAATTTAATACAATTAATCCATAGTGCCACTCCAACTGGAGTTTTGTTAATAATCACATTTGTATTATTTTATACTCTTAAAGGAACACCAGAAAAAGAAAAGTTGGTGAGGCTAAGCCAGGAGTTCAGGTTGGTGGGCGAATCTCTCCCGTTTCACTTCACTAAAAAATAATTTCCCGCAAAATTCGCGAAAAATTGTGAAATCAGAAAATTCATGAAAAATTAGTGGAACTCGAACATTTTCATGAAAAATTTGTGAAATTTGAAAGTTTTCACGAAAAAATCGAGCACTTTTGAAAGTTTTCATAAAAAAATCAAGCAATTCAAACGTTTCACAAAAAAATCAAGCAATTCAAAGCTTTTCACGAAAAAATCTAGCATTTTGAACGGGAGATTCACAAATGTATTCGCCGGCGCCGAAATGTGGGAATTTGCAGCGAATGTTTTGTAATCTATTTCTCTAACCAATGCATGCTTGATTTTGTCTTTTGACTTTTTTTTTATTTGTATCATTTTAGGTTCAGTGGACCATCCCACACTGTGGGTGTTAGCAACCTTGATAGCAGCGATAGCAGCATTTTTTTTTATTGTAATTGAATTATTTAGTGCATTATTATGTGAAATTAAGAACAACTGCATCCATGTATTAAACTTCTGTACATTGGAACAGTAACACAAGACAAAATACGTTCATAACCTTCAGTAATGTTTCATACCATGACCACTTTATTTGCAATGCTTTATTGGTATATACCAGTGATCCCCAACCAGTAGCTTGTGAGCAACATGTTGCTCTCCAACCCCTTGGATGTTGCTCCCAGTGGTCTCAAAGCAGGTGTTTATTTTTGAATTGCAGGTTTGGAGGCAAGTTTTGGTTGTGTAAAAAACAGGTGTACTGCCAAACAGAGCCTCAATCTAGGCTGACAATCTACATAGGGGCTACCAAGTGGCCAATCACAGCACAGAACATTTTTCATGCTAGTGTTGCTCCCCAACTCCTTTTACTTCTGAATGTTGCTCACTGGTTTGAAAAGGTTGGGGATCCCAGGTATATACCATTACAAGGTGCACCTTCTGTCTCTACTGCATTTCAGAAATTACATCCAGCACCATATCCAATGCAGAGACGGGGAATACTATTTCAAATTAATTTAATAATCTGATAATCACCGGCACCGAAAAGCAAGTCTAGATTAGAAGTTCCTGCTTACTGCTCACAATTGCGCACCGCCCCGAACCCCACGATTAGAAGGTGACCCAGTCTCTGCTTAAATACACTTTTGAATAATACACGGTAGAAAGCTTTCTTGCCAGATAGGTGCTTTGACTCGGGTAAAGCCGCCTGAGTCCGTCGCCAAGTAAAAACGGTATCAATTGTAGTCAGTCTTTTTGACAACGCCCTCCGGACCTCACAGGAAAAAGCCACTGAAGTCAGGATTCCTCTCTGAAGAGGGTAGCATGAGCCCTCACACCCTTCAACCTGCCTATACGTTTGCTTTCTCTGTTTACATTGTGAAGGCATAGGTTTCCTAAAATGAATACACGGCAGAAAAGCATAAGAGACCCATTCAAAAGTGTCAACATTTCCTGCCACCCCACAAATGCTGCTAATCACCAAACAGCAACATTCATTGACCATGAATGTATGTAATAATGTGATAATAGGGGTTAGGGAAGATTTAATGGTCCCTTTATTGTTCAAATTCATTTCCATACCACATATGTTATCAAATTAGTATTGAATTACATTAGGTAGTCTGCTATTTAAACCATGTACATTGTGTCTAGAGCCAAACAAAGGAACTGACATATTATGCCTAATCTTAATGTATATAGATTTTATTATTGTATCAAATTTTATTTTGAGGTAGGATGTGTGTGTCTTTATCAGGCCATTCATGGGTCTATAAAAGCTTCCAAATCGGTCCCTCTGCAGCCTACCTCAGCCAGTAGCTTATTGGCCATTGTATTGGGCCACATTAATCTCCTGATGGATTGCAGGAACAATTTGCAAGTTGTACATTGAGCTACTAAGGTAATGAGCTTTATAAAGTCTGTGTAGATACTGCCCTGGTTTGAATCAAACTTAGGAACAAGGAATCCTAAGAACCAGGAGTCAACAAGGCAGGAGTCTTCTGAGTTCAGATTCAGTATGTTGATTGGTCAGACTGGAGCCATGCACACCAATTCTTGATTTATCCCCAAATCTTTCTTCATCTTCATAAAACATGGCAAGGCAAGACAGACTTATATTGTAAGGACATCATTGAGTGTTTGTTCTTGAGAGAACGTGTTTATGGTAGAAGTTTGGACTCTTTTATTTGAACATTTGCCAGCAGAAGTCAGGGTTAAACTATATTACAAAAAAAAAAAACAGCATTTCTCAGAAAGGAGTGCCACATGCTCTAGTTGTTTTCTTGTTTCAATTATTTTGTTTGGAATCTTTGAATGACATTTGAAAATATCAATACCCTGCTGCCTGCTAGCAAAATTAATTTTGAGCTGTATGTCGATACTTGAAAATTTTTTGAACACTAATCCATGCCTTTTATTTTCATAAGAAAATCAATTGAGGAAAATAGCCATCAGTTTGAATGTAGCCTTTTCAAAGAGATGCAGGCAAAGTAAACCCTGCCTTATATGCTCTCAGTTTGCTTCCTCCTCTTGACTCTTCTTTTTCATATATATGTGTAACAAACAAGGGAAAGTTGTGCTCACCACTAATTTTTAAAAACATTAGGCGGGGGTGCAATGAGGGTGTGACCACAAAATACATATAGACAAATACAAGATTCCTCTGCACTCAACCCATTATCAATATATTTAAGACAGAGACATTTTGTGCATACTGCTAGTGAAAAATGCCTTACCCTTTAAACAAAACAGGGATTGTTTGTCCATATATTGCAATATATTTAAGCTGGCCAACTACGTCAAAGTCATCCCATATCTGGCCAGTCCTATGCTTAGTTTTCATCTGATTCAGCAGTATGCACAATATGTCTCTGTCTTAAATATATTGATAATGGGTTGAGTGCAGAGGAATCTTGTATTTTTCCATATATATATATATATATATATATATATATATATATATATATATATATATATATATATATATATATATATATAACAACAACAAACAAAAGACAAACAAAAGATAGCTTAAAAACAAACAAAAGACAGGTTGAATGGTTTCACTCTAGTTCCTAAACTGGCTGGTTGCTGGTCATAGAGGGGCGTTCTTCACTAGCTAGTACTAGTGATGGGTAAATAAATTGTGAATTTCTGCATTTCACTGCAAGCCAAAACTGTGCACTATTTGGGTATCTCATCGCTGGGCCAGCTCCTTGTCTCTTATTACTCTTCTTGTGTCACCTGGTCTGTGCCCACCTCAAAAACTTCCATGATCATGTTTCTAGAGCATATGTCAACCCTTCCCCCTTTTTATAGGCAATCCTGGCTTGGTTATTGATTTTGACTGAGTAACCTGCTCTTATGATTTGACTTTGACCTGGCCTGCCCCTGATATGCTGCTCTCTGGTCCAGTCAGTATTCACACTGCTTTGTATCTTCAAGCCATTAGGACACTGCTCATACTCCTTGAAATTACAGTTTATATAGGAACAATCTGGGACTCATCTGCTACTGCACCTCTGGTCTCCTCAGTGGTGTTTCTCAGTGTAAATACAAAGATTGGGATAATGACCCATCAGTTCACAATATAAACAAGCTGAAAATTCCCTGCAATTTTCTTTGCTGCTACTCGCCTACAAGTTTACACTGGAACTGTATACTCCTAGAACATCATAGCTAACTGTTTTTCCAAGCCATTCTTTGATGAAAACTCAATGTATATGTATAGTAGGCTCATTGTTGTGTTTCTGCTGGAAGGTAAAGCCCAAGAAGGGGCAGAACAGGCCAAAGATGAGAAGCATCTAAAAACATTCTCTGGGCTGGATCACAGGGGAAATGGAGTTGTGGGAACTTGAGAGTGGGGGTGCTAATAACCAAACTTGCCTTGGGGACCAGAGTTGTTCAACCTAGCTTGGACTAAGGGAACTGAAAAAGTTTTTATGAAAGCTATTGTTTGAGTAGCAAATCATAATGGAATATTAACATTATTTCTAATATTTGTGATCCTACTTGTAAGATCAAGTGGTATTTAACTAATTGGGGGGGTGGACTTCGACACAAAATGTCTTCGTTTCCATTGAACAGAAGTCCTCTGGCACTGTATAAAGGTCTCTTAGGTATCAGTCAAACCCAAAAAAGCATTATATTGTGTTCCAGGAGAAGAGCACTGTTTTACTAACACTTATGTATGGTGGGTTCTTATTCTCATCACATCAAAAAATATCATAACTAGTGATGGGTCAATATGTCCCATTTTGCTTCAGCAAAAAATGTGTGAATTTCAATGAAAAACATAAAAAAAAAAAATCTCAAAACGCATTAAAGTCAATGGGCGTCAAAATTATTTTGACACGCTTCAATTTTGAAACCCGTGACAATTTTGATCCCCGTGACTATTATGGCGCTCGTCCAAATTTCTTTGAGGCAAATTTTCACAGCAGTCTCGCAAATTTATTCACAGGCGGCGAAATGTGGAAATATGCAGCGAATTTGCTCCTTGCGAATTTATTCGCCCATCACTAATGATAACTCTCAGTTTCAAAAAACTAGAATTGCTGGCATAACGGCCAATGCAAACATAAACCCTAGCAGTAGTATAAAAAATACTCTGTATACTTTAAATATAATGGACTGTCTCTCTGCACTAGTAAAACTTGTCTTGGTTATAAAAGTAGAAGCAAAGGCAAATTTCTGAGCCTCCTCCCTCATGTATCATTTTGCTGCGGCCAAATCCCTTCTGCCAACATCGTTCAAGCAATATAGATCATAAAAGCTGCAAAGAGAGGAAAGGTGTCAGCATACCGACAAACAGAGAAACCAGTGGTTGCAACAAGTGACTACAAGTAACTCCAAGACATTGGTACATGCACAAATCTGCTTCAAATGCTAACACATTTATATAAATAGGTCCTTGTTGTGGTGGAGGCAGCCATGCAAGGCTTCAGGACGCACTTTGCGTAGCAGATGGCACAGCTATTAGAACACAGTGGTTTTCATATCTATGTAATCATAGGCAGTGTTCAGATATCATTCATGGCTCTCACACTTCATCAGGATGAAAAATAGCCTGATACAAAATGAAGTCGCTGCCAAGAAATATCTCAACCACAGATGCTAAACAAACAGAACTAATCAGTGTTGTATCTCCTAAGAATAAGCTTTATGCTGTCTCCATACAGTACGTCTGCTCCTCACTTACCTCGGTGTTACTTTGATCTGCAGTGCTTTATCCATTAATACTGATACATTTTAGATATACCATATTTAACGGTAAAGGCTCACTGTTTCAGTAATACTGTACTTATACAGTAGCTCTTGGGTTTCTTCAACATATAGGGGGTTATCTACTGAAGTCCGGTTGGGCTTTTTGGTGCAAAAAAACATTTTTTTTTAGTTTTTAAAAAAAAAAACTAAAATTTTTCTGTTTTTATCAAAGTCCCATGCTACAAAAAGTCAGAATCCAAAAATCTCAGACCTGATGAGGTTGTGTATAAGTCAATGGGAGAGGTCCCTATCCTGTTTTGATGTTTCTGTGGTCTGCGCTGGAATTAGCCTGAAAATAAGACTATTTTGGACTTTTCAAGCCAAAATCGGAAAAATCTATTTTTCGGGAAAAAGCTAGAAAAAATAGGAAAAAATCATACGATTCTGGTTTTCGCTCAATTTTATCGAGTTTTCTCCCGTGCTTTTTTTAATAATAAATAAGTGCAAATCATGGATTCTAGTTTGATCACACTTTTTTATTTTAAAAATCAGAAAAGTTTGGATTTTGAAAATTAACCCCCATACTGCCACTTTAAGATGTAGCACTCCTGACCTTTACTTCTCTAAGTAAAGGTGAGGGCCCTGACCTAGTTAAAGCCAATCCTTATTTTTACCTAAATTGGCCCTAAAGCAATACTGATATTGTCTTTCTGCAGTAATCTCACTGCACATACACATATAAAGGTAACCCTATAAGTAACATTATTCTGCAACATTATTGCACCCTGTACTTTGTACCTTGAACCCTTTTCAGAAATTTACAAGCAATGGGCACAAATCACAAAGAGAAGGGCATGTATGGATGCAAGAACCTTTGGGTTTTCTCTTCATGTGACAACACTCTTATTAACATATCCTTTCACTTCCAGGTCTGATCAATTCAATGTTTTTTTTGGCCAGTGGATGGTGGGACTGGCATGGGTTCTAGATCTTCTAAAAGAGAAAGTGTAAACACACTCACTGGCCTTCCAATGCTGCCTTCCACCTGACGAAGGGGCCAGCCCCCAAAACGTTGTGTATCATTTGACGAAATAAACACGTATCCCCATTTGCATTAGCTCCTGTGTTCCGGGTTCCTCATTTCGTTTGTCTCCAATGGGTCTTAGATCTTCCAGACTAGACCAGCACAGGTATCTGTTATACTCTACCTTGAAATAAGAGCCTGTGGGCTAAAAATATTTTTTATTTTAAATTCATTATGATATTGTTAGGGAGAAACGCTAGAGAAATAGAGTGCTATGGAAATAACTGAAATGACAAATAACGAAATGTTAATTACCAGATCTTGGAACTAGTTCTTATATCGGCCTTCTCATTAAGCAATATATACAGTAAGTGATTGGTTGTGAAACTCTGTGGCACATATATCCCAGTTGGGTTAACATTAATGGTAATAGAAAGAATTAGGAATTATACTTGAATACAAGTATACAACAAGTGTCTACCCGTTACTTGGAAAATCGATTCACTCCATTTAAAAAGCCGGAATCTAGAGCAGTAAATGATCAAGCACAATTAATCTCTGCTGTGGACAACATGGAAAAGGCCGTCTATAAAAGCTAACAATATAAAGCTTAATCACCTAGGCAACTGGCATCCTCTGCTGATCCTGTTTGATATATCATAGAAGAACTCTGGACTGGCAACGCCAACAATTTTATAGGGATAACTGCACATCTCCTGAAGCTCATCTGCGTGAGAAGGAAGCGTGGAAATTAAATGTCAGAATTTCTGTTCACAAGAGCCTTTTTATCTTATATCTAAGCCTGGATGGCTTAACCTATTTATTGCTGGCTGGGAATGGAAAAATACAGTTTATTTTAACCTTCTCATAGAGGAAATAAAATCACATCAGGAAAAATTTTGAATTCTATATCATATAAAGGTCTGGGTTTTGCTTTACTGAATGCTGAAAGTTTCCTAGCTGACATTTTGTTTGTCACTGATGACCTGTGAATTTGCAGTTAATATTTCAAGAACAATTGACAGCCAACTGGAATAAAATTAGAAACTGTTAAGAAAGTCAAGCAAACCCAAGTTAATGATCCTTGGTTGACTCATAAGGGCATCAACACATAGATTATGTTGTGTATCCTTTCCCGAACTCTGTAGAGATGAAATTGTAATGGTAAGAAATAGGGATGTAGCGAACGTCGGAAAAAAAGTTCGCGAACATATTCGCGAACTTGCGCAAAAATGCGAGCGGTTCGCGAACGGTTCGCGAACCCCATAGACTTCAATGGGAAGCCGAACTTTAACATCTAAAAAAGACATTTCTGGCCAGAAAAATGATTTTAAAGTTGTTTAAAGGGTGCAACGACCTGGACAGTGGCATGCCAGAGGGGGATCAAGGGCAAAAATGTATCTGAAAAATCTGCCTGTTATTGCAGCAGTCAGCAGATGAGATCAGAAGCAGGACAGCTGCCCACTGCAGCTACATACAGAGCACTGCAGTAGAAGGTAGATTACTAGCCAGCAAAGCTACCTAAGCTTAAATGTCCCTCAAACCCCTGCAGACTTCTGTCCCTCCAATAACAGAGCAGTATCAAAACGATTACTAGCCAGCAAACTTTCAACTGTCCCTGAAATCACTAACAGGCAGCAGCTCTCTCCCTACACTATCTCTTCAGCACACACAGGCAGAGTGAAAAAACGCTGCAGGGCTTCGGTTTTTATAGGGAAGGGGAGTGGTCCAGGGGAGAGCTTCCTGATTGGCTGCCATGTACCTGCTGGTCTGGGGTGAGAGGGCAAAAAAAAGCGCCAACAATGGCGAACCCAAAATGGCGAACGTCGCGCGACGTTCGCGAACTTCCGGCGAGCGCGAACACCCGATGTTCGCGCGAACAAGTTCGCCGGCGAACAGTTCGCGCCATCTCTAGTAAGAAATAGAGAAAGAGAGAGAGAGAGAGAGGGACGTTTTGTTGAAAGCTTAATTTTTATTGGTAATATTTGTTCTTATCATTCATTATTGTTCATTATTGGAGCTTGGGGATGTAGAAACAGTACTTGCTTTTGTTAATATCCTTCTTTCATAATGAGACATTGGGGTCGTCAGTGTTGAGTCTGATTTGCAAGAAACGTCTCAACATATTTTTTTGCTTGTAGTTTCCTTGATCTCTAAAACAATGAAGATGTAGAGATAATGCAAGGTTCCCATAGATTTTTATGGTAAAGCACCTTGAAAACTCTTTAGAACTGTGAAGTATTGTCGAGTATGTGGAGTGGAGGAAAGATTTATATGGAAACAGGCTCATATACTTATTGGTTTGCATGGCTTTTGGGAGCTTGCGAATCTTGCTGAGAAAATGCCACAAGTATGCTTTAATTAAAAAGGTGGTTCACCTTTAAGTTAACATTTAGTATGTTATAGAATGGCCAATTCTAAGCGGCTTTTCAATTGGTCTTCATTATATATTTTTTATAGTTTTCTAAAATGATTCGCCTTTTTATTCGGACTCTTTCCAGTTTTCAAATGGGATTCACTGACTCCATCTAAAAAACAAAGGCTCCATAAGGCTACACATGTATTGTTATTGCTACTCATGTTCTCTCCTATTCATATTCCAGTGTCTTATTCAAATCAGTGCATGGTTGCTAGTGAACCCAAGCAACCAGACTGCTAAAATTGCAAACTGGAGAGCTGCTGAATAAAAAGCTAAATCAAACCAAAAATAATAAAAAACTAAAACCAATATTACTCTCTACATCATACTAAGGAGCAGATTTATCAAGGGTCGAATTTCGAAGTTAAAAATACTTCGAAATTCGACCATCAAATTAAAATACTTAGGGGCAGATTTACAAAGCTCGAGTGAAGGATTCGAATTAAAAAAACTTCGAATTTCGAAGTGTTTTTTGGGCTACTTCGACCATCGAATGGGCTACTTCGACCTTCGACTACTACTTCGACTTCGAATCGAACGATTCGAACTAAAAATCGTTCGACTATTCGACCATTCGATAGTCGAAGTACTGTCTCTTTAAGAAAAACTTCGACCCCCTACTTCGGCAGCTAAAAGCTACCGAAGTCAATGTTAGCCTATGGGGAAGGTCCCCATAGGCTTGCCTGTGATTTTTTGATCGAAGGATATTCCTTCGATCGTTGTATTAAAATCCTTCGAATCGCTCGATTCGAAGGATTTAATCGTTCGATCGAACGAATAATCCTTCGATCGTTCGATTGCAGGATTTGCGCTAAATCGTTCGACTTCGATATTCGAAGTCGAACGATTTTAGTTCCTGGTCGAATATCGAGGGTTAATTAACCCTCGATATTCGACCCTTCTTAAATCTGCCCCTTAGAATTTGAATATCAAATTCAAACTTTTTTTCATCGAATATGGCTATTCTGCAGCCGAAGTAAAATCGAACGATTAAATCCTTCGAATCAAACAATTCGAAGGATTTTAGCGATTGATCGAGCGATTTTACTTCGACTTCAAAAAACTTTGAGAACTGCTCTAGAAGGTCCCCATAGGCTAACATAGCACTTTGGCAGGTTTAATTTGGCGAAGCATTGAAATCGAAGTTTTTTTAAAGAGACAGTACTTTGATTATCGAATGGTCGAATAGTCAAACTATTTGATATAGAATCGAAGTCGTAGTATCCTATACGATGGATGAAGTAAAAATTACTTCGAATTTCGAATTCGAAAATTCCCTCGAATTCACTTCGACCCTTGATAAATCTACCCCTAAAAGTTAACACAAAGGGGAACAACCCTGTTAAATACCAGCAACCCCATTTGTGCAAGAAAATTAATTTCTCGAGATCAAATTCATTTTTTCCATCTCATACTGTAATAAATCTGCCCCATTCATATATACAATGGTTTTGATTGTTACTGTTATCTGTCCTTCCCCTTTTTCATTTTTGTTTGGTTGTCAGTCTTTCATGCTCTCTCCACGCACTCCAACGATGAAATAAAAATCATTGAAAGAAAACACAGGAAAGGCATCAATCTTAAGTTATTTGTTAAAAAAGATATGAGATAAAAAAGGAAATGAATACAAGGAAACATGGGATATTTTATACCCCAATTTACATTTTGACATTTGACATCATGATGTGTCTTTCACAATAGACCTTCAAGAACTGTATTCAATGACAAAGATGTTGAATGACAAACAGAGATCTTGAAACGGCAGAAACACCTAATGGAAAATCACAAGGCACAGGGCATTGGGTACCAACTATACAGCAATATGTGTATGTACTACACCTTAAACTATAGAATTATAAGCATGTACTGTACAATAATACTATACAATAATAGATAGGGTTATGGGTCCAATCATTGTTCTGCACAAAATCTATTGAACAACAGCCTTTAAAAGCAGCTGAATGGATATAACTGAGGCTGCATTCAATGCAAAGATCCTTTTCAAATGTATTACATGTAAAAAACACTAGAGTTGACCCATTTGCTCTCAGCTAAGCAGAGTTTTCCCTCTTACTTGGCTCAGTGCCTTGTGAATTAATGTTTCCTATTTATTTTCAACATGTGCTAAAAAGCCATGTTCTTATCATGTAACAATGAATAGCAGTTTGTAAAGTTAGAGCAATGTTTTTAAATAGTAACATAGTAAATCAGCTTGAAATATGACACAGGTCCATCAAGTTCAACCTTTTAACCTGCCTAACTGCCAGTTGCTCCAGAGGAAGACAAAAAACATTTGAAGCCTCTCCGAGTTGCCTCAGTGGGGGAAAAAATTCCTTTCTGACTCCAAAGATGGCAATCGGACTAGTCCCTGGATCAACTTGTACTATGAGCTATCGTCCATACATAACCCTGTATTCCATCACTTGCTAAAAAGTCATCCAACCCCTTCTTAAAGCTATCTAATGTATCAGCCTGTACAACTGATTCAGGGAATTCCACATCTTCACAGCTCTCACTGTAAAAAATATCTTCCAAATATTTGGATGGAACCTTCTTTCTTCTAATTAGAATGGGTGACCTCGTGTCAGCTGGAAAGACCTACTGGTAAATAAAGCATTAGAGAGATTATTATATGATCCCCTTATATATTTATACATAGTTATCAAATCTCCCCTTAAGTGCCTCTTCTCCAGCAAGAACAACCCCAACTTGGCCAGTCTTTCCTCATAGCTAAGATTTTCAATACCTTTTACCAGCTTAGTTGCCCTTCTCTGTACCCTCTCTAATACAATACTGTCCTGTTTGAGTGATGGAGACCAAAACTGTACGGCATATTCTAGATGGGGCCTTACAAGTGCTCTATACAGTGGAAGAATGACCCCCTCCTCCCTTGAATCAATGCCCCTTTTAATACAACTCAAGACCTTATTTGCCCTTGATGATACTGACTGGCATTGCTTGCTACAGCCAAGTTTATCATCTACAAGGACTCCAAGGTCCTTTTCCATAATGGATTTGCCTAGTTCAGTCCCATTAAGGGTATAAGTGGTCTTGGATATTTTTACACCCCAGGTCCATGAGTTTAAATTTATCAATATTGAATCTCATTTGCCACTTAGCGTCCCAGATTGGCAGTTGGTCAAGACACTGCTACAAGGATGTTGCATTCTGGATGGAATTAATTGGGCTGGATAGTTTTCTGTCATCTGCAAACACTGATACATTACTTACAACACCCTCCATTAAGTCATTAATGAACAAGTTGAATATGGCTAAAAATTGCACCAGCCTAGTTTCAGCTTCTCAACAGCAGCAATGATCCAGGAGTTCAATAACACAAAAACTTAGCTTCTCAACACCATTCCAGAGTGCACTGAGCATTTGCAGGGTCTCTGACACTCAAAAACTCCAAGATCCAAGATGAGGAGCTGCTGAGGACAAGTTTGAAGGCCTGGACCATTACTGTTAAAGGGATGCTGAACATCTGGGCTGGTACAGAAGTACTATGCAAAATACAGAAGATCTAGCCATATTCCTTTATTCTCCATTTGGCTTTAATTCACTTCCAATTTATTGTTTTTAAGGATTTTACTTGTACAAGTATGGGATCTGTTATCCAGAAACCCATTATCCAGAGAACTCTGAATTAAAGAAAAGCTATGGGGGAAATTCACTAAAGGGCGAAGTGACTAACGTTAGCAAAAATTCACCAGCGTTGCTAGCAAAGGATATAGACTCTAGTAATCCTCTAATTCGCACTCTTACGCCAAGCGAAGTTTCACTCTGGGCGAAAGAGCGTTACTTTGCAAATTCACTAAGATGCACCTTTTACTCTGGTTTCGCCAGACTTGCCTTCGCCAGCTCAGACCAGGCGAAGTGCAATGGAATGTATAGGGCTTCTTCAATTTTTAGTTGAAAAATGTTCTAAGTCCCAAAAAACACTGGCGTCTTACTTTTTCAGGGTGATAGGCTGCAAACGTTTGTAAAAATGTTTTTGGGTACCCGGGCTGCCCCCTACATTTCCTAACATATGGCACATAAACTATACACTGGGATCATGTGTAGGGCAATATAACAACTTTATTTTGTTTTATTGAGGTTTTCTGGGCTTGTGTAGCGTAATGTATTTACTGCAACATATACGTCCATTTAACTTTAACTTCCGACCATATGCAAATTAGCCAACGCTATCGCAACTTCGCTTCGCTTGGCACAGTAATGCTAGCGCAACTTCGTCAGAGTTCAGCGCCCTGGATGCAACTTCGGATTTTAGTGAATTAGCGTTGTGCTGGGGAATCTACACCTGGCGAAGTGTTGCGATGTGAGCGGAGTCGACGCTCGCGAATTTCCTGCCGGTTAGTGAATTGGCCCCTAACTCTCATAGACTCCATTTTATCCAAATAATACAATTTTTTTTAATTATTTCCTTTTTCTCTTAAATAATAAAACAGCACCTTGTACTTGATCCAAACTAAGTTATAATTCATTTTTATTGCATCAAAACCAGCCTATTTTGTTTATTTTGGGGCAGATTTATTAAGGTTCCAATGGCAAATTCAAATTTTCGAGTTGGATTTTTGGTCAAAACTCACAAATCCAAGTTGGGAATAATCCAAACTTGAATTTGAGATTTATCATACTTCAGCCCTAAAACCTGTTATGGCTCAAACTGTCTCTCTCTCTCTCAGATTCCTGGAACCTCCACCTGACGATGGTTCTCTTTGATCCTTAAAAAAACACGCTGTAAATCTCAATAAAGGATGATAATTTGATTACATTGACATAGACTCTGCAGAATTCATTTTATACCTCTGATGGCCTATGCGGTTCGGTTTCATGATTTCAGTTCAATAAATGTGCATGCTCTCTTATGTGAGGAATCCAATTAACTGAAAACGAAACCTTTCAGTTTCAATAATTATAGATGAAAAACAATGTGTTTTCTGGCAAACATGAAACTATGCATTGAAATGTACCATCAGATATGGCTCTTTTAATGACTGATATATTGCATTTCTTGGACTCCTTCGTGACTATATTTATCTATTCTGCAACAAAGTGGTTCATTATTCACAACATATATAATATTAAAATGATTTTGTTTCTGTTATAAGGCAAAACACTATATAAATATAACATTTTCTTTTAGGTAAGCTCTTGTGTAATATTTCTCTTTCAGTTGCGTAGGTTTTTTTCCCCCCATTTTGATCATTTTTTATCTCCAGAGCTTTATCTAAACCTGACAATATTCTCCATTTTTTTCTGGCATTGCTTGTTTAGTTGATTTATTTGAATACGTTTCTGGCACTGTCTCTCTCTCGCTGTATCTTACTGAGGTGTCATCCACTCAATCTTTATCTTGCTGTCTTCCTTAGACTTAATATTTGCCTTTTCCACGTCTGCAATTCTTCCATATAAACTATGACAGCAATCCAGTTGGGAGATACAAAGACTTGCTGTTTCATTCTTTTATAATGGGTATTTGTTATTTTCTCCATTTTTTTCCTTGGATTCGCGTTTGCTGTGTATGAGGCGCCGAGAACGCCGGATGTTTGCATGAATCACAGTGTTTGTTTACGTGAGACACTTCCATATCTATTTGTGACTAAACTCATCAAAAAAACTTCAACTCCCATCATGAGACAAGACCAAAAGCACTAAGATTTTGCTGCGAGCAACCTGTCTCTGTTTGAATCAGATTAATACTTTCATTGTATCAAATGTCATTATGGAAATGTTCCTTACTCTCAGATGATGCCGTCTCAATCTGCAACCTCACTTTGTTCTCATTTCCGTAAATCTTTTTACATTGCTGCTATTCCCCACCTTCTGCTCTGTCTCTGGATTCAATTTCATGTACTTTTTATCCTAATCTGCATACAATATACATTTTTACAAAAATAACAGTAGATGTTTTTTTCTTGTGTTACCTGTGTAGGGATGTATATAAACTAACCCTCAATAGAAGAAGCCCTAAAATGTTGCTAGGTAGATACCTGCAGAATGGGTGTTGCCCTTGGCCAGATGTATTAAGAGAGTTAAAGGCATCACTAGTAGTGACATATTCCCTGGGTGGTGTTGTGTTTCATGTGATGAAAATTTAAGGAAGGGGCAGTCTGATTAGTTTTCTTAAATGGCTGAGCAGGATGCAGCTAGAACAAAAGTTGAAATTCTTGAAAAGCATGAACATCAGAGGGCTAGATTATCTTCTTAGAAAAGGATTTGAAGGGGTATTAATACTCTGATGGGATTACCTTCTGGAATGGTAACTCCAATAAAAAAAAAAGTAATTGTAATTATTGCTTCTCACCAGTGTCGTAAAGTATAAAACCCTACATTTCAATCTATCTAATCACTCTGGCATCGCTTCTGCCTAGACCTTAAATGTGCTAGACTTTAAGCTCACACCCAGAAGAATACCCATAAGTGCATTCCTTTTTAAGTGTTTACCACATATAGGAAAAAAATACTACTGCAGCACCTCTTTGTTGCAAAAAGTGAAAACTTTAATTTAATAGGTCAAACAACCAGGCAACATTATCACATTATTTGTTAGGCCAGGTCACATCTGGAAAGCATTGATCCCCATTCCTGTTTGTCATCTGATACACTTCAAAGCACACTGCATGAACATACGAGAGTGGGTACAGGTATAGGATCCATTATCTGGAAACAACTTATCCAAAAAACTCTGAATTACCGGAAGGCCATCTCCCATATACTTCATTATAGTCAAATAATTACAATTTTAAAAAAATGATTCCCTTTTTCTCTGTAATAATAAAACCATGTACTTCATCTCAACTAAGATATCATTAATCATTACTAGACTCAAAAACAATCCTATTAGGTTTAATTCACATTCTTTCATAGATTTATAGTATGGTGATCCAAATTACAGAAAGATCCCTAATCCAGAAAACCCCAGGTCCAGAGCATTCTGGATAACACATCCCATACCTGTACAAACCTTTAGATATTTTCCAGAAGTCTGGAAATTTAAATAAGGGAGGCAAAACCTATTTATTAATACTAATTTCCAAAATAGCATTTAAAAAAAAAAAGTGAAGCATTTCCACTAATGAGGATATAAAATCAATAAACGCAGGTGACTTATTGCTCAGAGACAAGTTTGTCCGCAGCACTGATAATGAGAATGGAATCCAATGCAATTTTGTTAATGAGCTGTAAGGGAAAAAAGCTTCATGAAAAATATTTAAGTCAAAGTGTTTATCAGTTGTAACTCCCGGCACAAGTCCAAGTCCAATTCGTACTATAGTATTAGAATTCTATACAGGTTGGGACCTGTTATCCAGAATGCTCGGGACCCAGGGCTTTCTGGATAACGGATCTTTCCGTAATTTGGATTGCCATACCATAAGTCTACTAGAAAATTATTTAAATATTAAATGAAACCAACAGGATTGCCAATAAGGATTAATTATATCTCAGTTTGGATCAAGTACAAGGTACTGTTTTATTATTGCAGAGAAAAAGGAAATCATTTTTGAAAATGTGAATTATTTTGATAAAATGGAGTCTATGGGAGACAGTCCCCCACGTTGATTCCACGAGCAATCTTCTCTACACTCAAAAGTCTCACACTTACATTGTACTGGAATAACACTACTCCCAGATTAGCTCTCACCACTTTACAACTCCCCTCTCATCAGGGAGGGTTGGCAGCCCCCAACCTGTTCCTTTATTATCTGGCAACACAGATGGTGGTTGTAAGGAACTGGGCCAATTCCGATGATACAAATGCATCTGTGATACTTGAAGCTAAACTGGCAGGGTCTTTTGAAGGATTGAGAAATTTACCATACCGGGGTACCACTTACAATACTGCAGTATCTCTTCTGATGAAAGAGACAATAAAGGCCTGGCAGTTGGCTCTCCAATTTTATCCGAAGCTACAACATCAGTGCTCCAGTTTTACCCCACTATGGTGTAACCCTTATCTGAAGCAGCTGGAGCTGCTCCCAGATCCCCAGCTCTGGGCAAGGTATAATATAAAATACATGTCCAATGTCATAACAGAAGGTAAACCTGTCGGTTTTCAAGCTCTGAAAGACACTTATACTTTACCGAATACTATGTTTTTCAGGTATCTGCAACTGAGACACGCGATTGTAACCCAATTTAAGAATGAATTTGTGGACATCACTCCAAATGGCTTAGAGTTAGGGATACATAACCAGGAGTTACGCAAACCGCTATCGCACTTTTATGCTCAGTTGCAGAATACGAGGGGTTTCCCCATTACATAAACTACGAGCAAAGTGGCAGCATGACATTCCCGAGATCACGCAAGAAAATTGGGAAGAATCACTAACCTCCATCTTTGAGGGTGTGATTAGCAGTAAAGACAGGATGACACAAATTAACTACTTGCATAGAGTATACTTTACCCCACAGCGATTGCATAAAATAAACCCAGCTATTAGTTCAGAGTGCCCCAGATGTCAACACTCTCCAGCGGGCTTTTTATTTATATGGTGTGGGATTGTCCAGTGATAATAATATATTGGAGGGCGGTTGTGCAACTCATTGCAGCTAAGACTGACCTCTTCGTGCCACTAGAACCTAGAATACTTTTACTAAGTCAGGTAGAGGACGTGTCTCCGAGGAGGGCTCATCGCACATTACTGTCCATACTCTGTATGTATGCTAAAAAAGTGATTGCAATCAACTGGAAATCTAGCGGAGGGCCTAATGTTCAAGAATGGGTACAGTTCATAGAAAAATCCTTACCGTTGTACAAACTTACATATATGAAAAGGGGTTGTCCTGAGAAATTTGTTAAGATATGGGGCTTGTGGATTGAAGAAGACCCTGATCTGGATCCACCTTGACTCATTAACAGCACACATTGTGCTTGTGTTATCCATTATTTGTACATTTTATATGGATGTGATGTGGGAATGTCATAGGCCTAACTATTGGTTCACTACCTCTTACACAGACTGCTTTTACTATGGTTAGGAGACAAAGGTATGCGGGACAAAGTCGGGACGGGATTAGTACTATGTGTTTATATTGAGTCATGATGGGAAACAATGGCAGTATTCGATACTTGTTACAGTTACACCTATGGTTAACTTGATGTGCTGTGATAGAACTGCATGGTTATAATTCTAAAGCTATGGCAAAGAAAACACAATCAAATGCAGGAATAAGGCAAGAATCTAAAGAATGACAATGACACTGTGTAATTGTAATTAAGTTTATGTTTTATTTTGTAACAAACTGCTTACATGGAACGTGTACAAAACGGAACAAAAATTGTATTTGTAACAGTGATGTTAATTGCATGTACAATTGTTTCAATAAAAGAATTGTTAAAAAAAAAAATGGAGTCTATGGGAGACAGCCTTTCTGTAATTCGGAGCTTTCTGGATAACGGGTTTCTGGATAACGGATCCCATACCTGTATTGTCTTTTTCCTTGCTCTTGCATAACCACTGTATCACCAAGATATTATATACTACATATAATATACTGTATTGTGTAGCCACTGCTTTATAGTTTCTTGTTTAGTAAATAGAACACCTACAGAAAACAGGAGCGACGGGGCAATTCTGATGCCATTTCTACATCATAGTATGAACCTTTTATATTTTTGTTGGAGGATAATTAACTCCTGGGTACAAGCTGAACATCTTGTGCAGTACGTTAATTAGTATTGATGCTTCACCCCTAGTGATGGGCGAATTTTGACGCTCGCGTCAATTTTAACGCCGGCATTAAAGTCAATGGGCATTCGAATAATGTTGATGCACGACGGTTTGGACGCAAGCGACTTTTCCGTCACACATCCAAAATTTCTTGACACCGACAAATTTTCACTGCAGTTTTGCGAATTTATTTGCCGGTGGCAAAATTCGGAAATTTGCTGCGAATTCTCGTCTGGTCAAAATTTAATCGCTATTCACCCTCTTAAAACTGCATGCAAAATTCACATATGTACTGCTGTCACTAATCAGCAGTAAATTATATACATGCTGCATGGCTGCAGATATACTTGTGTAGTTTGCAACATGGATTTAAAACAAATTAGGATTTAACAATATATATTGGTACAGCCCAATGTGGCAGACTGTTCATACTCAGGCAGGGATTATCTTTATTCATTGAAGGAGACAATGCAATAATCCAGTGCCAGGCATCCCAACTGTCCCATTTTTTGTGGAACAGTCATGATTTTGGCAGCTCACCTCATAGTCCCAGATTCCTACTGAAATGTCCCGAGTTTCTCTTTGATCTCCTGCACTGACACCAGAAAAAGATAAAAAGTTACTGAAACTTGAGTAAATAAGAGGCGTTTGGCAGAAAGACCAAAATACTCAGCACCTGCGCTTAGATACATTTGTAACTAATAAGACGAGCAGGTCTCTTGGTAAAACTGAGACTTGCAGCTTAAAGGGCAATTTCACCTTCATTAGCAAAACTCATAACATGGCACTAACACTCCCAGAAATGTGTTCAAACTTTCCAATACCTGCCAAATATTGCAAAATATGCTTTGCGATTGCAAAATGTTATTACATGCACTGCAAATGTTCACAAAAGCTGTTTGGTCGCAAACTTTGCGAGGAAGTCGTTGAGGTCTGTAATGGGTCAAGCAGGACGCAAATATGGTCTCTAACATTCGCAACGGTTTTTGCGAATGTGTTGTGTGCTAATGAAACATATTACATTCCCCAATAGAGAAGTAATGTCATGGCAATCCAGACTAATAACCTGACTAATAGAATGCTGCAAATCTAAGATAATGTAGGTAGATAGATGATCGATAGGTAGATAGATAGATAGATAGATAGATAGATAGATAGATAGATAGATAGATAGATAGATAGATAGATGATAGATAGATAGATAGATAGATGATAGATAGATAGATAGATGATAGATAGATAGATAGATAGATAGATAGATAGATAGATAGATAGATAGATAGATAGATAGATAGATAGATAGATAGATAGACAGAGAGACAGACAGACAGACAGACAGACAGACAGGCAGACAGACAGACAGACAGACAGATAGATAGATAGATGTGTGAGTGTGTGTATTAATGTGACCCAGGGTTCATTTGGGGGGTTGAACTTGATGGACTTAGGTCTTTTTTTAACCCAATCGGACCACAATTAATTTTTTTCCCCATGCAGTTCCCCCTGCTCAAATCTGAGATGCCGGATTTTCTGATTTTGGACTTTTGCAACCTCGGGGTTGAATATATTCAGAAAAATTCGTAATTTTTTAAAAGTGCAATTTTATAAAAAAAAAAATCACAAATTTTTCATGATTTTTGCATTTGGAGATTAGTAAATAACCCCCTAAGTTTTAGCCACACCACTATCTGCAAGGAGTTGTATGTCCCTCCTGTGATTCTTTGGGTTTTCTCCAGGTACTATGATTTCCTACCAAAACATGCAAGCAGTTGGCTCCTGGTAAAGTTAATTATAGTATGTGTGAATGTAATAGGGACCTTTCATTGTGGAGCTTCATGTATAATCTCTGTAACAGTGCTGTGGAATAGGTTGGCAATAAATATTTAATAATAAATATATAATAATAAACTGTAAAGTTTGCCTGGGCCTAGTGACCCATACCAACTTTGTTTTTGCTTTCAAATATGTGGCCAGTGCATGCTGCCTCCTTACTGGCTGGTATATATGATTAGGCTAATAGTAAACGTTGCACCATTTCTAATATTACTCTCCACTTAAATAATGAAAGGTTATCTGTCAAGAGAAATGACTGAAATAGGTATGTTAGACCCTAAATTATGTGATATACTCCCCCGGCTACGTTTGGTTTTTGTCCTTTCTGCTGCTCTGTCTCACTGTTAATAAAATCATCCTATCACAGGCCATTTCCAATACATTGATTTAGTTGTTTTACAAGGGTTTCTGGAGCCAGTTAACAATAAAGAAATAAATCCTGAATTAATGTCTGCACTCAAATATGCTATGTTAGGACGGGGATAGGATGTATTATCTAGAATGCTTGGGACTAGTGATGGGAATAAATTCAGCAGGCGCAAATTCATGGCGAATTTCCACGTTTTGCTGGTGGCGAATAAATTAGCGAAACTGCCATCAAAATTCACTGGCGTCAACAAAAATTGGACGCACGTCGGAAAAGTTGCTCGCATCAAAACTGATGTGCGTCAACATTATTCGGACGCCCATGGACTTTAATGCTGGCGTCAAAATTGACGCGAGTGTCAGAATTGAAACGGGTGTCAAAATTCACGTTTTTCGTACTTTTCACCGTTTCACAAATTTTGCTGGAAATTTGCAATTTTTTAGGTGAAGTGAAATTCGCCCATTACTACTTGGGACCTGGGGTTATGTGGATAAGGGATCTTTCCTTGCACCACGGCAAGCCACACACAACAATGATCTCAAATGAAAGAGGTGTTATAATAATTGGTTTAAATGGAATGAAATGGGAGTCATGGTGTGCCATCTGAGCTAAATATTTGAGCTAGACATTTCTTTAAAAATCGTATTTCCTTTAAACAAAAATGTTGTTGCAGCTTTATATTTTCAATGCGATCGTACTCTGCTGCAGGGAAGCGGCAAATGCAAGAGAAACGTAACTTCATCTACGACCTCCTTGAAAAGATTGTTTTTTTTTTCCTTTGTTCCCCTGCAGAGAAACACACAAAAGATCCACCGCAGGGAATCTGTCAGAGGAAATAATTGTGTGCCACTGCCAGGCGAGAAGAGGTGTTACAAGTGACCAATCAAAATTTAAAGAGGAAACTACTGCACAAAGAGGAGCCAATTAAAATTCCCTGGTAAAACATAATGACCACGTCTCCATGTCACAATGTGGGTTGTGATGTCATTATGAGCTCAGGCTGAAGAAGAGGACCGGGAGCACACAAGGAAACAGAATGGCACACAAGTTGATGTGTCTGATGGAGAAGGGATACTAGATCAGTATGCCAGGCCCCTTACACCAGCATCCTAAGGGGGTGCTCTGCAAATTCTAATTCTGCCACCTCAAGTCCATGAAAGGACATTTGTCCCTGCGCTAACATCTCTGCTTAATTTGATTAAGCTTATGGAAAAAAATTTTGCACGTTTTTAGTGTATAAATCAAGACACATCCATTGCTTTCAATATTTCTCTGGAGGGAGGCTCAGTAACTCAGCTCAAGAGCAATTTTAACTGTAATTGGCACGAGAAAATATCGGAAATATCTAGGGATAAAACTTACAAGCAGCTACAAGGAATTATACTACTTCAACATTACAAGGCTTGCAGAAAAATGATCAAGGATGGCATTAAAAATGGAGTGAAATTAGCAGTTCATGGGTTTTTAAGATTAATGTTGCAAAGATGATTCCACTACAAGGATATTTTATTATGTCTCGTACTTCCCAGTGTCAATTCCACCTAATGTCTTTAGAGAGTTTAGGGGAATAGCATGTTCTCTATTTGCAGAAGTGGCAGAAGGAGAGTCTTTAGAATTCTACTTAATAGCAAGGTAAAACTAGTAAATATTACTGGTGAATCCTGAAACTTACTAGAACTGAACGGACACACAACCGGGTGTCACCCTTGGGTAAAAAAGTTAAAGGGCATGTAAAGTCTAAAATAGAAGAAGGCTAGAAATGCTGTATTTTGTATACTAAATATAAACATGAACTTACTGCACCACAAGCCTAATCAAACAAATAATTTATGCTTTCAAAGTTGGCTACAGGGGGTCACCATCTTGTAACTTTGTTAAACACCTTTGCAAGACTAAGACTGTGCACATGCTCAGTGTGGTCTGGGCTGCTTAGGGAAGGGGCAGTTACTGGATGACACATATAGATGAAATGGAAGAAGAAGATTGGTACTTGCTGCTCCTACAGAATTACCCCAGACAAGTGCAGTTTATGCTTACAGGAGTATTAAGCTATTATAATCATGTGGGGGATAACTTTCCTTCTCCTTTAAGTACAGGTATGGGACCTGTCAGTCCTGGGGTTTTCTGGATAATATATATTTCCGTAATTTGGATCTTCATACCTTAAGTCTACTAGAAAATCATGTAAACATTAAATAAACTTTATAGGCTGGTTTTGCTTCCAATAAGGATACATTATATCTAACATCAATCATGGTGTATTATCTTAATATTAGAGAGAGAAATTAAATCATTTAAAAAAAATTGGAATATTTGAATAAAATGGAGTCTATGGAAAATGTTTTTTTTCGTAATTCAGAGCTTTTTGGATAGCGGGTTTTCAGATAACCGATCCCATACCTGTACAATCTTCTGATTTGGCTAGCAGGAAGTACAGTACCAATGCTTACAACCATTTTTGAACTCAGCGCTGCACAATATGTTGGCACTTTAAAAATACATGTTGATATTAATAATAACTTGAAAACATTTCAAGGAGAATTAAATCCTAATAACGTATATGGCTAGAAAGGTCATATTTTATATATTGAACCAGCCTAAAGGTTCAGCATCTTTAGTAGTAATGAATGGGCTTCAAAATTTTCACAAGAGTTTCACATGTTGGATTCAGTTAGGAGTGTCTGCGACAAACACATGCTCAATGTGCTTTAAAGGGCATGTAAAGGCAAAAAAATAAAATCCCATTTTTACTTTCTTTAATGAAAAAGAAACCTATCTCCAATATACTTTAATTAAAAAATGTGTTCCATTTTTATAAGAAACCTGACTGTATGCAGTGAAATTCTCCCTTCATTTTCTGCTGTGGATAGGAATTGTCAGATGGTCCCTAACTGCTCTGCAGGGAAACAATCATACTTATGAACAGCAGGGGGAGCCCCCGCCTTACTTCCCAGCCATGCAGAACTCAAGCAGCTTTGTTTATGATGATCTCTAAGCAGCCCAGACCACACTGAGCATGTGCACAGTCTTAGTCTTGCAAAGATGTCTAACAAAGTTACAAGATATTGACCCCCTGTAGCCAACTTTTAAAGCATAAATTATTTGTTTGATTAGGCTTGTGGTGCAGTAAGTTCACGTTTATATTTAGTATACAAAATACAGAATTTCTAGCCTTATTCTATTTTAGACTTTACATGCCCTTTAAGCAGACAGTGGAAAGCTAAGCTTAGGGGTCCTCGCAAATCAACATGCAAAAAATGAGGATTGCCTGTCATATAAGCTGATTATTAAATGATGTAGCTAATTGTGCTGGTTTTGACATCAAAGTCGTCCCATATCTGGCCAGTCCTACACTCAATTTCATCTGATTCATAATCAGCAGCAAGTAAGTTGCAGGTAAAACGTAGTCGTCCCATTGTAAAATGTATAATGAAGCAATAGAATTCTTAATGAATCAGATAAAATTAAGCGTAGGACTGGCCAGATATGGGATGACTTTGACGTAGTTTTCCAGCTTAAATATATTGCAATATATGGACAAACAATCCCTGTTTTGTTTAAAGGGTAAGGCATTTTTCAGTAGCAGTATGCACAAAATGTCCCTGTCTTAAATATATTGATAATGGGTTGAGTGCAGAGGACTCTTGTAATTGTCTATATATATATATATATATATATATATATATATATATATATATATATATATATATATATATATATATATATATATATATATATATATTTATTTATTTATTTATTTTTCAGTATCATGTTTGTCAGTCCCAAAGTTCATGTGCAGTGAATCAGCAGAAAAAAGATGGGGAACTACTGGGGCATCTTTGGAGACACAGATTCTTTGGGCTTGTACAGAAGCCCAAAACAAAATGTACGAGATGTTTGCCCTACTTCTTTAGTTAAGCTTTGGTTCTCCTTTAACATATATGTTACAAGAGACAAAAAACAATATGGGTGACTTATACAAACGTATAATTGGTTTCTGTAATGTGCACATTTATTAGTACATTTTCTACATATATGTGGTTTTATGAACACTGTATAAGATTTTTCAAGAATAGGGGCTATTAAACCTAACCCTGTTGAGAATACTTGCTAACCAATTTTGTTTTCCAGTTATAAATGTCAAATAGCGAATTTACCATTAAGCCACATTTCAAACAACAAACCCGCAATATCGCCTTGTCTTCTCCTTTATCTCGCAGCCTGACTTTATATTACCACTAAATTGGTAATCACAGCTTTTAGAATCTTCATTAAAGCGTTGCAAAGGGTTTATTTTCTTTATAGATATAGAGGAGCTTTGCTACCCACTTCACGGGCAATAAAATGTGGACCACAAATTCTTTTGAAAAAGATTATCTGTATCTGTTTTTTTTTTTATGCACACTTCTTATTTCACTGCTCCGAGTAAAATGTTTGTGGGATATATTAATAATAAAATAATAATTGGTCAGCAGCATTAGACAGAGCAGCATATTTCGTGGCAAGGGGAAAAGAGAGGAGTTTTATATGCTCAATAAATTTGAATCCCAGCCAGCGAATATGAAAGCGGAGAATTTAAGTGTGTTTGTAGTGATACCATGCAAATTAATATTAATCTAATCTAGCAAAATTAATGCGTATTTACATATATAATTACAGTGCCTAAAAATGCATTATACATGTAATTAAGAATGCTTGGTATGTGACAATTACAAGCTCACTTTGATACTAGAGAATGAATTAGATTTTGCTTTCCAGAACAAGCAGTACCATTATTAATAACACTGAGCTACTGTTGAACTTTTGCTAAAGTAAATGTCAAATAAATAAACAAATAGGAATTTTCTAGCTGGTTTATCATAAAGAGATTTTCAGTGAACAATTTTGTAGACTTGTAGACTTCGTTATTGATATTGTCACGGCTTACCCTGGTGGTTCAGCGGTGCGGCTGGGACGCCCGCCTCACCGTCCTCCTGTGCCTTGAATGCGCCATACTAGGGCACACGCGGCACGCCTCTACTGTATTTATGGGCGCATGCGCAATGGCGTCAAGACAATGGCTCGAAAAGTTCAGGGTATTTCAAGGGCCAACGTACCCCTTCTCACTGCCGTTATAGGATTTGTTCCTGGTGCTGTTTTGAGCATTGTGCTATCTGTAATTCTTGATTCTGATACCTGTTGTGACCCTGCCTGGCTTTCTGATGATTCTGACTTCTATATCCTGACCCCTGCCTGAATTCCGACTTCGCCTATTCTATAATCCCTCTGAATGATCCACTGGTTTTGACCCTTGCCTGCCTGACTACTTTATACTCTGCCTGCCTCGACCTGGCCTGATGTGACTATTCTGTTGCCGAACGCCTTCTACTTTGACCTTCTGCCCAAAGACTTTGCTTTACAGCTGGTTTATCATAAAGAGATTTTCAGTGAACAATTTTGTAGACTTGTAGACTTCGTTATTGATATTGTCACGGCTTACCCTGGTGGTTCAGCGGTGCGGCTGGGACGCCCGCCTCACCGTCCTCCTGTGCCTTGAATGCGCCATACTAGGGCACACGTGGCACGCCTCTACTGTATTTATGGGCGCATGCGCAATGGCGTCAAGACAATGGCTCGAAAAGTTCAGGGTATTTCAAGGGCCAACGTACCCCTTCTCACTGCCGTTATAGGATTTGTTCCTGGTGCTGTTTTGAGCATTGTGCTATCTGTAATTCTTGATTCTGATACCTGTTGTGACCCTGCCTGGCTTTCTGATGATTCTGACTTCTATATCCTGACCCCTGCCTGAATTCCGACTTCGCCTATTCTATAATCCCTCTGAATGATCCACTGGTTTTGACCCTTGCCTGCCTGACTACTTTATACTCTGCCTGCCTCGACCTGGCCTGATGTGACTATTCTGTTGCCGAACGCCTTCTACTTTGACCTTCTGCCCAAAGACTTTGCTTTACAGTTGTGCCCGTCCAGAACCCATCGTTTGGCACCTCTCTTATTAAGACCTGTCGGCATCTGATTAGCCGAGGGCTCCTCCCGAGGTGAAAGGCGGCTGCTAAAGGCTGAAGAAAGAGCCGAGACCAGGGTGCTTAGCATCGGTTCTGGATTAGGGTGCCGACCGTGACAGATATGTCGATTTGCATATAATGACCTAGAGGGTTATATTTATCTATTGTCTCAAAATAGTACAAAACTTGTTAACTGATAGGCCATGATGTTTTTTAGGTTTTAAGAAAGTGTCATCCAGATTTATCAAGGTTTGAATTTGAGTTTTTAACTGCGATTCAAGTTTTTTGCTCAAAAACTCAAATTCAATTTACCAGAACTAGAATTTTTTAGATTTATTGTGCACACAACCCAAAAACTCAGCATCCAAAAGCTGTGAATTCATGTATCAGTCAATGGCCTCCAAGTCCTGGGCAAAATGTAAGAGATTTTATCAATTTAAGTTATCGATTTCTTTTAACATTGCTAGAAATTAGTTTTTACCGCGATTCAAGGTTTAAAACACACAAACTCAAATTAGATTTGCCAAAGCTCAGATTTTCCAGATTTATTAAGTGCAAAAAAAAAATCTAAATACTCAGCATCTAAAAGCTGGGAGTTAATGTAGAAGTCAAGTGGCAAAATGTAAGAAATTGTTTCCAATTCAAGTTTTTCATATTTTTTTGACGTTGCTAGACTGATGTAAAGTGATGTGTAGAATGTGATTTGACTACATTCAAGTTATAAGCTTAGATTTCAGTTTGGTGAGTTTTATCACAATTACTTTCTGAAAATGTGGGCCAGTGAAATGGGACCAGTGAATGTGCAATGATCAATTATTTTTGTGTATAATTGCTCAAACTCTTGATCTGGATTTATATATACAGTTGTGGCCATCCATTGGTGGTATATGTACCACTACATCATGGACTTGAGAGTTACATAACCATTTCATGGTCAGACATGACCATAAGAAGAGGGTTATGGGTGCTTGATCCTGGTGCCAGTGTCTGCTTCCCTACATAAACAATAGGGATAATTTGAGCAATGAGAGTTTGCTGTGACTAGTTTGTATATCTTAGCCAATTTTCTGTTTAGGGTGGGTTTTTCTAATTTACTGCAAGTTAAAGTTTTTTTAGTGTTTCTTTTATCCTAAGGGAGCATTTTTTTTTCATATTTCTTTATGTTTCAATATTGTTTATCAGTATTGGTGGTACTGCCTTGAAGAGATGGAATTAAATTATCTAAAGCTTTTTCTAAAAGTCTATTTTAATATATGTATTTATATTTATTACCATGTAATGTAGCACTTGGCATTTGAATAAGTGTGTATGGGACTGATAAATGTATCCCCATTTATTTTGCAATCCCCCCACAGATTGTGCCCAAAGGGGACCCATAGGGGCAGATTTATCAAAGGTCGAAGTGAAGGTTCGAAGTAAAAAACGTCGAATTTCGAGCTATTTTTGTCTACTTCGACTAGGGAATAGTCCAACTTCTATTCGAAGTAGAAAACTTTGAACGTCAAAGTGGTTTTTCCTTCGACTATACGGTCCTTCTATTCGACTTCGACCATCGAATTCGAATATTGAAAAATCGAAATTTATCAATCTTCACTCAAAGTTTTTTTAAAATATTATTTATTCTCCATCTTTGACCTGCCGAGCTCCATCCCCCACTTCGATAATCGAATATTCAAAGTTTTTTTAATTCGAATATTCTATTGAGCCTATCTATCCTTAGGCTTCAGTAAATGGTTAATGGGTCAATGGAATGCTGGGAAAACATTGGATTAGCAATAAAAACCTACACCTGTTGCTATTTTACTTTAAAAGAGGCCATCACCTAGGCTCATTTTCTCACCCTCAACCCAGGCAGAGTGGATAACATTGAAGCAGGACTTTTTCTAAATTGGACAATTCCCTAATTACTTATGTATCATTGATTGTATTCATCTATTGATCACACACCACCTCCCCATCAACAGGAGCACTAACATTGTAAGCGCTCCCATTAAAATAATCTGGGTTTCCTGGAAGTGTCCAGGATGCTTCAATCCTCCCTCACTCAGCTCCCAATCACCTCTTCACCCAACAACAAATGCCAGAGGGATGGCTTGTGGGTAAGTTATATGTTATATTTTCTATAAAGCCATCTGAAAGATTCCTTTAAAGGAATGTGCATGTATTTGGCATAGACTAGCTACAATCTTGTAACAATGCATGCATTATGCTTCTTGGGACTTGTACTGTTCTTCAATTAAGTGATTTTGGCAGGGATTGTAATTGATGGCACCTGATTGACTTTGAGGTTGGATGTGTGTTAATCAATTAACTAATAAGGAAGGGAGGGGGCAGGTCTCCTACCAAGTTGATGATGAAATTACGCTTACGATGACTCTCACACACTGGGGGTGCTGTGCTTTATTGGCCCTGGAAGGTTTTGCACCCCAGCATTGTGTTTGTCATGTTACCAGCATGGCCTCGCACCAGATATTGATGAGGATCTTCAACTCCAGGATTGTGGGGTATATTGGCAGATGGAGGGCTAACCAACCACAGAGAAGAGTGTGTGAGAGGCTTATCAATGCTTATCTAGGAGCCTTCATCGATAATAACTCAATAATGACTGAAATGCACTAATACCTAGGTCTGTTGTTTGGCATTAATATGTTGGTCTTGTGATGGAGGTTATATGTCAGTTCATGAGGCTTTTGGTCCTATTTAACCCCTTCTTCAGTTGTCCAACTCGGAACTGAAGTGTTAACTCTGCAAAAAAAGGGGGTTAGGTAAATACCCTGAAAAATGATGTACCTGCTCTGTGTGTTTCAAATGACATTATCTATGTGTATTGCATTTTTGGAAACCACCTTAGCAAAAGTGAAAAAAGAAACAGACAATAGTTTTTGGTTTTGTGGGTTTACTGACAAAATCTTGTTCAAGATTTTTATAAGAATAAAATGGCAATATGGATTTGTGACAAAAGTTTGTTTGTTGTTTGTTTGTTGAACACCACATAAGCATTTTTTACAACCAATTAAACATGTAGCCCAGCTGTAACACACAGGAGGAATGCGGTCTCAACTAGTGATGGGCGAATTTATTCGCCAGGCGCGAATTTGTGGCGGATTCCCGCGATTCGCCGCTGGTGAATAAATTCGCAAAACTGCCACGAAAATTTGCCAGCGTCAAAAAACTGGAGCCGGCGCCGTTTTGTGAAATTTTCGCTGTTTCGCGAATTTCCATAACATACTTAAAAGTTAACTTAAAGGTGAAACCTCTTTAATGCAGTTTCTAAACATTTGTGCTATAGTGGGGAAATGGTTAATAAAGAAATGGTTGCCATTTTGTCTATGTTACAGCTGCACTTAATAACTAGTAATAAACAAACAGCAAAACTGTAAAGAAAAGCACAAGAAACTCCTCTAATGCAAAACAGGAGCAATATTTTACCAAAGAAGTGAAATGCTAAAGGGGAAATTAGACATTTATCTAAATGATGGGAATATGTAAAAAAAAGGGAGTCAGATATTTTTTTCTATAAAAGTCTATTTACTTCTCCAGTCTGTGTCTAGTCCTTCACAGCCCTCTTTGCCCATAATGTCCGGAAGCCGGCTCTCATAGGGTTGCAGTCTGAGTGGAGCTCTTAGCCAGCGCTTCAGGTCACTGAAATGCTTGTACACAGTGGGGCAATCCCTGTGTAAAGCGCCTACAATGTTCACTTTGTCCGTTAGCTGCTGCCAGAGTTGTTGGCATCTGACAGAACTGATGCGATGGAACCGACTCCCAAACAACACATCCCATCGCGCTACCACCTCATCCACCAGTGCTCCATTCTCGTCACTGCTAAATCTTCAGGCCATTTTGGTGGTGGGGCCCTCCTCTCCTTCGTCATCCTCCTCTCTCCTCTCTGATGCAGTTGGTCTTGCCTCCTCCTCCTCGCTGCTGGGCAGCCTCTGTGGCTTCCTCCTGGGGGAGCCTCTCCGAGCCCTGGGTGGGGTGTGTGACACGCTGTGTGCCCCAGATGGTGAGCGAGACACACAGCGTGCCCTGGGGGACTCCCTGCATGGGCTGGGGGACACCCTCCCTACACTATGCTCCTGCCCCCTGCCCTACACTCCTCCCTCTCTCTACAGGACCCCCCTGCCCTACACTCACCCCTACTACGGGACCCCCCTGCCTTACTCTCCTCCCCACTATGGGACCCCCATGCCCTACGCTCACCCCCACTATGGGACCCCCCCTGCCCTACTCTCACCCCCACTACGGGACCCCCTGCACTACACTGCCCCCCTCTATGGGTCCCCTCTGTCCTACTCTCCCCCCCACCACGGGACCCCCCTGCCCTACTCTCACCCCCACTACAGGACCCCCCACTCTCTTCCTCCTCCTCTTCCTCCGCCCAGGAACCCCTCCCAGTGACTCCCCAGCATGGGCCCCCCTCTCTCCCCCTCCTGCGATGACTACGATCCCACATAGTGTGGGATCCAGCCGCCATTGTCACCTCCCCAGGGCTGGAGAGACGTTCCCCCTCCTCCTCCACCCAGCCATTTCCAGCCAACAAAATGTAAGCTTGCCTAAGATACCTCCTCCACCTGTGCAGTCTAAATAGCAAGTGCACAATCAGGCTGAAAATGCACCTTAAATGGGCACTAGAGGGCTTCCTGTGTGAAAAAAATTACAGAAAGGAAGTGGAGCATAAAACTTCGAATCGAATACAAGTGGGGCTAGGTTCAATTCGATCCTCTTCGACTATACGATACAACCAAAACCTTTGAATCGAAGGCGCTATTCCTCGATCGTAGGATTAAATCGTTTGATCATACGATTTTACTTCATTGGAAACGGCCGTTTTCGCTTGAAAAAATACTTCTTCGATGGTCGAATTTCGACGTTTTTTCACTTTGAAATTCGACCCTTGATAAATCTGCCCCTTAGTCTAAGCTAAGGAGTAATTCCCCATTTTCTAGGTCACAGTATGACCCCTAGCTATCCCAGGTTTGGCAACTAGGTGGCATTGTGCTATAATATAAATGCCTGAGAACAAGGGCTCAGGGTCCATTTTGTTAATCCCCTAACATGAACAGGCAGGAAGGGTGAAGTGGAACCTAGACAAAGTCAAGTCTAGTAAGGACAGGCAACTCCCTTTCCATTGTGAGGGCTGAACCCCTGGGAATTAAGGTTTCATCTTGAGCACAGCATTGGGGTAAAGCTTATAGTTAGAGAATGGTACCACTCAGTTTACTATAGATTTACAAGTGGAAAAAATGTTCTGGTATACCCCTCCTAGGCAAAGGAACCGAGGGGCCAGCAATGTATTTGAACTAACTGTCCTTAAAAAAAAACAAGACTCCGGTACTACACCTTTCTGCAGAGACAAATTGCCTTGAAGAGTAAAGAAAAAGATTCTAAAAGCTGTGAATAGCTGTGCATTCATTTAGACACTTTAATAAGGGTTAAGGTTTCTGGTGTGAATTCTCGTGTTTTGTTGTCAAAAACAATTTTGAGGCTGCTTCTTGGCATCTAACTGCCCAGATTGGCTTGCTGAAGCCCTTATTGCTCATTTGCTTTGCCACATTCCTTGCTTGATTAACAAACCCTTACCTGTTCCTGATTTGTAATTCTTTCTGCCCTGACTCTTGCTTGTCTTTGGCTGTTGACTGCTCATGTCTGCTGCCTAATATGACCCTTTTCATAGACTTGACTATAAATCTGGTTCCTGTTTGGTACAAGAGTTGCTCTGTCTCTCTGGTCTACTCAGGGTAACATCTCCAGTGATGTCCCAATAAAGAGTTGCTGCCCAATAATGGTGTTGGTGGAGCTCTCCTTCTTATCTCCTTCTCATCTGGAACCCAACCTCTGCTTAAACCATGTTTCAACCTACCATTGCAATATGCTTTCTTTTCCACTAGAGTCTAACTGGGTCAGAGTTTGATGATTTTTCATTACACATAGTCAACCTCGACATCCTCTCTACCTCCATCTCATAAATGAAATAATTTCACATATCATATTTATGTAAATCAATTAAATAAAGGGTCTCCCAACTATGTCAACCTATTGTCCATGCCTTTGGAAATCAAGGGGTAGAGATAGAACATTAAGCCTTCCAATACGTATTTCTAATGTGCCTGTATGACATATGGACAGTAAGCAAACAAAATTATCTTATTTATTTTAAGCTGTAGTAAGGCATTTACATTATTTGATGTCAGCATGTGTGTTTTTTTAACACTGTCACTTTACAGAGGTGAGAGCAACGCATTTCAATATAATAAGGTGAAGACTTCTAGCAAAAAAAACAGTAAAAGAAGAAACCTAAAGTGAAGTGTATGCACATCTACAAATTCCCAGAAAAATATACTCATTTATATTTTGGTGGAAAGCCAGTATTCAGCATTATTTTTAATTCCATTTTCTGACACTTTCTACTTTTGCCCATGACTTCAAACAACATGATATATGATTGAGTTCTTAATGCAAGCTGGCAGACTCTGGCGCACCAGGAAATTCTATAGACAAATTGGCTTCACCTATTTTCATTCCTTCGTGCAGAAATCAATTTTTTTATTATTGTCATCCTTATTAAAATGGCTAAATATCCCTCCGTAAAAGATGCTATTTGTGGAATAATTAAATAAAAATATAATACAGCATTCAAATATTGGTATATAATTTTCAGTTCCGTAGAGCAACAATTCAGAGAACATTTGATTGTGCATTAAAGATATCTGTCTATCATCTATCTATCTATCTATCTATCTATCTATCTATCTATTTATCTATCTATTATCTCTCTCTCTCTCTCTTTCTCTCTCTCTTTCTCTCTCTCTCTCTCTCTCTCTCTCTTTCTCTCTCTCTCTATGTATCTATCCTATTCAATTCCATTGAGAGATTTATCAGTTTATACTGTATATAGATATAAAGCAAAAGGTAAAAACTAGCACACTCGGGATTTGTCAGGACTGGGCCTATTCAAGGGCCTGGTTTAGGAATGAACTGCAAATAAAATTTTCTTTTAGCATATTATAGAAACCCTGATTGTGCCAGTTTTTTACATTTTGCTTTATGTATTTGTCACTTGACACTAGGGATACACTGAATCCAGGATTCGGTTCGGGATTCGGCCAGGATTCGGCCTTTTACAGCAGGATTCGGATTCGGCCGAATCCTTCTGCCCGGCATATGCAAATTAGGGGCAGGGAGAGAAATTGTGTGACTTTTTGGCACAAATCAAGGAAGTAAAATTTTTTCCCCTTCCCACCCCTAATTTGCATATGCAAATTAGGATTCAGATTCGGTTCGGTATTTTGCCGAATCTTTCACGGAGGATTCAGAGGTTCAGCCGAATCCAAAATAGTGGATTCGGTACATCCCTACTTGACACCCAGGTTACAGACTCGTTTGTAGAGTGCACCAATATATAGTGAATAAAGTACCCACTCTTGTAAATTATAAGGATATTATAAGTTACCGAGGCGTTTCATGACCATATAAAAACCCGTTTTTAACTGATGACATCAATAGTCACCGTTTATAAGGATATCATTTACAAGATATTAATGGCTTTTGTATATTATAACTGTATTTATATATAGATATATTGTAGATATATATAGGTGTATATACAGTATACATCGAAGATCAATGCAGACAACTTTCTAGGAGTGTATTTACTAAGTTGTCCTGTAAGAGAATATTTTCATTTAGTCATGTTTTGTTCAAACGCAATAGTATGAGGTCCATTTATCAAAGGTCGAATTTAGAATTCATGTGAATTTTTTTTAATTTGAATATACTCACAATTCAACTAGGAGGTTATTTAAAGGGTATGTAAAGGCAAAAATTAAAATCCCATTTTTACTTTCTTTAATGAAAAAGAAACCTATCTCCAAAATACTTTAATTAAAAAATGTGTACTGTTTTTATAAGAAACCTAACTGTATGCAGTGAAATTCTCCCTTCATTTACTGCTGTGGATAGGAATTGTCAGATGGTCCCTAACTGCTGAGCAGGGAAACAATCATAGTTATGAACAGCAGGGGGAGCCCCCGCCTTACTTCCCAGCCATGCAGAACTCAAGCAGCTTTGTTTATGATGATCCCTAAGCAGCCCAGACCACACTGACCATGTAAGGAAAGTAACTTACCCTGGTGGTCTAGCGGGCCAGCAGGGACGCCCGCCGCGCTCTCAGTGGGGACGCCCGCCACGCCGACTTTCCTCTTGATGCGCCGTTCTGTTAAGGGCGCGCGCGGCGTGCCTCTGTTCCTTTTAAAGGCGTGCTGGCGCGTGACGTCAGCGCGCAATGACGCAAGGCCTTATGGGTATTTAAAGGGCCATTACACAGTATTCTTTGCCCGTGATAGGATTGTTATCCTGGTGCTTTGCAGCCTTGTGCTTTTGTTCCTGAACCTTGATCTTGTTTGCTATTCCGTGTTTGACCCTGCCTGTATACTGACTACTCTGAATTCTGAATATTGACCCAGCCTGAACTTTGACCACTCTTTGCCTGATCCCTTCTGCCTGATTGATTCCCGGTTTTGACCCTTGCCTGCCTGACGATTCTGTTATCTGCCTGCCTCGACCCAGCCTGTCTGACAATCTGCTTGCCTTGACCTTTGTACCGTGACCTTCGGCCTAAAAGACTCTGCTAAACAGCCGTGCCTCTTCGCCAGCCAGAACATCTTGCCTTGCACCCCTTGTTAAGTCCAGGTGGCACCCAATTAAGCTGAGGGCTCCTCCCGAAGCCCAACAGTGGTCACACTACTGGTGAAGCCGAGCCGAGACCAGGGTGCTTGGCATTTGTTCTGGTAACGGGTGCCGGCCGTGACAGAGCATGTGCACAGTCTTAGTCTTGCAAAGGTGTTTAACAAAGTTACAAGATGATGACCCCCTGTAGCCAACTTTGAAAGCATAAATTATTTTTAAAATTCAAATGTCAAAAAAAATTGGAAAATTCAAATTTAATATTCAACCCTTAAAAAATCTGCCCCTAACTGTTAGTAATTTTGGGAGGAATGTTTCTGGAAGTTATCCATTATATGGTTAGGGTGAAATCAATGCCACTTTAATTCTTAGTTGTGTTATACATTTTTTTATAATATAGTTAGCAGATATATCTCAAGGAGTCTTATTGTTCCTTGTAGTGATTCTTCTTCAGGGAATTCTTCAATCCTTCACTGGGAAACTTGCAAGGCCCACGTCTATTAGAAACCAACCAACTTTCCCCATTCCATCATACAGTACTGCCCTGCGGCAACAGGTTAAGAGCCATTATTCTATTAAAGAACAACTAAAATCTAAAAAGAATCTGCCTAGAAATGCTGATTTTTATACCATGAACTTACTAGACCAACAGAAAGTTCTAGCAGTTCTGTAACATTAAAGGGGCTGTTTATCAAAAGTTGAGCATGCGAGGTTTGTGAGGTTTTTTTACACCTCGTATGAAGTCACAGCTCAAATGTTTTCTGATTTGTTAAAAAACTGGAATGGGAAACTCGAATCAATGAATTCGGGATGAAAAACTCAAATACTCAAATTTATTGAGTTTCAGAAAAAAAACTCAAGTCGGTCTAATTAATCGAGTTTTTGGGCACAACCCACCGAAAAAATGGAACATCATGAATAGGGATGGGCGAATTTGACCCGTTTCGTTTTGCCAAAAATTCGCCATCAGCGAAATGTCACTGACGCCCATTACAGTCTATGGGCGTCAAAAAAATGTTGTTGTGCGGCGAAATTTTTTTGACGCACAATGCCATAAAATCTATGGTCATAATTTTTGAGGCGAAACAAGGCGAAAAAATTCGCCCATGCCTAATCATGAAGGCTACAAACATCTTCTAATGGTTTAAGGAACCTCTGCCATTGACTTCTACATGACCTTGGCAGGTTTTAGCTGGAGTATTTTCAGAATCAAGCCATTTCCAGCTTCAGGGTATAATAAATCTCAAAATAACTTTTCTTTAAAATAAAATCGAGTTTTTTTTTAACCTGAAAATTCGAGTGTAACTAGCGTAAAAAACAACTCAACCTTTAATAAATAACCCCTAAGAATCAATGCTTTCAAAGTAGTCTACAGGAGCTCACCATACTAGGCCATCTTATGAGTGTCAGTGACACTACACATGCTCTGTGAGCTCTGAGCTGCTACTAAGAAACAAAGGAATTATCATTGGACATTATCAAGATGAAAATGCTGATGCTGCAGGGTTGTAATTTCTTGTGCAATGCACTGGTTTCTGAGCTTCTGCGTAATGTGAATCTGGATTACTAATAATATTTGTGCCATGGTGTATATATTGCATATTGTGAGATGCTCTTTAAACTCAGTAGTAAAAGTAAAAGCAGCCGAGAGCAAAGATAGGAAGTTAATGGGCATCTTTAAAAACACTGATCTTTACTGCTAAAGTGTCCAATTTCTAGCCTCATTCTTTGTTATACTTTAGTTTTCCTGTAATGTAACTATAGTTCCCTGAGCACACACAGTTGTTTTCTTGGAACAATGTACAAATATGGAAAGATTTCACTTTCAAGCTCCCTGTGCCTCAAGCACCACCTGTAAGTTAAGTTTTAGTATGTTATAGGATGGACTAGTCTTTTTAAATTTTCCTTTTACTTCTGACTCTTTTAGCTTTCAAATGGAGTCGCTGACCCCATCTAAAAGCAAGTGCTTTGTAAGGCAAATGCATTGTTATTGCTACTTTATATTACTTCTCTTTCTATTCAGACCCTCTCCTATTTATATTCCAGTCTCTTATTTAGGGACTATGAAATTCGAAGTCGAATTCGTAGGATTTTTTGAATACTATGAAATTCGAAGTCGAATTCGTAGGATTTTTTGCATCGTACGATTGTATTCTGATCGTAGTACTCCGATTATACTTCGAATCGTACAATTCAAACGTTTTTATCGTACGATCGTACAATTTTCCTTCAATTACAAAAAAACTTATTAAATAAGCTGTGGAAGGTCCCCATAGGCCAGAGGTCCCCAACCTTTTTTTTACCCGGGAGCCACATTCAAATGTAAAAAGAGTTGGAGAGCAACACAAGCATAAAATAGTCCCTTGGGTGCCAAAATAAGGGCTGTTTTGGTTGCCCCTATGTGGCAGCCTACAAGAGGCTCTACTTGGCACTATACTTAGTTTTTATGCAATTAAAACTTGCTTCCAAGCCTGGAATTCAAAAATAAGCATCTGCTCTGAGGACTCAGAGAGCAACATCCAAGGGGTTGGAGAGCAACATGTTGCTCGCGAGCTACTGGTTGGGGATCACTGCCATAGGCTAACATAGCACTTTGGTAGGTTTAAGTTGGCGAAGTATTGAAGTCAAAGTTTTTTAAAGTACTTCAATTATCGAATGGTCGAATAGTCGAACGTTTTTACTTTGAATCGAAGGTCGAAGTTGAAGTTGTAGTAGCCTATTCGATGGTCGAAGTATCCAAAAATTACTTTGAATTTCACATTTTTTAACTTCGAAAATTCCCTCGATTTCATTTCTACCTTTAATAAATCTGCCCCTATTAGTGATGGGCGAATAAATTCACCAGCGTCAAAAAAGTTTGAACACGCGTCGGAGGAGTCGCTCGTGTCAAAACCGTCACGCATCAACATTATTCAGATGCCCATTGACTTAAATGCCGGCATCAAAATTGACGTGAAGTTTTTCACCCCTTTAGCGAATTTCGCTGAAACTGAACAAATTCACCCATCACTACTCTTATTCAAATTAGTGCATTATTGCTAGCAGTGGTGTAACTAGATGTTACTGGGGCCCCACAGCAAATTCATTTTACATTGTTAGGGTAATTTGGACCCTAGCAACCAAATTGCTGGAAATGCAAACGAGAGAACTGCTGAATAAAAAGCTAAATAACTCAAAAACCAGAAATAATAAAAAATGAAAACCAATTACAAATTGTCTCAGAATATCACTCTCTACATCATACTAGAAGTTAAGCAACCAATTCCTGTGCAACAGAATCTAACCAAGCAAATTGTCCATCTTTGAGTCTTAGCTGAGTTTATCTCCAAGTCATATATCCGCTGTGCTCCATATGTATTTACAGGCCCGGATTTGTGGAAAGGCCACCTAGGCCAGGGCCTAGGGCGGCAGGGTTTTAGGGGGGCGGCATGCTGCCCAACCACACCAACATTGGTTCAAAAACACTGGGGATGTGCTGGAGATACAATATTTTTTTTAATTTCCCATGCGCCAATCCCCATTGATGATGAAAATTTGCACGAATAAAGGGGAGAGGACAGGGTGACGAACAGCAGTGGGCCTAGGGGTGCCTACTATGTAAATCCGGCCCTGTGTATTTATTGGCTGTATTCAAAAGAGGTTCTGCAGCAACTGCAGTGAAGGCATGGAAACAGGGTTAAAATAAGCTTGCTCTTTAAAATACATCAAATTATTTGCTAGTGCAAAAAAGAAAAATATCACGTTCCTTTTACAATTCATTCACAACGGAAAAGGTCTAAAGAGCAGTTTTGTTCATTGTCTTTTTTATCAAGGGGAAGAGAATAAAAATGAATGCGCGGAGCATACGGTTTTTGAGTGCCGCAGTTTTCAGTGGAGTTTTATGGTTATTGCAGTGGCAACATTTGGAAGCCGATTAACAATTACGTTTAGAAAATGCATGGAAGGCCTAACCTGAAATCTGGATTACAACCAGATGGTATTGTATAAACTGGAGATGCTTTGAAATAGGTAGTTGAACACAGGGGTGGATGCCCAGGTCATATTTACATATAAACTGTTTTCAGTCAAAACAAAAACAAAAGAGACCTGATCGGTTTTTTTTCCTACTCCTATTTCATCCAGAAATGAGGCAGAGGATGTCCAACTGGAGCTTTGTGGGCCTTCAAAAGGAATTCTTATGACTCTGTGTCTGCTTATTTGTATGACATAATTCTTTTTATATTCTGCCCAATGAAGATGTGGCCCATTGAATTATTTGCCCATTCCTTTAAGAATGTTGGCCAACACTGATCCTCAACAGGATAATTAACATCTGATAATAAGCTCTGATATTGTATTTGCCAGTATGAGAGCTACAGTATTACAGCTCTCCATAAAGAATTAATGTGCCAAGTGCACTTTGTCCCTACCTAGCATTGAAAACAACCAAACGATTTCCTTAAATAAAATCGAGGCGAGCGCAAGTGTAACTCCCCAGTCCTTGCATGTGGTTCAGATGCAGCCACCCTATCCCCTTGCTTAGAGTTAATCTTGCCAATATCAATCCACTGACTTGTTCATTTGTGTTCATTTGGGCAAACAGAAGGAACTGAAGAAGATAAAATCAATACTGTAGTTCATCTTTAAGTTCAATCCACTCCCTGGTTGCTAGGGTAATTTGGACCCAAGCAACCAGACAGCTGCTGAAATTAGAGTCCTGCGTGGAACCAATTTCTAAGACCCAGACCTGACCCGTACCTGCAGCCTGCGACCAAAACCGCAACCCGCATATTTACCCACTTTGATACGCTACCCAACCCGGACCCGCAACTGCCTTATCCGCAACCCGACCAGCAACCCGCCAACCACCATCAAACAGGAAGTGATGCTGCTGCAAACATCATCAAAAGTGGGCGGGGACAGAAACCAATTTTGTAAAACTTTAAAAGGAGTAAAATATATAATAACATAAGAAATTTAGATGAGACCCACAACCCGACCTGCGACCCTCAGACCTGTGACCCGCAGACCCGCATTTCTACCCACACCTGAAAATCCTCCCCTCATTCCGTAGGGTGCCCGCGGGCACCCGACCCGCTGCAGGACCCTAGTTGAATTTACAAACTGGAGAGCTGCTGAGTAAAAGGCTAAATGATTAAAAAAAAAATAATGAAAACCAAATACAAAGCGTCTCAGAATATCACTCTCTACATCATACTGAAAAAAGTTTTTCACCTTACAGCACTTTTTTTTCAGTTCATTTGGTTTCAGATACTTCACCAGAAATAACAACTTTTTCCAGTTACTTTGTATTTTCTATCTGTGACAGTTTTTCTAATATTGAAGAGTAAAGTTTAATTTTTCACCATTGTATGTCTTTCTGAGGAATAGACAAGGATCGATTCCGCACTCCGAACTTGTAGGTTAAAAAGCAAAAATCTTTATTATGTCCAGAGATAAAATACAGACAACATGGCTAGCTCGCTCGACGCGTTTCGGGCACAGCTGCCCTTAATCATGAGCCCATATAGACCCCCCTCCCTCCTCACCCACAGCCTAGCTGGCAATTGCCCCTGACTTTCTACTTACCCCTCGGTGCAGATTCAGGGATCAGAGTTCACGGCAGCCATCTTCTGACTCTTCGTTAATCTGAGACTGAGAACAGGGGAGAGGCACATGTATAGTTTTCGACAACTGCGCATGCGCCGAAATGCACGGAGGTTGCTGAAGCACCGGAAGAAGACACAAATGGGAGAATATAATAAAAGTTGCAAAGAGCAAAACTATTTGCACAAATAAGAATTGAAATGTGCATTTCCCAATGTAACATTCTTCCTTAAACTGAATTTTCATTGCACATTGAGAATTTTCATTGCACATTGCCCATTTTTAAGAAGTGCTTGAAGGTGTCGTAATCTTTTGGAGCAAACATAACTTTTTCAGTAAGATGTTTTATTACATTCACTGCGCACTGGCACAAACTATAAAATTCGCAAACCTTCTTTCACCATCGGAAGTGGTCGCTAACCAGTTTCCGGGTTTGCTAAAGCTATATTAAATTCACGCAAAGCAAAATTTTTTTGCACAGAGTAATACCTTTTCGCATTTGTGAATATTTTTTCCGTTATCGACTTTTATTACATTCCCCAAAAGTCTTTATTTCTGGTGAATAGTGATGGGGGAATTTGCGCTGTTTCGTTTCGCTGGGAAATTTGCGAATTTCCCGCAAAATTTGCCAAACGGCGAAAAATTCGCTAAATGGCGCCAGCGTCTCTTTTTTTTACGCCGGCGTCAGTTTTTTTATGCCGCCGTATGTTTTTGACGTTGGCGTCCATTCTTTTTATGCCAGCGTCCAAATTTTTTTCAACGCCGGCAAATTTTTGCACCTGTTTCGCACAAATTTGCCGCAAATTTGCACCTGACAAATAAATACGCCCATCGTTACTGGTGAACAATCTGAAACCAACTGAACTGGAAAAAAGTATCGGAAGGGGAACATCCTCTTTATTGGCAGCTGATAAAATTGATACAATAGTTACTAATACTCCACAGATGCTGCTGAGAAATGTATGTACTAATGTAGCAAATTGTAATGGTTTAGAATCTGCACCTGAATTAGTGAGCTGTCAGACTGAAACAAACAGAAAAATTGTAAACAATAAAAGATGCAAAGGATCTGAAATCAACTGAACTGAAAAAAAGTGTTTGGAAGGCGAACAACCGATTTAAACTCATTAACATAAAATACATCTAAGGCCTCTTTGATAACAATAAGTTTTGGGGTATGCTTCTTTGCTGCTTTGGGCGCTCTTGAAACTCGAGCAGAATAATGTATACAATATGAGAGTAATTTATATATATTTTGTTATGATCTAAATGAACTAGGTTAACTACTGATTTAAGTAGTACACGTATGGGATCTGTTATCCAGAATGCTCGGGACCTGGGGGTTTCTGGATAAGGGGTCTTTCTGTAATTTGCATCTTCATGTCTTAAGTCTACTAAAAAATCATGTAAACATTAAATAAACCCAATAGGCTGGTTTTGCTTCCAATAAGGATTAATTATATCTTAGTTGGGATCAATTACAAGATACTGTTTTATTATTACAGAGAAAAAGCAAATTGTTTTAAAAAATTTTGATTATTTGGTTATAATAGAGTCTATGGGAGATGGCCTTTTCGTAATTCTGGGCTTTCTGGATAATGGGTTTTCCGGATAATGGATCCCATACCTGTATCACATGCCATTCTCTGGTTATGAAAAAAAATGATATATTTATTATAGAAAATCCTCCCATTCTACCACTAAGTAGACCCTTCCTAAAACGGCAATATACCAGTCTTTGGGGCAAATTCACTTACCTCGGAAAATTCACCAGCGGAGGCTTCACTCACATTGCAACACTTCGCCAGGTGTAGATTCGCCAGGACCACGCTAATTCACTAAAATCCAAAGTTGCGTCGCTGAACGCTGGCGAAGTAGCGCTAGCGTTACTGCGGCAAGTGAAGCAAAGTTGCGCTAGGATTGGCTAATTTGCATACGGTGGGAAGTCAGAGTTGAATGGACGTATATGTTGCAGCAAATACATTACACTACACAAGCCTGGGGAACATTAATAAAATAAAATAAAGTTGTTATATTGCCCTACACATGTGTACTGTATGTTAGGAATGTAGGGGGGAAGCTGGGTACCCCAGAAAAAAATTACGATCTTTTGCAGCCTATCACCCTGAAAATTGAAAAGTCGCCAGCGTTTTTTGGGACTTTGAAAAATTTTCAACTATTTTTTGAGGAACTCCTATCTACTCTATTGCACTTTGCCTGGTCTGAGGTGGGGAAGGAACAGGTAACGTTCAGTGAAATGCTCATCTTAGTGAAGTTGCGAAGTAACGCTCTTTTGCCAGAGCGAAACTTCGTCTGGCGTAAGAGTGCGAAGTAGTGCTAGAGTCTATCTCCTTCGCTAGCGAAGTTATGCCTGCGCCCGTTAGTAAATCAAAATAACGTCACTCTGGCAAATTTTCACTAACGTAAGTCACTTCGTCCTTTAGCGAATTTGCACCTATGACTTATTTGAACACTGGGCATTTAGGGCAGGTCGGATACATCTACGTTTTTTTGCTAGAGTCGATGTTCTGGAACTCGCCAGACCATATTACCGTATAATAAACACGTTGCTTGTTGTGTAGAGCAAATATAATCATAAACCAGGCTTCTTCCTTCCACATGAGCTAAGGTAGCCGCCTTCCTTGGTTGCAAATGTGTCTGGAAATGATTAAGGAAGCACAACCCCATTTGCTTCTCCCATTTCCTCCAAACAATAGCTGCTGATGAAAGAATAAATCAGTCAGATCAGCAGGGCTGTGAATAGTGTGCAGGTACCAAGACAAATGGTTCTTCATTTGATCAGGCTGCACATTTTCATCAATAGCATCTTTATTTAACTCTTCTGCAAGTGGGAAAGGTTCCCCCCCTCCCTTCAGTAAGAAGTCTGGGCCGTGGCAGAGGGAGCTTCACTAATAAACTTTCCTGGCTCAAAATCCCATCTCTTCTCACGGATCAATACTCCACGCAGACAGAAAATACATACACCCGAGAAGGAGTGTATCTTTATTTCCATGCTCTTTGATAAAGTATAATGGTCTGATTTGATTAAGCTGAGTTTCTGAGACAATAAATTGATTTTAAATGTGTTATAAATGTAGATGCTTAATGCTTTCATTTCCCAGGGACCGTTAAGATCTATAGGCCTGACAATATCCTAACTCACTTTGTACTAAATGTGAGTCCCGTATGGAGACCGCAGGCCTAATTATAAAAGGATTTAGCCACTTTGATTAATTTTATCAGAATCTCGGATTTAATAACATGGACACGCTCTGAGCTTTCCTGTAAGTTGAACGTTCATGAATGATCAATCACCAGCTGTATTTCACACAGGCCTCTACTTATTTTATATCCACAGATCCAGACAGTTAAATCTTGCTGAAGATGCCACTGAATAAAACATTTCCCCTAAGCCGACAAAATAGACAAAAAAAAAACAAAGTGGTGTTAAATTATTAGAGTAAAAGCGTCCCTGTAATTAAAATAACGAACTTTGGCTTAAATGGGGCAAAAGAAAGATCTTTCTACTAAATAAAAATATTATAAGAGACTGGATTGTGTATAATATACACAGAAAACATCAATCCCAGACTACAGGTAGAAAGGTTTGCTTCTCACTGGAAGGAACTGTATAAAGCTAGGCAAGTGATAGCCTCCATACAAAGAGCAATCCTGTATTACAGTTCTGTCCAAATTCTGTGGTACCGAGGGCCAAAATTTTACTGGCCAATGTGCTGGAGAAAATTCCCACTGGGACAACTCATTTTGTCAAGAAAAAAATATAAATATATACATATATAATTCTTCAATTAAAATGTTTCACTTTTACAACATTTTGGGGCAGATTTATCAAGGGTCGAATTTCGAAGTAGAAAAAAACTTCGAAATTCAACCATCGAATAGAATCCTCCGTCATTCGACTTCGAAGTCAGAGGATTTTATATATCGTACGATCGTACTCTGATTGTACTTCGAATCGAACGATCAAACGATTTTATCGCATGATCGTACGATTTTCCCAAAAAAATCCTTCGATTTAAATAAACTCACACAGGAGGTTCCCCATAGGCTTAACAGCAATTCGGCAGGTTTAAGTTGGCAAAGTATTGAAGTCGAATTTTTTTTAAAGAGACAGTACTTCGATTATCGAATGGTCGAATAGTCGAAGTAAATTCGAAGTCGTATGGGGCAGATTTATCAAGGGTCGAATTTCGAAGTAAAAAATACTTCGAAATTCGACCATCGAATTGAAATACTTCGAATTCGAATATCGAATTCGAACTTTTTTTCATCAAATTTGGGTATTCTGCGGTCAAAGTAAAATCAAATGATTCGAACGATTTTATCGTACAATCGAACGATTTTACTTCAACTTCAAAAAACTTAGAAAAATGCTGTAGAAGGTCCCCATAGGCTAACATAGCACTTCGGCAGGTTTAATTTGGCGAAGTATTGAAGTGCAAGTTTTTTTAAAGAGACAGTACTTCAATTATCGAATGGTTGAATATTCAAAATATTTTACTTTGAATCGAATTTGAAGTAAATTCGAGTCGTAGTATCCTATTCGATGGTCGTAGTATCCAAAGAATTACTTCGAATTTATTTACTTCGAAAATTCCCTCGAATTTACTTCGACCCTTGATAAATCTGCCCCGTAGTATCCTATCCGATGGTCGAAGTATCCAAAAAATTACTTCGAATTTGGAATTTTTTACTTTGAAAATTCCCTCGAATTCACTTTGACCCTTGATAAATCTGCCCCTTTATGTTTGTATGTTTATACAGAAGGAATGGATGGGGTAAGTCATATTTTGTGCACTACCTCCTCGTCCAAGTTATATGATATGTCTCTTCGGTGGGTGGTTTGGTGGTTTGGTACAAGTCTTCTTTGTCTTTTCTTTTTTCTCCCACATTTTTTTTCCCTGCTTTGTATCTTCATCTGAGATGAGTGGCCTGCTTCTCACTTTGGTTTCATTGATGTATCTCTGAAGGACCCAAGATCATTTTCTACTCTTAATAAATATTAGCCATTGCACCCAGAGTTTTTGCTAGCTATTTACCTTACTGTTAATAATAATAGCTGCAATATATACCATAAATCTTCTACTCTGTTATTTAAATCCATTATTGTCTATAGATTGTTGATACTGATTCTTGGGGATTTTCTGATTTGGTGAATTTGACTACTTCTAGTAATTTACTTAACAGATTTTGGGGGAGGCTTTTCGTGGAGGTCTCATAATATAACTATTTAGCTATTGGGCTCAATTTTGGTTCGTTTACATAATTACTGTATATTCTAATATCTGAAAGAACTTTAAAAATGATAAAGAATTGTTGGCATGTGTCGCCTCCACCAGAAAATTACAACTTAGTAGAATCCAACTACTGGGATCTAACTACCAGTTACCAGTTCCAAGTTTCATGTTTTTATTTTTGATGTTAAACCTTTATAATATAAATTCAGTAATCTTATAAAAATTACGATTACTATAATAGAAAAAAAGAGGTCAGTTAAAAAAGCAGGATGGGCTTATGATTTCGTACCACCTATAAATACTAGGTATGAAATTGTGTTACATATTGTGATGATCACTGTAGGCGGCATAATATTGTGTAAAGGTACAATAACCCTAGAGATTATCAGCTCTTCTGTAAAACATATCATTATCTCAATTACATACAAACCATCTGAAAACAACTATTAGTAAGCCAATAGAACCCACCAGAGAACCATAACTCTTTCTGTGCTGGCAGTCTTTCTACACAATGTTATTAGTACCATTATTAGGACAATTTGCGGGGCGTTAAAAGCAAACAAAAAAATTGTCTTCTGTGTAAAGAATTTGTGTTATAATGTGCAATCGTTTTTTATTTACTGATTTAAAATACATGAGTGAGCTTTATAGAAACTCAGAGACTATATTTGTTTTAATGTATGTTTGTATGTATTTTTTTTACCTATTCAAATGGTTTTATTTTCAATATAATACTTGTATGTGGCTTAAAGGGATGCCCAGCACCTTGCGCCCAGAGCGGCTCTTTAGGTGAACGCTTCTTAGATGAATAAGCTGGAAGGAGTGCAGAGACGTGCAACTTAAGACAGAGATATTTTTTTCCATAAAGAGGATCACCTTCAGACTAAAGGAAAAGAACTTTCATTTGAAGCAACGTAAGTGGTTCTTCACAGTCAGGACAGTGAGGTTGTGGAATGCACTGCCGGGTGATGGCTGATTCTGTTAATGCCCTTTATTTCTTGGAAAAGAATAATATCATAGGCTATTGGGATCTTAAGGTCTACAGTTACTTTAGTATATGCATGTGTGTATGTGTACATTTTATATATGTGAGTATATTGATAGGTCTGTATAGGTATGAGTATATATGCACTGGGGGTCATTTGAAGGTATTGGACCTGATGCACTTCAACCTAAAATAACTGTATAATATCCGAATGAGTTCCAAGTGACACCCTTATGCCACCCACCTACTGCCCACGTTGGATGCTACACCATTAAACAAGGACACAACTGCATTGTAGGCATCCACAGAGCTGCACATTATGGGGCAGATTTACATAGGGTCGAATATCGAGGGTTAATTAACCCTCGATATTCGACCATCGAAGTTAAATCCTTCGACTTCGAATATCGAAGTCGAAGGAATTAGCGCAAATAGTTTGATTGAACGATTAAATCCTTCGAATCGTTCAATTCAAAGGATTTTAATCCATCGATCTAACGTCTTCGACCTAAAAAACATTAACATTGCACTTCGGTAGGTTTTAGGTGACGAAGTAGGGGGTCGAAGATTTTTTTAAAGAGACAGTACTTCGACTATAGAATGGTCGAAAGATTTTTAGTTCGAATGGTTCAATTCTAAGTCGTAGTCGAAGGTCGAAGTAGCCAAAAAAATCATTCAAATTCGAAGTATTTTTTATTCTATTCCTTCATTCGAGCTAAGTAAATGGGCCCCAAAGGTGTAATCTGCAGGCCAAGGTGCAAAGTGGAAAATACTAGTGCCTTCTATAGTGATCGAATATATCCTGTTAACCAGTAAATGCTTTTTATAAGTAGTGATGGGCGAATTTGGGGGCGTTTCACTTCGCTGAAAAATTCGCGAATTTCCCCCGAAATTCGAGAAACGACGAAAAATTAGGGAAACGGCTCTGGCGTCTCATTTTTAATACCGGCATCCGTCTTTGATTCCGGTGTCCATTTTTTTGGACGCCGGCATCCGTTTTTGGCGAAATTGTGCCGGTGTCCAAAAAAACGGACGCTGGCATCCATTTTTTTTTTACTCCGACGAATTGATGGACGTGTGTCTTTTTTCAACCTAACTTACTCTGTTACTATTTTAAAAAGCTCTAAAATTTCAAGATTTATTAAGAGTAACAACCACAAAAACCATTAAGACAAAACTTCACCAGGTAAAAGTAGTCAAGGCTTCATAGAAGTCAATGAGAGCTGATCTTTTTGGACAGCTTTAAATCAATTCGGACTTTTAGAGGTTTTCATATTTTTTTTCACTAAGAATTGTTCGGAAAACTTGAATTTTTAGAGGTTTCAAGGTATTTCTATTTTTAAACACATCTTTCAGAGTAATTTTCCTTTCATACTTTTTTTATTCTGATTTTTTAATAAATCTCTTTAGAGTTTGTGAGTTTGGTTGTGGTTTCAAAAAACAATAAAACCACAAAAATTAGATTGTTGCTAAATAGGCCCCCAAAACTCTAAGGGGGTCTGTTTACTAACATTCGGATTTCCTTTTTTTTCACGAATCGTATTCTTTCTCTAAAAATGTTTAAAAATGTCTCTGAAGCTTCGATAAGTGTAAAAACGCAACAACTCTAATATAAAAACGTCTCCGAATAAAAGCAGTCAAGGTCACATAGAAGTCAATGGGAGCTGTACAAATAGTATTGGACTTTTTTTTAGCCATTCAGACTTTTAGAGGTTTTCAAATTTTTCACTAGTAATTGTCTAAAAACTTCAAATTTTAAGAGGGTTTAGAGATATTTGTATTTTTTTTCTGCACTTTTTTTCCGTTCATTCTTTTTATATTGGAAGTTTTAACAACTTTCATGGCATTCGTGATTTTAGAGAAATAGAGTTTAATCGTGGTTTCAAAAAGCTTTAATACCACTAACATTCAACTTTTTAATAAATGGTCCTCCCCATGTAATTAGCAAAATCAGCCATTCCCACCATGAGATTCTTCCTTGATTCTTTTACAAGTATCAAGCAAACCACCTACCAATGATCTTTTGGGACACCTCTTCTTAATTCTACACCCTTCCCTTTCTGGTTTCAATGTTTTATTCTATTCATTTTTAATGTTCTTTATTGCAGAGAGGGTTAGGGGGTGCTAAATTTTTTTTCCTGCATTCACACATGTTGCTCCCACCAGTGCCAGGCCAAGCCGACCAAAGTGCCCTAGATGACCTGGCCGGCCACTGCGCTCCCCTCTGTGCTTGTGCGTGCAACCAAATGCATTATGTGCAGGCATGCACAGACCGCCAGAGGGAGGGAATTAGAAAAGAACCGGAGGGGAGGAGAGATCGCCAGATGGGAAGGGAGGCAGGAAAAGTGCCTGAGGGGAGGGAGGCTGGGAAGAGTGCCGGAGGAAAGGGAGTTAGAAAAGAGTCGGAGGGGAGGAGAGAGCGCCAGAGGGGAGGGAGGTGGGGAAAGCACCTGAGAGGAGGGGAGGGAGGTGGGGAAGAGTTCCAGAGGGTGGAGGGAGGTGGGAGAGAGCTGCAAACATGGACTAGGGGTAGGCAGAAGACAGGTACCTGCCCAGTGCCCCACTTTGATTGCGCCCTAGGCAGGTGCCTCTCCTGCCTACCCCTAGTTCCGGCCCTGGCTCTAAAACTGGCTCTTGGTGACCCCTACTAGACAGGAGCTAAATTATAAAGTGTCAATTTACTTTCTCAGTTACCCCCTTACATTTTTTGCTTGTCCTTTCCACTTTACTCCCACATAGCCTTTTCTCTGTTAAATCCAAACACACACACAGGAAACACACAAACTATATAATATTCCCTGACAGCCACAGGCAGCTTTCTATATTTTCTCAAAAATCTTTCACACCAAAACCTCTCACCGTGTCTAGGTGCCACCTTCAGAAAACTGTGCTTTCACTTTCCTTCTCAGGTACCAAAATCTCAGTTCAAAATATTTACTCCGGAAAGTTCTTCAATGTTATAAACTATGATAATCTAATTGCTTAACACTCTTGGAATCTCTTCTTCTCAAATTCTCACATCAGGATTTAGCAGAACAACACTTTAGAGTTAGACCTGTTATCACATTGCCTTAAAATATTCCTGCCTGTCTCAGCTAATCAGTCATTTGCAATAACAAAACCAAGGTAACAGAATTTTATATGTGCAGTCACACGATCAATCCACTGTGCAGATTTACAGCAAATGTGACTTCAGTATTGCATGGCATGCATCGGAATTACTGCAATTCATGCCTAAAGCTCACCTTCTGTCACCACCTTTTTGTGCAGTTAGATCTACTTCTTGTTCCACAAATACCTGTAAGTGCTTCTGTCATGCTTTATGGCTGATATTCTAGATGTATTTGTAAACAAACATTAAGGATTAGAAGACTTTGTATGACAAAGCAAACAACTCCATACCACAATAAATTACACAGGAATATTAAGTTTTTTTTATTGAATGAGGAAGAGACAGAGGTATCATAGGAATGGTATAAGGAGAAGGAGGAAAGGAAGGGGAATATTGGAATGTATTTGTATTATTTGAACGCAAGGCATTATTTCCCCAAATCCACCCACAGAGAACATCACTTAAAGGGTGCAATAAAGCTCATTTGCATTTTATTTTATAAGGGTTCAGCAATTGCTGCAAGTGGGATTACCTAATTTGTATATAATACATGGCTATATAGCCAAAAGAACAAGGGAGATGGGATGAGTTCATAAAGTGCACCAGTTGCTGGTCTCTGAAAAGTCCAGAGAGTTAACTTGGGGCAGAGAGTGAGGTAGAAGGTTGCAGCAGTTTTATTGTTTACTTCCCCAGGAGGAATCCCAAAGAACAACTGTAATTTGTATCACCTGAAAGGTTGCTCCCCCAGTCATTGCAGTTATCAGAGCTTTCTTTGTGTCCACCTCGTTTTCTCTAATTTTGGTTCTGGTTTTTTTTCTCAATTTTTCATTCCTTTTTTGTTTGTTTTTTTCAAACTTGTTTTTATTGAAATTGACAAGATAAAATCACAAGATACATTAGTGGATATTTCACAATCCGAAAATTTTTGTGATCATGGCATTAAGCACAGAACATTTTAATAACTTTCAGCTCAGTCGTTTTTTGCTTCTTCGTGCCAACCTTTTTCTTTTACATTTTTTTTGGAAGTTAAAGGAACCATAACATCTAAGAACGAAAGTGTTTTAAAGGCATGACAATATGATATACTGTTGCCCTGCACTGGTAAAACTGGTTGGTTTGCTTCAGAAACATGACTATAGTTTATATAAACAAGCTGCTGTGTAGCCATGGGGACAGCCATCCAAAGCACAGGCTACACAGTAAATAACAGATAAGTTTTGAAGAATCCCATTGTATACTATAGAGTTTATCTGTTATCTGCTAAGTAACCTGTGCCTTTTTTCCATTTTCAGTTTTGAATGGCTTTTATTTTTTGGTGTTACTGTTACTTTAAGCACTTTTGGGCCACAGTCAGTAATCATGGACCCCATACAGAAGGGCCACCCAGGAGGCACCAATTATTAGCCCATTGGTCTCCATGACCTGCTCTTTAGTAATGGCCATAATTATTCATCACCTATGTATTATTCATCACCTATCTTGTTTGAATTCAGTTAAATTCACACCAGTGCCTGGGCAGACTCTTACAATGTTGAGACCTTTCTCTCCCCAGAAAACAGGTTTTCAGGCACATATTAGTGTGGGGAGTTCTTCTGGCATTGCTCTGCTATTGCTGGTCCAGCTATTTTTCCTGCTATACACCTACCTGGCATGGATAACTGCTATTTTTCGTCTCAGCACATGGCATTTGCTATCCATAGAACTTTGTGGAAATGAATACCATTTTGAGAAAAGGATCACATTCAAAAAATCCCTTTGAAACACATGGTCCTTCAAATAGGACTGTTTGTGCTCCCGTTGACTTAACAATATGAAAGAATGCCCAGTTGGACCCAGTACACCGTTCACTTGGTCTCATGCTGCTCAGCCACACAACCGATACATAATTGGTGACACTGCTCCTTTAAAATAGAGTTTTGATGAAAATGCTTCCAAGTCACTTGCAGCCATACATCATAGTGATGCCCGGTTATTATCTGTTAGGAGATAGAGCAGTTGACATTTTTATTGAGCAGAATTCTTAGCTGCGGGCTGCTTTATTACTCTCCACTGTATCTTCTGCATTCTTCCCTCACATATGATCCATAAAGAGTGCCCCGTATTAGCTTCCCAGCAGTGGCAGTTCAGGTCAATGCAGCAAAAGATATCAAAAGATCTACAAAGCCAATACACAGCTATTTCACATCTTAAAAAAAAAAGGCCAAGAATGAAAAGGAGCCTTGAATGTTCAACGCACAACAAAATGAAGGTTTCTGCTGTGGGCCAAAAAGTTATTTTGTTCATATCCCCTCTTCCTTTACTATAAAATCTATATATCAAATGATAATAATTGAAATGATGATGATGATGATTACCTCTCTTATAATGGTGCATTTGCATGAAAAGTATTTTTGCTGACATACAATCATACCATATTCTAATTGAGCACAAACTATAATAAACTGATCTCCATAAAGCTTTAGCACTTTGGGAGGGGAGATTCTCTATGCAGAGTTTTTGGGGATGATTTAAGAATGCTCCAACCTTCAGGCTCCAAACTTCTGGCTCCAACATGCAGCTACTAAAACCATGCGATTGTGCCGAGACCCTTACGTGGTTTCTTCATTCAAAAATCTCTGCTTCCTTCTGTTCGAATAAAATGCTCAGCAGGTTTTAGATGGCAAGCTTTTTAATTTTTTTGAAAAACACGCAAAGAAGACCCAATCTGCAAGAAGCCAAGGTGCTCGAAGGAAGAAACCACTCAAGAGTTGAAGATCTCTCTTAGTAGCTGATGGTTAATTCTGAATTCTTAAATTGGCTCCTTTGCTTTAACATCCAGGGGTGGTCAAATTACTTCCCCCTGCATAAGTACCAGTACCTTATGGGGCACAAAATCCCCTCTCCAAGTGCTGATTTAAAAGGCACTTGTCAATGAGTCTGGTTGGAATCTGCACTGAAAGATTAGAAATTTGGAGTCTCCAACTTGCATGTCCTGAGCTGTCAACTTCCCCCCTATTTTTTCGAGAGTTACCAGATTTTGCTTTCTGTCCCCTGTTCTCCTTTTATGCATTACCCCATTTCTGACTATTTCTGGCGATTTTCAGGGATTTGCAGGTAAAAATTGGAATTTTGCCAAAATGCTTTGAAGTCTATGGGTGACAAAATGTTTTTGAAGCACAACAAATTATTTTTTGACGCACAACATTTTTTTTCACCCATTGGAGTCTATGAGCGTAATATTCATGGGCAAACTTGGCGAAAAACTTCGTCCATCATTTCGGGGCAGATTTGAAAGTGAAAATTTGAAGTTAAAAAAATCAAATTTCAAGCTATTTTTTGTGTACTTCGACTAGGGAATTTATCAAATTCGATCGAATACGATGTTACTTTGATTCGAATTCAAATGCATACGGCCTATATACCCACAGAAAGAACTTTGATTTTATTAATAAATTTCAGTTGGTCTTTTTTTATTCTAATTTCAAAGTTATGGGAGTTCCAAAAAAACTCCCATTACTTCGAAATTTGACCCTTGATAAATCTGCCCCTTCATATATACTATACTGAGGAACATAGGATGTGCTGTATTCGTGGGGCTCACACAAGTAGCAATTCAGAAAAGGGAAAGTCGCAAACTGCTAAAAACACTGTGGTCTTACTGCACTTTGTAAAAGATGTTTTAATTGAATTTTTTTTCTTTCTCTCATAATGGGAAGGAGAAGGGGATTAAAAAGGGTTATGTCGAGAAGAAAGGGTGGGACAGTGAAGGGAACAAGTAGTAGGGTACAAAGGGAATTTACCTATTTTTACTTCCTGCTGTTCCAATGGTTTGGAACAAATGTGTCGGCCCGAATTAATAGGATAATAGAAAAGGGTCATAACATTAATGATCCCTTGGCCCAGTCAATTGGATATAATACAGCAGGGCTGTCCAAACGGTGGTCCGTGACACCCCCTCCCCTTCTGTGGCACCCACATACTGTGTCTGCGTACCCTATGTAAAATGTAAAAGGTATCACTACAGAGCTTTGACTGGCCCCTGCATTGTTTAAACCTCAAATTCAGACTGTAATCCCCTGTATTGTTCACACCTGTGTGATCCCCCTGTATTGTTCACACTTCTGACACCTCTATTGTTTATATCCTAAAGACCTGTACTGTTCTACCTGAGATCCAGACTGAAACTGCCCACATTGTTCACCTGTTCTCACCTTATTCAAAATGCTAATGGTGCACCAGCACTGTGTCACTGTATGTAGTACATATTAGAATGATAGGTTTCCCTGTCTCCTGCTCTGTTCTGCCTTCCCTCCCTGTGTGTGCCATTCTCTGCTTGCCCAGTGCTGCTTGTGTGTGCCATTCTCTGCTTGCCCAGTGCTGCTTGTGTGTGGCATTCTCTATTTGCCCAGTGCTGCCTGTGTGTGGCATTCTCTGCTTACTCAGTGCTGCTTGTGTGTGCCATTCTCTGCTTGCCCAGTGCTGCTTGTGTGTGCCATTCTCTGCTTGCCCAGTGCTGCTTGTGTGTGCCATTCTCTGCTTACTCAGTGCTGCTTGTGTGTGCCATTCTCTGCTTGTCCAGTGCTGTTTGGGTGTGCCATTCTCTGTTTGCCCAGTGCTACTTGTGTGTGGCATTCTCTGCTTACTCAGTGCTGCTTATGTGTGTGTCATTCTCTGCTTGCCCGGTGCTGCTTGGGTGTGCCATTCTCTGCTTGCCCAGTGCTGATTGTGTGTGCCATTCTCTGATTACTCAGTGCTGCTTGTGTGTGCCATTCTCTGCTTGCCCAGTGCTGCTTGTGTGTGCCATTCTCTGCTTACTCAGTGCTGCTTGTGTGTGCCATTCTCTGCTTGTCCAGTGCTGTTTGGGTGTGCCATTCTCTGTTTGCCCAGTGCTACTTGTGTGTGGCATTCTCTGCTTACTCAGTGCTGCTTATGTGTGTGTCATTCTCTGCTTGCCCGGTGCTGCTTGGGTGTGCCATTCTCTGCTTGCCCAGTGCTGATTGTGTGTGCCATTCTCTGATTACTCAGTGCTGCTTGTGTGTGCCATTCTCTGCTTGCCCGGTGCTGCTTGGGTGTGCCATTCTCTGCTTGCCCAGTGCTGCTTGTGTGTGCCATTCTCTGCTTGCCCAGTGCTGCTTGTGTGTGCCATTCTCTGCTTACTCAGTGCTGCTTGTGTGTGTGCCATTCTCTGCTTGCCCTACGCTACCTGTGGAATGTAAGCCTGTTAGGGGTTTGTTCTTGGGTTTTGATAGTATTTGGAAATTGTTGTTAAGGGCCCCTAAGGTGTTTAATCATGTGTTGGGGGTTGTTGTATTATCCACAGGGGAGGATGGAGCATATGGATTTAAGGGTATGTTTTTGACATAACTGCAATTTGTCACATATGAATGGTGAGGGATTTCCCTGCAGTGAGCACCAACCATTTGGTTTTTTGGTGTGCTACCACCATTAATGTGGATATGATATTAAAAGTTCTTGTGGTAATATGGGTGTGGTTTACAGTGGGTGTGGTTTGAAAGGGGAGTGGCTAACACTGACTTCCATTATCGGCCCTCCAAAACATAGGCCAGTAAAATTTTAACCCTCTGTACCACAGAAGTTGGACAGCACTGGTCCAACTGAAGACCAAATTGGGTCCTTGTATGTCCCCCCAAATGGCATCCAAGTGGTCTTATGGGTTTATTGCAAGAGGTCTCAGCTGTTGCTCTCTGTCACTTACTGTATTTAAGAGCACAGAGCTGTTTGTCTAAATGCTGCTCATGTCTCTATCTCTTAAGTCAAAATTGACCTTTTTCCTATAAAGCAGCCCTATACCTAAGGGGTACAGAAGCTGCAGTACCTACCTGAATTAAATGAACGTGAGGAAAGAAATATGGCTTTTCATTACTATTTAAAGAAGAAAGGTCACAGCAGACAAGCCTTCTTAAGTCATGAAATAGTTCTCTCATCCTATACAAGCACATAATTGCCTCATTATATAAAATCACTAGAAATCACTACTGCCCATGTCAACTCTGTGGGGTACCTATATATCCTCCCCACCCATCAAGGTCTTGCATGCTTAGGAACAATGATTTTACTTTGACAGTAGTAATATAGATGAAAACCTGTGTGTGTGTGTGTGTGTGTGTGTGTGTGTGTGTGTATATATATATATATATATATATATATATATATATATATATATATATATACTTGCAGGACTTAGGAACAAACAAATAATTTATGAAGAAACTAAGAAAGGCTGGTGCAACAGCCGAAACGTTAGTGACCGATTCGTAATAAATTATTTGTTTGTTCATAAGTCCTGAGAGTGCGGCTTCTTCAAGGTGATGTGTGGATTTTAGATGGATTTAGGGCATGGTATAAATTTTAATCGTGAGTGCTGATATTTTGGAGATTATATACACACACACATATTTAAACAGGTATGGGACCTGTTATCCAGAATGCTCGGGACCTGGGGTTTTCCGGATAATGGATCTTTCTGTAATTTGGGTCTTCATGCCTTAAGTCTACTAGAAATTAATTTAAACATTTGGGGGCCGATTCACTAAATTCGAGTGAAGGATTCGAAGTAAAAAAACTTCGAATTTCGAAGTATTTTTTGGGCTACTTCGACCATCGAATGGGCTACTTCGACCTTCGACTACGACTACCACTTCGAATCGAAGGATTCGAGCTAAAAATCGTTCCACTATTCGACCATTCGATAGTCGAAAAAAAACTTCGACCCCCTAGTTCGGCAGCTAAAAGCTACCGAAGTCAATGTTAGCCCCATAGGTCCCCATAGGCTTTCCTAAGTTTTTTTGACCGAAGGATATTCCTTCGATCGTTGGATTAAAATCCTTCGAATCGTTCGATTCGAAGGATTTAATCGTTCGATCGAAGGAATAATCCTTCTATCGTACGATCGCAGTATTTGCGCTAAATCCTTCGACTTCGATATTCGAAGTCGAAGGATTTCAATTCCTAGTCGAATATCGAGGGTTAATTAACCCTCGATATTCGACCCTTAATGAATCAGCCCCATAATAAACCCAATAGGCTGGTTTTGCTTCCAATAAGGATTAATTATATCTTAGTTGGGATCAATTACAAGCTACTGTTTTATTATTACAGAGAAAATGGAAATCATTTTTAAAAATGTGGATTATTTGGATAAAATGGAGTCTATGGAAGATAGCCATTCTGTAATTCGGAGCTTTCTGGATATCGGGTTTCCGGATAAGTGATCTTATACCTGTTTATATATATATATATATATATATATATATATATATATATATATATATATATATATATATATATATATATATATATATATATATTATATAGTATATATATTATTTAGCTATTTCTTTATTATGACACATTACATAGGTTGAAATGATTTTTATGTTACTTTTGAGAAGGAATTACATTTATTACAGTACACGTGGCTCATTCCTTTATTGTTTAATAAGCAAACTCCCAAAGGTGCTTTCGCAATATTGTGGATTTACAGATGTTTCATTTGTCTCTTCATTTTTTACCAGTCTAGACATATATATATCGTATGCAATGGAACAGCATTCCCTTGTGTGTTCAAACAAATCTCTTTATTATATCATAGTACAGTACTTTTGATTCAACATTTCAGGCCTCCTGGGCACCTTTATGTTGGATGATCATCCTGCTGTATATTTTACACAAATATAATTTTGAATAAAACATATTCAATTTTAACTGGAAAGTCTTTTTTAGATTTAAATTTACAAAATTTCCTCTGGACCGTCCTCTGATCTCTTGATATCTAGGGGCCCATTTACTAAGGGTCGAAGTGAATTTTCGAATTCAAAAACGTCGAATTATATATATTTATATATATATATTTATTGTATATATATATATATATATATATTTTTTTTTTAAATTTATTTATTATTTATGCTATTAGTTATTATTATTTATTATATATTATTTATGTAAGGTACTTGGAATATGTTGGCCCTATATACTGTAAATATAATAATATCTATAGTTATGAGGCACTGCATTGCTTTGTGAACAATGCATTGTTCCTACAAGTATTGACTCAATTTATGGGAAAATAACACCTTGAAGGTGCAGCACAGTTCTGGGAATAAACCCATCTAAAAAATGTGAAATGCGCATTTATCAACAAAAAATAGTAATGGGGTGGGAGCAGGTCCGGACTGAGACTTAAAATAGGCCCTGGCATTTCAGGTACAAAGAGGCCCAATCAGTCCACATAGAGGCCCAAACATCTCCCACCAGCCCACTAAATACTGACTTTCTATGGGACCTTATAGCAGCCCCTCTGGCATTTGCCAGAACCCACAAATTGCCAGTCCGGGCCTGGGTGGGAGTCGTAGTTAGATACACCCAATTGGTTTTGGCACCAAAATGGATTTATGCAGCTTACTTACCATCAGGTAAAAGCCAGGGCCAGATTTCATCTTATCGCGCCTCTAGGCCGCCTGGGTCCTAGCGCCGCCCACGAATGTGAAACCCCCGTGCCAGCACATGCCTAGTCCGCCAGGTCCTAGCGCCCGCAAGCGCGCACATTACCCAAGAGCGCACACTCGCCTTTCCTTTGTAGATACAGCTGAGCGGCATGCCACTCTCAAATTTTGCCGCCCTAGGCCCGGGCCGTTGCGGCCTTGCCACAAATCCGGGCCTGGTAAAAGCTACTCAAGTTGTAAGTAGTAAGGAAATCATTAGAATTAGAATAAACATTAGAATTATTTGCGTGTAATGGACTTTATAGGCCTTCCCATAAATCAGAGTTTTTTGTATAATGGGTTTCTGAATAAGGTATCCCATACCTGTATTTTCATCAGGGTTTCTCCAACCTGAACACCTTCTAATGAAGAAAGCTGCTGGGATCTATAGTTCACAGGTTGCACCTGCCTGGTATTAGAATTTTTTATCCGAAAGTCTTACTTCCAGTAATGGCCGGCACAATGTTTTAACTGCAGTCCTGTTGATTAAATATAATTTAGGTTACAGAATAGAAGCAGGAGGAAAATGATACTTCTTCGGGTTGCCAATTTAGAATCAGGAAGGCTAATTATTGTTCTTTCCTTAACAAAGGGCTATAATTGGGATTATGTCTTCCACTGCATCACTTAGCCCCAAAGGGGCTTGGTGAAAACTTCAGCTTGAGGACTTAATGCTGTTTTACATAGTCTCAGTACTAATGTACTATTATATATGAGACAGTTGTTCATATGGAAGACTGAAGTGCTAACAGAGCGAGTCTCCATATGTTTTCAAATACATTAATACGGACAATAATTCTGTGTCTTGGTCCATGGAAGCCATCACTGGCATCAGTTCCATTCATTTACCATCCATATGTTACACAGTTAGACATTCAGCTGGGGTGTCCTGCTTTACCCTGAGGCACAGTCAGCCATTGGCTGAATGAATCGGTGTCCTACTAACATCCAACATATATTGCCAAAAATCCTCAAGAACACACACTTCTTATTTTTTTTAAAAATATTGTTGTTTTTCCTGTCCATTACTGAAAGTGGTATTACAGGTATGGAATCCATTATCCGGAAACCTGTTATCCAGAAAACTCAGAATTACAGAAAACCCATCTCCCATAAATCCATTTAAATTAATTCATTTAATATCTTTAAAAAATATTTCCTTTTATCCTGTATCAAGAAAAGAGTACCTTGTACATGATCCAAACAAAGATACAATTAATCCTCATTTGAGGCAAAACAACCCTACTGGGTTTATTTAGTAGAATTAAGATGTGGAAATCCAAATTACAGAAAGACCACTTATCCGGAAAACCCCAGGTCCCAAGCATTGTGGATAGAATGTCCCATATCTGTAAATGGCTCTCTAGAAAAGTTTCTATGGACTTAGAGATACTATTGCTTTAAACATAATACTATACTATGGGGCAGATTCACTAACTTCGAGTGAACAATTCGAAGTAAAAAAACGTTGAATTTCGAGTAGTATTTTGTGCTCCTCGACTATCGAATTGGCGTAAATTCGCCTGAGTAGAATGATTTGAATAGATCGAGCGCAAAAACGCTATTCGCCCATTCGATAGTTGAAGTACTGTCTCTTTTAAAAATACTTCGACTGCCTACTTCACCACCTAAAACCTACCGAATTGCTTTAAAAGCCTATGGGAAAGTCCCCCGAATTGCCTAATCGATTCTATTCTATTCCCCAGTCGAATTTCGAGGGATTTAACCCCTCGAAATTCGACCCTTGATGAATTTGCCCCTTAGTATATTAAGCTAAAAAAATATAGTGAATAAAGTAAATATATAAGGATATTATAAGTTACTGAAGAGTCCCATGACCATATAAAAACATGAAGCCCTTTTTGGGGTAAGTGATGTAGTGGAAGAAATATTCCCAATTATAGCCCTTCGTTAAGCAAAGAACAATACCTCCTGATTGTAAGGCGGCCACGATGCTACACAAAAGTAGTATTTTACTCCTTCTTCTATAAAAACACGAGGCCTAAAAGCTTCTAATTAGGGATGCACGAATCCACTATTTGGGATTCGGCCGAATCCCCGAATCCTTGGCGAAACATTCGGCCGAACACCGAATCTGAATCCTAATTTGCATATGCAAATTAGGGCCAGGAAAAGAAAACGTGAAAAAGTGACACTAGTGGACTGTGGTAATCTCTAACTTCACTCTTTGATAAATAAACCCCATATGGGGTATATTTATCAAAGAGTGAAGTTAGAGATGGCTACAGTTCGCTAGAGAGAAATTCCGCCACTCTTCATTCATTTCTATAGGATTTTTAAAAGAGTTTATTTCAATGGGTGAAAGTGAAAGTTCATCCTTTGATAAATACGCCTTTCAAAATCCCATAGAAATGAATGGAGAGTGGTGGAATTTCACTCTAGAGGACTGTAGCCATCTCTAACTTCACTCTCTGATAAATATACTGTAGCCATCTCTAACTAGACTCTTTACATCATACTAAGGGGTATATTTATCAAAGAGTGAAGTTAGAGATCGGCAAAGACTTCTAGAGTGAAATTCCAACCACTCTCCATTAATTTCTATGGGATTTTGAAAGGCGTATTTATCAAAGGGTGAATTTTCACTTTCACCCATTGATGAATACTCTTTTAAAAATCCCATTGAAATGTAGTGGACTGTGGCGATCTCTAACTTCACTCTTTGATAAATATAACCCTAAAAGTTATTTTAAAGGTGAAACCCCCTTTAAAGTTATGACTAAGCTAAATGCTAAAATTTTTGAGGTGTTTAGAAGGGGGGGTATTAAAGGGCATGTAAAGTCTAAAATAGAATAAGGCTAGAAATGCTGTATTTTGTATACTAAATATAAACATGAACTTACTGCACCACAAGCCTAATCAAACAAATAATTTATGCTTTCAAAGTTGGCTACAGGGGGTCACCATCTTGTAACTTTGTTAAACATCTTTGCAAGACTAAGACTGTGCACATGCTCAGTGTGGTCTGGGCTGCTTAGGGGTCATCATAAACAAAGCTGCTTGAGTTCTGCATGGCTGGGAAGTAAGGCGGGGGGCTCCCCCTGCTGTTCATAAGTATGATTGTTTCCCTGCTCAGCAGTTAGGGACCATCTGACAATTCCTATCCAAAGCAGTAAATGAAGGGAGAATTTCACTGCACTCTGGGTTTACTGCCTTCCCTGCCCAAGAAGCGAGGATTTTTTCTTAAACAGCAGTTAGCTCTGTTAAAGGTGATGGGGATGGATATGAACCATTTTATGGTGTTAATTCTAACTAGCCAAGATATTTGAAGTTTAAACTATTTTGTATTAGGGCTTTAATAACTGACTTTATACTGGGCTGCTAAATGTGGGGTAATACATGAGCTTAGCTAATCCGTTTAAGACCATTGCCAATTGGATAAGTTCAAGGAAGACACATGGAAACAATATGGCAGCTTTTAGTGGTATATTTAAATGCAAATATGCATTCAAGGACTGTTCTATTCACACTATGCCCTCAGAATTTAGTGTCCATTTAAGGGGAAATAATTGAACAATTATCCCTTCTATAACTATTTATTTTCCCTTTAGCACTCACTGTCATATGCATAAAAACCTAAAGCGCATTCCAAGAATTCATGATTGCCTAACTTGCAGTGCACCGAATATGATTGAGGTCAAGCTGAGGCAATGAATTTGAAAACACCAGCCATAAAGCAGAGCCTGGCTAAGGCCCTTGTCAATGACAAGAATATCACTTCTGACTACGAATAAAGACACTGAGCCCCGGTGCGTTTGCTGCAAGGTGTCGACGTGTGTCCGCCGAGCAGTAAAACCTGACAGTTGTTTGTAGGTGGAAAAATATGACTATAATGATTCTTTATTGGGGCAGGGATACAACATAACAGTCGGCAAACAATTATGATAGTAATCTATGTAATTATAGCAAATAAATATGGCCAAGCTAGCGGCGTCATCCATATTTTTCAAACATGAAATTATATCGTCTTTAGCAATGTCATTTGCTTGTAACCTGTTCTGATATCAGTATTCTTAATAATGGACAATAAGCTGTGTCAAAAAGGCGGCTAGTGCCTGGCTGATATGTTTAAGCAGGAGCTGCATGTAGCACAGCCATGAGTCACATATACAATATTTCTAAATGGGGAGACCTCCAAGTCTCCAAGTGAAGAGTTTTGTCTAGTAGTCAGCTGTGTAAACTGAGTATATACAGGTCCATAGAGATAACTGCTTAATGAAATGTTGATGGTGTTGTTACCCTACCCAGGAGGAACATGTGCAAATAGAATGATGCCACATTAGGAAGCCAACGCCTTCTTCTAGCTCTGATTTTGGTCTATGGCACTAGAAACATTTTTCAGCCAATACAGAAGCTCCTGGTCATTTAAAGGGGACTCATGACCCAAAAAAAATCCTATTTCTTCACTTTATACAAGCACAATGAGCTTTAAATTAATCTGTAGAAATGATTTGAATTGTGTTTCCTTCAGTCTGGGAATTCATAATTATAACAAGCAGGCAGGAGTCATTTTGTGGACACTGTTATTAAGACAAGCTTTGCATCATCTCAAGATCTTGTTTGTGCACCAGAATGAGGGACCTGACGTCCATCCCCAGGCCCTGGATACACAATTAAATGGTTCAGAGAATGGTGGAGAGCAGTGACATGTAGGAAGTGCTGAATGGAAAGTAAAAGTAACTGCCTGCCCTGCCTCTATGCCTAAGGCTTAGAAGGAGGGGCAGGCAATATTTGATTGACAGCTGAGATTTTTAAATGAGTTTACAGCAACTATGAATGCTTTAATAAAATATAGAATCTGGATTTCATGATTAATTTGAAAAGGGCTTTTATTATACAGCTTTTTATGTCTGGGTGACAGGTCCACTTTAAAGGGGATATCCACCGCTGTAATCCACAACCGCATGTGTGTGTTTAAATAAAGCCAACTTTTTGCATTGATACTGTCGTCTGTGTGCCGTGTCCTGGATCAGCGCCGATAGTGACGAGAATATTGTCTGCTCTACACTGAATACCGGCGGGAAGTGGCCGGCGTCTCGCACGGGCTGCGACCAGGAGAACACAGCGCTACTGGGTGAGCTCCGATGCGGATCGCATCATTCTTTATATAACCACTTTAAAGGGGTATTCACCTTTAGTATGTTATAGAATGGATAATTCTAAGCAATTTTTAAACTGGCCTTCGTTTTTTCTTTTTTATAGTTTTTTAATTTTTTGCCTTCTTTTTCTTCTGCCTCTTTCCAACTTTCAAATGGGGCTCACTGATCCCATCTAAATAGCAAATTCTCTGTAAGGTTACACATGTATTGTTATTGCTACTTTTGCTTGCGCGTCTTTCTATTCAGGCCTCTTCTATTCATATTCCAGTCTCTTGTTCAAATCAATGCATGGTTGCTAGGGGAATTTGGACCCTTGCAAACTGGGGAGCTGCTGAACAAAAAGTAGTGATGGGCGAATTTATTCGACAGGAGCAAATTTGCGGCGAATTCCCGCGATTCCCGCTGGTGCATAAATATGCAAAATCGCAGTGAAAATTTGCCAGCTTAAAAAAAAATGGACACCGGCGTTAAAAACGAGACGCCGGTGCCATTTCACAAATTTTTCGCCATTCGCTGCAAATTCGCAAGTTTTTCGGCGAAATGGTCCAAATTCGCCCATCACTAATAAAAAAACCTTATACCTCAAAAACTACAAATAATAAAAATTAAAAACAATTGCAAACAGTCTCAGAATATGACTCTCTACATAATACTAAAGGTTAATTTAAAGATAAACAACCCCTTTAATTCAATGGATCAGGCCTGTCCTAAGTGGTGATGGAACATCAGACCAAGTGGCCATGATCAGACACTTTCCCACCCACTGAAATATGCCGGTGCCTCATGTGCCATAGACCTAAAACCAGCCTTGAAGAAGACTCTGGCCCCCCCTTGAACAGAATTATTCCATATGAATATATCACATGGTATGCATGATATTTTTAAACCAAGAAAAGACCATACAGAACTTATTAAACCATCTTGCAAGAAACCCAATGTTTCCCTGTTAATACTGGAGCCTATTTGTAAATAGGTATTTCTTTATCAAGGAGGTAGGGTCTGAAGCTGATTGAAAGTAAATGTGGATACATTTCAGGTATGTTAGAACTCTGAATGACGGTGAATCATCTGTTGGAAATGCAGACATAAGCCTTGCGGTTTCATCTGCTTTATACCTTGGACACTATTATCATGTTGTTTATTCATTTGTTGTTTACTCCTCCCATGAATGTCACTCATCATTAGGAGGGATGCTTTTAGGGTCCCTTGACAACAGGGTGTCATGTAACATGAAGCAGAAATAAATTATTTACTGTATAGTGTATTCAGGGCAGACTTGCACTTCCTTATGCTACAGGGCTGCTCTTTCTCCTCCGAGCCTAGTCAGGTAAAATATATGCTCAGAAACCTCTGAATTACGGGGGGAAAAAACTGCTTTGATGAACCAGACAATTTTCTGCTCGCCACTGGTGAGAAATTCAATATGCAGTTATAGTATTTTTAGCATTCAAGAAGTGTACTTTATTTTAATAGCCTCGCAACCTTTATATCCCTGCGAAAATGTTTGAAATCACCAGCATGTGTTTGGATTTACTGGTACAGGTGTAGCTTCTGTTGGCTTCACCCTTTAACCCTTTCTGACCAGCCTTGATATCAAAATATCTGATGGGACAATTATTTCTCCGAGAGGCGTGTGTGAGTATGTATACATAGCAGTACATACACAAATACATGATCACATTGACCACAGACTGTAACATATTCATATAGGACATGAAGTCAGCTTTCAGAGTTAAAAATTAATCAGTTGGTAATAATGAGAAATAAGAAATGATTAAACATGTATAAGTGGTGGGACGGCAATACCATTAATCATTCTCCAAAAGAGATGGACTGTAGCTGGTGTTAAAGGGTACCCATCTCTGATGTGGAGTTTGGAGAGCAATCAATGCTGAGTGTGATGTGAGAGATGCCACGCCGTGCAGTGATAAGTATGGCTGGTCAGTACAATAGTAGTGCCATTTTTTGAAGCCAGAATAGCATTTTCCTTGCAGGGCACTGATTACATGGGTTTTAATCTCACGGTGTCAAAAAAGGACTTTCCCTTCCCTAACAACCCAAACCCTGGGCTATTGGGGACCCCCTCCCCCAGCACAAACAGACCCTTGGGAAGGAGCCTTAATAGGAGGATAATGAGACTAGTTACATAACCCATATGAGCATGCATGTAGGGCCCAAGCACCTGCAGCAGTTTGGAGAAGTCTCTCAAAAGGAGCAGTGATTGGTAAGTAGCAGGACCTATAAAAACAGGCATCCCTCCAACTGCAACCCCTCCCTCCAAAGGTTGTCAATAATGTAAAAAAATGGAAGAAGTCCATCCAACAATGCTGGAGGAACAGGAACATAAAAGGTCCACCAGTGCTGTGCAATGAACGCGAAATTTCAGTCCAATACAAAATAAAAAAAAGTTGTTTTTCCCTAAAACATTGTGCTGTGAAGCCCATTAACTGATTAATATGCCACTGTTTGGAGTTGCATTCCAAAGGTTAGAGGTGTGAATCTCACTTCCCTGTACTATTTAATAATATCACAACTAATAAGGCAGCATTAAAAAACAGTATTTTTTGTCAAATTTGAGTTGTGCTTATAGTTCTGGGATTAGCTGAATCCTATTTTCCTAAATATGGAGCAAAATGGTTTGCCAGCGTCTTGTATTAAATTCAGCTCAAATTGTTCCAGTAGTTGGCACTGCCTAAATTACCCGTGCGTTCTCTGTGCCTTTCATCTCTGGTAAATAGGAATGTGTTATCTTTCCTGATCCCCCTTGTGTCTTTTGAAATGTCCCTGTTCTGACATCCCCTCTGCTCTCCCCGTAGGTTAAGCACCTGTTACTCAATATTTATTCCTGAGATTAAGGAGATGTTGTCTCCTGTGCATATTTCTACAGCATCTCCCGTATCTGTGGGTTTCACCAACCAAAACATGTGCTAGAGTGCCATCTGCCAGCCATTTAGGTTCAGTGCTAGTTATGTAAAAAGGACATTTTAAGCCAGTAACCATGGCGCCCGGAGTTCTGTGTTGTTAAGGAAACTGAACAAACACGTCTCCCAATTATAATCCTCCCCCTTACAATGTATTATAGTGGTTCTTTTTGCCATTTTTGACTTTCCCTATTAATGTATTTTACATTAAGACCGTGTTCAGTGCCCTGCTAATCATCCTTGTTTAAAATAGAGTGCATAATCCTTGCACGCTGTAGCACCCAAAAAAATAACATTTCAAGGAGTCTGGAGTGCGCCTACTGCAAATACGATCAGCAATTAATTTTAGTCATACGTGCAGGAAAAGCCTCATCGCTTCTAATGAGCAACAATGTTGGCACAATATAGGGATTAGTAATGCATAGAGAGAGCTTTCCTTTATTGCTGAATTTTATTACTGGGGTGGTGAGAATGAAAACCCTCTGTGCCTTGTATAATGATATATGCTATGTTCTTACTTATTAGAACTTAGAAACCAGTGCTGGACATGATTAGCAGGAGTGCCAGGGAATGCAAGGTGCAATGAAGCCCCTTAATACCCACCTTAGGGACAGGGCGTAAATACAGAAGAAAAAGCCCCTGCCATCGCATTGCACAATTGGACTATGGGCAGGGTGCAAGTTGATGAGCTCTAAGCACTTGCACCCCACTGCCCACAATAAATGAGGTATCAGTTGAACTATTGACATTGTTAATGTTTACATTCATTGGCCATGTTCCTCGTGGGTGACTCTGGAGAGTTGGTTGTTTGTGAAATTGCTGTTGTTCATTTTATAATCGCAACAAATGTAATTAAAGAGCACATGCCATAGCTGCTTGATCTCCGCCATGTTATAGACAGAGAAAGAGAGCCTGGACAACTTGCAAGGTAGAAATCATACCACTTATATGTTAGCTTGATGTAGCCATATCCAAAGCAAGTGTAACACCCTCTTGGACACCCCCATGGGCCAAGGTTGTACATCCTTACCATATATCAGGTCCTCAGTCCCCTTTGCAAGGTGAAAGGGTACTGGGAAGTTCCTCTCTTGTCAGTGCCTCCACCTAATGGATCCGGGAATACACCTGTGAGTGGCTTCATTAGGAAAACATTCAAACACACAGAGTGTTGTATAACAAATATAAACTTTATAATAAAGAGAAAGAGCATTACTTTCCCCTCCCACAGGCAAACTCACCTGGGGGCTCACATAGAGCTAGAACAGGCATCCACAACGATGGCATCCTCAGAGGCTCCAAGCTCTCCTAGCCAAACACATAACTTGCTTTATCCTCCTCTGCTGAACTATAGCTCCCAGCACTCTCCATAGTGCGAGCATGTAAAAGTTTTGCATTTAGGAGCTTCAGACCCTCCTGGTCTAGCTCCCACGCTTGGGGCAGCCGCAGCCGCCTCATTCCTGAAGCACTTACCTTTGCTCTTTGCCAGTTATCATATGGACCTTTCTTGTTAAAGTACTGATGAGCTTCTCAGTCTGTTTAACAAACTCATCTTTCAAGTATGCCTGGTGCCCAAGTTGCCTAGTTGCCAAGAAGCACAATGCAAGCACATGATGTTCACCTAAAGTCCTTGTGTGAGCTAAAATGCCAAATACAATACCAAATACATCTGGGTGGAAATGCCCCAAATAAGTTTATTATACATGTTACTGTAAATAACAACAACCCATAAACATACAAATTATTAACCACCCATAATGGCATAATCAAATACATAAACAAGTAAATAAACTGTTGCTGGCTGCATATAACCATATATATTTTAACAATCTGACATAATATTCAAACCTGAGGCTGGCCTCAGCTGTTTAACCTTCCAAACACACAAACATACAGTGCACATACCTAGAACCAATTCTGTTTTCTGTTCTGTTCTGTTTTCTTCTTCTCTTTTCACCTGCCCCATAAGGTAGCCCACCATGCCCCACCCATTGCCATAACCATTGCTGTATACTCCATCCCTAGTTCTCAATGACTCATGGGTGGTCGGGAGGGCATTTTGTCTCCACCGTCTAGGTAAAATGTCTGCCCACTCTACTGGTCCCACCTTATTATAACCTCTGTTGCTCCTCCTTTACCTACCTGAGCTATCAACTACAATTCCCATAATCCACCACCCTACCACTACAGGGCCCTATTCGTCCCCCAAGTCATGACCCTGTCACTTAACCCTTTGGGGTCATTTCCAAGGGTCCCCTGACTAGAAGGGTAATAATTAGGGATATTTAACAAATTCAAAAAACATGGTATCTGCCTTATTATTGCAATCAATCAGCCATTCTTCCTGGATCTCAAAAGGTACATATTTGTTTTAACCTATTATATTGTCTTTGCAGAAGCAAGAAATGTAGTCAGTGAATCTTCTGTGAACACAGTTATGTTGTCCTCATATATAAATGTTCACAAAGAGGGCAATGGAACATATTCTGAACATATATAGAATGTATGTCTTCAAAAATCCACAGCATCTGGTCCTCTGTTAGAATGGAACTGTCTTTCAACTGAGCTCCTAACTCATTATTTGCGCAAACAGAATTTTGGAAGCGCACAAGCCCAGAAGATAAGCAGATGGAGCAATGAGAAAGACTCATTAGAACCTAATTGGTGGAAAGCAGAGCCAGATACACATCGTTAATGACACTAGTGCCACTGGACAGGCTCTGTCTGGCCAAATGTTTGTTCCACGTCCAAATGATCATGTAATGTGACATTATAACAGTCAATGATATATTATGGTTCTAATATTTAAACTCTATTCCTTTCTTGTTTTCACCCAAAAAAATAAGAATTCTGCTGCCACGGTAGAAGAGCCAGATAACTTCTCTGCCAATCTAACCCCTTTGCTGCCAGGGCAGTAGAGTTCTGGCAAACAAGTAAATTGGCTTTCTGCATATTAGTAGCTCTTTAAATGGATCAAGTCCTTTGCAGAGGTTATTGGAAATGGCTTCTGTGTCTCTATGTAACTTAAAACATATCCTGCATGTAAAGTAAGGCTAAAGCATGGGCAGCAAAAGGTTGTTGGAGGAAAGTTGTAGATCAGTAATACATGAGGATTGTAGTTTGCCCCTCCCTGGCATATCTTGTATTTTTTGTTGTCTTTTTTTTTCTTCAGGAAATATGAATGCACTATTAATGGAGGTTCTCCTTCTGTACTTCTATAATACAGTGGTACAGCTTGATATTTTTGAAGTATCCATGTGAGGACAGTGCTTTCTCTAAAGAGTATTCTTCCTAGATAAGTGTTCTGGTTCCTGACCCATGCATACTACATCCTTACAGTTAAGGGCTTGGCTCCTGATGCATGGTTAACCACAGGAACATAAAGGAGTAATCAACATGTCTCCCCTTATAATATCATTAAGTAAAATCTTCTCATTTTTGGTTTAAGGCAACATTATACATCTGTAGTATGATTTGAGTAGACGTTTTGCATTTTAGAAGGTCTCCAGGCTTATCTTTCCTAGATGGCTATTCTGTTTTATCCCACATATACTTCTCTTTTTAACCCACCTGCTCAGTACTGTAGACTCCACAACACATGTCCTTGGTTATTAGGGATGTGGCGAACGTCGGAAAAAAAGTTCGCGAACATATTCGCGAACTTGCGCAAAAATGCGAGCGGTTCGCGAACGGTTCGCGAACCCCATAGACTTCAATGGGAAGGCGAACTTTAACATCTAGAAAAGACATTTCTGGCCAGAAAAATGATTTTAAAGTTGTTTAAAGGGTGCAACGACCTGGACAGTGGCATGCCAGAGGGGGATCAAGGGCAAAAATGTATCTGAAAAATCTGCCTGTGTGTGCTTGGAAGAGATAGTGTAGGGGGAGAGCTGTTAGTGATTTCAGGGACAGATGATAGTAAGTTTGCTGGCTAGTAATCTGCTTGATACTGCTCTGTATTGGAGGGACAGAAGTCTGCAGGGATTTGAGGGACATTTTAGCTTAGGTAGCTTTGCTGGCTAGTAATCTACTGTTCTCTTTAAACAACTGCCATACGTTGACCTTGTAGGCATTGTTTGCCCAGTTTTTTTGGACGCAGCCACTGAAGCACAGTTGCCAGAAAAAATATGCCATATAAATGCTGAAAATAGTCATTTTTCGCCATACGTTGACCTTGTAGACATTGTTTGCCCAGTTTTTTTGGACGCAGCCACTGAAGCACAGTTGCCAGAAAAAATATGCCATATAAATGCTGAAAATAGTAATTTTTCGCCATACGTTGACCTTGTAGACATTGTTTGCCCAGTTTTTTTGGTTGCAGCCACTGAAGCACAGTTGCCAGAAAAAATATGCCACATAAATGCTGAAAATAGTCATTTTTTGCCATATACGTTGAGTCAACGTATGGCAAAAAATGACTATTTTCAGCATTTATATGGCATATTTTTTCTGGCCTCTGTGCTTCAGTGGCTGTGGCCAAAAAAACTGGGCAAACAATGCCTACAAGGTCAACGTCGTTGACCTTGTAGGCATTGTTTGCCCAGTTTTTTTGGCCACAGCCACTGAAGCACAGAGGCCAGAAAAAATATGCCATATAAATGCTGAAAATAGTCATTTTTTTGGTCGCAGCCACTGAAGCACAGTTGCCAGAAAAATTATGCCATATAAATGCTGAAAATATAAATTTTTTTGGTTGCAGCCACTGAAGCACAGAGGCCAGAAAAATTATGCCATATAAATGCAGAAAATATGCATTTTTTTGGTCGCAGCCACTGAAGCACAGTAGACAGAAAAATTATGCCATATAAATGCTGAAAATATAAATTTTTTTGGTTGCAGCCACTGAAGCACAGAGGCCAGAAAAATTATGCCATATAAATGCAGAAAATATGCATTTTTTGGTCGCAGCCACTGAAGCACAGTTGCCAGAAAAATTATGCCATATAAATGCTGAAAATAGTAATTTTTTTGGTTGCAGCCACTGAAGCACAGAGGCCAGAAAAATTATGCCATATAAATGCTGAAAATATGCATTTGTTTGGTCGCAGCCACTGAAGCACAGTTGACAGAAAAATTATGCCATATAAATGCTGAAAATATAAATTTTTTTGGTTGCAGCCACTGAAGCACAGAGGCCAGAAAAATTATGTCATATAAATGCAGAAAATAGGCATTTTTTTGGTCGCAGCCACTGAAGCACAGAGGCCAGAAAAAATTAAACCAGTAGGGTTTGCACCCTAGTTTGTAACGGTGGCGGAGGGAGGAGGAGGACGCTAAAGGACAGCTGTGTGTGGAGTCATGAGGCTTGAAGAGAAGGACAGCTGCATAGAAGTCAGAACAAGTCTTCCGGCGTGCAGTAACCCTCCGAGATCCACCCCTCATTCATTTTAATAAAGGTCAGGTAATCGACACTTTTGTGACCTAGGCGAGTTCTCTTCTCAGTTACAATCCCTCCTGCTGCACTGAAGGTCCTTTCTGAGAGCACACTTGAGGCTGGGCAAGACAAGAGGTTCATGGCAAATTGTGACAGCTCTGGCCACAGATCAAGCCTGCGCACCCAGTAGTCCAGGGGTTCATCGCTCCTCAGAGTGTCGATATCTGCAGTTAATGCCAGGTAGTCCGCTACCTGCCGGTTGAGGCGTTCTTTGAGGGTGGATCCAGAAGGGTTGTGGCGCTGCCTTGGACAGAAAAACATTTGCATGTCTGACGTTACAGACTGGCCAAAGGGCTTTGTCCTTGCAGGTGTGCTCGTGGCAGGATTACTGGCACCTCTGCCCCTGGAATGTTGATGAGTTCCTGAAGTGACATCACCCTTAAAAGCATTGTACAACATGTTTTGCAGGCTGGTTTGTAAATGCCGCATCTTTTCGGACTTGTGGTATGTTGGTAACATTTCTGACACTTTATGCTTGTACCGAGGGTCTAGTAGCGTTGCGACCCAGTACAGGTCCTTCTCCTTAAGCCTCTTGATACGGGGGTCCTTCAACAGGCATGACAGCATGAAAGACCCCATTCTCACAAGGTTGGATGCAGAGCTATCCATCTCCGCTTCCTCATTATCAAGGACTGCATCATCCACGGTCTCCTCCCCCCAGCCACGTACAAGACCAGGGGTCCCCAAAAGGTCACCACTAGCCCCCTGGGAAGCCTGCTCCTGTTGGTCCTCCTCCTCCTCCTCCACAAAGCCACCTTCCTCCTCTGACTCCACTTCTGGCACCTCTCCCTGCGTTGCAGCAGGTGCCTGGGTTCGTTCTGGTGATTCCGACCAGAAATCGTGCACTTCCAGCTCCTCGTCACGCTGGTCTACAGCCTCATCTGTCACTCGTCGCACGGCACGCTCCAGGAAGAAAGCGAAGGGTATTAGGTCGCTGATGGTGCCTTCGGTGCGACTGACCATATTTGTCACCTCTTCAAAAGGTCGCATGAGCCTGCAGGCATCGCGCATAAGCACCCAGTAACGGGGGAAAAAAATCCCCAGCTGTGCAGATCCAGTCCTACCACCCAGTTCAAAAAGGTACTCGTTGACGGCCCTTTGTTGTTGCAGCAGACGTTCCAACATAAGGAGCGTTGAATTCCAGCGAGTCTGGCTGTCAGAAATCAAACGCCTGACTGGCATGTTGTAGCGCTGCTGAATGTCAGCAAGGCGTGCCATGGCTGTGTAGGAACGTCTGAAATGGGCCGACACCTTTCTGGACTGGGTGAGAACGTCCTGGAATCCTGGGTACTTGGAGACAAAACGTTGGACTATTAAATTTAACACATGTGCCATGCAGGGCACATGTGTTAAATTGCCTAGTCTCAACGCTGCCAACAGATTGCTTCCATTGTCACACACCACTTTTCCGATCTGCAGTTGGTGTGGGGTCAGCCACCGATCGGCCTGTGACTGCAGAGATGACAGGAGTACAGATCCGGTATGGTTTTTGCTTTCCAGGCACGTCATCCCCAAGACAGCGTGACAACGGCGTACCTGGCACGTCGAATAGCCTAGGGGGAGCTGGGGGTGCACAGGTGTGGAGGAGGAGAAGGAGGACCCAGCAGCAGAGTAAGAAGAAGAAGAAGACGAGGTAGAGAGCGATGGAGGAGTAGAGGTGGTGGCAGAACCGCGTGCAATCCGTGGCGGTGACACCAACTCCACTGTTGTTGTTGAGCTACCCATTCCCTGCTTCCCAGCCATTACCAAGTTCACCCAGTGGGCAGTGTAGGTGACATACCTGCCCTGACCATGCTTGGAGGACCATGCGTCAGTAGTCATATGGACCTTTGGCCCAACACTAAGTGACAGAGATGCGGTAACTTGGCTCTGCACATGTTGGTACAGGTGTGGTATTCCCTTTTTAGAAAAAAAATTGCGGCTGGGTACCTTCCACTGCGGTGTCCCAATTGCTACAAATTTGCGGAAGGCCTCAGAGTCCACCAGCTGGTATGGTAAAAGCTGGCGGGCTAAGAGTGCAGACAAGCCAGCTGTCAGACGCCGGGCAAGGGGGTGACAGTCAGACATTGGCTTCTTACGCTCAAACATGGCCTTCACAGAAACTTGGCTGGTGGCAGATGACTGGGAATGGGAACAGGTGGTCAAGGTGGAAGGCGGAGTGGAGGGTGGTTCAGACGGGTCAAGGAGAGCAGAGGTAGAGCAGTAAGATGCTGGACCAGAAGGAGTGTGGCTTTTAGTTTGCCTGTTGCCTTTGAGGTGTTGCTCCCAAAGTGCTTTGTGCTTGCCGCTCATGTGCCTTCGCATAGAAGTTGTACCTATGTGGCTGTTGGGCTTACCAAGGCTCAGTTTCTGACTGCACTCATTGCAAATTACAATGCTTTTGTCAGAGGCACACACATTAAAAAAATCCCACACTGCTGACTTTTTGGAAGTGTGCGATCTGGCGGTAACAGTAGAAGTTGGCGGAGTTGGCGGTATTGGCGGCAATGGCGGGTGCGTTGGCCGGCTGAACACAGGTGCCGATACATGTTGTTGCCCTGCTGATCCCTGCGGGCTGTCCTCCCTGCTTCTTCTAAGTCTTATTCTCCTACTGCCTCTCTGACTCTCCGTCTCTCCATCTGAACTACCCTCCTCTTGCTCTCTTCTACTAGGCACCCACAAAACATCAATCTCCTCATCATCATTCTCCTCAGATGCATCAATTTCTTCTGACACATCACAGAAGGAAGCAGCAGCGGGGACCTCCTCCTCATCACTCATTATGTCCATCTCTATCGTGTTCTCTGCCAGAATTAAATCTGGTGTAAGGTCCTCATCTCCTTCATCTTCTTCTGGCAATAATGGTTGCGCATTACTCAGTTCAAGAAACTCATTGGAAAATAACTCCTCTGACCCCAGTGAAGAAGGGGCACCGGTGGTGGAGGAAGTGTTACGTGGGGTGGCCATAGCAGTGGAGGATGAGGAGGATGTTGTGGTAAAGTTAGAAACGGTAGAGGATGGGGTGTGCTGTGTAAGCCAGTCAACTACCTCTTCAGCATTTTGGGAGTTCAGGGTCATTGGCTTTTTAAAACTGGGCAATTTGCTAGGGCCACAGGATTGCATAGCAGCACGGCCCCTAGCACGGCCTCTGCGTGGCGGCCTGCCTTTGCCTGGCATTATTTTTAAAAAAAACAACAACAACAACAAAAACTCAGTTGGTTTTTCTGGAAACGATAATACACACAGCTAGATGGCGGGTTGAAGAAAACACTGTGCAAATAATGCCTACAAAGTCAACGTATACACTACTACAGCGGTGGATACGGATTACGTAAAATATATGAATGCTGCTTGAAAAAAGTAACTCAAGTGGTTTTTCTAGAGACGATAATATTATCAATATTTAGACAAAATGTGAACAAGGTCACACAGCTCGATGGCGGGTTGAAGAAAACAGTGTGCAAATAATGCCTACAAAGTCAACGTATACACTACTACAGCGGTGGATACGGATTACGTAAAATATATGAATGCTGCTTGAAAAAAAGTAACTCAAGTGGTTTTTCTAGAGACGATAATATTATCAATATTTAGACAAAATGTGAACAAGGTCACACAGCTCGATGGCGGGTTGAAGAAAACAGTGTGCAAATAATGCCTACAAGGTCAACGTATACACTACTACAGCGGTGGATACGGATTACGTAAAATATATGAATGCTGCTTGAAAAAAAGTAACTCAAGTGGTTTTTCTAGAGACGATAATATTATCAATATTTAGACAAAATGTGAACAAGGTCACACAGCTCGATGGCGGGTTGAAGAAAACAGTGTGCAAATAATGCCTACAAGGTCAACGTATACACTACTACAGCGGTGGATACGGATTACGTAAAATATATGAATGCTGCTTGAAAAAAAGTAACTCAAGTGGTTTTTCTAGAGACGATAATATTATCAATATTTAGACAAAATGTGAACAAGGTCACACAGCTCGATGGCGGGTTGAAGAAAACAGTGTGCAAATAATGCCTACAAAGTCAACGTATACACTACTACAGCGGTGGATACGGATTACGTAAAATATATGAATGCTGCTTGAAAAAAAGTAACTCAAGTGGTTTTTCTAGAGACGATAATATTATCAATATTTAGACAAAATGTGAACAAGGTCACACAGCTCGATGGCGGGTTGAAGAAAACAGTGTGCAAATAATGCCTACAAGGCCAACGTATACACTACTACAGCGGTGGATACGGATTACGTAAAATATATGAATGCTGCTTGAAAAAAGTGACTCCGGTGTTTTTTCTGGAGACGGTAATATTATGGATATTTAGACAGAATGGGAACAAGGTCACACAGCTCGATGGCGGGTTGAAGAAAACAGTGTGCAAATAATGCCTACAAGGCCAACGTATACACTACTACAGCGGTGGATACGGATTACGTAAAATATATGAATGCTGCTTGAAAAAAGTGACTCCGGTGTTTTTTCTGGAGACGGTAATATTATGGATATTTAGACAGAATGGGAACAAGGTCACACAGCTCGATGGCGGGTTGAAGAAAACAGTGTGCAAATAATGCCTACAAGGCCAACGTATACACTACTACAGCGGTGGATACGGATTACGTAAAATATATGAATGCTGCTTGAAAAAAGTGACTCCGGTGTTTTTTCTGGAGACGGTAATATTATGGATATTTAGACAGAATGGGAACAAGGTCACACAGCTCGATGGCGGGTTGAAGAAAACAGTGTGCAAATAATGCCTACAAGGCCAACGTATACACTACTACAGCGGTGGATACGGATTACGTAAAATATATGAATGCTGCTTGAAAAAAGTGACTCCGGTGTTTTTTCTGGAGACGGTAATATTATGGATATTTAGACAGAATGGGAACAAGGTCACACAGCTCGATGGCGGGTTGAAGAAAACAGTGTGCAAATAATGCCTACAAGGCCAACGTATACACTACTACAGCGGTGGATACGGATTACGTAAAATATATTATGGCTGCTTGAAAAAAGTGACTCCGGTGTTTTTTCTGGAGACGGTAATATTATGGATATTTAGACAGAATGTGAACAAGGTCACACAGCTCGATGGCGGGTTGAAGAAAACAGTGTGCAAATAATGCCTACAGGGCAAATAATGCCTAAAAGGTCAACTTATACACTACTACAGCGGTAGTAAAATAAAAAAAAGTAAAATAAAAAAAAAATGAATATTAAAAAAAAAAATTAAAGTTGGTGCTGCTGAACTACTAGGAGCAGCAGATTAGCACACCAGTCCCACTCCCCAACACTGCTAGACTAATAGCACTGGGCTCTTATAGTAGTAGTAGTAGTAGTAGTAGTAAAACAACAAAAAAATAAATAAAAGCAGTCCTTACAAGGACTACTGTTATTGCAGCAGTCAGCAGATGAGATCAGAAGCAGGACAGCTGCCCACTGCAGCTACATACAGAGCACTGCAGTAGAAGGTAGATTACTAGCCAGCAAAGCTACCTCAGCTAAAATGTCCCTCAAACCCCTGCAGACTTCTGTCCCTCCAATAACAGAGCAGTATCAAAACGATTACTAGCCAGCAAACTTTCAACTGTCCCTGAAATCACTAACAGGCAGCAGCTCTCTCCCTACACTATCTCTTCAGCACACACAGGCAGAGTGAAAAAACGCTGCAGGGCTTCGGTTTTTATAGGGAAGGGGAGTGGTCCAGGGGAGAGCTTCCTGATTGGCTGCCATGTACCTGCTGGTCTGGGGTGAGAGGGCAAAAAAAAGCGCCAACAATGGCGAACCCAAAATGGCGAACGTCGCGCGACGTTCGCGAACTTCCGGCGAGCGCGAACACCCGATGTTCGCGCGAACCATCTCTATTGGTTATAAATGAGTGCAAACAAGTGTCCAGTGCCATGTTCTGTACGAGTATGTTTCTCCAGCATTAGCCACATAATTTTTTAGCACTTTGCACACTAATTGTGGTATTTGAAGTAAACTTGCAGACCATCGAAAGGACAGAGACCTGTTGCATCCAGCGTTGTCTGCATAGGAAAGCTCTTGATCAATGAGGGGAGTTAGGGAGCATCAGTTAGGGACACTGCATTCTACTCTTTGTGCTGGATCCGGGGAAAGAAGCTGACAACAAGTGGGCACAAGTGCTTCGTAAGTGATTAACAAATTGAAGAGGGGGTGGTGGTCAGTACATAAAATTAAAAAGCTTGTGTCCAATTCCTTTGTAGTTGCTCTGTGCTGCAACTAATCAGTGGAATCCAAGAAAGAAAAAGAAACAGGAACTCCAGCAGTTTGACTGCAAAAAACCTTTATTTAAGGTTGTGACAACACGACATGTTTCGGGTACAATACCCTTTATTAAGGGAACCTAGATAAAGGGTATTGTACCCAAAACATGTCATGTTGCCATAACCTGGAATAAAGTTTTTTTGCAGTCAAACTGATGGAGTTCCTGTTACTTTTCTTCTTCTTTTTTGGACTTCTTAAAGGAGAAACAAACCCTTAATAAAAAGAAGCCCCTACCCTAAATAGACCCCCTCCCTCCTCCTCCCCAGCCTAGCTGCCCCTCCCCCCGGCAAATGCCCCTAACTCTTTACTTACCCCTCAGTGCAGATTCTGTCCGGAGGAGTTCTTTTTTTATTAAGGGTTTGTTTCTCCTTTAAGTGATTACACCTGGACCTGGCAGTCAACCTATGTTGGTAGGTCAACCTCTCTTGGTGGAGGAGATTCAAGTTCCATTGCTCAGAAACAGTGGTTTTCAGTAAATAATGTTTTGGCTAATGCTTTATTTCTGAACTGCTGTCTGTTAACCTGGAGTGATCAGTTACATTTGGTTAAGACTGTATAACATTAGAAACAGCTAACACCCAAGCTAGTCTCCAGTAACCTACTCTAGACTGTTAAACTTCAAATGGTCTATGGCTGACAATGGAGATTGTTGATTCATTGCTTCCCCTGCCTTCATGCTTGTGTGCCTACAGCCTGACAGCATCCACAGGGGTGCCTGTACATAATTTTATACCTCGGTTCAAGCAGCCTTTAAAAGTCATGATGAATTTATCCAACTGGGCCCATTGGTACATTGTGACATTACATTGTGACATTAAATAGGAAGCACACATTTTTTTTATCCTAAAAATTCCCAGCAAGCACACTATAACCAACCGGCTCTCCATATAGCTAATTTGATAAAAAAAAGTTTGAAATGTGATTATTTTCATTACAACAAGCCATTTTTGTGCTCACAGTAGCAGGAATACAGTAAAATATATATTGTATGTTGAAGAGCTCACTTCAAATAGGAAGCACTAATCTAAGCATCCGGCACAATTTTCTCCACAGTTTCTCCACCGTTAGCCTTATCACACACGTTAGACTGTATCGGGAATCCAATAAGCACTTGTTAAATTTAACAAGATACCCCGACAATCTCCCTCTACCATTACAGGACACAGATGGAGTCAATACATATTAGAAATTCAATCTGGCTGACATAAAAAGTAAACAGTGAGCATAATAAACAATCTACAGATCTCACGTATAAGGAAAGGCGTTGGATAGATGGGCCCAGAGAGGATACTTTACTTTCATTCTACAAACAGCCACAAATGCAACAAATCAATATTATAATTAAAGCTTCCACTAATAGGATAAACAGTAATGACCCTGGGGGGATAATTCATCTAATCTAAAGTATAATTTAAAAAATAAATCTTTCTTTTGTTGTAAGCTCTAATAAAAATCTATATAAAGATACCGTGGGAAACGTATCAATGATGAAAGTGCCAATAGTGTTTACATTTGGGTGGAAATGAACATTAAATGTCAAGGTGCAAACAAACATTTGTTACAAAACCAACCAAGAATAAAAATGGGGAAAACAAATGTATGAGCTGTATGGAGAAACAGTAGCTACACCATCTCTCTCTGTCCATATTAGTCAATGTGATCTGTCTGGGAATGTGCAAAGATGTACATCCCTATAACTGACCCTTATAATGATATAATGAAAACCATCTACTGGTTGCCTCCTCAAACAACATTTTACCCTTCATCCATGGGTGTGAGAAACACTCACCATGCTGGTCTAGTGAGCCAGCGGGGGACGCCCACCGCGCTCTCATAGGGGACGCCTGCCACGCTGCCTTCCTCCCTCTTCTGTGCCGGTTTCTTGGTACGGGCACGGCGCTCATTTCCTTTATTTATAGGTGCATTTGGCGCTGGCGTGATGACGTCAAATTGGTGCCAAATTCAAACAGTATTAAAGGGGCTTTGTAACTCTAATGTTTGCCTGTTGTTAGGTTCATCTCTGAGAGTTCCTGGGTGCTATTCCTGTTTGTTATCTGTATCTGATTCCTGTTTTGACCCCTGCCTGCCTGACTAATCTGACTTCTGTGATCCTGACCCCTGCCTGGTAACCGACTATTCTGAAATCCGTATTCCGACCCATGCCTGTCTGACTCTTCTGATTGATATCCTGGTTTTGATGCTTGTCTGTGTGACTTCGCCTGAATTCTACCTGCACCGACCTGGCCTGGTTTGACTACGTTTTCTGTCTGCTCCTTGTATTGTGACCTTCTGACCAAAAAGACTTTGCTAGCGATCGTGCCCCTCTGCTCGTCCTAAACCCTTAGCTTGGCTGCTCTCTTAATAAGACCTGGCGGGATCCAATTAGCCAAGGGCTCCTCCCGAGGCTGTTAAAGGCGGAAGCAAGAGCTGAGACCAGGGAGCATAGCATTGGTTCTGGATTCTGGGTGCTGATTGTGACAATATGTCTGCCCAATGAGAGGCAAAGATTGTTGGTCAGTAGGCCAAAAATCAACCAAATTGTAAGAAATTATCATTGCTTCTATGGCCAAATTATGTCCCAACAGCAGGGTCAGAACTAGGGGTAGGCAGAAGAAACACCTACTGTACCTAGATCATGATGATGAGGAGTGCCTACCTCTAGTCCAGGTTCTCCTGCTTCCGCTGCCTCTCCCCACTCTTGCCACCACGCCCTGCCCCCTCACAAGATGTCACTGCGCATGTGTGTGCCCAATCACATGTGCACACGGGGGGCAAAGTGGCAGCCGGGTTACCTAGGGCTCTCATTCGGCTTGGCCCACTCCTGCCCAACAGGCTATTGTGTTTCTGGGCAAACCAGAGAGGGAGAGATAACAAATTAAGCTTGCCACTCCTAAGTATTTGTGCAAATGCTGCTAATCATGTTGGTAAAAGAACTGCTTTCATTTCATAAATAAATGTGAATAACTTGCAGTTCAGAATGACATTCTCCAATTGGCTAAACAATGGCAATGTTCACATAAGCGCTGCTGCAAGCCCCATGGAGCCTGCTTTCACTTGCAGATTGGAGCTCATAATGAGATGACTACATTTCCTTAAAACAAAAGTTGAAATTACAGTACTCACTTGTCGATTTCTTTGGGAGGTTGTTTGATCTCCTCTGTACAAATTAGAATCTTAAAAAAGAACTTTCATCTTGGCTGGGACTGCAAAATTAAGTACCTAAAAATCTGATATGTTTCATTGAGAGAAAGGAGTTGTGCAGTAAAAAGGAATCCGTTTGGCCTCTGAAAATAAATTGTTAATCACACGAATACCTCATTCTCAATTTGAACTCAACCATACCATTCCAACACAAGTTAATGTGGCCAGTTATAAATACATGGATGACTGTAACGCATTGCTAATTATGTAATTGGTTAAATTACTGACTCTTCTGACTCCTGCAGACTAAGTCAAGAGTCTTAAAGAGACACTAACCCTCTAATCCAGTGATCCCCAACTAGTGGCTCACATGGATGTAGTTCCCAGTGGCCTCAAAGTGGTAACTTATTTTTGAATGCCTGACTTGAAAAAAAAGTTTTAATTGCATAAAAACCACCTGTACTGCTAAACAGAGCCTCCTAGAGGCAGCCAGTCCACATAGGGGGAACCAACAGCCAATCACAGACCACATTTTGCACCCTGAGGAATTTTGCTTGTGTTGTTCTTTAATTCTCAGTGTGGCTCATGGGTAAAAAAAATGGTTGGAGAACCCTACTATCATCCTTTAAAAGAAGAAAGTGTAAATATACATGCATACATACATGTGACAGAGAAATGTTATGTGTTCCCAAGGCCTAATACAGGTATGGGATCTGTTATCCAGAAATCCGTTCTCCAGAAAGCTCCAGATTAATGGATGGCCCATCTCCCATTGACTCCATTTTAATCAAATAATTTACATTTTTAAAAATTATGTCCCTTCTTTTGTAATAATAAAACAGTACATTGTACTTGATCCAAATTACGATATAATTGGTGGAAAAACAAATTGGGTTTATTTAATGTTTAAATTATTTTTTTCAGATGGAACCCCCAGGTCTTGAGCATGTTATGGATAACAGGTTCCATACCTGTATAAAAACTGAACCTGGATGCCATTAATAACAGTACTGTTATGTATAGTGCAATGCTTTATTATTTACTCTACTTTAACCCTCTCTCTACCATGCTTTTTCAGGGCTTAGTGTCGCTTTGGGAAAAGTGCATTGTCACAAACACAGTATAACAGTGAGTGAGCAGCTTATTGCTAGGCACCCCTGCATTTTACCCCTCCGGGTTCCTATTGTTATTTATTAACTGCTAATAACAAATTCAGCTTCTTTACTGTGTAGATGAAAAAGGGTTTATTTACTGGTATTTAACTGAGAAAATGAGACTCACTAATGCACTAAAGAGACAAGACATAAAACACGTTGAAAGGTTTACATTTAGTACAAGTCTGTGCATCCATCTTTGTACAACATTGCTATTAAACTAAGCTTTAGAGAAGGCCTTTCATTCTTATAATTACACTCTGGCATTACCATTTGCATGACTATTACACATTTACTGATTTCTCTCCATGAGGGGGGGCAACGTTTGCAATGAATGTTTTCCGCCGCATTGAAATGACTGTGTTCACTGGTATTAACACAAGGCACAATGCAGTGTACCTACTCCACATATTACACATCCCATTAGTGCAAAGCCCCGGTATAGGATAAATCTGGTACAAGGCTTGAGAAAGTTGAGGCTTGATAGAAGAAATATAGATTTTAAATTTGTCAGAAACCATTACGTGCAATAGGTACATTATACCTTATTGTTATTATGTATTACTAGGCCTTATTCCACACCTCCTTTTCCATTTTAGCCTTCATTTGTCCAGCTTTCACTTTTCCTTAAAGGGCATGTAAAGGCAAAAAAATAAAATCCCATTTTAACTTTCTTTAATGAAAAAGATACCTATCTCCAATATTCTTTAATTAAAAAATGTGTACCGTTTTTATAAAAAACCTGACAGTGAAATTCTCCCTTCATTTACTGCTGTGGATAGGAATTGTCAGATGGTCCCTAACTGCTGAGCAGGGAAACAATCATACTTATGAACAGCAGGGGGAGCCCCCGCCTTACTTCCCAGCCATGCAGAACTCAAGCAGCTTTGTTTATGACGATCCCTAAGCAGCCCAGACCACACTGAGCATGTGCACAGTCTTAGTCTTGGACAGATTTTTAACAAAGTTACAAGATGGTGAACCCCTGTAGCCAACTCTGAAAGCATAAATTATTTGTTTGATTAGGCTTGTGGTGCAGTAAGTTCATGTTTATATTTAGTATACAAAATACAGCATTTCTAGCCTTATTCTATTTTAGACTTTACATGCCCTTTAAGATTGCCCATTCTACCCATCGTTTTTTGTGTCTTTCATATTCTCCATTCCACTCCCCATTTTGATCTCCCTCTTTTGGTCTCTTCCCTGCACTTTCACACATCCACTTGTATATCTCGACTGGTATTCAAGCCAGGGATCTTTAGATGTCTGGCTCGATGCCTTGATTATTTGGCCAGGTGAGCAGCCTGCAGGATTGCTCACTATATGTTACCTGGCCTCTGCAGCCCCAGCAGCAGCCTTGCCCTAGCATTGGCTTCCCATCCTAGCAGTGCGGCATTGTCCCTAGCTACAGGTTCCTGTTCTGGCCTCCTCCTTATCTTGTCCCGCTATGCCTTGTCTTGTCTGAACCCATCCCTGTCTTGTCCTGCCTGGCTCTGAACCTTGTCTTGATCTGACTTACCATCCCCTTCCAGTTCTGCTCCTCATTTCAAACATGTCCTTGCCTTAACCTTATTCTGCCTTGACCTGACCTTGCCTTTCTTGTTCCTGCTTCCTGTTCTGACCTGTACCCTACCAATATCTTACCTCGCCTCTGCGTCTTGCTCTGCCTTTTCCTCCCTCTCATACTTTCTGCTCTAGCCCCCTCTCTGGCTATCCCGTCCTCTCCCACTATCTGCTCCAGTCTTCTCCCTTTATCCGCTCCAGTCCTCTCCTTCTATCTGCTCCAATCCTCTCCTGCTATCCACTACATTCCTCACTATCTAGTCCTCTTGCTATTCTGCTCTAGTCTCCTCCTGCTCTAGTCTCCTTCTGCTCCAGTCTCCTGCAATCTATCCCCCAGTTTGATCTGATCTATGCCTGCACCATCCTGTCCCATTCAGTTTCTTCCTGTTCCACTCCTGCTCCATCCAGTCTGTTCCTGTCCTCAGTCATCCCCCTCTTCATTCTGTCTAGTCCAGTCCTGATCTTCGCCCTCTACATCCTGTTCCACTCTGCACGTGTTCCAGTCTGAATCATCGCCCTCTTCAACCTGTACCTACCTTCCCTTTACGTATTCCCTAGGCACATACAGCTCCTGCCTCAAGGACTCAACCTTCCCTCATCAGTCTCCACAGCACCCCCTACCTAATCCTTGACACCACTCCACCCTGCAAGCAATAATGACTTCAAGAAGCCCTGTAAAGGAGAAGGAAAATTACTAGGGGTGAATGAAATCAAATACTTTCTACTCCAGATCAGCACTAGTGTACCCAGGCCCAGAGAACTTTCCATAAAACTGCACCACCATAGAAATACCTTCTCCCTTGCATTGCCTTTGGCAGGCACATGCTCAGTAGAATAATGTTTTAGATTTTTGGGTAACATGCATGCACCATGATAGGCATACTGCACATGGGTGAAGCAATGAAGATGGCATCTGCTGGATCCCTCTTGTTAAAAAATAAGAGACATGCCAGCTTAGTTTAGAAACTAAGCAATTTTAGTAACAGTGGGTTGTTGAACAGCTTCTTTTTCCCAATGATTATGGGTTTTCAGTTCTCCTTTGTGATCCATTCTCTGACTGTCAAATGGGCAGAATTTCTCAACCTCTATCAAATAAATGAGCGACTTGCAAGTACTGAACGAGAAAAAACTAGATCAGCTAATGAAGAAAACAGCAAAAACTTGACAGCTCTTACATAGCACACACACACACCCAAGGCAGCATGCTTGATTTGCAGTCTTGACTTGAACGTGAATTAGAAAGAATTCTGGACTCTAGAATCACAGGCAACCCAACCATAGGGCCCTTTTGTGTGATGCTCTTAAAGGGATACTGTCATGGGGAAAAAAAAAAAAATTCAAAATGAATCATTTAATAGTGCTGCTCCAGCAAAATGCTGCACTGAAATCCATTTCTCAAAAGAGCAAACAGATTATCTGACATGGGGCTAGACATTTTGTCAATTTCCCAGCTGCCCCCAGTCATGTGACTTGTGCCTGCACTTTAGGAGAGAAATGCTTTCTGGCAGGCTGCTGTTTTTCCTTCTCAATGTAACTGAATGTGTCTCAGTGGGACATGGGTTTTTACTATTGAGTGATGTTCTTAGATCTACCAGGCATCTGTTATCTTGTGTTAGGGAGCTGCTATCTGGTTACCTTCCCATTGTTCTTTTGTTTGGCTGCTGGGGGGGAAAAGGAAGGGGGGTGATATCACTCCAACTTGCAGTACAGCAGTAAAGAGTGATTGAAGTTTATCACATGACTTGGGGCAGCTGGGAAATTGACAATATGTCTAGCCCCATGTCAGATTTCAAAATTGAATATAAAAAAAACAGTTTGCTCTTTTGAGAAATGGATTTCCCTTATCCAGACAATGGTATTTTGCAACCACAAAACATATGAGGGGCCAGTAATGCATTTGTTTTTCATTAGAAATTGTAAAAAAACTTTGTTATATGTAGTCATGGGCGAATTTGTCCAGTTTCGCTTCCCAAAAAAAACCTGCGAATTTCCTGCGAAATGGCGAAAAATTAGCGAAACGCATTAAAGTCAATGGGCGTCAAAATTATTATGATCAATTTTGATGCCTGCGACAATATTGATGATGGATGTGGATGGCCAAAGTGAACAGATACTTTGTGCCAGTGTATCATATCACTACATGGACTGTGCAATTCTTGGTTGCTCTATATAACCTCTTGCACTAATTGTTTTCCATCTAGACCTCTCAGCCCTTGTCACAGCAACAATCATACCATTTAGTTGGATCCAATAGAATTCTATAGAATATCATTGAATGTGCGTCCAGCCTTAGTGCATGCCACTTAAACTGGGCAGAACAAATATAGCACATAAGCGTACTCCTTTAAAGAAAAATCCAGTACCCATTTCTATATTAAATAAATGTTCCTCAATTTTTTTTCTTTGACACTGCAATGTTATTTTTTTTTTACCTATTTAAGTCAAGCAAATATGACAAGAGCGACACTGAAGGACGTAAAGCAATTTAAAAATGATATCACATAATGCTTTTTTTTTCCCCCCCCACCAGTTTAACTGTGCAAGAGAGAGCAGATTCAATTGTGGCATAAATGACAGTTGGCTAATGGTTTTCTGGAGAACACTTAAGAAAGTAAAGGGTTGATTGGCAGAAATAGAATAGGCATCTACATTTCAAATTCTGTGGAGGCTTTACTTGCCTGGTAAATGCCTATTGCTTTAGAAATACAATAAAATGACTATATAATTCAAGCACATCGGAGTACTAATGGATGCAACACAAAGTATTCGCTGCATTGCAGTAAAAGTTGTGAATTACACTTTTATGTGAGTTTATAAGGTCAGTGGCTCCGCGGCTCCCGGTGGGTAGAAGCGAGGCACAGAGTGCACAATAATTCCTACGATAGAATGAATAAGCTGAGTTCCTGGAAGCCATTTGTGAGGGACCCACATCACATAATGAATAAATGGACCCAGACCAGTCTACCGTCAGCAGACTGTTTTGCTGCAGAGAGAGAGAAATGAAAAGTCTGGAATCTACAAGATGGCAGGGATTAACTACATTTCTATCCCAAGGACAAAGAAAATATGGAATAACAAAAGGGTTGTTATTGTTGTCTTTACAAGAAAATATTTAGATAACTGTGCATGAACAGTCTGCAGAGTAGCACTTCCTGCTTACAAGATGGCTACTTCCTGTTTGCACAGGACATGCCGCCAAACTGGCAGAATTCTAAAACAAATATTTGCAAATGCATCCATTTCAGAACCTGCTGATTTATGATGACAGGAGCATGTCATTCTCATGAGTAATGGAAGGGAACTTGTGGGGGTTTGGAATGAGTCAGCATTAGGAAAACATGGCTGAAGGCAATGTTATGTGTTACTTAGAAACAGCCATAGAAAGGCTAACTTTTGTTGTGGGTAAGGCCCTGCTTAAATACACACTTAGCAGAGCCCCATTATTAAAAATATGGACTCTTCAAACTTTGGGACCTTGAGTTGTTGCAGATATGTCAAACTTGTAGGCGGTAATTCCCTGTGATTAGTAGTACCCATACTAGAGAACCACGAAGCTGCCAGGAGTTGTAACACACAAATACTTAATTAATTTTTAATAGAATTCACACAATCACAGGCAGGCACACTTGTTGCTTCCAACAGGGCATGTACTCACAGTTCACAATATCCAGAATAATTCCACTGTCAGGTTGGATAACTTTTACACAGGCAGTTTTTAAAGTACAGTATCTGGTCCCTCCAGTGTCCCTTCCCACTCTCACCATCAGCCTCTAGTGCCTTCCTAGGGGTCCAGTCAGCACTACCTCTTTTAGTGTACCCCTTTGGGTTTAGCCCAAACATCAGCCTTGCCAGGTGCTCTCCATCGGGACTCCAACATCTTTCACCGGTTTCCTATCCACTTAAACAGGTCCGGACTGAGAATTAAATTAGGCTCTGGCATTTCAGGTACACAGAGGCCCACATAGAGGCCCAAACAGCCCCACCAGCCCACTAAATACTGACTTTCAATGGGACCTAATAGCAGCCCCTCTGGCATTTGCCAGGACCCACAGATTGCCAGTCTGGGCCTGCACTCAAACCCTGACTGGCGGGTAATGACTTACTTCTTGATGGAGCTACAGCTACCCATTCTTCCTACCTCTTCCTGTTATATTGCCTTTGCCAATCAAATGACTTCCTGATTGCACCGTCCTCCCATGATGCACTCAAAATTTCCTCCAAAACCTCACCTTTCACCTCTCCGCCCTCTGGGACTTTCCTCAAACTCTATGGCACTATTTCTACTCTCCCTTTAGAGGACCCTACACTGTAATTACCCCATTAACTTTGTACATAACCCTTTCTCCATCTAGTGGACAAAACTAGAAATTACAAAAAATGTTTATATCAAAAACGATTTTTTTGTAGTTGAATGCCTTTCTGAACTGGGGCGAGTCCCTTGTGCCTGGCTGATTAATGATATGGACTCCCGATTTTGAATTACAATATGTAAAACTAGAAATTACCCCAAAATTAAATTAACAAGTCTTTTTCCCCTTACAAACGCCTGAATTTAGCTTCCAGGTCCTGCCCAGATCACAACCTAGCTATGCCCGTGGTGCCACCAAATACATCTAGAAGACATGCACATAATGCTTTGAGGGATTTTCGGTATCATAAATGAAGGGGGAAGTTTAGAAAAGCAAGAGACTTGGCTGTTACTTGGCTCATGGACGAGTGGGGAGGCAAACCCAGAAGAAAATAATGGGTATATCTGTTTTGATTGGGTAGTGCTAATATAAATGGTCATGTAGTAAGAATTGCAAAGTTACCTCCAGGTCTTGGGATTTATAACAACCAATAAATGGGTTGCCTGTTTGATAGCAAGAATCTGATTGGTTGCCATCATCATTGGTTGATTGTCACTAGAACTGGTGCAAACTTTTATTACATTGCATTAATAGGCTATTATTGCTGCCACCTGTCACCCCACTATCTTCCTAACTACAGCTACTGCTGCTGTTTCACTATAGAAAGGGCCCAGGACAGTCTCCATTATTTACACTCCCTAAAGTAATTTTCATTGCAATAACAATAAGACAATACCTAGGGCATGATGTAAGTTAAGCTAAAATAATTTAAGGGAGACACCAAATCAAAACATTTTATTATTTAAAATGTTTTTAGAAGCCAAAAGGCTTCCGCATTACAGAAAGGCATCTGCAGGATTCACTCATTCTGGATAATAGATCACATACTTATGCAATCTAAATTGCATCAGTACTGCTGGCAAAGATCTGATTGGGTAACTGCACTGGTACAGCTTAGCACCTGTGTTTGCTTATCACGCTCTCAATTTTATTTTTACCAGTGTCAATAAGCAATAGAAGCATGCAGTTAGGCTAGCCTAGGGCAGATTTGGAGTATACACAAATTTTATCTTGACTCATCTTATGCTATTTTGTATCTACACCTTATTCCCTGGTCCCTTACAAAGCTGCTTATCAAAGCCTCCTCGTCAAGGCACACTCTCCTACTCTTTGGAATCCACTGGGACGCTGTTAGTAGTCGTGCAGCATGTCTACAGCATGTTGGCCCTAAGGTCTTTTGTGTTCTAGGTTTGATCATCCTTCAGCAGAACTCCTCTAAAGAAACTATCTTGATGTGTAGTCACTCCTCTGAGCCTGCATAACGAAGGCACGCGCATTCCTAATTAGATTCATCTCTGCTTTGCTGAGGAAACTGCCTTGTCCGATGGAGAATCCCAACAGCGGGGGGAGAAAATGATAAGCTTTGTTGCAAATGAGTGAGTGAAATAATAACTTTAATATAATTTAATAGCACCCCTGGGCATTCCATAGACACCTGATTTGTATGCTTTAGTGTCAACAAGCTCCGACTGGTAATGCTTCGACTACTTAAATGCTCCGAGCCATCATCGCCTAACTCTCAATGAGCGTTTCCCCAGAGTTATTCCTTATTATATGCCATTTCATTTCTCTAAATGCATCTGGAGCACAGGCAGCCTGTCATCTACCCAAAGCCACAGACATTGAACTAAGTGGAATGTAACAAACAATTCAGGATGGACCAGTATGCAGCATGCAGTACAAATGGCTCTGTAGCAATTAAAAATTGTAACATTTTAATGAGCCACTCAAAATTAGGTCTCTCCTGTATTATGTGAAAGGGGTCGTTCACTTTTGAGTTAACTTTTAGCATGATGTTGAGAATTATATTCTGTGACAATTTGCAATAGGGTTTTTTTTGTTTTTTTTTTATCATTTATGGTTTTTGAGTTATTTTGCTTTTTATTCAGCAGCTCTCCAGTTTGCAATTTCAGCAATCTGGTTGTTAGGGTCCAAATTACCCCAGCAACCATGCATGATAATTGAAGAATAGACCATTATATGAATAGGAGAGGAGTTGAATAAAAAGATGAGTAATTAAAAAGATTGATGGGGTCAGTGACCCCGAATTTGAAAGCTGGAAAGAATCAACAGAAGAAGGCAAATAATTTTTTTAAAAAACTATAAATGAAGACCAATCGTAAAGTTGCTTAGAATCTGGTTACAATTGGTCAGACCAAATCTGCTGGTTTTGGGCCGACCAACATATCGCTAGGGTATATCTAGATTTCCTGCCATAAAATTCCTGTTGTTGGAATGTGTTGCACAATATCACATATTGTTCTCAGGAATTACTTTTGACAGTAATGGTTAAAACACTAGGGGGGTCTGTATATTAAGAGACCCCTAGTGATGCAAAACGTTAACCCTGAGAATTAGGTGGGTTAACATTTTCATAGCCAGAAATCCATATAATGCACCTTTGCAAAGGATCCTGGGTGTTTCTTCTGATGTTAATCAATCAATAGAAATAGCTATTGGCATTTTACTAAATGTTATGTTTAAATTAAATGGCTGGTATTATTTCCTTAGCATGGTGCAGCGTGTCATTTTCTAAGTCCTTAGGAGGATAAAGTTGACTGTGTGATTTTTTTTAATAAAAGTCCCATTTAAAGGGCATGTAAAGTCTAAAATAGAATAAGGCTAGAAATGCTGTATTTTGTATACTAAATATAAACATGAACTTACTGCACCACAAGCCTAATCAAACAAATAATTTATGCTTTCAAAGTTGGCTACAGGGGGTCACCATCTTGTAACTTTGTTAAACACCTCTGCAAGTCTAAGACTGTGCACATGCTCAGTGTGGTCTGGGCTGCTTAGGGATCATCATAAACAAAGCTGCTTGAGTTCTGCATGGCTGGGAAGTAAGGCGGGGGCTCCCCCTGCTGTTCATAAGTATGATTGTTTCCCTGCTCAGCAGTTAGGGACCATCTGACAATTCCTATCCACAGCAGTAAATGAAGGGAGAATTTCACTGCATACAGTCAGGTTTCTTATAAAAACAGTACACATTTTTTAATTAAAGTATTTTGGAGATAGGTTTCTTTTTCATTAAAGAAAGTAAAAATGGGATTTTAATTTTTTGCCTTTACATGCCCTTTAAGATTAAAAAAAAACGTTTATGTTATGAAAACACACATTACCATGTTTAATCATGCAGAACTGGTTATCTTAGGTTAGATTTTATGTCAGGTTTATTTGTATGGATGAGGCCCTATCTATCCTATTGCATGACGATTGTAGGTACCTATGTAACTATAATTGACAGCTTTTCTGATTTCAAATCTGTATAATGACCTACATTTCCCTTATGTTGATGTGTAAAACACAATAAAAATTATTGAAATAAAAAAGTTTGATATATATAAAAAAAAAACTTTTATATTTTAAACTTGCTACATACAATATACAAAAAAAAATAAAAAAATTAGGCAAATGCGAATGCTTGTAAATAAAACGTGACTTTCAGGCAACAGTAGTCATTTAAAAAAAGTAAATATTTTCACAAGTACAGTTTTGTGCCCTTTTACAATTTCTGTATTTTTTCAAACAGTTTTGGATGCCTTATACTTAAACTTTCTCTATTATTTTTCAGTCATGCCCTTTTCCTGAATGACATAGGGTTGCCACCTTTCTGTGACAGGAAAGCCAGGCAGAGGGAAGGTCGTGATGTCACGGAGCGGGATTGTGATGTCACAGGACGGGTTTTGACGTGGTGATCAGTCGATTTCCCATTGGAGAAAAAAGCTATTAGCATAAGTGGGATCATCAGGAGCATGACTGACAGATATTGTATGAGTATGGACTAGTGATGGGCGAATTTGCGGCGTTTTGCTTCGCCGAAAAATTTGCGAATTTCATGCGAAATTCGTAAAACTGCGAAAAATTCGCGAAACGGGGCTGGCGTCTCGTTTTTGACACCGGCGCCCGTTTTTGACGCAAATTTTCGCGGGCGTTTCGCTGGTGGCGAATCGCGCAAATTCGCCGCTTATTCGCGCCTGGCAAATAAATTCGCCCATCACTACTATGGACGATAAGCCCCAATGGGAAGTAGTGATTGTGGGACGATTGGGGGGCAGAATGACAATTAGTTGTCATTGTTGTAGTACATTTACTGATAAATGCATACTGTATAGTACAATTTGTAATACTAGTCCAGCTTTTGGCTAGTGTTTAAGCTAGGGCAGCCAGAGCTTCAAACTCCACTTTTTCTGGGCCACCAATTATTTAGGAACCCCCCCCCCACCCCAGATAAGTAGCTCCCATGCTTTTTGTATTATTTTACTATGTTACTGCCTGGCACACACATATATAATAACAAACACAGATGTCTTTGAATTCTGTTGCATTCTGATTATAGGCAATGGACAATCACAGCAGCTTTTGCAATTTGTGGATTTTTGTGGCTTCTAAGTCTCAGCACCTATGCCTGTAATTTGTGCCTCATTCACATGATATCCAATGTGTGATTAATTATCAGTGTGGGCCCACAGGAATAAGCTGTAACCTTCTTAAAGAAAACAGATGTTAATGCACTAATCTAAAAGCCCTGGTATTAGACATTTCAGGGGGAGGCCATATTCAGTACGGAGATTAACTCTGATTTAAATGCCGGGTTGTTACTGGTGGCATTGATAAGCTTTAATGCTGACTTTTTAAGTGTTTGATTTGGGAATTGTGGCTCTGAATGCTGCTAAGTTGTTGTGTGAATTGACATAAAATACATGGTACATTCTGCAGTTTAAAAAATATATATTTTTATCATTGTATTCTCCTACATTTGTTAAACTATAATTTCCAGCATCCCTGCCACTAAAATGCTGCTTGATAAGGGTTGGACCTTAGGTTTTAGACTGTTATCACCTGCTAGGAATATGTTACTTTGCCCTTTCCTTTATCTTGTTTAATATCACTTGAAAATATTCACAGGTGTTTTTAATCTCGAATACGTTTCTGTTTTCTTTATGTTGATGCCATCTTTCTGTTCATTTAGCCCCTGCCTAATATAAGGAGCAAACAGGTGCAAGTCTTGTAATATTTCCACCCCAGCGTGCATGTGTTGATTTTTGAAAATTTACTTTTAAAGGACAGCAAAAAGGTTAAATCACTAGGGGATGCCACTAATCTACTGCCTGAGCCTGGTGCACACGGACCATGGGCGCTTCCATGGGGAATGTCATATCATCTTTTTGTAGGGACCTATAGGATCTATTAGGTTCCTATAGAGTTAATCCCCTACCTTTCCTTAAGTTCTCTTATCCCTTGTTATTGGGCCATGCCCTTTATACTGGTTAAGTGTAACATCCTCACCTATTGGACAAAGAGTGTAATGACACTCCCCTGCCACACTGCTATATAGTGCTGTGTAGGGAGTGGCCTCTTCCTCTTTGGCTCCTGGTGTCTGTGCTGCTAGGTGTTTCCCATTGAGCCTGGGATCACCAAGGCCCCAGTAAGCCATTTACCCCAAAGGGACCTGTACCTTTGGTGCTGAAGTCGGGAACCAGGCAATCCCGTGAACGAGGATTAGTTATCATTAGGGCAGATTCTGTAATAGTCTCTCTAGGAGAGAGAGATAGCCAGATTTAGATAGTATGAGCAGTTGCGTGCTCCATCAAAGAGAATAGCAGGGAGTAGCCTCCCAAAGGCTTCTAAGGTTGCCTTTAGTGTAGGGAACTCAGTGATAGGGAATTCAGTTTAGCAGAGCACTGCCTGACCCCTACTTGATCGATCCTGTTTCACATTGGTCGCTGGTCTTTGAGAGTGAGATATTCTTCCTACTGTTTGACTTGAGGAGTGACCCCTAATTGGCAGAATAGGCCAAGAAAATAGGCCAAAAGTAGCCTGAATGCTGGCTTGGGCTGACCACATGCACAGTACAGAGGAGGTCTGTTTACCATGCTGTCTAACATTATTTATGCCGGAAAATAAATTCTGAATTTATAATTTTAACACTAGCAGGCAAGGAGTAGCTGGGCAGGGTTGTCATGTGTCCATAGGTTTTTTTTCCCAGGCTGCTTGGTTCAAAACTGCACCTGAATCTAGAGATGCACCGAATTCACTATTTTGGATTTGGCTGAACCCTCGAATCATTCTCGAAAGATTCGGCCAAATACCAAACTGAACCCGAATCGTAATTTGCACATGCAAATTAGGAATGGGAAGGGGAAAACATTTTTTAATTCCTTGTTTTGTAACAAAAAGGCACGCAATCTCCCTCCCTGTCCCTAATTTGCATATGCAAATTACGATTCGGATTCAGTTCACATTCACATTTTTTCAATATTTTTCTCTTTAATTATAAAACACCACCTTGTACTTGATCCAAACTTAGGTTAATTTATCCTTATTGGAAGCAAACCCAGCCTATTGGGTTTATTTCATTTTTACATAATTTTCTAGTAGACTCAAGGTATAAAGATCCAAATTATTCAGAACAAATCCCAGGTCCCGAGCATTCTGGATAACAGGTCCCATACCTGTATCTGGGAGATAAAAGTGATAAGGTGCTCCCCAACCAAGGGGTGTATTTTTATGGAAGAGGTGTAGCAGTCCAGGACAAAAGGTTATTGGATTGGCTCACTGGGGGTTGCCCAACAAGAATGTTCATCATCATTTATCAGTTAAAAAAAATTCAAATTCCCAAAAGTTGTGCTTTTTCTGCAGAAAATGTTATTGAAGTGAGATCCCAGCAGTTTTAGGGAACAAGGCACCTTCACCAAGTGCCCTTACAAGTTGTGCAAAGGGAATGTTATTTATGTGGAGGGTGGCACAAGTTAACCCATTGTGATGAAATTATAATACTTAATGACATCAAAAAGCATCCATAATAGATTGTGGTGAAAAGTGATATTCCATTGAGTATTATATCATCATCACCAGTAGACCCTTCCAGCAGACACGAGGGCATCCATTCAGATTAGAACCATGGGAAGTCTATTTTCTCAGAGATTTTATTGTATAAAGTAAAACAGCTAAGCTACTGCATAAATCAGGATATTTATCATTTTGCTTTTATACTTATCCATGTCTAATTGTACATGTGGAGGAACAGGTGCGACTGTCCATTCACCCTTTGATGGATTTCACCCGCTGCGTTATTTAATAGACAGGAGAGTGGCTATTTGATAACTGTCTATGGATTCATTTCTGCTTATATTCAAGGACTAGAAATTCAATTTATTCAGCTGCATGTTGTCTCTGGCTCAGGTTGGTTTGAATTAATTTCCGAAAAAAAGCTTCTTGGATCCCATTAAAACCATCTTGAACTCAAATTTATCAGCAGTAATTATTAGGGTAGAAAATCCAATTAGAGAAGCTGAACGCACTGTTTCATTGTTTGATAGGACACATATATTTAACAGAGTTAGCAGTTACTGTAAGTCTAGAACTGAATCGGATACCCCGTCTCCTTGTTACCAAATCCTCAGTGCCCCCAGCCTTGTTACCTTCTTAGCAATGTAATAATTAAAAAGCCAGCAGAACCAGAACGCCATGTGCAAATTCATAAACTGATGACACTTAATATATCAGATGCATATGCTGTGTGGGAACAATGAGTCTTTTTGAAAGAAAAGAGGGCCCTGCAACTAACTCCGTGTCATTAGGTTAAATTAGTCATTTAAAAAAACAATTCTGGATCATCATCAACCTAATGACACAGGGTTAGTTTATGTTGCACCTTTAAAAATCAAATTAATAAAGAAGGAAAGGTAAAATCACAGGGGGGGGGTGACATATTGTTTGGTGATTCTCATCACATTTCTGGCACTCTTCTTTATAAAAAAAACTAACCTTTGATGAGTGCTGCGTCACCATCCACTTTCTGGGGTCCCCGTCATTCTTGGGTGAGCACATGTCCAGAGCCAGGGGTGTAACTACAGAGGAAGCAGACCCTGAAGCTGCAGAGGGGCCCAGTAAGGCCGTAATTAATGAGCTTTTCAACAGTTTTAGAACTACAAGATGGATATAACAGTAAGAAATATGCATTATTATTTCCGGCAATCCATTTGAAAAGCATTTTAATATATCTTGGCAGAATAGGTCAACTTACTGATGTTTTGGGGCAGAGAGCTGGTTGCCTAGCTTGCCCGGCCGCCTTGGCCCATCTCTGCACCTGCCTGGTATTTCAAATTTACTTTAAGTGTACTTGCTGGGAAGTTTGTAAACTTTAGATATTCTTCCTCTGGCCTCCCTCCGAACCCCCCAAATTCCACCACCATCTCCCCCTCCGACCCTCCAAATTACACCTCCCCACTCCCCCTCCGATACCCCCAAATTCCACCTCCCCCTCCGCTCCCCCCAAATTCTACCTCCCTGCTCCCCTCCGATACCCCCAAAATCCACCTACCCACTCCCCTCTGATACCCCCAAATTCCACCTACCCACTCCCCCTCTGATACCCCAAATTCCACCTCCCCGCTCTACCTCCAATACCCACAAATTCCACCTCCCCGCTCTACCTCCAATACCCCCAAATTCCACCTCCCCACTCCCCCTCTAATACCCCCAAATTCCACCTCCCCGCTCTCCCTCCAATACCCACAAATTCCACCTCCCCCTCCGATACCCCCAAATTCCACCTTGCCGCTCGCCCTCAAATATCCCAAAATTCCACCTGCCTACTCTCCCTCAGATACCCACAAATTCCACCTCCCCCTCGGATACCCCCAAATTCCAGCTCCCCACTCCCCCTGCATCCTGTCCGTTACTTCTTTCCTCATCAATTCTCCCTCTACTTTGGCTACCAATATCAAAGCCCTGGCCCATTTCTGTCATGTTCCCATCTTTTGGTTGACTCTTATTGGTTGAGAATGTGGGGGTGCGTCAGAGAAGGTGCTGGTCTATGACGTCAATTTTTGACAGCCTGTGACAGAAATGGTGGCGTGGATGTGATATTGGCAGCTGCACTGGAGGGAGAAGACAGGGTAAACGAGGTAGTGCATACCCCCAACATTTGAAGCCTAGAAGGAGGGACAAAAAGATCTGCTGCTCAACAAAATTGATTGTCCACAATCGTTTTGTGGCCACGTTCCTGCACACCAAGCACATTTTACACAACCCAGAAGGGCCAGTATAATTACTACAGAAAATGGATAACAAATTAACTAACTCCGGATTTGCCAAAAAATAAATACAGGCAAAGAGCATATTAACCACAGATTTGCCAGTACAATGACTAAATAAAATGGATAATGGACATATTAATCCCAGGATAATCACTGTAGAAAATTGTCAATTCTCTACTCCATTAACCCAAGACAGGCCAGTAAGATAGGGAATTTTATTTTCATATACTTGACAGATTTTAACCAAATACTGGTGGAGGGGGCACTTAGCACTTAGTAGCATGAAAGGTGACAGGCACTGGGCATATTGTAAATATGGCACTTAGCACTGCAGGGTACAGAAATAATTCAAGGTACGGAATATACCCATCTCCCCAAAGTCAAGCTTGTAGATTAGCCCACAGAATCTGAAAGGTGAGTGTGTATACTTTATACTGCAGTGACAGATGTGAGGTTTATTCTCTAGCTGTACAAGCTGACACACAATCACACCCTGGGTTTTATACGCAGGGCAGCTGTACATGTGATCTGTTCGCTGATTTCCCTCACCAGATTAGCTGTCCCTGCAGGGAAGGTTTAAACAACTATTCCATTTGGCTGGAATCCATACCAAGCCGCAATAATGCGATCTGGTCTTCCCGCACGTGAAAAGGGTCGCATTTCCACAGAGACGCCAGCAGTTAGACTTTTGTCACTTGTAATTGACTCAAAAATGACTTGTTTCTGGAGGCTGTTTCCATAGAAACCAATGACCTACTTTTACACCTTAAAATTTTGTTCATTCAACAGTTTAACAACTGATGAACAATTTTCGCTGTACAAAAAAAAAGGCAGGGAACGAACTTTAACCCTGAAAGAAATGGCAGGTAAAGGGATCTTACCCTAAAGCAAATGGCAGGTAAGTGACATAGAAGTGAAGTGGTTCCAACCCTATAGTGACATTTAAGAAGTTCTAACCCTTTAGTAAATGGCAGGTAAGTAATATTAACTGAGGTTAAATGGCAGGTAAGTGTCTCTTGCTCTATAGCAAATGGCAGATGAGTGGCAGACATTCTGGCAAATGGGGGGCTGCTGTAAGACCCTAAACAGTCACTATTTGTTTGGCTTGAGGGGGGCTGCGTGGGCTTTTGGGTGCTTGAAATGCCAGGGCCTGAATCTCAATCTGGTCCTCGAGAGGATCTAAGGGACCAAAGGATCTAATGGCAGTTTCAGTAAAGGTATCATTTGGAAACAATAATCCTTTTTTTATCCAAAATGTAATAAAACATTTTAAGAATTACCTACAAAATGGAAACTGAGGGGAAATACTCAATAAAATAGCACAAAAGGTCACTTTTAAAGGTACATTTTTTTTTATACTTACAGGTGTATAGTGTAACAACAAGAACTTGTTCTTGATACTATGGGGCAGATTTATCAAGGGTCGAATTTCGAAGTTAAAAATACTTTGAAATTCGACCATTGAATTGAAATACTTCGAATATCGAAGTCGAAGTTTTTGTCATGGAATTTGGGTTTCCTGCGGTCGAAGTAAAATCGTTCGATCGAACGTTTAAATCCTTCAAATCGATCGAACGATCGAACGAACGATTTAATCGTTCAATCGAACAATTTAATCGTTCGATCGAGCGATTTTACTTCGACTTCCAAAAACTTGCTCTAGAAGGTCCCCATAGGCTAACATAGCACTTCGGCAGGTTTAATTTGGCAAAGTATTGAAATCAAGGTTTTTTTAAAGAGACAGTACTTCGGTTATCGAATGGTCGAATATTCGAACAATTTTACTTCGAATCGAATTCGAAGTCGTAGTATCCTATTCGATGGTCGAAGTATCCAAAAAATTACTTCGAATTTCGAATTTTTTTACTTATGAAATTCCCTCGAATTCACTTCGACCCTTGATAAATCTGCCCCTATATGTCCCCTTTATGTTTCTGTAACACTACAACAATTGGCAGGTTCCAGGCACTACAGGTATGGGATCTGTTATCTGTAAACCTATCCAGAAAGCTCCAAATTAGGGGAAAGTCATCTCCCATAGGCTTTATTTTATCCAAATAATTCAGCTGGCAGCAATGAGAATTTGTATAGTTCCAGCCAATCCAGACAGACCTGCCAGGGAATTGTTCAACTTTCCCTGTGTGTGAGTCGAGCTGTGATTGGCTACCCTAATCCCACCTTTGTTTCTAGGGAAGGACCGTTAGGATACGCAGTATAGCCCGTAATTAATTTACTGTATCAAAAGAAAAGTGTTAAAACAAGAAAGGGGAAAGAATAAATATAAAAATAAATTAATAAAGGCAGAGGCATGGAAATAGAAATGGGGAATATAAAATAGAATATAGGTGTTCCATGTAGATTATTATTATTATTATTAACATCTATTTATATAGCGCCAACATATTGCGTAGCACTGTATTGTATAGGAGTGTGTGTTCTATAATGTGTGTGTGCCCAGCAGTGTCAATGCCAATTACCTATAATCTGTATGCTTGGTTTGCCAGTATCCACTACCTTGTACCATATAATGTACACACGGTACCACAATCTACTGCCCTTGGTGTATATCATATTTGGGCTACAATTACTATTATTATTTACTGTGCTTGAGGGAAGTATCCACTGACTTTTCATGTTGTGTCAGTATCGACTGCTTCTCATTTGATAACAAGCTAAGATTGCTTGAGCCAGGCCTCAAGTAGCAAACTGAAAAGTATGCTTAAAGTGCATGTAAAGGCAAAAAAATAAAGTCCCATTTTTACTTTCTTTAATGAAAAAGAAACCTATCTCCAATATACTTTAATTGAAAAATATGTACTGTTTTTATAAGAAGTTCAAAAGACAAAGAAAGATGCGGTTCGCATCGGAGCTCACCCGGATTAGCTGTGTCTGTCTGGTCGCAGCCTGTGCGAGACTCCGGTTACTTCGTGCCGGCATCCATTGTAAAATTCAACATGCTCTCGCGTATTCGGCGCAGATCCAGGACATCACAAGGACAACAGCGTTAAATGCAAGATTCCAGGCTTTATTTCATCATACACACAGGTAAGGGTTTTGGCGGTGGGTGTGCAAGCTGACTTACGGGTTTCTTGCCAGATCCACCGGCACTTCCTCAGAGTTTTTATAAGAAACCTGACTGTATGCAGTGAAATTCTCCCTTCATTTACTGCTGTGGATAGGAATTGTCAGATGGTCCCTAACTGCTGAGCAGGGAAATAATCATACTTATGAACAGCAGGGGGAGCCCCCGCCTTACTTCCCAGCCATGCAGAACTCAAGCAGCTTTGTTTGTTTCCCTGTAGAACAGTAGAGATTTGTATTGGATTTTATTTTTGCCTTTACATCCCCTTTACTGTTTCCAACTCCAGCTGCAGGGACAAAGATCATGGGGCCAGATTCAAACATATATATAGATATAATTTCCAAATATTCATGGCACTTTGTATTATATTATTATATTATATCAGGAGAATACCCAGCAATGGAAACAGAATTCACTTTGTTGCTTTGAGATGTCAAGACATCACTTCCAGCTGTGCTTCTATTCTATTGTCTTCTGTGTTGGTTCACTGTAAGCAAAAGAAGAAAGTCAAGCTACCATACCATATTACCATATTCTCCCCTTAAAGGACTTGTTCATCTTCCATTTAACTTTTCATATGAAGTAGAGAGTGATATGGTTCTCATCTTTTATTATTTGTGGTTTTTGAGTTATTTGTTATTTTATTTAGCGGCCCTTCAGTTTGCAATTTCAGTCTGGTTGCTAGGGTTCCAATTACTCTAACAACCATGCACAGATTTGAATACTAAACTGGAATATAAATAGGAGAGAGTCTGAATAGAAAAAACAGGAATAAAAAGTAGCAAAAACTATAAATGTGTAGCCTTACAGAACACTTGTTTTAGATGGGGTCAGTGATCCCCATTTGAAAGCTGGAAAGAGTAAAAAGAAAAAAGACAAATAATTCAAAAACTATAAAAAAACATGAAGGCCAATGAAAAAGTTGCTTAGAATAAGCCATTCTATAACATACTAAAAGTTAACCGCCTTCAACACCATTTCACCAACCCTCCTTTCAAGTGATAGTGATACCACCTTCAAACACTAGTATAAAGGCAGTATGCATGCCTGAGAGTGTAGCACAGTCTTTAAAGGGGATGTCCAGACAAAATGAAACCAGAATGTCATTCTAATTAACTTTCCAATATTCATTCATTCTACCTTTATCATACTTTTGAAGTTATTTTTAAACTGAAAACAGTGGTTGGTTACAACTTTCTGCTCCGGTTTTGACGATAACAGCAGGTTCTCCTTCAGCAACTACAATGAAAATGCTTAAAGGGGAAGTAAAGTCTAAAATAGAATAAGGCTAGAAATGCTGTATTTTGTATACTAAACATAAACATGAACTTACTGCACCACAAGCCTAATCAAACAAATGATTTATACTTTCAAAGTTGGCCACAGGGGGTCACCATCTTGTAACTTTGTTAAACATCTTTGCAAGACTAAGACTGTGCACATGCTCAGTGTGGTCTGGGCTGCTTAGGGATTTTCATAAATTATCAAAACAGCACAAGTCAAATAATATCTGCCAGAAGCTGATACAGCAAGACAGATGAATAATCCAAATAGGCAGATTGGGCCCTGTATCTAATGTGGATTTTATAGTTTTTGTATTGTTTAATATAAACTTTCACCAACTCTGCAGAACCAGTGGCTGCAGCAAAATAATCCTCCAAATAGAATCCCAGTTTATCTGTTTAAATCTGGCTCCATGATCTTTGTTCCTGCAGCTGGAGTTGGAAACAGTAAAGAGGTTGTAAAGCCAAAATAAAATCCAATACAAATCTACACAGCTGCCGACTGCTCTACAGGGAAACAAACAAAGCTGCTTGAGTTCTGCATGGCTGGGAAGTAAGGCGGGGGCTCCCTCTGCTGTTCATAAGTATGATTATTTCCCTGCTCAGCAGTTAGGGACCATCTGACAATTAATTCCTATCCACAGCAGTAAATGAAGGGAGAATTTCACTGCATACAGTCAGGTTTCTTATAAAAACGGTACAGCTTTTTTAAATTAAAGTATATTGGAGATAGATTTCTTTTTCATTAAAGAAAGTAAAAATTGGATTTTATTTTTTTGCCTTTACATGCCCTTTAATGAATGTATATTAGAAACAAGCTTAGAATGATACATTCTTTCATTATGCAATAAACAGTGATTGGGTGGAGATCCACTGTAATATAAGTATCATACAAAGACCTATATTACAATGTGCTCCCATACAGATGCAATATCCTGTCTACAGGAATGGTGTATACTAATTCATAGAAGCTATTCCTGCTGCACGGCACATATTAACACTCTATAATGCTGTGATTAGTTAGAGATATACATAATACATCCAATTTACATTGTCTGGCCACAAAACTTTTTAATCTCTATATATCGAATTCCCTGGAGATTTACATTGAGACAGATGGCTCTCTGGTTAGACCTCATCCATATTCATGGTGAGTGCTTAATTCAACAAAGATCTGATTTCCCCACCACTGGGTATTCATGAACCCCTCAAAGTAAAAACAACTCATTTACATACTGACCTGTTCTACATAATCACATGGTTGAGCTTCAGGGCCATTTGACCTAATCTGCCTTTAATAACCCTTTCTCTACTGCAGCAGAATTTTAATTCAATGCAGATGAGATCAATGTTTCCATTTAATAAGTTGACTTTTTGGGGTTGACTACATAAAATACTATAGGTAGTGAAAATGGTGAGCAGTAGGTTCTCTGTGTAAAGATAAGGTTATGTATATGCACTAAGTGTTTTCAAATAGAATGTGAATTCATACACAGTCCATAGCTTAGGAAGGCTCACATGGAGGATACAGGAAAAGGTTCCAGTGCAGCACTTTTTTTAGGAACGTCTAATCACCATAAAGGATGGTCACCCCCTTTGATGTTTCAGCTGAGGAAATCAATAACTCTATGCAGTAAAGGAGAAATAAACCCATACTTTGCACAGAGGACCAAGGACACCCCTCAGAATGGCACTGCTCCCCCATGCCTGACCTTAAAGGCACAGTTGCTGCCTTGTTTGGTCAAGTGACTTCTTGTTCCTAGCTCCCTCACACTATTTCTTGCCTCAAGTGTTTCTGGTCAGCGATTGCCCTCAGAATGCCAGGGACAAGAAGTCAAGCAGCCAGATATAGTGGCAGCTGCCAACCCCACTGTGCCTTTTCAGTGTAGGTACAGGTGAACACGGCCATTCTGGGGGTGGGTCTCCTCAGTTCAGGGAAGAGGCGGTCTGTGCATATGTCTTATTTAAATTTGAGTGATGGTGTTAGAGCAAACTAGAGACTAATGTTTGAAATGGAGCCCCTATATATAATATGGGAGAACTCTTCCCCCTATTATGCCTGTATTCATTTAAAACGTTCCTACTTGACTGTGCGGGGCCTGTTTCGGACTGGCCCACCAGGATACCAGGAAAACTTCCGGTGGGAACCATTTGGCCTATTTCATGGTCATTCCTTATTTCTTTATGGGAAGACAGAGGCTTGATAATGGAAGAATAGGGTATAGTATGTAGAGAAAAGAGACTAGGACAATAAAGAGGTTGAGTGAGGAGAGGATAGTTTAGAAAGTGGGCCCTCATCCTAAGGTTTTCTGGTGGGCCCCTGGTATCCCAGTCTGACACTGTGTGGGGCTATAAAATATAAATAAGGATCTCAAGGATCATTAGAGTGTTGAACAAAAGGGGGGCACCTCCACACAAAACCCCACAAATCCTTTCCAAAGGTTCTTTCTTGACTACAAAAAACACCCAAAGGGATTTACAAGAATCCTGCTAATCTTGGTTCTTTAATGATGTTGGGGTGTTTTGACCCTTGTCACACTAGATGCTCAGCTAGCGGGCTTTCTGCCTTTCAACCACTTGCTGGCTACTCATATGAAAAGATGGGCAAGTCTATTGAACTATTCTTCAACAGAATCCTTGTGGGTCACTATGTTTCTTCATATTATATAAGACAAAGATACCTTTAGTGTCTCCGTCTCCTTTTACTTCTTCAAAAAAATCACTGTCCTCTGCAGGAAATGAGGAACCTGTTTCTGATAAAACTTTTACCATGGGGTTTTCCTGTACTGCCCTGGCCTCTAGTGACCAAAATATAGTAAAATGCCATTAACTCCTTTTACAGCAAGATGTTTGTGTGGAATAGGAAATGTTTCTGGGCATATGTGGTTTTGGTAAAGGTCATTCAGTGATGTTGCCTAAATTATCTGTTAACTAACGCCCATACCTGTACATGCAGGTATATATATATACATATATATATATATATATATATATATATTGCACAGTATGTTGTAGTTATACATCATCCTCTATATTACTGTGTGCCCCCATCTGAAATTAGTGGTAAAACAAATGTCTCTACATTAAGCCTAAATGCCCCTCTTTGGAATCCTTGTATAAACCAAGTCTTATCACTTCCTTTCCCAAATCGATCGGAGATCTCAGCACACGTGTCATGATGCAAGTGTAATTACAGGAAAGATCTGAGCCGAATTTAATATAGGAGGCCATGGAGGACGAGCTGTACAGTCATTGTGATTAAGCGGGAGCGTTTGCAGTCTGTTGCGAGAGAAGCAGCTGCTAATGTATGTTTAAATCAGCTTTTCCATGTGATCAGAATGAATTATGGTGTGTTCCCTTTTACAGTAACTATCAACTCAAAACCCTAATGAATTATGAATGAAATGTTTGCTACAGACACAACAAAGCTTAGAGAGTTCAGACGTTCTGCAATCAGTGGGGCCTGCAATGGAATATCATAGCAAAGGAAACAAATCTTCCAACAGAATGAATTCAAACTTTTTAACTTGGAAAATCTCTAGATACAGCTCTGAAATTAAAGGTTTTTTTGTAATTTTAATTTGGCTCACAAACAAAATTAAAACATTATTAGCTTTTTGCTCTCGGGATGCTATTCCAACCTCACTTAAAGGGCATGTAAAGGCAAAAAAATAAAATCTCATTTTTACTTTCTTTAATGAAAAAGAACCCTATCTCCAATATACTTTAATTAAAAAATGTGTACTGTTTTTATAAGAAACCTGACTGTATGTTGTGAAATTCTCCCTTCATTTACTGCTGTGGATAGGAATTGTCAGATGGTCCCTAACTGCTGAGCAGGGAAACAATCATACTTTTGAACAGCAGGGGGAGCCTTAGTTTATGGGAGAGCAGGGGGAGCTTTGTTTATGAAGATCCCTAAGCAACCCAGACCACACTGAGCATGTGCACAGTCTTAGTCTTGCAAAGATGTTTAACAAAGTTACAAGATGGTGACCCCCTGTAGCCAACTTTGAAAGCATAAATTATTTGTTTGATTAGGCTTGTGATGCAGTTAGTTCATGTTTATATTTAGTATACAAAATACAGCATTTCTAGCCTTATTCTATTTTAGACTTTACTACCCTTTAAGCCAGGCATACAGAACCAGAATTGGTGGTTCACAGAGTTGGTCATTCCAAATTAGATCCAAACTGCCAATCACTGCCAGAGACCAGTCAATTTGACCAATGTGGGACATTGGGTCTTATTATATATGAAATGCCAGGGCCTGTTTTGAAAATCAGTCCAAACATGGTCCAAATTGATAATTTCTTCTGCTGATTTCCCTTTCTGATGGACAGATGGAACATGCACAACCAGATGACATGTCCCTTTGCTAATGCTCTTTAATTAACAATAGTTACTGTTCTCTAGAGACTGTGTGCTTTTTTAAGGGGATGCCCACCTTTGTGTTAACATGTCTTTAATAAGTTCCTTTTGCCAAAATAAATATTTCTGCTGTAATTAATAGTTATGGGTGAATTTATTCGGCAGGCGTGAATTTGGACGAATTTGCGGAAATACATTTGCGAAACGGCTGCAAAAATTCGCTGCCGAAATTCGCGAAACAGCAAAAAATTCACGAAACTGCGCCGGCGTCTCATTTTTGATGCCGGTGTCTGTTTTTCGCCGAGCTGGCACTCTTTCTGCTCCAAGTCTTCACAAGAGGAATCTGAAAGGAATAGAGCTGACCATGAACTGAAAAAACATTTAACCAAATCTTGCAGAAGTCCAACCATATTACTGACAAACTATCTGAACGAACAGGCATGGTCCATCAGTCCTGACATGTAGAGGGCTACAAGTTGCCCCACCCCTGCTAGAGGTTGATAATATTTTTTTTCCTTATTTAATGACTGCAGAAAATGAAGGGGCTACTACCTTATTGGTCTTATGCTATTCTGCTAATGTGAACCTTTAGATGTTTAGACATACATAAAAATATCTCAACCAATAATCAAAGCCTGCAGGTTGGAATATTAATAGAATTAATGTACTTTCAGATGTTTCCCCATCTATTATTCATTGCCTATAGCCTTCATTACTTACAGAAAAAAATACAGACATTTGTTTATTAAGCAGGCACAACACAAAATGAGTTAAAATTTACACTGTTATGTACCAGACATGTTTTCCCCAAAGTTCTCTATTTTGTATTATATGCACTTTGTCCCTGCAAGTGTACTAACTATTAATGCCAACCAGACAGTAGGGAAACTAATTAATGGCAGTCACATTGCTATATATAGTCCATGCATTTAGAACATTCTCATTAAGTTCTAAACTTAAAATTAACAATGATATTTACCCCTTTTACTGATCCACTATCAAAGTGGGTGATTGCCAATAGCACCCAAGATATGTTAATAGTGCTCCTTCAGCAGAATCCTGCATTGAAATCCATTTTTCAAAAGAGCAAACAGATTTTGTTATATTTAAGTTTGAAATCTGAGATGGAGCTGGACATGTCATTAGTTTCCAGGCCAGGATTTGTCGTGAGACCACATAGGCCTGGGCCTAGGGCGGCAAAAGATAAGGGGACCTTTGCGTCTCTATTCAACTGTGCCGTTCGCCGGCGCGTATGCGCATGCGTGCGAGGCAGGGGGTGCTAGTGCAGGTGCTAGGACCTTGCGCCTGCCTAGCCGCATCCCCGTTCGCCGGCGCTTTTGCAGTTGTTCTTGCGGCATTGGCGGCGGCGGTGGGGGGGCTGAGGGCGATCAGACCAAGCGGCCTAGGGGCGCTCGTCCGAGGAATCCGGCCCTTTTAGTTTCCCAGGTGCCCTGATAAAATATAGTCACTCTGTACAGCTTGTAACTAGTTAACAGCTCCCTGACACTCGCATTGCTAAAAATGCTCCTCCCCCACCCAGTGATATATATGAGAACAGCATTCAAAAATAAAAATCCAAGTCCGGCTAACCCAAGTCGCCAGTAATGGAAAAACGGTGTGTCGGGCCCGGGTACAGACCGTGCAGCCCTCTGACCCCCCTCCGGAAGCGTTTTTGTTAGTGCGTACGCGCTAGCGCGAACTGCCGGCTGGTCTGCAGGGGGTGCGGGCCCTGGTACACTAGAATGAATTACCATTATGGGATCTGTTATCCAGAATGCTCAGGATCTGGGGTTTTCCAGATAAGGGGTCGTTCTGTAATTTGGATCATCATACCTTAAGTCTACTAAAAAATAATTTAAACATTTAATACACACAATGGAATTGCTTTGCTTCCAATAAGGATTAATTACATCTTTATTGGGATCATGTACAAAGTACTGTCTTATTATTATAGTGAAAGAGGACATCCTTTTTTAAATAAAATGAATTATTTCATTAAAATGGAGTCCATAGGAGATGATCTTTCCAGGTAACCAATCCTATTCCTGTACCATAAAAATCATGACAGAATCCCTTTCATTCATAACACACAAAATCATTCGTTTCATCTGTACTAGTGAGCTTGCCAGCAACAGCTCCTGAAACGGTTAATATTTAGAGAGAAAAAATGATAAGTGTTTTAAAATGTGTTTAATAAATTAAATGGAAAAACCAAACTCTTGCCTGTTGCTGGTATACCGAGCGGAATTTATGTCGCAGCCCATAATGAATAATTTGAATCAGTGGCAAGATTAAGTGAAATTTTGTTACCATCATCAGTATTATGCAGTGTGCAGCAACAGCAAACAACTCGAATAAACAAGCAACCACCCCCGCAATAAACACACACAAACAAATTCATTCATTTCACTCGATGGCTTGAAGAGTTTGCTAAATTACGGTAAACCCCTCATGCACTGTAACTGACTGTATGAGGCGCCATACGTTGCCTTTCAATTGTTCTTCTCCTTTGAACTGACCAAAGTTCAGTCCAAAGAATCAAACCATCAGCAAGTGCCAGCTATACAGTATATGCATCGGTAGATGACATTTTTCTAACATACCTGACTGATGAATTAACCAATACTCACAGCACATGGATCGGCTGGGATTTTCAGGCCGCCATAAATGTGCTTACTTATTTATATTTTGCTTTAGACACACTCATCTTAAAACATTTCACATTTAAAAAACAGCATAACTGTCATAAGTTCAAAGGCCCCTTATCCATCCAGGTTCCTTAACGTGATACAGTGGACCTGTTGCTTGGGAAGCCCTGTCCCAAGCAATTTCGTCCTAAAAGGATAATAATCACAAACACATTTACATTAGATGGAAGGAGGACGTCTGTATTATGCAGTGTACAGCAATATCAAGGGCATTCTAAATAATATACAGGTATGGAAGCTGTTATCCAGAATGCTCAGGACCTGGCATTTTCCGGATAATAGATCTTTCTGTTGTTTGAATCTTTGTACCTTAAGGTGGCCATAGACACACAGATCCTAATGTACGAATCAAGGATTCGTACGATTTTCGGATCGTGTGTGGCGTGTGGCAACATCTTTCGTCCGGCGGAGATCGGTCGTTTGGTCGATCAGTCAGGTTTGATTTTGACCCGACCAATCCCGCCGGAGCCCACGGCACATCGTAATCGGATTCTTTGGCCATACGGCCGAACAATCAGACTACCCCGATATAGCCATGTTTGTTAATGGCATAATGGGGAAAGATCCGCTCGATGTGGCCAAACGAGCGGATCTTTGCATCTATGGCCACCTTTAGGTCTACTAAAAAACAAACCAAATAGGCTGGTTTTGCTTCCAATAGGGATTATTTATATCTAAGATGGAATCAAATACAAGGTACTGTTTTATTATTACAAAAAAAAAGGTAAGTCATTTTTAAAAATGTGGATTATTTGGCCATGCCTTAATTCAGAGCTTTCTGGATAACGGGTTTTTGAATGACAGATCCCATACCTGTGAAATATTTGTGGATTTACATTTGATAACATTTTTATAGTATATTTTTACAAGTTACATTTGAACGCCTTAATTTTATGGCAACAAGATTTTCCTGGACCTAGAGGGTACCCTGACTACAATTCCTCCTTATCCATATTCATATTTCTTTTCAATTCTGTACATGCTGAATTCATATTAAAGAAAAGTTTTACACCATTGGGCACTCTTTCTGCTTCCTATACATCTAGCATAAGGACAGCAATTCAGAAGGATCCTTTTATGTCAGCCTTGATGCAACTGTCATGAGAGGTGGGCCTATACCCCTAAAGTACCCACCAATACCTGAGTGCCATTGTATAAACCGGGGGTCCCCCCAATTTTTTTTTATCCGGGCCGTAAGCAACATCCAGATATAAAATGTGTTGGGGAGCAACACAAGCATTAAAAATGTTCTTGGGCAGAGCAAAATAAGTGCTGTGATTGGCTATTTGATAGCCCCTATGTGAACAGGCAGTAGATGTGATCTATTTGGATTTTGCCAAAGAGTTTGACACTGTGCCCCACAAACGACTGCTTTCTAAACTAAGGTCTGTTGGGCTTAAAGGGGAAGGAAACCTAGTTGGCGCAAAACACCTCCCCCCTCCCGTGTGTTGCCCACCCTCCCTCCTCCCCCCTGGCCTACCCGTCCCGCTGGGCAAATGCCCATAACTTGTTACTTACCCTTTTTGCGCAGGTCCAGTCCAGGGAGTTCACAGATGACATCTTCTTCCTGCTTTGACCGGCGCATGCGCAGTAGGAGCATTTCGCCGGTACGATCTACTGCGCATGCGCCAAAAGTCACAAAGTGAAATCGGAAAACTTCGTGACTTTTGGCGCATGCGCAGTAGATCCGTCCGTACGCCGTTCAAAGCAGGAAGAAGATCGCGTGGAAGAAGATGTGGTCTGTGAACTCCCTGGACTGGACCTGCGCAGAAGGGTAAGTAACAAGTTAGGGGAATTTGCCCAGTGTTCCCTTATCACTCTAAAACTTTACAGAGATTAAATCCTGAAACTATAGTTTAAAAAAAATCTATCATTACGTGTCCATAAACTTCACTTCTACGGTGAATGTGAACCATAGGACAGTGGAGCTCCAAAGCTTCAGATAAATTCACCTTGACAACCTGGTGACCCATCAGTACAAGTATTATGTAGCAGCTTTTCATTTCATCTAAAAGATGTTACTCACAAAACTGAGAGAGACAAAAAGGCCATGAACTACCTTTAACATGTTATAAATACGTGGCCTTCTTGTAAGCCTTATCCTACCAGTGGCAATCTTCAAATGAGTGACATCAAACCACCAGCCATGATTAAACTGACAAAAAGTGTTCAGTAATGGATGCGGGATGCAGTAGCTCAATCTTTATCTGCTACACCGAAGATATTCTGCAGTTTAACAAGGATTAGTAGATATTATATGAATAAAGAAAACTCATTTATCACTTGCAGTTCCAGTCAAGAGAGATAAAATACAGTATCAAGTAGATGTAATTGGCTTCAAAGTACAATGATTTTCAAATGAAAATTGCAGAGGTGAAATAAGGTGAAGAGATACTTTCTATGACATGGGGCTGGAAGGACAAATTAAAACATGAAAGTATGGAAAGAGATGTGGCATTGTGCAGGACCAATGAGTACATTTAATATATCAATTCTTGGTTTATTAAGCCTGCTGGGAATTTGAGTTTTCTATTTATTAAGGTTTCAGCGTGTTGCATGGGCTGCCTATGAGCTGGTCGACTGGTTGACAGTGGTCCGCCACTGAAGGTAGTCACTAAAGGTAGTCATACATGTCCAGGGAAGTTAATTGATTTCCACCCCTTCTAATGGGGCATTGGCAGATGTTGAACTAAGAGGAGTTGCAGGTTCTCCTCAAGTGTATTTAGGTCTGTTATTTGGCCAAGAGTGTGAATGGCCATATTGTATAATATTATTATCAATTTCCTGAGGATCACATTTAGGCACATTGAAACCTCAATATGGGGTGAGGATACTTCCCATAACATCATTTTCACCTTTTTGTTTACAAAGCATAGATTGAACTTATATATGTCTGATATTATTTCCATTTCCAGAAACACTTTTAACCAGTTTAAGTCAAACTGACGGTTAAAATTTCACTAAAGGAAAGCCCTGGAGCTATAAGCACAGGGGCTGCATGACAAGGGATCCGAATGAGCAGCAGCCAAATTATACTGGTCTGTGTTAGAGATGGACAGAATCACATGTAGCTGTGTGTTTAGGTGAGAAGGAATTAATTAAAACAGAAGATGGTCGGGCCCAGGGGCTGAGTAAGAGAGGGATGTGATGTCAGTAGAAGAAGCAGTTCATTTCCTTATCTTCTGAGCAGGTAGAAACATCCCACCCACCCTCCCCCATTTTGCAAAATTTGTGAAATATCTACTTTATGTTCTCATATTATTTATTAATAACTGAATATGGATGTTTTCATGAAAGTGCTGTTATATTGTGGTTTCTGTTTCTTTACACATTATAATTGTGAGAGTCTGTATTGTATTTATTTATGTTAAATTAATGTGAATCGCTTGATCCAGGGAATGTTTCTTATCGCCCATTGCGGTCAGGAAGGAATTTTCCCTCTTGAAGCATAATTGGCACTGGCTTCAGGCTGGGTGTTTTGCCTTCCTCTGGATTAAAACAGTGCAGCTACAGTATGATATTATATTTTATGTTTTATTTGTCACAGTAACGGTAGGACCTTGCCAGAGTACTGCACAGGTAAGATTAGAAGAGGGAGAAAGGAGGTTCCCTCCTGTGACTGCACAGTGGGTTGATTGATACAGACAATGCTACTGCTTGTGCTAGGTGACAGCATGCTTGGATTTCTTATCATCAACACACTGCGGCACAGCATAGTAGCGATCTCTTGTTAAATTTTAGAATATTGCCTTGGGATAAGCTGGCAAAGTTCTATTTATTTGATAAATGCTGTGGCCATTTTACACCCATCTCTGTCTCCTGGTTTCATTAGGGCATTTAATAATGGGGTCTAGTGGGACAGCTAAGGCGAAGGGTCAAATTGAGGAGTCCCCTTGTCATGCAATGCAACAACAAAAGGTACTATTCCAACTTTTCAACATTGCCCTGCCTTGTTATTCAGAGCTGATAACTGCTGTTTTTTTCCCAGCATGCAAATAGGGAGCCCCTAGTATAGTTCTAACCTTGTCCCAAGGCAAGAGATGCGCTGAGGGTGCGCTAGTGATGTGTAGGGTTGACCTGAAACCTGTGGTGACCAACCATTGTAGGTCAGGGTTGGGTGTGGGTGATACAGGGGAAGTACACTTCTGCACGGCTCCCAAAGATTCCCTGTCTTGGAACAGGAGTTGCACAGAGAATGTGAGACAGGTCGGGGTCCTACAACTGCAGAGTTAGGGTTAAGATTTTTGTTAGTTGAGGTCGGTGTATCTGGTATTATAGTTCAGCATATGATTTCGCCCAGAAGACGGTCAAGAACATGCTGCCATAGTCAACTAGTCCCATCTGTTTTAGTTTGCTTCACACTTTTTAATAGTATTTCTGTTTTTTTCTTCTTCTTCATTTTTATGGATCAAACTTCTTGAGGCTGAATTCTCTTCCTTGCACTGCTGGGAGGTCAATCAGTGTGTCCATGTCCATTGCCTCCAGCATTGGCAATAAAAAAATATATATTTATATTAAGCGAAGAGAAGACACCATGTTAAAGCAGTAACAAACATGGTGCACAGAGATTCCAATGCAGCTTTAAGTTTGTCTCTAAGATACAGTTATTCACTTGGAGGACATATCAAGCTGATGGAACAGCAGCCTCCTCTGACGAGCTAAACTTACCCCTGAGTGCAATGAATGTAACGAATCTGCAAAGCAGACATCTGTTGAACCCCACATTAGGCATTAGTACACTCATTTTCGGGGACACAGCGTCCTTTTTAATACTTCTACCACAAATAAACCCTAACAAACTCACACCTGTACATCACATTATCTGGATGGATGGCGTCTCCTGGGAGAACATGTTCTGACTAGAGGAAATGTGATTTTTGTCTATGGAGGGAAAGTAGAACAAAATAGAAGAAATGTTTCATAAGACAGCAAAATGAGGTCTCTGCCAGAGTTTGAGGTCCGTTGGGGGCGCTGATCTTCACTGCAACCATTAGGGAAAGGTAAAAGGCATTCATAAAGAGTTATTTGCTATTAAAGGGACAAGCCCTCTCAGAGGAAAAGCATCAGCTTGAGGCAAAGACACAGCAGCGATAATGTGACAGTAGTTAATAACTTGTCCCTGTTTTCCCGGAGCTTATGAACAGGTTCAGGTCCTATCTGATCTTTGATTTCTTTCGGCATCAGTGTAAAGGGAAAAAAGTAGGTTTCAAAGTGCTACAGGTAAGGATGACTGCGGGAATGAGAATAACACACTATAAGCAGCTTTACTGTTCTTTGAAGAAGTAGTAGAAGGCAACAAGGTGGGTACAGTGTTTGAGAGGTGACTTGGCACAGTGGGTGCAAAGAATTGTATTTATTATTCATTTAGCAATGTGACACCTGTCCTACACCTCCTGTGAGGCTGCTTTTTTTGCCGAGTATTCTACACTCAATAATTTAAAAGTAAAACTTCTTCTGAATTACATCCATTCTTTTTGAAACCTGATTTGTTTTAACACTTTATGCACCAATTATGTAGCTTCTACGGGGCTGAGGTTCTCTTTCCTCTATGTGGCAGCACATGTTTGCTAATACAAGAGGTCCTCTGCACTCAACCCATTATCAATATATTTAAGACAGAGACATTTTGTGCATACTGCTACTGAAAATTGCCTTACCCTTTAAACAAAACAGGGATTGTTTGTCCATATATTGCAATATATTTAAGCTGGCCAACTACGTCAAAGTCATCCCATATCTGGCCAGTCCTATGCTCAATTTTCCTCTGATTCATTAAGAATTCAATTGCTTCATTATACATTTTACAAAGGGACTAAGTTTTACCTGCAACTTACTTGCTGCTTTCAAAGTAAAACTCCCAAACTTGGCTGCCCTTTTATTAGACACTAGGGATGTAGCGAACCGCCGTTTTGGTGTTCGCGAACGCCGTTCGCGAACACCGGCAAAAAATGCGAACGGTTCGCGAACCGTTCGCGAGCTTCGAACACCCGCAAAATCGTTCGTTTCGAACGTTCGAAGGATTTTTCGTTCGATTCGAACGTTTGAAGGATTTTCATCGTTCGATCGAAGGATTTTCATTCGAATCGAACGGTCGAGGGATTTTAATGGTTCGAACGAATGGAAATCGTTCGAACGAATGGAAATCGTTCGAACGAATGGAAATCGTTCGATTTTAGCGGTCGAATGGTCGCGAACTCAAATTGCGAACGTTCCCAAACGTTCGCGAACATTAGGCGGACGCGAACGGTCGAAGTTCGCGTGAACAAGTTCGCAGGCGAACTGTTCGCTACATCCCTATTAGACACCAGTGGGATCACCTGACTATAGCTGGGAAGGGTGGGAGCTACAACATGGAGCTGGTCACCGCTCCTGTATAACTATAACAGATATGGGATGACTTTGACGTAGTTGGCCAGCTTAACTATATTGCAATATATGGACAAACAATCCCTGTTTTGTTTAAAGGGTAAGGCAATTTTTAAATAGCTTAAGGCACAAAATGTCTCAATGCCTTAAATATATTGATAATGGGTTGAGAGCTGAGGACTCTTGTATTTGACTATATGTATTTTGTAGTCACAGCCTCATTGCACCCCCGCCTAATGTTTTTAAAAATTAGTGGTGAGCACAACTTTCCCTTGTTTGTTATACCACGTTTGCTGCCAGTACATGGTGCCTTAAGGGTTAATACATCTGAAAATCAGTAAATCTGCCTCTGACTTGAGACATTGCTGCTTCCAACCCAGTCAGCAGTCAACAATCTCACTTTAAACACATATGCATTTGGGCCTGATCCTGATTTGGCCCTGATCACAACCAAGTGGTCATTTATGAACACTACCAAAGCCGAAATTTAGCCACAGTTTTGCACAAAAAAGGTAGTTGTGTCCAAAGCCACTCCTTAGTGCTTGGTGTGCTTATTCTGGCCTACCTTCTCATGTGTAAAAAATTCATCACACTCTTGCGTTTTCGGCGCAGATCCTGGACATCACTCGGACAGCAGCGTTAGATGCAAAATTCAGGCTTTATTTCATCATATACACAGGTAAAGGTTTAGGCGGTGGGTGTACACGCTGACTTACGCGTTTCTTGCCGGATCCACCGGCACTTCCTCAGAGTCAGTGAATATCACATGACTCTAGACTTAAATAGCAACAGTGACTGACATCAGTGCTCAAAATACAGGTGCATTCAAATTCCATTAGTGATTGATACTTATTATTCATATATCGTTTAAAATAGTGGTAACACGATTAAAAATTAAAAGTTTAAATATTTCTTGACATAACCATGCTTTTCATATCATTTATACAATAAACTGAAACAAACAGCAATGGAAATGTATGTCATATTGCGGTGAATAATTTAAATAATCAAATCAAATATTTGTTATATAAACGTGTTTTATACAAAGCCTTATGTTTAACAAACCATTGTGTTCATATCTGTATTTTAAAGTGAGCATATAAAATCATTAAATAGATATAAATGAGAAAAATCTTTTAAAACCAAATGTATTCTCTTTAGAGGACTGGTTATGAATTCATGTTCAATTGTATCAATTCATGTATCGTTTTAATCAGTGTATATTGTAACATTCTTTTTTTTGTAACCAGTTGCAACTTTTTAACCATTGCTTTTTGTCTAATGTCATCTTTGGAGCAGGAACAATATAGTAAAAAATTTATTTTTGGTTATATTTTAAATTAATCTATTCAGTATTCAATTACAATTAATTAATTCCTTTTCATATATCAATTTAAATTTATGTACTGATCTGATTATGCTTATTGTGTATAATTTTTACAAATTAATAACACAGACAGGCTTTTATATTGTTTTTAACCTTTTGTATATACTTAATATGATTAAATCATCTCTCCTATCCTATTTGCTATGTCATATGTCATTTGATTTTCAATCATTAATCGACTAAATTAAATACTTTATCAATTTATGTCAATTGAAAATACTATATGTCATTAGGATTATATAAAAAATGATTGTAGATATTGGAAAAAAGTCAGTTACATAATCTTGTCACATTCCATAGAAAATTTCTTCACATACTGATGTAACTGAATAGTATTGGCTGTGACAGGAAGCATAAATAAATATTGGTGTTAAATGAGATCTACAAGACATGTAGTCATCTTAAGAAGTACTTTATATCTGCTTCTTTGTTAAGACCCTTTGGTTTGACAGTGTTCAATGTCAATATCCAATAAAATTCTCTCTTAGATAGTATACCCTCTATGTCTCCTTTTCTCTTACCTAGTCTGATCGTCTCTATCACTTGGAAGGTTACGTAATGCTCCATCGCTAGGTGTTTGTCTATTACATGTTCGGCTACTGCAGATGAAATATCTCTCCTATTAATGCACGCTAAATGCTCTAAAACTACTGTTGTCCACACCTACATGTGGCTAAATATATCACATTCATACCTTCTCATGTGTATAAACAATCTCCCTCACATAAACTCACATCACTCCAAAATCTTTATTAAATAGTTGATGTATAAGGGCAGCTGCATGCTCCTTCTTCAAAGCAAATGACCTGGAAGGGGCACACACTTGCTTCAAGACTTCAGCTTTTTAACAAAGATTTTTTATTTGCATATATAAAATCCTAAAGTTCCCTGAAGTATTTGCAAGACTGGATATATGAGAGGAGTGAGAACCAGGTGATCTTGACTGTTTGACCTGGGTGCTCTGTTACTACAACATACCTCTCAACATTTGAAAATCAGAAAGAGGGACAAAAAATGTTTGATCATGCCTGTTTTGTGGCTAAACTCCCTAAATATGGAAAGTTTGAACACATTTCTGTGGGTTTTAGGGGCATGTTTTTTTAGGTGTTATTAAAGTTCTGCTGTAAATTGCCCCAATATACCGGCTTATCTTAAAGAGTTACAATTGTATATTTTCTTATCTTAAATTGTTACACATGTATCTAAGTGCAGGTGCTGAGTATTCTGTGCTCTTTGCTAAAAACCCTCTTATTTAATTAAGTTTTAGACACTGTGTATCTTTTTCTGGCATCAGGACATTTCAGTAACAATCCCAGACTGCAGGTTGAGTTGGGAGGTATGCTACAAGAACATATTAATAGTGCAAACACCAACTGCTCATAGCTCTGCCACATTCCAGCCCTTCATATAACTGCTTCCAACACCATCTAGGGTTGCCACCTCAAAACACTAATTGAATGTCTGGATTTCCAAGTTAGGAAATCCAGACAGAACTCTGAATGGAACAATGATCAGATCAGAGATCGCTGTGTCATAGCCCCACCCCCTGACATCACAAGCACACCCACTCTACATCATCACCCCACCATGACATCATCCAACTATAGCAAAGGTAGCATCCCTAACGCCATCATACCTATATGAGAAAATATGTTGACCCTGTTAAACAAGGACATTGTATAGCCTTGGAAATCAGTTACCTAAACAAAAACAACAGCCTACAGCCAACAGCCTTGTGACATGGGGTGACAGAACCTCTCTTAAAGGAGAATTCAACCAAAAAGTTAAAAAAAAACCCGACCCCCCTACCCTACATTGACCCCCCTCCCCCAGCCTAGCTGCAACCCTGGCCAAATGCCCCTAACTCTTTACTTACCCTTCCGTGCAGATTCTGCCCAACTGAGTTCACGGGCGCCATCTCCGTCTCTTCTGTAATCTTCGGAATGAGACAAGCGAAGCAGTGCATGCGTAGTTGGAGCAATTTTCTGTGTCGAGACAACTGCGCATGCACCGATACTCACGAAAATTGCTGAAGCACCCGTCTCATTCGGAAGATTACCAAAGCGGCTGAAGATGGTGCCCATGAACTCCGCTGGACATAATCTGCACGGAGGGGAAAGTAAATACTTAGGGGCATTTGCTGGGGTAACAGGCTGGGAGGAGGAAGGAGGGGGTCTATAAAGGGTAGTGGGTAGGGGATTTTTAATTAAGGTTTAGTTCTCCTTTAAAGGAGAACACTTTTTTGTAGTAGAAGACTATGCAGAGAGGAAGCAGGGAGGGGGGCCAGTGTAGGATGTTGGCTTTTAACTTTAGGGTGGGTTTCTTCTCCTTTAAAGGATTAGTAACATCAATTTAAAAAAAAAAAAATGTTAAAACAGAATGATAAAAAAAAACACAAAGACATATTAAACTTTTAAATTGCTAATTCTTTCATAAGAATTAACTTACCGAAACTCCACTTGTGCTCCTCTTCAGAAAAGGCGACAGGGCGACAATCCATCATGTGGCACTCGATTTCTCCTCCCTGGCTATCTCCTATAAGGAAGGTAGGGAGGAGAAATCAAGTGCCACACAATGGATCGCCGTGTCGCCTCTTCTGAAGAGAAACGCAAGCGGAGTTTCGGTAAGTTATTTCTTAATAAAGACAGTGATTTAAAAGTTTAATTCGTCCTTGTATTTTTTTTTTTCGTTCTATACTAACAAATTTATTTATTTTTTTTAATTTTGTTACTGGTCCTTTAAAGGAAAATAATACATTCTGAATGAAAACTTAACCAATATCCTAATAAATGACATATCAAGGAATTTTACTAAATAGGCATGCACTGGTTTTAAACCGGAAATTCGGCTCCGCTAGTGCAAAGAGTGCAATTTCGCTCAATGCACTAGCGATGCTGCCCCCTTTTGACCCGCTCCGACGCTGATTTTAAAGCATGGATCGGGAGAGGGAGGGAGGCATCTGGGCTGCTGCCTCAGAAGGCAGCAGCCCCAGGATCGGCGCTGAGAGCAACAACGGATAGGCATATACTCACAGCACCTTTGGTCAGTGTTAGTCCCCACAGGGAAAAGGACATACACAGCAGCAATTGAGGTACACCCAGCTTTCAGCCTTTTCACTAGGTGGAACCCAGGGGAATTACTACATCCCTAAGTCTGAACAATTAGCCCCTACTTTGGACAATTAGTACAATCCCACTCCTGTTACACTCCTCGTAACAGCCTCAGGCTGCTCTGCTAAATAGCCTGACTATCTGTCACTCCTAGAATGACCTCTTAAAGACAGGGGTGTCCAAACTTTTTGTAACGAGGGCCAGATTTGGCGAGGTGAAAATGTGTGGGGGCCGACCATTCAGCCTGACATTCTTTGAACCATTAACATTATTTAACTCATTTAAACAAGGCATCGCGTAGCTGTAGCAGTGATATTTGGGCACATGATTAGTGAAATGATCTGCCACTTGGTCTATACTGCTGCCTGTGTGCTGATGGTGTTAGCAATAGATACGTACTGGCATGTAGTGACGTGCCGCTCTCGTATACTTCTTTATTTTACTGTACTGGCACTTCAGTACGTCTATTGCACCCAGGGCAGCCATCAGGGGGGGACAGGGAGAGTTGTAGGGGGCCCCGAGGGTAAGGGGGGCCCGGCCACGCCAAACTTACTTTATTAGCCAGGCCCCCTATCTTTCTGAGGGCTGCTGACTTCGGGAAGGCATGGACGTTTAAGGGGCCCTGGCCACCAATTTTCTTATAATGTGGGGGGGGCATGGCCACCAATTTTGGCCACCAATTTTTTTTCTCATGTGGGGTCCTAGCCACCAATATTTTTTAATGGGGGGCCCTGGCCACCAATATCTTTTTATTTTTTATTAACATGCGGGAACCCTAGCCACCAATATTTTTTTTGTTATTTTACTGTGTGGTGGGGAGGGCGGACCTGTAGGTGGGGCTTGCGGTGGGCGCAGCCCAGGGGGCCCAGGAAATTTTGTCGTATGGGGCCCTGCGATTTCTGATGGCGGTCCTGATTGCACCTTCAGCCCTAAAGAAGTATGCGAGAGTGACGCTTCACTACGTGCCAGTACATGTCTATTGCTAACACCTTCAGCACACAGGCAGCAGTATAGACCAAGTGGCAGATCATATCACTAATGTGCCCAAATATTACTGCTACGGCTACGTGATTCCTGATTGTACTGTGCTGGAGGACCGTATTATTATTAATTTCATGACGGAGGCTGAGGGCCGGTGTAAATTTGAAAATGGGCCGCAATTGGCCCCCGGGCCTGTCTTTGGACATGCCTGTTTTAAAGTGGACCTGTCACCCAAATATAAAAAGTTGTATAATAAAAGTCCTTTCCAAATGACACATGAAACCCGAATTCTTTTTTTTTTATTAAAGCATTCATAGCTGTTGTAAACTCATTTATAATCTCAGCTGACAATCAAATATTGCCTGTCCCTCCTCTATGCCTTTGGCATAGAGGCGGAGCAGGCATCTACCTTCACTTTCCATTTAGCACTTACTAGATGTCACTGCTCTCCCCACATTCCCTCTCTCTCTTTACCATTTCATTCCATAACCAGTGCATGGGGGTGGACATCAGGTCCCCCATTCGGGTGCACAAACAAGATTCTGAGATGATACAAGGCTTGCCTTAAAAACAGTGTCCATAAAATGGCTCCTGCCTGTTTGCTATAATTAGAAATTCCCAGATGGAAGGAAGCAAGATTCAAATAATTATATAAAGTAATTAAAGGGATACTGTCATGGAAAAAAAAATTTTTTCAAAATGAATCAGTTAATAGTGCTGCTCCAGCAGAATTCTGCACTGAATCCATTTCTCAAAAGAGCAAACAGATTTTTTTAATATTCAATTTTGAAATCTGACATGGGGCTAGACATATTGTCAATGTCCCAGCTGCCCCAAGTCATGTGACTTGTGCTCTGATAAACTTCAATCACTCTTTACTGCTGTACTGCAAGTTGGAGTGATATCACCCCCCTCCCTTCCCCCCCCCCAGCAGCCAAACAAAAGAACAATGGGAAGGTAACCAGATAGCAGCTCCCTAACACAAGAGAACAGTTGCCTGGTAGATCTAAGAACAACACTCATTACTAAAAACCCACTGAGACACATTAAGTTACATTGAGAAGGAAAAACAGCAGCCTGCCAGAAAACATTTCTCTCCTAAAGTGCAGGCACAAGTCAAATGACCAGGGGCAGCTGGGAAATTGACAAAAGGTCTAGCCCCATGTCAGATTTCAAAATTGAATATAAAAAAATCTGTTTCTTCTTTTGAGAATTGGATTTTAGTGCAGCTGCTGGAGTAGCGCTATTAACTGATGCGTTTTGAAAAAAAACATGTTTGCCGATGACAGTATCCCTTTAAAGTTTCTTTTGCTTGACTAACATGATTATATTTGGAATAATATTTTTGGGTGACAGGTCCCCTTTAAGGTGAGTAGCCTATCCTTACTAGACCTGACCTGTCTAGGTTCCACTTTACCCTTTCTGCCTTCTCAGGTAAGGGCTTAACAAAATGGACCATGAACACATAGCTGCTCAGTACTATATACTTTAGCACAGGGCCATCTACTGGACAGTGGTTGAACTACAGGGGATATAGCTGAAAGCAGGATAAGGAAACAGGCCCCCCTCCTAACTTTATTTTAGGATAGAGTTTAGGGGCCTATAATACTAAGGGACTGCCTGTTAAATAATACTGGGAGACTAGTTTACCAGTCCCCTACATTTATATGAACCTCTGTTTTTAATATGGATTATTTATGGTATTTTTTTTATGGAGCCCTGCAATGGTTCAAATGTAAAAGGAATGACATTTTCCTTATTTACTTCTACAAAGACGCACGAGAATTTGCTCTACAAACACCATTTTTTTTCGCTCTGATTTCCAGAAATGCTACTTTGCAATGATGAAATATTGAGTAAGCATAATAAAAAATAAATAAAAAAAACACAGGATAAAACGATGATGAAAAGTAGGATGAATATTTATGAGGGCTTTTATTTCTCGCTCTTTATTTATTTCTTATTTTATCCTGAAAACATTCCCATACTTACTGAATCTGTAACTGACATCTCAGTCATGGGTGAAGACACATTTTCTTCACACAAACATCTCCTCGACAAAGACATATCTGGCCCTATTTACAAACTCATCGCAGAATGAAAGAAACTCTGCTTGATGTAGAAAGGCTGGGGCGGCGGGAGGCTCGCACGTGGGCTATTAATGATTAGCTTCAGCTGTGTAAGTGTACTTTGCAAACTGGCATTTTAATGGCCCATTTTCTGGCCTGGTTAGAAGAAGAAGCTGCTAGTTGGCATGGCAGCATCGTGTCAGAAGCTTGAGGTTACCGTGGCAGCTGGAGTGAAAGACATTTTGCATGCTGTTTCATCATCTCTCCCTTCCCACGCCAGCGCACAGTTGCGACTTCAGTATTATTGCTCTCTGTTGGGATGCGCCATCCAGGCCTCCTTTTTTGTGGAGAATGCGGCTCTGTGCTTTGCTTCAGACAATCATAGAATGTGACAGGAGATGAGATAAACACATTCTGCAAGGTCTGCCCTTCTTATGCCCTACCTGCTGGGAGACTGAATGCAGGGTTTTATCCCTGCGGTAAAATATTTATATTTTTGCTTCTGAACTTGAAATGTCTGCAAGAGGAGAGTTTGGAAATGTATAAGATGTGGTATGTACTAGCCACGGGTCCCCTCCCCAGCTGCATATCCCCCTCTTCCCTCCAAACCCACCATCGCGTACCTGTGCATGCCATTTTTTCATGCAATCAGGCGGGGGTAAGTTAAAGGGCACGTACAGGCAAAAAATAAAATCCCATTTTTACTTTCTTTAATGAAAAAGAAACCTATCTCCAATATACTTTAATTAAAAAATGTGTACCGTTTTTATAAGAAACCTGACTGTATGCAGTGAAATTCTCCCTTCATTTACTGCTGTGGATAGGAATTGTCAGATGGTCCCTAACTGCTGAGCAGGGAAACAATCATACTTATGAACAGCAGGGGGAGCCCCAGCCATGCAGAACTCAAGCAGCTTTGTTTGTGACGATCCCTAAGCAGCCCAGACCACACTGAGCATGTGCACAGTCTTAGTCTTGCAAAGATGTATAACAAAGTTACAAGATGGTGACCCCCTGTAGCCAACTTTGAAATAAATAAATTATTTGTTTAATTAGGCTGGTGGTGCAGTAAGTTCATGTTTATATTTAGTATACAAAATACAGCATTTCTAGTTTTATTCTATTTTAGACTTTACATGCCCTTTAAGGAGCGCAGGAAAGAAGTTGGCTGCCGGCTGTGTGGAGCGGGTCTGACCCTGTTTATGCATTGTAGAAGCACAAAGTAGAGAGGATAGCTAAACCCTGAAAATTAATTGATATAAACTTATAAAAAACTTTTAACATGTGTTTGCTATTTTTAGCCATTTCTGAAATATTAGCATTTGTGGACTGCTCATGCCAGGCTTTTAGCTCGTCAAAAGTCAGCAACCCACGGGTTAAGTGAATACAGGGATTGTCGAGATAGTAATGGTTGCTGACACTAATCTGAAAGAAAGCTGCTAAGATGAAAGCCTGTTATTATCAGTCTAAAACTGCCAATATCTCATAAACTGCTAAAAATATATAAATTGTAAAAGTGCTCAGGGGACCATCTTAAATATGTTTACAGCAATTCATTTTTTTGGCTTTATTTCACCTTTAATTAACAAACACTTCAATAATCTGGTGTCCATCTAAGAGGACATCCCATGTAAATAGATACAATAAGTTTGATCCAAATGCTGCCAATAGACACATTGATTTATCCAGCAATTCCTGCTTCCCTGCTGCTCTTCACTGGTTCCCAATTTCACCTCTATTGAAATTCTTAACACCCCTCCCAACATCTCAGCTCTAACCTAAACATACTCACGCTCCCTACTTTCCAATTCTGACCAAGTATCCCCTGCCCTCCAAACCTTCAAATACTCCCACATATCACAGACCCTATCCAATGCATCCAAAGTTATCAAATACCCCATTGCAGGAATGTACAGCTGGAAGCCAGTGGCTGCTTCAGAAGTAGAAGAAGAAGCGAGGAAGCAAATACAGTAAAGGAGAACCTGCAAAATGTGGTTTGAAAATGCATATACTGTAGTGCACCATTCTTTGAAAGAGCCTGTGCACCACTGTACCTCCATAAGGAAGTTCAGGTCCTGGCAAGGAGTAACATGCAGCTCAAAGTAGAATAAGTCATCCCTTTATTTAACAATTGCCTTGACCAGATGATAAGTACTAGGTTCCCATTGTAAGATGTGCCTATAGGTGTTTCTTCAGTTCACACTGAACTGAACTGGGTGCAAATGCATCTGTAAGGGTCGAAGTGAAAATCCAAAGTAAAAAAAAATCAAATTTTGAGCTATTTTTTTTTTTGTGTACTTCAAATTCGAACGAATGCACTAAAACTTCGATTTGATCGATTCGAATACAGCCTATTCACCCAAATTAAATACTTAGATTTTTTTAATAAATTTGATTGCTAGTGATGGGCGAATTTGCGCCGTTTTGCTTCGCCGAAAAATTATCGAAACTGCGTTTTTTTGGACGCCGGTGACATTTTTTTGACGCAGGCGAATTTTCGTGGACGTTTCACGAATTTATTCGCCAGCGGCGAATTGCGCAAATTCGCCGCAAATTCCCCCATCACTATTGATTGCTCTTTTTTTATTTCAATTTCGAAGTTATGGGCGTTCACAAAAACTCACATTACTTCAAATTCAACCTTTGATAAATCTGCCCCTAAGTGTCCTGTCCTCATGTTACCCAATACCTTGCAGGCATAAGTTGTACCCATTGGTGCCTAATTTACTAACTGGCACAAACTTCCAATATCTGCATTATCTAATATATCGATTATATAACATAGTGTGATGATAGTGAACTGTAAATTGAACTGTAATTTATCCCAATAACTATTTAAGGGCAGAGACTCATGCGAAGATTCGGGGAGATTTAATCGCCTCTTCTACGGGTGACTAATTAGACGAAGAGGCGATTTCCCGCCAGGCGACTAAATCTCCCCAAATCTTCGCGAGTATCTCTGCCCTTAATCTTGAAATATCCTCATTACTTCCCCCTGTTGTCAATACAATAGGTCTTCCTTAATTCATTTTTATAGGGATGGATGGGATGTGTAATTTGCTTGCTTTAAAGGGCATGTAAAGGCAAACAAATAAAATCCCATTTTACTATCTTTAATGAAAAAGAAACCTATCTCCAATATACTTTAATTAAAAAATGTGTACTGTTTTTATAAGAAACCTGACTGTATGCAGTGAAATTCTCCCTTCATTTACTGCTGTGGATAGGAATTGTCAGATGGTCCCTAACTGCTGAGCAGGGAAACAATCATACTTATGAACAGCAGGGGGAGCCCCCGCTTTACTTCCCAGCCATGCAGAACTCAAGCAGCTTTGTTTATGACGATCCCTAAGCAGCCCAGACCACACTGAGCATGTGCACAGTCTTAGTCTTGCAAAGATGTTTAAAAAAGTTACAAGATGGTGACCCCCTGTAGCCAACTTCGAAAGCATAAATTATTTGTTTGATTAGGCTTGTGGTTCGTGTTTATATTTAGTATACAAAATACAGCATTTCTAGCCTTATTCTATTTTTGACTTTACATGCCCTTTAAATGTAAACCTTATATATAAAAGCTAAAACAAATGACCAGTGAAGCAAATATATACTATAATATATACTATATTGAAGTGACACAGCAGCTATTAATATTCTACACATGTTAAAAATGTTTTATTTGAAACAAAAGTCTTGTTTTTAATCTGGTGTGTTCAAAGTAAGACTAAAGGACAAGTAAAGCCAATTTCACTGGGGAATGGGGGGGGATGCAGCCTAGTGCCCTCAGATATTGGACACACTTTTGTTTTACTTTTTCCCCAGGGCAGGGAATTTTTTTCCTAAAATGAGCAAAAGTCCAGAGAAAAAACTTAATGACTGTCTTTAATGGGGGTTGCCTGACAAATTGACACCCTCAGTGAATTAGCCTTTCCTTGTTCTTTAAATAGGATATTTTTTTTTTTTTTTAGGTAAAATAGAATGTAATTTTATATATATATATATATATATATATATATATATATATACACAATGCAATTTAATAACACAATTAATGCTTTTTCTCTCTCTCTCTGCATGCCTGTATTATTCACACAAGTCTATAGAAATAACTCATAATTAAGAAAACACATTAGTGACATAGTGACTTTGTGATGAGTCAACACAGAATTAGTTCTTTATTCCTGTTACATTGCACCGTATGACCCTGATGCATCTATTACACATATTAAATGGTATCTGCTTAGGAACATGTTTTGCTGTTTTAGCGTTCATCGTGAAATGGCATTGAGATATATCTTGATAAATATTATTTTTTTGAGCCGAGCAAAACCCTCTTATCAGTTTCCGGTGTAATCCAATAAATGTCACATGAATATATCTGGTGGGTCAGTGGTTAGCAATGCTGCCCCAAATCTATTACTGAATTATAGGGAACCAGCACAGGCAAGTGCATAAGTTCAAAAACAGAAAGCATTACAGTTCGGGGAATAATTATCCCTATCTACCAAATGCACTCGCCCAGGCTATCGCATTAACCATTTTATAGAACTTGTTTAAACCAGACATGGCAGAAGAAAGAATAAGCTACTCACAGGTGCAATTAAGTGTTATGATTCTGAATAATAGAGATTTAGGGAACGACACCAGCAAAAGGTTTGATATAAAACTATGGGACAGATGTTATTATACAGCATACACGGAGCTGCCTTCAGGCAAATGTCATGGTACCGTTCAATTTTAAAAAAATGCATAGGACAGATATCTATTAGATATTAGTGATGGGCGAATTCACGCGATTTGCTGCCGGCGAATAAATTTGCGAACCCACAGCGAAAATTTGATGGCGTCAAAAAAAAACAAGAAAAGGATGCCAGTGTCAAAAACGGACGCCGGCTCCGTTTCGCAAATTTTTCTCCGTTTCGCTTATTTCGCTGGAAATTCGCAAAATTTTTCGGCAAAGCAAAATGCCCCAAATTCACCCATCACTAATATCTATATCTGTCTTTGCCTCAACAAGCTTAAAAACAGGCCTACAATGCAATGGGCAGAAAATACTTACCAGCTTGTTCTTTTGTACTTTCATGTTCTATGGTTCTGTTTTGCATAAAAATCACTATAGCTGAGGAAGGGGGATTTATAGTTCATGTTTAGGGGTCGTACGTACTAGGAGATTCAATAGTGAACCCCTATTTCTACTATAACATTTGCCTAGGTGGGCTTGGATCAGTGGTGGGTGGACCTGAAGACAAATTAGTATTTGGGGAAAGTGAAGGTTCCTTTGATAGATACACCTGAAAGCCCAGCTTGAAATTAGTATAGGGTGAGATGTGGGCTAAGCACGTATTTGCTCCTCCAGTTATTTTTGGAAATATGGCTGAATGGCTGGTACAGCAATGTTTTTGTAAATTCACCAAAGGTTGGGCTTTTAATTAGTGTAAAATGGTGAACAATCATTAGTATAACTTCATAAACTATGAGCACTGGTCCAGAATATACAATGCCGGCAAAATCTATCGCAAAACTGTACTATATACTCAAGGTGAGGCCTCTAGAACGAGGAAAATGGGGAATGTAATAAAAGTCGGTAACGGAAAACTACTCTCAATGTGAAAAGTTATGTCTTTGCCCAAACAAATTCTCCTTGGAGCAAATTTTATATACTTTTGTGAACCCCCAAAACTGTTTAGCGACCACTTTCAACAGTGAAAGAAAGTTTGTTTGCGGCAATGCCCAGGGATTGTAAAGTGATAATAAAACTGAAAAAAACATATGCCACCTTCAAGCACTTCTTAAAAGTGTGCAATTAAAAAAAAAAAACAGTTTAAGAATGAATACTACATTGTAAGATGTTATTTATAAATGTAAATTTCAAAAGATGTAACTTTGTAAATTTATTGGAGTAAATAGTTTTTCTATTTTTTTTCTTATTGGTGCAACTTGATTACATTCCCCCAAAAGTGTTTTTTCATCCCTCGGTTGGTGCAAGATAGTACTCTTATAAACCTAGCAGCCACAGACTAAAATTGCCTAGAGTTATGCAGTTTGTTATCCACAAAAATATCAAAATCCATCTGATTTAAAGCAATAGTAACATCAAAAAATGCAAATGTATTAAAGTAATTAAAATATAATGTACTGTTGCCCTGCACTGGTTCAACGGGTGTGTTTGCTTTAGAAACACTACTATAAGCTGCTGCTGTGTAGCCACAGGGGCATCCATTCAAAGCTCAGGTTATGATGACGATAATAGATGCACTCTGTAGAATCCCATTGTATTCTTTTTAACTATTATTTTCTGCGTAGCCTGTGCCTTTTCCCCTTTTTAAACTTGAATGGCTGCCCCCATGGTTACACAATAGCATATTTGCATAAACCATGGTTGTCTTTCTAAAGCAAACAAATAACTTTTACCAGTACATAGCAACAGTACATTATATTTGTATTCATTTAAAATGCTTTTAATTTTTGGTGTAACTGTTTCGTTAAAGGAGAACTAAACCCTTAAAATGAATATGGCTAAAACTACCAGGTTTTATATACTGGCAAATTGATTTGTCAGAATCTTAGAATATATATTGTCTGTTGTATTGTGTGTTGGATTTCGCGATGGACAGCATGTTGTTGCAAATGGGATGGGCAAATTTTTTCGCCTTGTTTCGCCTCGGAAATGACACCCATAGCCTAAAAAAAAAAGACACACGTCAAAATTGTTTTTGGTGAAATGAAACAGGACATATTCGCCCATCCCTACAATGGTTACAATTGCTGCCTTGTAGTGCTAGGGCCCTAGATTTGATCTGTAATGTAAGCAGAAGTTGTTTTCACCAAACACTGTGGCTCTGTAGCTTTCTCCTCTCACAGTCTTTGCAAATCCAATTGAAACGTTGTTTGTTTTCCCGCAATACAATGAAAATGGCTACTTGTTCGTTTCAAAGCAATGATTTAAACTTGTTTCAGATATTCGGTTGTTATAAAGACTCAGTTTTTGTCTACTGCAACACGTTTCACCCCTTATCTGACAAAAGTTTGACAAAAAAGTATGTTCTCCCCGTGGCTTTCCTCCTATTCACACAGTAATGGGACAGTTTTTAAAGGGAATCTAATTGTTTGGCAATTGAAATGTGTTTAGTTGACAATAATTCCTAAATATCTCATTCAGCATTATACTGTATCACATACGCCAGTTATTTGATCATCAAGATAAGTCTTTCTAAAGCCTGCTAGTCAATGGCTGCCTGATCTCATAGTCTATTTAATTACTGCTACGGACTGCAAGGCAAACCCACTGGGCAACTTTCCTAACTCAGGATTAACAGTATTGAACAGATTGCTAAAAGGCAATTTTGGCTAAAAACGCAATGTGAGATCAAAGGTCTGTCCAAGTGATTGCCAAATTGATGTATATTAGCACTCAGGACAACACTGAGAAGGCGATGTCCTTATCTGGAAATCACACATTATTGCTCCTAAACGTCTCCACTGCCGTTGCTCTGTATTATCACCTGCTGACAGTTTTGTGTTCTCGAATGGAAGGCATTGGAGCAAAACAGCACAGTCCTAGGTGAAAAAACAGACACAATAATGTAAACAATTAAAACGATTCTTTATCCCTCATCCATAACCAAAAAAAGAGCCAAGTGGAAACATTACTGTGATTGATTGGTTCCAGTTTTAAAGAGGAATATTAGAGTAAACTGAAACAAATCCCATTTGACTCAAAAGTACTGTGCGCTCAACTAAAGTAATGAATCGTCCTGGGTAAGATAGCAGAACAAATGAGCTTGGGACCATTGGAAAAAAAAGATATAAATCATCGGGTGAATCGGAGGCAGAAAGGATCAAGAGGAAAGCAAGAAATTAACCACTAATATTTCTCATGTGTGTCTTTTACTTAATGATAATTGCCTTCCTGCCTTCTTATTATTTTAGCAGAGCTTCTTGTTACCTGTGTTTCACACACAGGACCAAATGTGTTTATTGTTTATGCAGTCAGCGAATGTCTACAGTGTTTTGGGGTTCAAAAACCCCTTTTCCAACAATCAATAGGTCAGATCTTTCCTTATCCTGAAATTAGGTCCCACATATAGAAACACAGTCCTATCAGTCACCAGTAGCGATGAGCAAAAACGGTGTAAATTTCCAAAAGGCATTGAAGTGAATGGATGTTTTTCACGCTGACTATTTTAGTGCAAAATACTTTGCAGTCAATGGACACAAATTTATACTTGGCTAGGCCTCTAGTAATATTTAAAGGGCATGTAAAGGCAAACAAATAAAATCCCATTTTTACTTTTAATGAAAAAGAAACCTATCTCCAATATACTTTAATTAAAAAATGTGTACTGTTTTTATAAGAAACCTGACTGTATGCAGTGAAATTCTCCCTTCATTTACTGCTGTGGATAGGAATTGTCAGACGGTCCCTAACTGCTGAGCAGGGAAACAATCATACTTATGAACAGCAGGGGGAGCCCCCGCCTTACTTACCAGCCATGCAGAACTCAAGCAGCTTTGTTTATGACTATCCCTAAGCAGCCCAGACCACACTGAGCATGTGCACAGTCTTAGTCTTGCAAAGATGTTTAACAAAGTTACAAGATGGTGACCCCCTGTAGCCAACTTTGAAAGCATAAATTATTTGTTTGATTAGACTTGTGGTGCAGTAAGTTCATGTTTATATTTAGTATACAAAATACAGCATTTCTAGCCTTATTCTATTTTACACTTTACATGCCCTTTAAGGCTGTAAATAAGCCCAAATCTCAAACTTACTACTGTAATTCAGTTTTAGCTAGTGATGGGCGAATTTGTCCTGTTTCACTGAAAAATTTCTGCGAAATTCACAAACGTCGAAAAATTTATTTTGATGCCCGTCAATTGACATAAGCAACAATTTTATAATTTGTCCAAATCCATTAAAGTCAATGGGCGTCCGAATAATTTTGACGCTCGACAATTTTTATGAGCGACTATCCTGACACACATCCACATTTTTTTTACGCATCAGATTTTTCGCCGGCAAATTTTCGCTGCAGTTTTGCAAATTTATTCGGCGGCGGCGGCGAAATGCAGAAATTCGCTGCAAATTCACGCCTGACGAATGTATTTGTCCATCACTAGTTTTAGCAACCCGTCTGGGTCTCCAGTTTACTAAAGGTAGAATTTTAGTGGTATTAGAACTTTTTGAAACCACGATTAAACTCTATCCCCCATATGTATTCTCTGAAACCATGAAATTTATTAAAAGATGCAAATATAAAAAGTACAAATGGAAAAAAATGCTGAATGATTGGGAAAAAAAAATACAAACCTCAATTTTACATCCCCTGATGTAAGTTTTTCCTAATTTTTCATTGTTGTTCTGTGGTCCCACCTATATATTATGCATAATAAATTTCCCTGATTTTACATTTTCCTGGATTTTACACCATTTTTTCTGTTCCCCCGAAAATTTTTAAATGGGGGTTCTACTGTATCTCTAAAAATTAGACAATGACAAGCAAAAAAAAAAAAATTCGGAAAACCACTTAAAGTCTGAATGGTTAAAAAAAGTTCCAGTAGGATCAGTGCAGCTTTCATTGAATTCTATGGAAACTCAACTGCTTTTACTTTGAGTTTTGTATTAGAGTTTTTTGAGTTTTTTTATACTTTTTATTTTTAGAGAAATTAAAAAACACACATTTTATGAGAAAAAATAAGATTCGTAAAAAAAAAAAAATATATCCAAATGTTACTATATAGGCCCCATAGATTATAAAATACCATTCAATTTAGCTTACTTTGTGTTAGTAATACAGGTAAGGGATCTGTTATTCGGAAACCCATTATCTGGAAAGGCCATCTCCCATGCACTCCATTTTATCCAAATACAGTCAGTCCCCAAGTTAGGTCTGTAGGGTTGTTCACCTTCCAAATACTTTTTTCAGTTCATTTGTTTTCAGATTGTTCCCCAGAAATGAAGACTTTTTTTTCAATTACTTTCCAGTATTTATTTTTTACTGTTTTTCCAAAATCTGAAAAAAATTTAAAGTTGAATGTTCCTCTCTCTGGTGTTTGAGTCTGGCAGCTCAGTAATTCAGGTGCAGATTCTGAACTGTTACAATTTTGCAACATTTAGTTGATACATTTCTCAGCAGCATCTCTGGAGTATTAGCAACTATTGTATCAATTCTAACAGCTGCCTGTAATGAAACTCAAGGGATTTTGCTCAGCAGGGACAAAGATAAGAAATGTATCAACTAAATGTATCAATACAGAACAATTTACAGGGTCGGCGACCCCCCTCCCCCAAGCTGTTTAAGTTGGTGAAAAAAGACACTTTACACTTCAGTATTAGAAAAACGGTAACACATAGAAAATAGAAATTTTTTCTTAATTGGAAAAAGTCATTATTTCTGGTGATCTATCTGAAAACAACTAGTTGTTTTAAGGTAAACAACTCCTTTAAATTGAATTTGTATGTAAGTTGAAAACATAAACATTCACTTGTTAAATGCAACTTAGACAGAGGTTTGTTTGAACATAGTATTTATTTTTATCTTTTAGCGCTCCACAGTTAGTATGTAACTCTGTATGGGCTCCCTGTAAATCAGATTTCATTTATCTCTGTAATAATAAAACTTTGCCTTGTACTTGAGCCAAACTAAGGTATAATTAATCCTTATAGTGTTTATATGATTTTCTAGTAAATTTAAGGTATGATCCAAATTACAGAAAGATCTCTTATCCAGAAAACCCCAGGTCACCAGCATTCTGCATAACAGGTCCAAAACCTGTAGTTTTATTTAATGATTATTTTATTCATTACAGCACATACAATAGGAAGAAAAGGTTGTTTTTTTTTTTTTTTGCACTAGTGCAGTAATCCTTCGTCTTTTTTCAACCCAATTTAACTATGTAACTATGTCAACCTATCAAAGTTTTGCATTCAGTGAACTTCCTGCAGCTCTCCAAACAAATATAATTGCTCATTGGTTAATAGCCTGGCACTGCTTCAATGCAAACCATACAGAAAGTTGCTCTGCCATTGAACCGTGATTTGTCCTGTCTGTAGAGGCCACAGTTGGTTTTATTGCAGTATACCAAACTTCACATAGTTCTCTAAGGATTTAATTGATTTCCATTGTTTAACCAGCAGAATATTGCACTAAAGGAATTTTAAGTTACCCAGCCAGGCAGAAGAGATTCATTTGAATAATATGTGTGAAAAAATAATGAAAAACGGCATTCTCTTCATCCAAGTTGTGTTTCTCAAAGTCAAGAAAAGTTATCTTGAAATATGAATTTCTGTTATATTTCTTTTCCTTCAGAGAAACAGAGAGAATATGGTAATTATCCTTGAAAAACACATTTTTTTTTTGCATCTGAGTTAATTGTCTGTGTCCTTTGCAAATGAAGGAGAAACAAGTGAGTTCTCTGAAGGACATAAGCTGTGTTTTGCAAGTCGGTCTGAAATCTTGTCAGCAGTGCGAGTGATGACAATCTAATTCTTAAACACGCACGGAGAGGATGGGCTGACAAGCCGCTTGCTGCTCTTATTAAGCCCGTATGGGGTGTGTAATTGAGTCTAACCAAAGTACTAAGACAGTCACTCTGGGTACTAACAGAATTTACAAATATGATTAATGACAATAATAAATGAACGGTCCCTATGTAAGGTGAGGCAGTTGGTGGACTCACTTCCCCAGTAACGAACGACTGTACTAATATTCCTATTAATTTACTGAAGGACACAGTAGGGTGCATTTCTAAAAGGGCAGAATAGCTGCCACGCTTTCTTCATGTCAGGTTTTTGCAGCATCAACAAGATTTGTTTAATTGCCAATAAAAGAGCTATGGGTGTGAGGGCCATTTGAATATAAAAGTGAAAAGTGTGACGTGAGTGTAATTTGTAAAGAGAATGTTTTCTCCCAGTGATAGCGCGTGTTGAGAAGAGATTTAATAGTCAATAAAAGAGTGCAAAAGTGATAACTGTATATCGTTTTAAAGGGGTTGTTCACCTTCAAACAACTAGTTGTTATCAGATAGATCACCAGAAATAATGACTTTTTCCAATGACTTTCTATTTTCTATGTGTCACGGTTTTTCTAATATTGAAGTATAAAGTGTCATTTCTCTCCTTCTGAAGCAGCTCTGGGAGGGGGGGTCGCCGATCCTGTAAACTGTTCTAAATTGATACATTTAGTTGATACATTTCTTATCTTTGTCCCTGCTGAGCAGAATCTCTGGGTTTCATTACAGGCAGCTGTTAGAATTGATACAATAGTTGCTAATACTCCAGAGATGCTGCTGAGAAATGTATCAACTCAATGTTGCAAAATTGTAACAGTTCAGAATCTGCACCTGAATTACTGAGCTGCCTGACTCAAACACTAGAGACACGAACATTCAACTTTAAACTTAGATTTTGGAAAAAACGTAAAAAATAAATAGTGGAAAGTAATTGGAAAAAGTCATTATTTCTAGGGAACAATCTAAAAACAACTAAATTGAAAAAAGTGTTTGGAAGGTGAACAACCCCTTTAAAGAGAATATTTATCCTACAAATGCCATGTATTGGGAAGTGCTGAGCAAACCTGCTGATATATGGTTTGGCAAAACATTCATTCCGGTTAGGGATGTACCAAATCCAGGATTGGGTTCGGGTTCGGCCTTTTTCAGCAGGATTCTGATTCAGATGAATCCATCTGCCCCGTCGAACCGAATCCTAATCGTACTTTGCATATGCAAATTAGGAGCGGGAAGGGAAACAGCGTGACTTTTGTCACAAAAAAGAAGTAAAAAATGTTTCCCCCTTCCCATCTCTAATTTGCATATGCAAATTAGGATTCAGATTCGGTTCGGTATTCGGCCGAATCTTTTGCGATCATTTGGGGGTTCCACTGAATCCAAAATAGTGGATTCTGGTAGATGAAAAAGTTATGGGTTTGCCAAAAAAAGGGACCTGACAACTATAATACAGGTATGGGATCCATTATCTGGAGACCCATTATCCAGAAAGCTCTGAATTACAGAATGGACATCTCCCATAGCCTCTATTTTCTCCAAATAATCCAAATTTCAAAAAGTAGTAGCTTGTATTTGATCCCAACTAAAATATAATGAATCCTTATTGGAGGCAAAACCAGCCTACTGGGTTTATTTTAATGTTTACAGGATTTTCTAGTAGATCCAAATTACAGAAAGATCCCTTATCCCGAAGTCCTCAGGTCCCAAGCATTCTGGATTAAAGGTCCTATACATCGGTCCAACGATGGCCGTTTATACTTCTAGGGTGACTTATAGCACTGGATAAAAGTCAAAGACCGAAGAGCAGTCAGAGTTAGTTTTGATTGCAAATTTGCTGTATTTTATATATATATATATATATATATATATATATATATATATATATTTCCATAAGCCTAGCCTGAAGGCCATTGGTTTAATTTTCAGCTCCTATATATTGCTGGAACTGTAGCAGAGTGTCCGTTATCCCAATGCATGTCATATTGACTTGTGTGATAGGGTTCTGCTGCTGCATATCCTTAATCTGGTTTTGCAGTGTGGCCTTGGCTAAATTTTGGATAAAATAATTTGGGACCAAAAATGGTCTGAAAGCTACTGCTCTAACCTATGTTTTATTTGTGTTTTACTTGGCAATCAATGAGGCTAGCTTGAGAAAGTATTATACATTGTATATAACATACACTTTGTGCAAAACCTCTTAAAGGTGTTGTTGACTTTTAAATTAACTTTTAGTATGATGTAGAAAGTGATTTTTGTTTTCTTTTTTTATTTGTGGTTTTTGCGTTATTTAGCTTTTTATTTAACAGCTCTCCCGTTTTTAATTTCAGCAGGGTCCAAATTACCCTCGCAACTTACACTGATTTATGAATATGAATAGGAGAGGGCCTGAGTATAATAATAATAACAAAAAGTAGTACAGAGCATTTGTTTTTAGATGAGGTCAGTGACCCCCATTTGAAGGCCTAGTCTACAAAGCCCTAACATATTTGCAGTACCTATTCCGTTTAATTATCTGGAAAACACTGGCAAAGCCTTTTCAGGTATCAACATAGAATATCCCTAATGCCAAAGAAAGTATAGCAGCTCAATAAAACATGCAAATGGCCCTTAAAGTCAAAAACAGATTCAAATGTTCTAATATCATGAAATTGTATGTCAGCAGGACACACAATAAAAACACTAAAATGTTTAATATGTTTTAATTGTAGCTTTCATTAATCACAGTTAGTGATGGGTGAAACGAATTTCCGCGTTTCGCCGCCTGCAAATAAATTTGTGAAAGGTTTCTGAATTGCAAGGCAACAATTAGACAGACGCCCATCGACTTTAATGCGCATCAAATGTCGCCGGCGTTTTTCACCCGTTTTGCAAATATTTCGCCCATTTCCTGAATTTTCGCGGTGAAATGTGACAAATTCGCCCATCACTGATCACAGTGGATTGTTCCATCTGGAATACTTTGCTTGCTCTTCTGCTATGTATAATTCTTCTACTTAAGGAGATGCTAAACCTAAGAGCTAAGAGATTGGAATCAGTTACAGGTATGGGACCTGTTATCCAGAATGCTTGGGACCTAGGGTTTTCTAGAAAACAGATCTTTCCGTAATTTGGATCTTCACACCTTCAGTCTACTAGAAAATCATGTAGGCATGGAATAAACCCAATAGACTGGTTTTGCCTCCAATAAGGATTAATTATAACTTAGTTGGGATCGAGTACAAGCGACTGTTTTATTATTACAGAGAAAAAAGTAAATCATTTTAAAAGTTTTGATTATTTGTATACAATGGAGTCTATGGGAGATAATGGGTAATGGGGGTCTGGATAATGGACCCACATGAAAGTTTTTCCTTATAATATCGGATGTTAATCTCTTTGCAAGGAAATCCTGGAGGTTTTTGGCCAATCCCATATCACGCCCTGTTGTTCCCCTGAGCATGCCCCTTGCTCCACCCCAGCTGTGGATATAAATATGGGAGTCTCCTGTATTTTACAGGAGCGTGACTAGTCTGTAAAACATCAATAATATTTACTTAAAATGCACCCAGGTTTTTACAGAGCTGTAAATACTGTAGAATTGAGTTTATTGTCAAGCAATGAGAAAGCTTAGTACAAATGCAAATCACGCACGGGCCCTACCCTATCTAAATTATTCTCAAGCCGAGCTTTCAGCGTTTATATATTCAGCGATGAGATCACCTCTATCATTATTTAGAAAACTAGCCACTTGTTAAAATAATTACGTTCCAATACATTAAACCGCTGCTTTTTAATTTAAAAATGAAAACACAAAAGAAAAGAAACTGAAAAATGTTCCGTAGCAGGCTCGAGCCGAAATAAATGATGTTTGTTGAAGCCCCGGCTGGCACAGAGAACCTAATCGTATATGATTTGTGCATAATTCAAAATCCAGGAATGCATTTGTTTAATCCGAAGGAAAGTTTCATACGTACAGTACATTATACCCACTAAGGTGGAGATTTAACCTGCTTAAGAATTCAAAACTGCGCTGCCACACAGCAAAAGCCTTAAATCATCGTTATTAATAGATGCCATTTATCATGACTTGCAAGGAATAAGTTTATTTTATATTGAAGCTATTTTTAAAAACATATTGTAGTCACTAGCGTGTTTCAGTTCCGCCGAGCATGGCCGTACGCTCAGCTGTTGGAGAGACGTTACCCACAGCTGTAACCTGTTTACCAACTATAAAAAGCATTTAGATTTAAAGAGGCAAAAATGATATTCTGCATATAGTATTTTGTATGGGGTTAATTAGGGTATTTAAAGTGCCCCTAGATTAGCATGCAGACAGGGGCAGAGAATTGCAGGGCCAAAACTAGGGTTAAAAAGAAGAAGTCTTGGGTGGGTGCAACACCATGGGGCAAATTCACTAACCTACAGCAATTCGCCAGCGCTGGCTTCACTCACATCGTAACACTTCGGCAGACGTAGATTCGCCAGGACAACGCTAATTCACTAAAACTGAAGTTGCTTTCAGCGCGCTAAACTCTGGCGAAGTTGCCCTATCGTTACTGCGGCAAGCACAGTGAAGTTGCGCTAGCGTTGGCTAATTTGCATATGGCGGGAAGTTAAAGTTAAATGGACGTATATGTTGCAGCAAATACATTACATTACACAAGCCCAGGGAACCTTAATAAAATAAAATAAAGTTGTTATATTGCCCTACACATGAGCCCACTATATAGTTTATGTGCCATATGGTAGGAAATGTAGGGGGGAGCCCGGGTACCCAAAAACATTTTTACGGACTTTTGCAGCCTATCACCCTGAAAAAGTAAAAGACGCTAGCGTTTTTTTGGGACTTTTGCAACTAAAAATTGAAGAAGCCCTATACGTTCCATTGCACTTCGCCTGGTCTGAGCTGGTGAAGGCAAGTCTGGCGGAACAGGTAATGTTGAGTAAAAGGCACATCTTAGTGAATTAGCGAAGTAACGCTCTTTCACCAGAGCGAAACTACGCCTGGCGTAAGAGTGCAAAGTAGTGCTAGAGTCGCTAGCGAAGTTACGCAAGTCCCGAAATGACGTCACGCTGGCGAATTTCCGCTAACGTTAGTCACTTCGCCCTTTAGTGAATTTTCCCCTATGGGGGCACGTGAGTGGAGCCTGGGGAGAAGTTGGGGTATTCAGTGATGGCTTGCCTTGGGCATCATCCTCTATAGACCCAGCACTGGATAACATACTAAGGGGGGTTATTTATTAAGCTCCCAATACCCAAGATCAGAAAAGTTTGGATTTTTCGGACCTTAAACAATAATCCGGTTTTCTGGATTTATTACAGTCTGATGGTATGAAAACTCCAAATCCGAATCCCGGAATCTCAAAGCTCTCGGAATCCTGTATTAATCAATAGGGAAGGTCCCAGTCTCTGCGCTGCTGTCAGTACCAATGATTTCGGGGATTTTGGGCCAAAAAGTCGAAAAAACTTCAAATTTTTCGGGCACAGGTCTGAAGTTTTTGGGTTTTTGCCCAAACCTATACTTTTGAATGATAAATAAGGTCCATTCGGGATTTTGGAGTTGCTCGGATTTTTATCTTAGAAAAACTGAGATAAATTCAGAGCTTGATGAATAACCCCCTAAAAGTTAACTTAAAGGCAAAGCACCCCTTTAAAACTTGCCTTTATGATGCAATTTAGCTTAAAGGAGAATTCAACCTCTTCTGAAAAAAACCTGTACCCCCCACCCCAGGTAGACCCCCCTCCCTCCTCCCCCCAGGCGAACTACCCCCCCCAGGGAAATGCCCCATATTCCATACTTACCCCTCGCGCAGATTCTTCCAGCGAAGTTCCGTGCATCCATCTTCTGTGTCCTCTGTAAGCTGACTGGGAGACAGGTATTTCTTCGCATGCGCAGTTGGAACAGTTTGCCGGTTTGCAACAACTGCACATGCGCGAAATTACACGGCAATTGCCGATCTCGCAGTCACCTTACGGAGGCCGCAGAAGATGGACGTGTGGAACTTCGCTGGAAGGATCTGCAGCGAGGGGTAAGTATGGAGTATGGGGCATTTCCCTGGGGGGGGGGTAGTTAGCCTGGGGGAGGAGGTAGGGAGGTCTACCTGGGGCGGGGTATGGGGTTTTGTTGATTTCTCCTTTAAAGCAAATGCCTAATCACTAGGGGAGCAATTATGTTAAGAACCCCCTTTGTCTGTGATTTTAGTTGCTTACCCAAGACCCTGGGCCGGTGGTGCTACTGTAGGTGTGCCATGTTACCATCTTATTCTTTATCCAAGGGAACCCTTGCAGCCGGTGTGCACATGTACAGTAGAGTTATGAAAAGGTGCAAAAAGTGGAACATTTTAGCTGGAACTTGCACCTGAATTGGGAGCTGGGCAAAACGAGGAGTTTGCCATATATGTAGAGTAGAGGATTCAATGTAAGTAATCATAATATACATCACATACTGTTTGCCAAGAAAGGGTAGAGTCCCAAGTCAGATGTCATTATTTAGCAAGGCGTGTCTGACAAAGCATGGGTGGGGTAGGAGAGGTGTAAAATGCACCAAATTTTTTCATGGCACTTGAGTTACTGTACAAGAACAAAATATACTGGCACACAAAGCTTTTGCAGCAGGTGAACCCTTGCTTTAATTCAAAAAGTGCGGAATGTGCAACGTTTCGGGCCACGCCCCTTTCTCAAGCATTGAGTTAAGGTGGCCATACACGGGCCGATAAAAGCTGCCGACAGACCGTGTCGGCAGCTTATTGGCCCGTGTATGGGGGCCCCCGACGGGCTTCCCCGATCGAGATCTGGCCGAAAGTCGGCCAGATCTCGATCAGATGGGATTAAAAATCCCGTCGGATCGCGGCCGCATCTGTTCGTTGATGAGGTCCCGCGATCCGACCGCCCGTTTGGTGAACGCTAGGATCCGATCGTTGGGCCCTAGGGCCCACGATCGGATCAGCCCGATATTGCCCACCTCAAGGTGGGCATATCGGAGGGAGATCCGCTCGTTTGGCGACATCGCCAAACGAGCGGATCTATCCGTGTATGGCCACCTTTACTGTCTCATCCCAATCAACCCCCCCCCCCCAACCAACTGGCACAGTGTTGACGACCACTCAGGAAGGGACTGGGATTCAACAACGGTCAGTTGTGCAGAATCCACTGTGGCCCACAAGGCACGAAACGCGTAAGGCTACCTTTTTGAGATTATTTTTGTTAAATAAAATACTTGTTCGACTGCATCAACTACCGGAGAGAAGTCCGGTTTGTGCCAGTCCACTGCTAAATACAAGTGTGAGATTTTTAACAATCCGAATGTCACAGGGAGGTGATATCTGACAAATCTGAGTTGTTTTGCCTGGTAGTTGGGACCAGATGGGCTGATATGGATACTTAGCAAGAGTTGTCCCTAACCCTCTATTATATAAATATGTAAATAGTCATTCCAATGTTTACAATTCAACAGAACTGCATCCTCAAGGCCTGTATTGCCATTATGCTCCCTGCTACTTTGGAATGGCACATTCTATATACAGGGGGGCATATGGCAGATTGCCAGTTAGCATAATGACAAAATATGTAGGTTTGTAATTTCTATAATCATAGACAAATACATTCTAACAAAGACATTTACATACAGTATGCGCATGTCATAAAGAGATAATTAGGGCAAAGGTGTATCGCTGGCACTTCAGCTTAGGGAATTGCTCCAGGAAAATTCATATGGTCAATGTAAAACAAATCGCAAACACAAATCACATTTCCCTAAATAATATTGTGCATTAGGCAGTTATTGCCTTGTGAATGAATAGAACTGTGTTTAGAACATTATTTAATACCTACTTGAAGGTTGCATACTTTTGGGGGATGGGATAAAATAATTGGTGCACAATATCAACGGTGCAACTTTGTTTCTGCTACAGGTTAACCAAACCAATAGTAACCATAAAGGGGTGGTTCACCTTTAAATCAACTTTTAGTATGTTATAGAATGGCCAATTCTAAGCAATGTTTCAATTAGTCTTCATTATTTATTTTTTATAGTTTTTTAAATCATTTTTTATTTGTCTTTTTCTTCTGACTTTTTCCACCTTTCCAATGGGGGTCACTGACCCCATATAAAAAAAATGCTCTGTAAGGCTACAAATATATTGATATCGCTACTTTTTATAACTCATCTTTCTTTTCAAACCCTCTCCTATTAATTTTCCAATATCTTATTAAAATCAATGCATGGTTTCTAGGTTAACTTGGGCCCGGGCAACTAGATCGCTAATATAGTTTTCAGCTGCTGAATAAAAGGCTAAATAGCTCAAAAACCACAAATAATACAAAATGAAAACCAATTGCAAATTGTCTCAGAATATCACTCTCTACAACTTACTAAATGTTAACTCATAAGGCGAACAACCCCTTTAATTAAAGGGACATACACCTTGATTTGATTATACATTTTAAAAATTTGGATCCAGTTTCTGCAGAATCCCCCAAAATCACCTCCAGTGACTCCCCTTTGCTTCACTTCCTCTCGGTGATGTCTAGCATAGTCAGGAGCCACCGCCTTTTTGTCATTAGCATAACTTGGTGATGTCATTGAGTGAGAACCAATAGCAACCCAAGTCCCGCCCCATTTTTCTTTGCTCCCTGCCTAAGTCCAGACCTGTTTTCCTCTGCTCCTAGCCTAAGTCCCACTCTGTGTTTCTCTGCTCCCTGCCTAATTAAACTCTAGTAAAAGCCTTGTGGATTTAAAGACTTCTGAATTTTAAAAGTAAAGTCTAATTGCTTTTTACACAAGTTTGTAATTGATATAGTTCCTCTGTCTGTGAAGGCTTTCATAACTGAATAATTCACTAAATTATAGCTCTTAATAGATGCAAAGAGGAAATATCTATAGCCACACCTTCTCTCATAGGGCTCCAGTTCCTGTTTCAATAAGCCAACTAAAAGGATGATTTTAAAATTGGATTTTGATTGGGCAAGCTGATCTCCCACCCATATGGATCTAAAGTACAGGTGTGGGATCCATTATCCAGAATGCTCTGAATTACATGATGGCCATCACCCATAAACTCCATCGTAAACAAATAATTAACATTTTTAAAAATGATTTCTCTATCATAATAAAACAGTAGCTTGTACTTGATCCCAAACTAAGATATAATTAATCCTTATTGGAGGTAAAACAATCTTATTGGGTTTATTTATTGTTTTAAAGAATTTATAGTAGAGAATGTATGAAGATCCAAATTACAGAAAGATGCCTTATCCAGAAAACCCCACATCCTGAGCATTCCGGATAACACTTCCCATACCTGTATTTCAGGCTAATATCTGGTTGAAAAAAACGTAAGAAAAAAAATAAGCAGAAAATTTGCCAGATATATTATATGGTCGCTCGTGAGAATATTAAATCATAGTAAAACTCCTTTTCCTACACTCTACAAATATTTTTCTTTTCATTTTGACAGAGAGGAGGGGGGCATAAAAACATAATAAAGTAACAATAAATTGAGTTAGCAACACAAAATGTCTCATATGTAATCAGCTTTACAATTTTAGCCATTTAAAAACCTTAGCTCAACTCCATTAAGGAGCAAATGTAGGGAAATGGCATGTTGCTTTGCAATAGCTTCAGAAAAACACAAAGGAATCAAGAAATATGGAACTGCATGCCAAGTCCTTCCTAACAATAGGATAATAATTTAGCGTGCGTCTGGACTCCATGTCAGTTATCATGGGACAATGGAGGGCTTGTGGGGAAACAGTGACAATGGTGTTGTTGCAGAAACAGACTGTTGGGTTCCTTTATAACCTTTGCTGCTCTGAAATAGTCTCAGATAGCACTATTACAAAAAAAGTTTGCTGATTGCAACACTAAGAGCCATCGGCTCGGCACGTAAACATTGCTCCCACAGCTTAAACTCAATTGCAACCAGCAGGCATCAGCCTCAAAGAGCAACATTAATCTTTAATAAATGTGACTCTTGCAAGAGAAATTTAAATGTAAATAGGTCCAAATGTGCAGCTGCTGAAACAAGCAGGGAGGGAGAGATGGAGGCATGTGTAAGGAATAAAGGCTTCCATCTGAACATGTTCCCCTTTAATCAGGGCCAGTTATAGACATATTATTATATAATAATCAGGGTCTTATTGCAGACAAGTCTATATAATAATCCAGGTCAGTTATTGCAGACAAGTCTATATTATAATCCAGGTCAGTTATTGCAGACAAGTCTATATAATAATCCAGGTCAGTTATTGCAGACAAGTCTATATAATAATCAGGGTCAGTTATTGCAGACAAGTCTATATAATAATCAGGGGCAGTTATTGCAGACAAGTCTATATAATAATCAGGGTCAGTTATTGCAGACAAGTCTATATAATCAGGGACAGTTATAGCAGACAAGTCTATATAATAATCAGGGTCAGTTATTGCAGACAAGTCTATATAATAATCAGGGACAGTTTATTGCAGACAAGTCTATATAATAATCAGGGACAGTTATAGCAGACAATGAGACAAGTCTATATAATCAGGGACAGTTATAGCAGACAAGTCTATATAATAATCAGGGTCAGTTATTGCAGACAAGTCTATATAATAATCAGTGTCAGTTATTCTAGACAAGTCTATATAATCAGGGGCAGTTATTGCAGACAAGTCTAAATAAAAAATCAGGGGCAGTTATAGCAGACAATGAGACAAGTCTATATAATCAGGGACAGTTATAGCAGACAAGTCTATATAATAATCAGGGACAGTTATAGCAGACAAGTCTATATAATAATCAGGGGTCAGTTTTTGCAGACAAGTCTATATAATAATCAGGGACAGTTATAGCAGACAATGAGACAAGTCTATATAATCAGGGACAGTTATAGCAGACAAGTCTATATAATAATCAGGGACAGTTATAGCAGACAATGAGACAAGTCTATATAATCAGGGACAGTTATAGCAGACAAGTCTATATAATAATCAGGGTCAGTTATTGCAGACAAGTCTATATAATAATCAGGGTCAGTTATTGCAGACAAGTCTAAATAATAATCAGGGGCAGTTATTCTAGACAAGTCTATATAATCAGGGGCAGTTATTGCAGACAAGTCTAAATAAAAATCAGGGGCAGTTATAGCAGACAAGTCTATATAATAATAAGGGACAGTTATAGCAGACAATGAGACAAGTCTATATAATCAGGGACAGTTATAGCAGACAAGTCTATATAATAATCAGGGTCAGTTATTGCAGACAAGTCTATGTAATAATCAGGGGCAGTTATTGGAGACAAGTCTATATAATCAGGGACAGTTATAGCAGACAAGTCTATATAATAATCAGGGTCAGTTATTGCAGACAAGTCTATATAATAATCAGGGTCAGTTATTGCAGACAAGTCTATATATAATCAGGGACAGTTATAGCAGACAATGAGACAAGTCTATATAATAATCAGGGACAGTTATTGCAGACAAGTCTATATAATAATCAGGGACAGTTATTGCAGACAAGTCTATATAATAATCAGGGACAGTTATAGCAGACAATGAGACAAGTCTATATAATCAGGGACAGTTATAGCAGACAAGTCTATATAATAATCAGGGTCAGTTATTGCAGACAAGTCTATATAATAATCAGGGTCAGTTATTGCAGACAAGTCTAAATAATAATCAGGGGCAGTTATTCTAGACAAGTCTATATAATCAGGGGCAGTTATTGCAGACAAGTCTAAATAAAAATCAGGGGCAGTTATAGCAGACAATGAGACAAGTCTATATAATCAGGGACAGTTATAGCAGACAAGTCTATATAATAATCAGGGACAGTTATAGCAGACAAGTCTATATAATAATCAGGGTCAGTTTTTGCAGACAAGTCTATATAATAATCAGGGACAGTTATAGCAGACAATGAGACAAGTCTATATAATCAGGGACAGTTATAGCAGACAAGTCTATATAATAATCAGGGACAGTTATAGCAGACAATGAGACAAGTCTATATAATCAGGGACAGTTATAGCAGACAAGTCTATATAATAATCAGGGTCAGTTATTGCAGACAAGTCTATATAATAATCAGGGTCAGTTATTGCAGACAAGTCTAAATAATAATCAGGGGCAGTTATTCTAGACAAGTCTATATAATCAGGGGCAGTTATTGCAGACAAGTCTAAATAAAAATCAGGGGCAGTTATAGCAGACAAGTCTATATAATAATCAGGGACAGTTATAGCAGACAATGAGACAAGTCTATATAATCAGGGACAGTTATAGCAGACAAGTCTATATAATAATCAGGGTCAGTTATTGCAGACAAGTCTATGTAATAATCAGGGGCAGTTATTGGAGACAAGTCTATATAATCAGGGACAGTTATAGCAGACAAGTCTATATAATAATCAGGGTCAGTTATTGCAGACAAGTCTATATAATAATCAGGGTCAGTTATTGCAGACAAGTCTATATATAATCAGGGACAGTTATAGCAGACAATGAGACAAGTCTATATAATCAGGGACAGTTATAGCAGACAAGTCTATATAATAATCAGGGTCAGTTATTGCAGACAAGTCTATATAATAATCAGGGTCAGTTATTGCAGACAAGTCTAAATAATAATCAGGGGCAGTTATTCTAGACAAGTCTATATAATCAGGGGCAGTTATTGCAGACAAGTCTAAATAAAAATCAGGGGCAGTTATAGCAGACAATGAGACAAGTCTATATAATCAGGGACAGTTATAGCAGACAAGTCTATATAATAATCAGGGACAGTTATAGCAGACAATGAGACAAGTCTATATAATCAGGGACAGTTATAGCAGACAAGTCTATATAATAATCAGGGTCAGTTATTGCAGACAAGTCTATGTAATAATCAGGGGCAGTTATTGGAGACAAGTATATATAATCAGGGACAGTTATAGCAGACAAGTCTATATAATAATCAGGGTCAGTTATTGCAGACAAGTCTATATAATAATCAGGGGCAGTTATTGGAGACAAGTCTATATAATAATCAGGGACAGTTATAGCAGACAATGAGACAAGTCTATATAATCAGGGACAGTTATAGCAGACAAGTCTATATAATAATCAGGGTCAGTTATTGCAGACAAGTCTATGTAATAATCAGGGGCAGTTATTGGAGACAAGTCTATATAATCAGGGACAGTTATAGCAGACAAGTCTATATAATAATCAGGGTCAGTTATTGCAGACAAGTCTATATAATAATCAGGGGCAGTTATTGGAGACAAGTCTAAATAATCAGGGCCAGTTATTGCAGACGTGTATAGTTAAAATAATTCAATTAAATGTTACTGAAAACATACCCTGTGGATTTTTAGAATTTTGAAGATGAAAAGTTTTATTGGGTTTTTCAGAAGGTACTAGACAGTATTGGGATCAGTCGGCATAAAGAAAAAAAGATAAAAGGAGAAGGAAAAGGAAAGCAAGTATCAAAAGGTAAAGCCTAATTGCATTTTACACAACTTCTTGTTAAAAATACATTTTTATATTTCCTCTTTCTGTGAAGACTTAAATAACTCATTAAATGACTTAAATTATAGCTTGTTAAAGACTCAGATCTTTGTATAAGCATATTTAATTTTTGATTTTACTTTTTTACAAGGGTTTTGTAAAACACATATAGGTGTTATTTTTTATTTGAAAAAACTCTGCACTCAGCCCCCCTGGATAGCACCCACAGGCTTCAGAATGCAGGACAAAGACCTGTGATTCCTCCATGAATACAGCACTACCTGCATTCAACAGAACTAGTGATGGGCGAATTTGCGCCATTTCGCTTTGCCGAAAAATTAGCGAATTTCGCGCGAAATTCGCAAAACGGCGGGCGTTTCGCAAATTTATTCGCTGGCGGCGAATTCGCCCATCACTAAACAGAACTGTATTCATGAGGCGGAAGCAAGTCACTGTCCCGATTCCCTTCATTCAGACATGCAAATTAGGGAGTTAGTGATGGGCGAATTTCTTCCGTTTCACTTAGCCAAAAAATTAGCGAATTTTCTGCGAAATTCACGAAACGCAAAGTCAATGGGTGCCTAGAATTGTCATTGGTGTCGGAATTGTGGCCGGCGTCAACTATTTATTGACACCGGCGATGCGCCGGCATCAAAATATAGTTGACGCTGGCGACAATTCCGACACCAGCAACAATTCCGACGCCGGCGACAATTCTGACGCCCATTAAAGTCAATGTGCACCTAGAATTCTCACCGGCGTCGGAATTGTTGCCGGTGTTGGAATTATTGCCAGCACCAACTATATTTTGACGCCGGCGCGTCGCCGGCGTCAAAATATAGTTGACGTTGGCGACAATTCTGATGCTGGCGACAATTCTTGGCGCCCATTGACTTCAATGGGCGTAGGAATTGTCGCCGGCGTCAAAATTCGCGTTTGGCGAATTTTGCGTGAAATTTGCAAATTTTTCGGCGAAGTGAAACAGAAGAAATTCGCCCATCACTAGCTCCCTAATTTCGGGAATTTATTCACCGGCGGTGAAACTTGGAAATTCGCCGCAAATTCGCAACTGGCGAATACATTCGCCCATCACTATAGTGAGCACTTCCAGACACAGGAGCTCTGTATTTACTGCCCACCCTATACCTGAGGGTATAAATAGCGCTGCCTTTCACCCACCAGTGCTGCACTCTGCACTGGATTTTTCATCTGGCCTAAGGTGTGGGGCATCAAAACCCCCAGGCACACCAGAGTCATACACAGCAACCAAGCTGCAATTCATTGTGCAACTGGCTCTTTAACATTCAATAACTTTTTAATAGTGATGGGCGAATTAGTCCCGTTTGCTTAAAAATTTGCGAATTTACTGCAAAATTTGCTAAACTCATTGAAGTCAATGGGCGTCAAAAATAATTTTCACGTACATCAATTTAGACGCCTGTGACAATTTTTGTCCAAATGCATTAAAGTCAATTTATTTGCTGGTGGCGAAATGCAGAAATTCTCTGCTAATTCGCTCCTGGCGAATTTATTTGCCCATCCCTACCTTTGAACACTTGGGGGTTATGTAATAAAAGCTGCAACATTTATCACAATTTTAGTCCCAATATACACAATATGCAACCAGCACAAAGTATTTGCTGGTCATCTTATATTGGTTGCTATGGGTTACTGTACCTTATTACATATGGTGGCAATTTGTGATTAGATCGATGTAGATTTTAAATTTTATGCGTATATCACAGAACACAGTTTTGGGTACTTTTTGCCTAAAATGCTCAGAATTTCTGCACATAGCTGCCCATCGGCAGGGGGTGTGAACTTGTCATAAGTCAGCCAGGTTATGTGAGTAATCATTCAGTCATTATTCTAATACATGGGACCCATAGGCTGAAAATTGGTGTAACATTACCCCAAACCTGGTTTGATCTGTGTGTGTGGAAAGATTTGATACTAGCGGCAGTATTTACTATGTATCCTACTGGCAATGGGTTGAGTCCTGTATCAGCATTAATACAATGTGTAGCTGTCATCTTCTCTTTTTGGCAGTGGATAATTATTCAGTTTCCTTTTCTTCTGTAATAATAAAACAATACCTTGTACTTTTAAAAGAGCAGCAGGCTGTGTAACATCACTGACAAATACACACAAGTACAAGTATAGATATTGTATTAGAAAGTTGTGCCTTTTAGTGCTGACATACTACGTTCAATTCTGACCTGGATACTTTCTAGAAGACTCTAAAAAATAATTATGCAAGGCCTTCATCCGTCTTGTATGATTTAAGGTTCTAGTGGTCCATATAACCTCACCCTATGTGCAAGGGTCCATCTTTTTTTTTTCACTTTAATTCATTTGTATATTCTCCCTATAACTGCAGCATCGGACTCAGTGTCAGACTGGGATGTCAGGGGCCCACCAGAAAACCTTAGAATTTGTCCCCACCAGAAAACCTTAGACTGTGGGTCCACGTTCCAAAACTCTTCTCCTCACTTAACCTCTTTATTCTCCAAGTCTTTTATATCTACTTACTATAGTCTCTTCCATTATTAAGCATTTTTTCCCATAAAGAAATATTGAATGACCATGAAATATGCAAAATGGTTAGAAGCAAGAGGGCCCACTGACATCTGGTTCCACCTGAAGTTTTCTTGGTATCCTGGTGGGCCAGCTCGACTGCTGCAAAGCCCCCTCTGGCCCCCCCAGGCCACGACCTCCCCCCTCTGTCCCCCCATCCCAGTCACAATCCCCCTCTGGCCCCCCTAATGTACCTTTTCCTTCACTCAGCAGTGACCGGGGCCAAGGTGGGACATCGGGGCAGCAGCAGTGCTTCAAACAGGGAGCGGGTCTGGTTTTGCAGGGCCCATGAGTGCCAGGGCCCACCGGGTTTTTGCTGGTGTCCGGTCTGCCCAGTCCAACCCTGTATAACTGTGTAGGTAGTTTAGTCCTGTCCCCAGGATAATTGTCTCCTGATAAAACTGACCCTAGTGTGTTGTGTGAATAGTGACATGACCTTAGATTGTAAGCTTCAGTAACGTAAGGAACAATCTCTGTAAAGCGTTGCGAAAATGTGTCGGCACTATATAAAAAGACAAATCTAAGCTGATCTTTCCCAACCATGATAGTGCTAAGTATACTGCCATTGGAGAGTTAAGACCTTAATGCAGATTGTCATAGAAAAATATATGCCAGATATTATTATTATCATACTTGTTGGATGACACTGCTCTCGGGAGAACAACCTCTACACTTGTCCCTTGATATGCAGGTCCATATAACTGTGTTGCACCTGGGGAATCAGCCAGCCCTATTAATAGCAGCAATCCCATATATTTATGTGCAAAACTAGAGTCACACAAAATCCCGGAATTCATTCTGCAACCACACATTATTATGCCGAGCGTCCTAATAATACAAGTATAGCTTTTTCATGTATCTGCATGGGAAGGAGGCTAATGGGGTCTCAGGAGACTGTGAGATCACTACTTGATATGCATAGAAACCCGACTTGGGAATATTCTTCAGCAAATTCTTTGTTCTGCTAAACTGAGTGAATGACTTATGGAGCAACCAGGACTTGAGATATAAGAGCTGAGTGATTTCAAAATTATACAGAGCCATAAATGACTTTCCTGTAGATGTCAAAATTATGGCAGTAAATGACAGCTTTTCATCTTAATGCTGTTTTCCTATCCAGGGGAAATAATTGATCCGCATCTCAGAACTTTACAGACTCCTTCTCCCTATGACTTTTTATATAGTATGTAGGTTTTTTTTTTGCTTTCTGTTTGGAACATAATTAAATAAATCAGGAAGGTTTTTAACAATGTCATCATTTAGCAGAATGGCCCAGTCTCTTGCATTTGTTATGTTACCCATGGGAATCCTAAACACCATGGATATAGAGGAAGGGGGTATCTAAATTAGTAAACTGTTAGAAACTGTTTAACGTAATGGGAGGCATTTAAATGAGAGAAAAGAAAAAAACACACATTCTGAATATTGGGCACCTGGCCTACAAAAGTATATAAATGGCAGAACGGAACCTATTGAAAAAAAGGAAATTTTAATATAAGATTGATGTCACTGAAATAAGCAACTTTATTAATATAATACATTTTTAAAAACTCGGCTGTTTCTGAAATAATTAAGTTACTCTTCACTTTCCCCATCCGTCTCTCTTCATTCTCTCTTCATGCAGGAGTTGGAGTCAGATTTTGATTGAGAAGTCTAATACATTCTTTGGGGCGGCGCTCACTTTGTCTAGAAGATGTATTAGAGCTCACGCCTTTAAATTTACTAACTCTGACAGAAATTGTATCTCTCTACATGTGGGATTAGAGCAGTAGTCCATCATTTTGTAAGAGTTTGTTTCTGCAGGAGCTGGGCCAAGGATCGGATCATAATGGACTTATATACACACCTGCTGGGAGAGGACTGAACCAATGCATTGATGTGGTCCCCATCCAACAGGTGTTTCAGACCTGCTCCATAGATACCTAGCCAATTTACGGTCATATATCTATTGCGCAGGCAGCCAGGGAGGACCCATACACGGGCATTTAAACTGCTGACAGCGAATAACAATGTCACCTTACTTGCAGGAAATGTCTGGGGAGAGATCTGCTGGCTTCCAAGATGGCGGTGATAATTCCAACTGGGACCCACAGCAGAAATCCCATGCACACTCTCCGATCTCCTTGCACATATCCTACAATATTTTAAGACACTTTTTACAGAAATCTGGCCTGACATAGACCCCCACTATGTGGGCATTTGATAGAACACATCCATCCTTAGGACTGAAACCACCTCAAACTAAGCCTCCTAGAGACATTGTGGTATGGTTCAATTATTTCACACAAAAGGAGGCAGTACTAACTAAAGCACACTCAATCACCTTGCTGGAACATTCAAATCATAAAATCCAAATCTTTGCTGACCTCTCTCCTATCAAATTGGCAAGTCGGAGAGAATTCAAACCTCTCACACAAGTATTGAGAGACAATAAAATTTAATTTGCTTGGGATAGACCTTTAGGCTCATAGTACAGTATAGTGGCCAAACTCACAATCTCCACAATCTGGAAAAGCGACATCAATTGCTACAAGCACTTGGCCTTAAATCTCCGATACGAAACAGTTGCCTAGAAACTCTCCTCCAAGACCAGTGGCTAGCCCCCAAGGGTTTCTTCACCGCACAAGCTAGGCCTAAGTATATGACGTTGCCTGGATCCAACCCTTGAAGGAAACTACAACTACACTTTGGGACTGCTTCCATCCTCTCTTTTGGATTCCTGTCATACATGTGAGCCTTGCCCCTCTATTTTTTATCCAACACTGCCTGCCTGCCTACTCAGGGATATAAACATTCAGATATGCTAAAATGGGACAAGGCCAAAGGAACAGAGATCACGAGGGATGACTGGGACTTGATATGAGATAACGCAAAAAAGTGTCACCTGAACAAAACAAAAGGAACATATATCTCACCCCAGTGAGACTTACCAAAGTGTTTCCTAACACTTCACCCTGTTGTTGGAGATGCAATGGAGCTCCAGGAGGTTTAAACTATATATTCTGGCATTGCTTCCAAATACAAAACCTCTGGAATGAAGTGCAAGACCTATTACCGAGTCTTACACAAAGGACACACTTACATTTCTATTGGGCATGCCCATAGAAGGGCTCACTATGTCACAACTGAAACTGTTGAACCATATTGTGACTGTGATAAGAATAGACATTGCATCTATATGGAAGACACCAGCCCTTCCCTCGGGGAAAATAAATAATAGTAGCAAGGACTTTGAATACCACAATAAATACAGAAGTAATAATGTCCCTAATTTCCTCAAAATTTCGACCCCACAGGAGTAATTAATGCCACCATAACTTCCCTACTCTTGGGATAATATGGCTAATAGTTACAATGTTTATTTTAACCAGTTGTTATTACTGTTTTTTTTGTTTGTTTGACATATCTCCCTGCTTAGGCTACTCAGTACACTTTCTTCTTATCATATGATATGTTAAGTTTTATAGACATATTGCATCCATGATAAATGAAGTCAGGACCATATTACTATATGTTCAACAGTACTGCTATATTAGTGAAATATTGCATTGTTAATGCATTCAAACAGGTCTTTTTGCAAATCCATTGTTGGTACACCTGATATATGTATTTTTGAATATTTTTTTTATTTATTTTTTTGTTATTGTTTTTATAAAAAAAATAATAAATGCAAAAAAAAGAAAATTAACTGCCTACTCAATCTGAAGGAGCTAAATCACAAGTTAAAATCTACCTGTGTATGACCACCTTATGAATTAGCGCTCACTAGTCTCTATTAGTAGTAATTCCCTTACATACTGTGTCACCCCTACTGGTAATTAAAGCATTGAGTAATATTTTCTTAAAGCTAGTCATACCTAAAGAAACTATGTCATTTGGCAAGGCTGCTTAACAAGTGGATCTTTGCTCAGTTGAGAACCAATCTGGTTATTTAGCCTCTGAACAATATCAGTAATAAAACTGTAGTTTAGTGTCTGCAAGTAGAAGTAGATCACCACACAAGGGAAGAGGCCCAGGTGCACCGCCCTCAGCACAGGGAGCGGACAAACCGAAAAAAAACATTTGGAGCAGGCACTCAATGAAGGCAATCTTCCACCAGGCAGATAAATTCAAAGTGAAGAGTTTACTGTGTCCACAGCCTTACGCATTTTGCGATAAACACTTAAACACAGGCCCATGATTAAGTGTTTTTTTTCTATTTGGCCTCTGAGCCAACACATGATAACAGGGTCCTATACAGACCCCATGAGAGAGGATCACAGAAATAGGCCAACATTTATCCAAAAGGAGAGTCATCTTCAACTGACCAGTGCTTTAAATTTATAAATTCAAATCTAAGCACCAAGGATTTACCACCAAATCTTAAATAAAGCCCTGGATTTAATGCAACTTTAATAAAGACAATGGGCCTCACTTACTAATAGCAGCACTAGGAGCAAAAATGCCTATATAGTATGTTTCCCAGAATCCTGGGTAAAAACAGTGTGTTGGTTGGAAAATATACTGTATACTATATATATGGCAAAATGCACTGATTTCTGATCTTTGTACTTAGGCCCTGTTATTAAATGAAGTCACTTGAGGAAGTTTTATTAAAGTCTGCTTTCAGGTGCAGTATTCTTCTGTTTAATTACAGAAACGCCTAAATATCCCACAGTTGTGCTACAATGTAGGAGTTTCTGGGGTTCTGCCAAAAACATCATATAATAGTTTGTAGAAATACATTCCTCTCCTGGGAGCACTTAGTTCAAATGCAGAGGCTTTCATATAAAACCTTGTTTATCACAGAGGCGAATATTGAAGTACCATCACCTGTTCTTTGGTTGTAAACAAAGCTTCCATTGGAACTGGGCTCTTACAAAATATAATGTTCATGCTTTAAAATCTGGCATTAAATGGCACTTCTTTACCTACTGGGGGGGGGCATGTATGCCCTTTAAAGGAGACATATATGATAGAGAAAAAAGCCAAATGTAGGCAATTATTGATAATAAGTGGTGCTGGTGTCCCATTATTCTAAAAATTAATATTATCTTTAAAAATAGCCTATTTAATGGAGCTCCCTATAGATGTTGACTGGTCCCTGCCCGTGTTTCAAATGAGGGGGGGGGACAAGTCCTAATGGTCCCTACCAGAAGTACAGTAGGAGGGAGATTGCCAATCATAGCTTCAGGTCCCTAGCTGCTGATTGGTTCCTATATTACAGTGCAGTGTGCTGAGTGTAGCCGGCTCCCCTGCACAGCAAATTAAAAGCATATGGGGAAAAGTGGAACACAATTAAGAGAAAAGTTTTCAAATTAAATGATGCCTATATTTGTTCACATTATAAATCATAGAATAACTTTTTTAAATTATTTAAAGGAGAAGGAAAGTCATCCTGCACTTGGGGGTGCCAAATGTTAGGCACCCCCAAGTGATTGTATTGGCTAACCTGAAACCCCGGGCAAATGCTCCTATCAGCAGAAAACTGCATCGGCCCGGGGTTATCGCAGGGAGCACCACGGAGCGATCCTCTTTCCTTCACGCAGCTGCGCATGCACAGTAGATCGAAAAGCTGAACTTTAATTAAAAAGTCGGCTATTTAGTTCAACTGCACATGCGTTTGCTCCATGAAATTTGAAGAAAGAAGAAGCAGGAAGAGGATCTCTCCGTGGTGCTCACTGGTATAACCACGGGCCGGAGCAGTTTTCTGCTGATAGGAGCACTGGCCCGGGGTTTCAGGTAAGTCAATACAATCACTTGGGGGTGCCTAACATTTGGTACCCCCAAGTGCACAAAGCTTTTCCTTTAAATCTGGCTCTGAAGGTGGTAATGGACAAACCTGTCCCATTTCGCTTCACTGAAAAATTTGCAAAATCTGAAAAAGTTCTCAAAACTTTATTGTAGCAAATATTTTGTCGAGCAACAATTTTTCTTTTTTTTTCACGCATCTTTTTTTATAGCAAACTACATTAGAGTCTAGGGGTGTTTTTTTTCGTGGTACCTTGTTTATGCTTTGGAGCTATCAATAAAAATTGGGAAGGCAAAATTACATCACTTTTTCGCTCAGTATATTGCTACACACATGCCCTACATTCTTAGAGAACATCCAATTCACTTGGCCACAACTGCTTTTTCAAGAGAAAAAAAGGGCTACCATGTTGCCAATTTCTTCAAAACATATTTTTGACATTAGCTCTGGTCGACTGGTAATGGTATCTACCACTACACTATGTTGCTGTTTAAGCAAAAAGTACCATCTATATTTTATATATTACTTATAACTTATAAACACAGGCACAACTAATAATAACAGAAAATATCTGGGTGCTTTGTATCCCACATTAAAAACAGACGTCTAAATTATTTAGTCTAGGTCCCCACAGTGGCAGCTTTCTCTTCTGAATTTGAATTCTGCTGATACTTGGGATATGGCCAGCTTTGATAAACATCTACATACTTACACATAACAAACATAGATGTGGGTGTTTTTTTTGTCTAATGTCCAATGTTACAGTACTTCAACAGTTTCTTCACCAGCGATTTTCCACTGGCAGAAAAACAGCTCATTCATTTCAATATTATAAATAGTGATGGGCGAATTTGCGTCTCGTTTTTGACGCTTTCGAATTTTCTCGGCCGTTTCGAAGATTTATTCGCCGGCGGCGAATCGCGCAAATTCGTGCCTGGCAAATAAATTCGCTCATCACTAATTATAAACTCTGGCAAAAGTTGTAATGCACCTGTCTGAGCACACGGAGGATTTTTGTTCTATACATGGGCTGACTTGAGAGCAACTAACTGATGCTCACACAGACTAAAAAAGGTTAAAATTAAAAGAGTTAAAAACTAAGTAATTTCCCACTTGCCATGGACAAAGCTTAGACTATTTTGAAAATAAAATTCATAGCACTCTCTTATTATCAAAAGTATAGAAAAAGTTCAGTTCATCCACATTAATTGAAATCAAATGAAGGCAGCACTCCAGTAAGAAGGAATGGCATATTTATTTGCTAGGCAGCTAATGATACAATGTCTTAAACCCCTTAAGGAAACAGTCACCAATATCCACAATGGTTCCATTGAACTATTCAGGTAGGTGTTAACTGAAATTTACAGAGAATGTGTCATCTGGTCACAATGGCACCATAACGACTGCAACAGACCTTCACAGTTTCAGCTAACACCTACCTGAATAGTTCAATGGAACAACCATTGATCATCATGTTTTTTGTCAATAACTCCTTCCAAAACCACTTATCCAGGATGAGTTGAGATGTAATGTAAGTTGCACATACCAGACAAGCAGGTGGAGGATGAGCAGTTGCTTTTTTCTGCTGTTTCTCTTGGACAATTATTCTGGCTAAATCTCAGTCTAACTGTGTTTGGCACCCACAGATCAGCTCTTAAAATGTCCCATCCAAAATCTCACAGGATAGGGATTTTTTTCTAAAGACAGTCAGCAGCACCCTCTGTCCCTCCCCCCAGACAAACTCAAATTGGTGAGACAGAAGATTTTACATTTCTTTTCTTTTCACTTTTCTTTTAATTATTTAGGCAAACAGGTTTGGGGAGGCTTAGGGGCAAATTCACTAAAGTGCGAAGCGCCTAACGCTAGCGCAAATTCGCCAGCGTGACGTCATTTCGTTACTTCGTCGATTTATTAACGGGTGCTGGCGTAAATTCGCTAGTGAAGTATACCTACTCTAGCGCTACTTCGCACCCTTACGCCAGGCGAAGTTGCACTATGACAAAGGGACATAACTACGTTAATATACTAACTTGCGCATTTTAATGAACGTTACCTCTTGCGCCAGACTTGCCTTCGCCACATCAGACCAGGCGAAGTGCAATAGAGTAGATAGGGACTGCTTCAAAAAAGTTGAAACATTTTTTCTAAGTCCCAAAAAACGCTGGGACTTAGACAAGGCTTGACAAAGGGCCCAGTGGGGTCCGAAACATTGCCCTTACCTTGTATGTATGTGGGCTAAATAAACAAAATATCACTTATCACATCAAAAATCAGTGTGCTTCTGGATCACTTTCTACATTGTATGCTGGACCCGGTGGGCAGGAAAGGGTCAACCAGAGTAAGCACCTGATACCCTGCACAGGGTTTTCTTGAAGGGTCGAGCACTCCGAATTTTGCAAATACCAAAAAACGCTGGCGTCTTTCCCTTTTTTAAGGGTGATAGGCTGAAAAAGATTGTACATTTTTTTGGGATATCCTCCTTCCCCCCTACATTTCCTAACATATGGCACCTAAACTATACAGTGGGCACATGTTTAGGGCAATATAACAACTTTATTTTATTTTATGAAGCTTTCCCAGGCTTGTGTAGTGTAATGTATTTGCTGCTACATATACGTCCATTGTACTTTAACTTGGTGCCGTATGCAAATTAGCCATCGCTAGCGTAACTTCGCTTTCCTTGATGAATTAACGCAAGCGCAACTTCGCTACCTTTCGCCTCCCTGAGCGCAACTTCGGATTTTAGTGAATTAGCGGCGCCCTGGTGAAACTTTGCCTGGCGAAGTGCGGCGAAGTGTGGCGAAGTGTGGCGAAGCCTGCGCTAGCGCAACTCCGCAGGTTAGTGAATTTGAGCCTTAGCCTCTCCAAGCCTTAATGAAAATCCACCTATGGCCAAAAAACTGGGGGACCATGTGTAACAGCTCCCACTATAGCTGATCAGCAGTGGAGTAACTATAATACAGTAGACCCCCTGCGGTTGCGGGGGTCAGTGGGCGAGGACCAAGGTGTCTGCTGAGCTGAAATCCCCCCGCACAGTGTGCTGCCGCCAAGATTGCCGCCTGCCGCTAGTAATCCAGCTGAGGCTTTCCAATGGGGCAGGAGAGGTTGATGTGTTTGCTGAAGGAGAAGTGGGGCCCCCTGAAGATTCTTTTGCAGTGGGGCCCAGGTAGCTGTAGTTGCAGATCAGCTAACTCCAAAGGAATGGATGCACTTCTGCCATAATAATGTGGTGTGATCTTGGATTTCTGTATTTCTTCTCATCTCATTTCAGACAACATTTTTCCTATTTTGTTTGTCCTTTCATTATTCCGGTCCTGGAGCAGCAGACCAAAATGCACTCAACTTCTTGTTCAACATACAGTACAACAGGACAAACTAGTGTATGTTAGACATAGCTACTGTATGTGATAACTACCTTATACTAACTCAATTCCATACTATACAGTCATCTCAAGCTTTGCTTCGTCATGCCAGATTGCCAGCAAATAAAGGCCTTAGGCCCTGTAGTCTATTCTAGCAATTTAACAAAGTAACAAAGGAAAACAGTCACGTCCTGCCTAAAGGTGATTGAAATTATCAAAGGAGAGATAAATTGCAGATTTTCCAGTACTCCTTTTTTATGCCATAGCAGGTTGTTTATTGACCCTATTTTTCTTGAAAGAAGAGAGAGCAATCAAAATAATTGGATCACTTAGCCTCAAGTATTGTATATTCTGAAGACCTGTCGTTGCTGCCACTAAAGTTCTGCTTTGCTAATAGACGCTCTACAATATGTACGAAAACAATAGGGAGGGCAAATTTCCCTGGCAGCAAGGGAGTGGAAGAGTGAAAAAAAGAAACATTAAAAAGGTGCGTTGCAATGTATATCTTTCCAGTCACGAACTGAATAATTTCATGTGTCAGAATATTCACTGTGCACAATCAATGGGAAATTTATGACAGTAGAGTTACTTTTTATGGCATTCGGGGTAATTCAAGTGTCATTTAATGTAACAAACAAGAACATTGTCTTCCAATTGAGCTTTTCAGCTATCAGACTCTATATGTGAAATCACATCTATATAGGAAAAAAATAACAATATATATATATATATATATATATATATATATATATATATATATATATATATATATATATATATATATATATATATATACAGGTATGAGATCCATTATCTGGAAACTTGTTATGCAGAAATCTCCAAACTGAACAAAGCCTGTCTTCCATATACTCAATTTTATCCAAATAATTCATATTTTATGTATATATTTTTCTCTGTAATAATAAAACTGTGCCTTGTACTTTATCCAGACATGATTTTCTAGAAACTTTAGGTATGGCGATCCAAATTACGGAAAGATTCATTTCAGAAAACTGAAAATTCTGGATAACAGGTCCCGTTCCTGTATATACTGTATTATATGTTATATTATATATTACATGTGTAGGTGTAAAATCCAGTAGACTTGCCTACGTGGAAGATATGGAAGTGTATATCTGGAGTGTAGACAATATAGATATGCTTGTCTGGATGGATCTTAGGATGTCACTCTGGGGGATTGCAGTATGCACAACATCACCAGAAAGCACACAATGATATAGTCTGCAGCTGGATTTCTAGTAGAAACAGGCTGGAAGCTACATTGTTGGATTTAGGCTCAACAGAACTCTTGCAAGAATGAGAATTTGAGTGGACTGATGATAAGGAGAATGAGTGACAAAGTCCAGTTTTGGTCCAGCACATGATTGACCAGAGATGATTGATAAGCCCAAATTTGTCTTTTGGGGCTACCAGGGGATATTCTGCCCCAGCCTACACATTGAACAGTTCCATATCTCTTGAATGTCAAATTGGCAACATAGGTACCAACCGAAAGTTGTTGGACAATGAAGTTGGAAGCTTTGGTTCAACAATAGCTGGTTGGTTGCAGACTAGAGTCATTTCTTATCTTATGAACTCACTCAGATTTGCTTGGTTTGGCCCATGCCACCTTTAAAGTTTGGTTTAAAGCAGTGGTGTAACTAGATATTACTAGGCCCCACAGCAAATTATTTTTCAGGCCCCCAAAATGTTTAGCAGTTGACTTGTTTTACCAATATTTATCTAAACTGTATATGAATTAGGGCCTTCTGGGGCCCCTATACCTCCTGGGCCCCCTGCAGCCGCAGGGTCTGCTTCCTCTATAGTTACGCCCCTGGTTTAAAGTATTATGGATGATAATAAGCAGTGGACACAGAGAAGAGGGCTACCATGTTGGTATCGAATATAGTGTGAAGAGCACTGACTGTGATCCATACTCACATCATTAACCCAGTTGCCACTGATGCTTTCCAATGAGATGTAGTTGTACTACTTGACAAGTTAGTTGGTAATTGGTACTGGATATAATACCGAGTTCTTTCCATGTGACCATCATGCTGCTGGAGATATGGCTATATGCTACTCTATTTCAGGCCAGCACACAAGTTCCTACAAGGGACCCTAGTGAAAAAAAGGGCTGTGATAATACTGTCAAACGGTTTAATTGGCCTGTGCAGTTAGGAGCTGCTGTATGACAGTGACAGAGGACATTCTAAGGGGTGGAGATAAAAGAAGGGATAATCAGACACAGCAATGAAATAAGGTCACTCTGCGGGTGCATATGATGCTCATTTATCCAGCTATACAAATATCACCTGAGGAAGATATTTCAGCTCCGTCTCCTATTTAAAAGTGTACGAGCGCCGGTGGCTGACCCAGAAACCACATTCAGTGCAGCATTTAATGATTCTGCATCCACAAACCCAACTGTGGTGGAAGCAAACATTCTGATTACTATGCTCCTACTCGCATATTCTCTGAGAATCTCCAACACGAAAAAAAGTGCACGTGAAAAGGGAACTCTCTGCCTAACGCTGCATCTGATTAGACAATACCACACTTTTACTTAATAATAAAATAAATAACACCATTAAAATAACTTGCATTGATATGAGAAAACTCACCATGCTTGTCTAGATTAACATGTCACTCCTTCCTTGGGACATTCTCCATTGCACAAAGCCTGCCGCTGTAATTTGCCCAGGGGACATGACCTGTGACTGCAATTAAATGGTTTGATATTCTGATATATTTTAACTACAAATGAGACCGGGACTATTACTTCTGCTCTAGTGCCCCCTAGTATAAACCTTATCATGGGCATCAGCAATGTGATTGACCCCTTCTCCACTTTCTGCTTGCCTGTGTAATCTTATAACCTAGAACTCGACTAGGCAAAGTAGTCCGTTTTATAAAATAATTATTATTTGTAATCCCTTATTCAGCTGTATGTGTGTGTGCATCAACATTGACTTTCAAAACCCAGTATAATATATTATTTAATTCACTTGACATATCAAAAATTCGGTATACCTACTGTCCATGATATATTTGGATTTGCATTGCATTTCATTGGTTCACCCAAAAGCGAATCTGGATTACCTAGAAGCCTATTCATCAAGATCAAATTGATTGACGATGAAAATGTGATGCAATACAAATGGCATATTTCTGTACGGGTCCATTGCAATACCTGCAAATATCCCTTAAAAATATTTTTTCTTTTTATACTGCCTGACCACTGTTGTTTTATTTATATCACCTGAGATATGATGTAGTCATTCAAGTGACAAGAAAATGACACTCTACAAAAGTTCCCAAATGACAAGGGTGATCGCCTTTTTCACTCAGCAATTTTCAGCATAGGATTGGGGTTTTTCAGGGTTGCCGGGCTTCACCCTTAAGTGACCTCTTCCCAACGTCATGCAGGCCCCCCTCCCAACATCTGCGCAGACACTCCCTCAGCACAATGCACCAACAAATTTGCGAAACTGCAAAAAAATGTGCGAAACAGCAAGAAATTTGTGAAACACATTGAAGTCAACAGGCATCACATTTTTTTACACTCAACAATTTTTTACGTGCACAACAATTTTTCTCGCTCCAAATGCATTAAAGTCAATGGGAGTTTTTTCTTATAGCATTTTTTTTTGTCCCAGCATAATTTTTGACTTTTTTATGAATTTTTTATTTTCACACAATTTCACAAAAAAATTCAGAGATGGCGAAATGTGGAATTTCGCTACAAATCCATGGCTGGCTGGCTGGCTGAAAAAACTCGCTCATCACTGCAGGACGCATCTCTTTCACCTTCTTCCTCCATCGCAGTAATTGGGGAGAGGAGGCAGTGAAGGTTTTTTCCCCTTTAGCAGGATGGAGTGTTTTTAAAGGGCATGTAAAGTCTAAAATAGAATAAGGCTAGAAATGCTGTATTTTGTATACTAAATATAAACTATGAACTTACTGCACCACAAGCCTAATCAAACAAATCATTTATGCTTTCAAAGTTGGCTGCAGGGGGTCACCATCTTGTGACTTTGTTAAACATCTTTGCAAGACTAAGACTGTGCACATGCTCAGTGTGGTCTGGGCTGCTTAGGGATCATCATAAACAAAGCTGCTTGAGTTCTGCATGACTGGGAAGTAAGGCGGGGGCTCCCCCTGCTGTTCATAAGTATGATTGTTTCCCTGCTTAGCAGTTAGGGACCATCTGACAATTCCAATCCACAGCAGTAAATGAAGAGAGAATTTCACTGCATACAGTCAGGTTTCTTATAAAAATGGTACACATTTTTTAATTAAAGTATATTGGAGATAGGTTTCTTTTTCATTAAAGAAATTAAAAATGGGATTTTATTTTATTGCCTTTACATGCCCTTTAAGCTATTTATAATAAATGGGTTATAAATAAAAATGTGTATTAGTGTTATCTGTATGTCTTTAAAGAGCAACTCAGCCATAATAATAAGTTGGGATTAACAAACTTTTTACCTCTCTATATATGTATCTATGTGTCTATCTCTATCTATCTATCTATCTATCTATCTATCTATCTATCTATCTATCTATCTATCCATCTATCTATCTATCTATCATCTATCTATCTATCTATCTATCTATCTATCTATCTATCTATCATCTATCAAGACCAAATTAAGAGATAAGGGGACAGTGTGCTAAATTCAATTCTAAACTCAATCACCATGTTTTTTACCCATAGTGCAGTGCCAGTCTCAGAATTCTAATAATGCAATGTGGCAATTTTTTGCAATTTGTCTACAGCAATTACATCAAATTTGCCAAAATAGATGCAACTGCACTTGTACTTCATTGCAAATTGGACACACCTGCACCATATATTTTATTGTCTGCCTGGCATCATTTCCGATGTTCAGCATGCATGTGCCTGACTCCTTAGGTGCAACTGTGCTGCAGCAATTGACAAAGGACATTTAGGTAACTCAGGAGCTACCTGGTCAGGAGATGGAAGTAACTCCAGGCTTCCTCTTCTTTAATAGGTGCAGCAGCACCCAATTCGGAGCAGAAGGCAGGAAAGAGTAAGCTCCTCTGAGTGCAACTATACAGAAGAGTGAAGAGTGCATTAGGAACCACATGCCTTGCCATAGGCCTATTTTAATAAAGAGGGGAGAGTACCAGAAGTTAGCGAGGACTAAATATATGAGTAATTGCTGAAGTAAGGGCAGAAACTCACTGCTTGTTATTGTAAGGGCATAGGATCAAGTGAGCAAATTGTAGCAGGAGTAAATGAGAAACTTCAGACTCTGTTGCAAGATCAAAAAAGCTGAATAGGGAAAAAGGAGAATAGTAAGGTCGAGATTATTGGTGTCTGAGGGGTGGGAACATTTTTAATATAGTAAGTCTGTAGTTCAAATGACAGTATATAAATGTATAAAGGAAATATGGGACAAATTAAAATCTGACATGGACCTATCTTTGTTGCCTTTGCTACTTTAACACAAAGGAATACTCTGACATTAATAACGGCACTGTCAAGTTAAAGGCGTTCCTTTGGGAAACTACAAAGCTGTATGAGAGGGCAATGCATTTAATTAGTTTTCCACCTCATGAAAACCAGCATCAGTGAAACCAAAAACTAAATAAACTCGTCAGATCATGTGTGTTAGGAGAAGATCATGAAAGCCCTCATCTGCTAGACAAATGCCTATTTTTAGCGTCAGAATAGGGTCCAGGGCCTATGGGCTGTCGCTTCAGGGGCCACCACACCCCTTAGGGCCCCCCAGCCACAACAACCCTCAGGCCCTCCACTGACCCAGCCCATACCTTCCTCTTCTGGTGGCCTGGTCAGGGTGTTACACAAGTCTTCAATCAGGGAGTGGGTCTGGAACATATAGTTAACATTTTTCTGTAGCCCAAGTGTTTTTGAAATGCTGATATTCATAGGATGCCATTTATCTCCCAATAAAGAGAAAGTTAACTGAGGAGATTATAAAAATCCCAAACAAATGAAAAGGAGAAGGAGCTGAAGATGAAAAGTAGCTGTGAAGTTCTCCCCTGCAGAACTGCGGCACATTGTCTGTTCTCCCGTTGAGAGAAATGCCCCGTAGTGATATGAAACTCACTGAATTATTTTACTCATACCTACTGTATAACCTAAAAGCTCACAGACAGAGGATACTGCATATGAAACAGCATTCAACACAGGCAATAAAGGCCTCATGGTGATATATCCAGTCTCCATACTTTCATTTCAGAATATTTAGAATTGTCTGGTATTAAATTCAGTGCTAAACTAGCTACCCTGCTCATTCCTACATCTCTTGCTATGGTAAATTAACTGGACACCAAAACATTTCTCTATCAGGGTATTAATATACACAGAAGTGCAAAGGCTCCATTAAGACGCGAGTATCTATAATGAAAGTGGTTTTAGACGCAACTCACTGTGAGGAAAAGTCTCCTAAAGAGAGAGGGCACAGGGAGAACTGCAGAGCGCCAAGTAAATATATGCAAATTGGCTAAATCACAGGGAAAAATGTGGAGGCCTATTTAATAAAGGTCACATTTTTGTGGTTTTAGAGGTCATGATATTTATTAAAAGATCCAAACTAAAAAAGTACGGAACATAACGTGAAACCACACGAAAAAAATACCCATAAAACCTCAATGCCTAGGGGAAAAAAATGATCTGAAAACCTCTTAAAGTCCGAATTGATTTAAAACGGTCCAATAGGATCAGCGTAGCTCCCACTGACTTCTATAGGAGCTCGATTACTTTTACCTTTTGTTTTGTATTCGAGCTTTTAGTGGTTTTAGAGATTAATACACTTTACACTTCAAAATTAGAAAAATGGTGACACAGAAAATAGAAGGTCATTGGAAAAAGTCGTTATTTCTAGTGATCTATCTGAAAACAACTAGTTGTTTGAAGGTGAACGACCCCTTTAACACTATGATATGTTGCTGTGCTTGAAATATAATCATCTATGTAAATCAACTTTAAAACTTGAAATATTGTCTGGGTTAGACTTTTCAAAACAGCATCATGTACTGATCTCACTTACATAAATATGCTTTGCAGTAGACATCTGATCTTAGATGATGTGTTATGATAACAGAAGCACCCTTGGGCTCTGACGCTCCTTTGCTAGCTGCTCAGAATTATTTGGATAGTTCAGAACAACAGAATACAGAAAAGATAAGGTTTCAGTGCAAACCATAGATCTGTTTCAATCAATGGATCTAACCACTTTAATATACGTATTTTACACCTTGACTTGTACAATAATACTCTTTGCCGGATGAGTTCTTCTTTCATTCTTGATGTCCTGTCCTTTGTCACTTTCTACTTATAAGTCAATTTCACTTTGAAACATGAAATGCTGATGGATGTACAGATGAAAGCATTTTATCATCTAACCAGATTATATATATATATATATTTTATCTGCACATTGCCTTTGGAGATTCCTAGTGTTCTGTCAATAAAACACATTTTATCAAAATATACTCTAGAGAACACAAAATGTTTGCTAACCAACTGATTCTGTCACCAGAGCCCTTTCAGCCTGTGAGGATTCTATTGGTTACTTCAGGAGAAAGATGAAACACTGGTAGTAGGCTAAAGAAAGCAACAGCAACTCAATAAATCAAAGGTAGGAGACAGGGCAAAAGATATTTCAGAAAATAGAAGCAAAGGAAAGCATGGTTTACATTATTCATTGTATTACTGTATTATTTTCACAAAGACAAAGCATTCTCTCTTGTAGAACCTTCCCAAGAGCAGAGAACTTTCTTAGAGGCCAGAAAGCTGGCTGGGATTTGGCAAAATCAGATGCTATGCTTAGTATCAGGGCCAGAACTAGGGGTAGGCAGAAGAGTCATGTGCCTAGGGCACAAAGGTAGAGAGGCGCCAGGCATGTACCTCTTCTGACGCCTTCCCCTAGTTCAGACCGGTGTTCCGAAGCTGTGGCAGAGTGTGACATCTTCTTCAATGTGAGTGTTAGCAGTTTTAATTTGATTCTAGAGTAGATTGGGAGTCAGTGAAGGGATATGGATAGGGGAGCAGCTGATGTTGATCGCTGAGATAGATGAACTAGTCAAGCAGCATTTAGAACAGATTGGAGATGTGAAAGGAAAACTGTTGGAATACCTGCAAGGACATTGCTTTAAAATCCCATTAAAGTAAATTTGTGAAATTATTTGGGGGCACATTTCCTTAGCTCGAGTGAAGGATTAGAATAAAAAAAACCTCGAATTTTGAAGTATTTTTTTGGCTACTTCGACCATCGAATTGGCTACTTCGACCTTCGACAACGACTTTGAATCGAACGATTCAAACTAAAAATCGTTCGACTATTCGACCATTCGATAGTTGAAGTGCTGTCTCTTTAAAAAAAATTCAACCACTCGCCACCTAAAACCTACCTAGCAATTTCTAATCAAAGGAAAATCGTTCGATCGATGGATTAAAATCCTTCGAACCGTTTGAATTGCGGTAAATCCTTCGACTTCAATATTCGAAGTTGAAGGATTTAACTTCGATGGTCGAATATCGAGGGTTAATTAACCCTTGATGTTCGACCCAAAGTAAATGTGCCCCTTGGTGTCGTGAAAACACAGTGAAACCTCAAAAAATTAATAAATACAAAACAACTATATTTGCAGCAGAAAAGCATTTTCCATAGTACAGGAATAGTCCAAATCCTTTCTTCCAGCATGTGATTTGCATTGGGGATTAAGAATTGGACTGTGAATCAATAAAATGTTTGCCACTGAATATTTTTAGAATATGGAACATTTAAGGGGCAGATTTACTATGGGGCACATTTACTAAGGGTCGAATATCGAGGGTTAATAAACCCTCGAATTTGACCCTCGAAGTGAAATCCTATTTACCGCAAATCCTACGATCGAAGGAAAAATCGTTCGATCAAACGATGAAATCCTTCAAATCGATTCGAAGGATTTTAATCGATCAATCTAAGGATTTGCCTTCGATCAAAAAAACCTTAGAAAACTGATGGGGAAGGTCCCCATAGGCTAACATTGTACCTCGGTAGGTTTAAACTGCCAAAGTATGAAGTCAAAGTTTTTTTTTAAAGAGACAGTACTTCGACTATCAAATGGTCGAATAGTCGAATGATTTTTAGTTCGATACTTTGCCAAATTAAACCTGCCGAAGTGCTATGTTAGCCTATGGGGAACTTCTACAAACTTTTTTAAAGTCTTCACACATGGATCGAACAATTTTTATTCTATCGCATGATTCCCAAATTTGCTGAAAAAACTTTGAATTCGATATTCGAATTCAAAATTTTTTAATTCTATGGTTGAATTTCGAATTTTTTTTGTACTTCGAAATTAGACCCTTGATAAATCTGCCCCTAAATGGGTTAGATTACATGAGTATGTCTTACCATAAACGTATTAATATCCTTGTATTGGATGACTTTCCTGCACTTGCTCCAGGATGTATGCTCTTTCTTACATCTATTCGGAATATCATTGCAGCAGAATCTAAAACATATTTAAGAGTGTGACAATGTTTTAACTACTGCATTAGAATGCTTTAGAGTATGAGTTTGTTCCACAAAGTCTATCCTTTCAGCATATAAGAACAGTAACAGAAAATGTCAGTGCTGAAAAACCCTCAGGGCATTATCCAGAGCATCACTTCTTGCTAACGCTGTTCTGAGTCACTTCTGAGTCACTATAAGAAAAGATACCTGCTACATGAGATTAACTGAATGAAAAAACCCACATTCTCTGCCAATGGAAGACATATTGGCTGCCTATCAGAGAAATAACTGCTTTCTACCTCAAACAATTTATTTTCACTTTAAGGGGCAAATTCACTAAGCGCCGAACGCTAGCGTTAATTCGCTAGCGTTTGGCATTTTCGTTACTGCGCAAATTCACTAACGAACGCTGGCGTAGTTTCGCTAGTGTTACTTCGCACCCTTACGCCTGGCGAAGTTTCGCTAGCGATGTAACTACGCAAATTCACTAACGCGCGCAGTGTACTGAACGCTACCTTTTACGCTAGACTTCCTTCGCCACCTCAGACCAGGCGAAGCGCAATAGAGTAGATAGGGATTGCTTCAAAAAAAAATTTCTAAGTCCCAAAAAACGCTGGCGTGTTTTCTACATTATGGGTGATAGGCTGAAAAAGATCAAAAATTTTTTTGGGGCTCCCCTCCTTCCCCCCTACATTTCCTGACTCATGGCAACTTACAGTGGGCACATGTGTAGGGCAAAATAAAATTTTTATTTGATGTTTTGAAGGTTTTCTAGCCATTTGTAGTGCTGATACGTATTCCTCCATTAAAATTTGAATTTGGCGCCGTATGCAAATTAGCCTTCGCTAGCGTAACTTCGCTTCACTTAGCGAATCAACGCTAGCGCAACTTCGCAATCTTACGCTACCCCTGTGCGCAACTTCGGATTTTAGTGAATTTGCGGAGCGCTGGCGAAACTACGCCTGGCGAAGTGCGGCGAAGCGAGGCGAAGTTGCACCTGGCGAAACTACGTTTGTTAGTGAATTTGCCCCCATGTTCATAAATGATGGAGACGTAATTTCTCCTTAGTTTCTTCCATGAGCATTCAAATGCCCAGGATTACTCAACCTTTGGGGCAGATTTACTTAGGGCGAAGTGGCTAGCGCTAGCGACTTTTCGCCAGAAATCTCATCCACAGGGACATCGCCAATTCACCAACAGGTGCAGAGGACAATTCTCTAGTGAAAGAGACCATCGATTGCGTTAGTTCGCACTCTATCAGCAGGCTACTTTTCCCTCTGTCGAATGGTCGTTGCTCCGCAAAATCACTAAAATGCGGATTTTACTGAACGTTACCTCTTTCGCCAGAGTTTCCGTCACCACCTGAGACCAGGCGAACTGCTGAAACGAAGCTACATCTTCCTCAATCTGATGTCAGTGACTTGATATCCTTTTACCCCGGAAAGTCACATATTTTTTAGGGTGGGGTCATGTCTAGGGCATTAGAGGAGCTTTTATGTCTTTATTAAGGTTCCTTGGACATTTGTAATAAAAAGTGGCTACTTCAAGCATTTACACCAACATCTCTAAAAGAGACATGTATACGACTTTTATGCGCCACCCCTATTTAAATTGATCTAAGCGTAATATTACTAGTGCATTTTTGCTAGGCACAAACGAACGCTAGCTAATCTTTTATATGAAATGCTCGCACTGAAGAAGTATCGCTAGCGAAAAGTCGCCAGCGTTCGGCACCAGGATGAAACCTCGCATTTTAGTAAATTATCGTAGTGGTAATGAATTTGCGCTTGGCGAAGTGGTGCAAAATGTGCAGAGCGGTCGCTGGCGACGATTCGCCCTTTAGTGAATCTGCCCCTTTGAGTCTTAATTGATGTTCTACAATTCCTGGTGCCCTCTTACTCATTGGTTGTACAGGTATGGGACCTGTTATCCAGAATGCTTGGGACCTGGGGTGTTCCAGATCACGGATCTTTCCGTAATTTGGGTCTTCATGCCTTAAAGGAACAGTAACGTCAAAAAATAAAAGTGTTTTAAAGTAATGAAAATATAATGCAGTGTTGCCCTGCACTGGTAAAACTGCGGTGTTTGCTTAACAAACATTACTATTGTTTATATAAATAAGCTGCTGTGTAGCAATGGGGGCAGCCATTCAAAGGAGAAAAAGCTCAAGTTACACAGCAGATAGCAAATAAGCTCTGTCTGTCTAATGGTGTTATCTGTTATCCATTAGTTAACCTGTGCCATATAGCCGTTTTTCAATTTCCACCATTGCTCCACAGCAGCTTGTTTATATGAACTATAGTTGTGTTTCTGAAGCAAACAGATCTTTTTTATCAGCGCAGGGCAACACTACATGATATTTTCATTACTTTAAAACACTTAAATTTTTTGGTGTTACTGTTCCTTTAAGTCTACTAGAAATTCATTTAAACAGTTAATAAACCTAATAGGCTTGTTTTGTTTCCAATAAGGATTAATTATATCTTAGTTGGGATCAAATACAAGATAGTGTTTTATTATTACAGAGAAAAAGAATATCATTTTTAAAAATTTGGATTATTTGGATAAAATGGAGTCTATGGGAGACAGCCTTTCCGTAATTCGGAGCCTTCTGGATATCGGGATTCCGGAAAAGGGATAATATACCTGTATCTCAAAATAGTAGCTGCTCATAGTTTCAGACAAATATATACTATACTGAGAAGTTGATCCACACTCGGGTTACCGAAACTGAATTTGGCTAACACATAAACACATCATGGCCATGGGCTGCCTGTTAACTTTCATTGTTTAATAATTTTCCTTAAACTTTATTTACTCACTCACAGAACTTTAAGATTTGTACAGGAAATTATTGTTTTTGACATCTCAGACCACGTTAATCTGAATATAAGAAAAAATGTTTTTAATATTCTCACAATTTATTTTTGCATTTACAAGCTGTTACACTACACAATATGATTTGGAAAAATATCTGACTACTCTATATTTCAACTATGACACTGATGGGTCAGTGGTCTGATGTGAAGCCCTAACATACTGAAATGTTGCTCTTTTTTTCATTTTACATTCAAGTGTAGACTTTGGAACATCTAATATCCACACATCTCTCCCCTCCACTCTAAGAAAAGCTTTGATTGATATTTTTTTTCCATCCATTGTCCAAGGACCAAAACTCATCCTTAAGATATATTTTATACTCAAGAACGTAGACTCTCTGTCTTTCAAAACTTGGTTTGTAACTATAGTGAAAGTATTTTTCCTGTTTTGTTCATAAATACGCGAACCTAATCGCTTGTTGCCTGGCGAGTCACTGTCTTCCTTCCCATCTCCTACTTCTCTGTTCCATTCCTCTATTATCAAGCAAACACTAATACTTTGTGGCAGAAAGTCCTGGGGTCCAGCCCTTGCTCTGTTTCTCCTTTGTGTTTCTTTATTTCCAACATGTGCCTATTCTTCATTTAACGTACAAAAACATGTCTGTACCTTCACATCATCCAGCAGAATGTTATACCGTCTTCAACAGAGAGCCCGTCTATCTATACAGAAAAAAAAGCCTTTTCTTTTATATAAACCTACAGAAAGGTCTTGCAGTACAGTGTTCCATCAATAGCATAAAAGTGTTTTTTTCCCAAGGCCTTTATCAGAAGAGGGGAGAAAGAAATGTTTCAGGTGAGGAAAAAATCCCTAATTATTAAGCTCTCTCTATTCCCCTTAGAAATTATTTTTAAAACCACCATGGGGTGGTGTAAGAAGATTCTTGGTCAAAAAAGATACAATGAAATGGTGCCTATTTCAGTATAAATCAATTCTCTTGTGGCCTCCAAAAACACTTTCTTCCTGCAGCTCACTTGATATTATTACATTTTATTTTCCTTCCTAAGCAGTGTGTCTGTTATATTAATAATAGCTTGCAGTTCTCAGGGGTGCATACATTTTCCATACAAATACTGACCACAACAGGAGTTTTAAAGGGCCCTGCTCTTTGGTGCTTAAAGTTAATGACACACAGGGCTAGGACTAAAGGTATTTGCCTAGGGTGCAATGGAGGTGAACATCAGGCATACACCTCATATGCAGGGGTTGGTCAATCAACACAGAGTAGCAGTAGCCACTGTGAATGATGGCATCTTGGGATAAAGAAAACATTTTAGATTTTCATTTCATATGAGGAGTGCAGGAGAGAAATTGGCATTAACAATATCTCCAAGGAACAGACCTGGGGTAATAGTGAAGCCTCTAACTATAACAGAGATTTTCTGAAATTATATCAGTGTTCCAGGGGGAAAAGAGGACAATTTCAATAGGTGTTATTTAGACAAAATTAATTATGACTTAAATGCTGTATATGAAACATAACAGAACATTTTTTTTAATATACTTAGTGGCTTTTTATTAGAAAGCAAAACATTTGGGTTAATCAAAAGGATTATGGTCATGCAAGGATCTGTCCTTATCAAAGGCAAAACTGTTATGGGAAATTAATTAGGAATGTTCTGTCCTCGACTCTTAATGATATGAAGCCTTGACTGTTAGGGGGGGTCGAATTTTGAAGTGCAAAAAACTTAGAAATTCGACCATCGAATAGGTTAGTTCAACATTGGAAGTCGAATGATTTTTAACATCGTACGATCGTTCTTCGGATCGAACAATTCGAACGATTTAAGCGTATTTTACTTCGACTTCTAAAAACTTAGCCAAATGTTGGCTATATGTTCTAGGAGGTCCCCATAGGCTAACATAGCAATTCGGCAGGTTTAAGGTGGCGAAGTGTCGAAGTCGAAGTTTTTTAAAGAGACAGTACTTCGATTTTCGAATGGTCGAATTTGTGAAGTATTTTCACTTCGATTCGAAGTTGGCCTATTCGATGGTCGAAGTAACCATAAATTACTTCGAAATTCAAAGTTTTTTAATTCGAAAATTCACTTCGACCCTTGATAAATCTGCCCCTTTATCTACTAGTTATAATAAATGTATTCTGATGCATGTGTGTCTATCTTTCTAGAAAGCAATTATCTCATTATATTATTTAAATGTATTTTTGTAGTTTCCTGAAAGGAAAGCCCTGGAGCTATAAGCGCAGGAGCTGCATGACAAGGGATCCGAATGAGCAGCAGCCAAATTATACTGGTCTGTGTTAGAGATGGACAGAATCACATGTAGCTGTGTTTAGGTGAGAAGGAATTAATTAAAGCAGGAGATGGTCGGGCCCAGGGGCAGAGTCAGATTGGGACATGATGTCAGGGGAAGAAGCAGTTCATTTCCTTATCTTCTGAGCAGGTAGAAACATCCCATCCACCCTCCCCCATTTTGTATATTTTGCGAAATGTCAGGAGTTTTCTTCTTTATCTTTTCATATTGTCTATTAATAACGGAATATGGATGTTTTTCCTGAATGTGCTGTTACTTGGTGGTTTATGTTTCCTTATACAGAGAGATTCTAGATTGTGTTAATTTATGTTAAATGAATGATGTCAAATGTTTGATCCGGGGAATGTTTCTGATCGCCATTGGGGTCAGGAAGGATTTTTTTTTTTTTGCTTCTTGAAGCATAATTGGCACTGGCTTCAGGCTGGGTTTTTTGCCTTCCTCTGGATCAAAACAGTGCAGATACAGTATGATATTATATTTTAAGTTTTATTTGTCACAGCAGCAGTAGGACCTTGCCAGAGTACTGCACAGGTAAGATTAGAAGAGGGAGAAAGGAGGTTCTCTCCTGTGACTGCACAGTGGATTGATTCATACAAACGCTACTACTTCTTGTGCTAGGGGGCAGCCTGCTTGGATTTCCTATCATCAACACACTGCAGATGCAGGTCTGGCAGCAGGGCTGCTGAACTTCACTTATATTTGTGGCAGAGCATAGTAACAATCTCTTTCAGTTCTGGCTTTAGAATATTGCCTAGAATATTGCCTAGAATATTGCCTAGAATATTGCCTAGAATATTGCCTCGGGTTAAGCTGACAAGGTCCTATTTATTTGATAAAATGTGAATAAATGCTATGACCATTTTACACCCATCTCTGTCTCCTGGTTTCATTAAGGTATATAATAATAGGGTTCAGTGGGACAGCCCAAGGCGAAGGGTCAAATTGAAGAGTCCCCTTGTCATATGCACTCAGCAGGTGCCATGCAGTGTAGGATAAGCCCAAACTAGGGATAGGATTTTGGCCAAGGAGAAAAAGAAATCCTTTGTTAGGGCCGCTTGGGTATTTCCTGGGTGTGAATAAAAATTCTGTAGCTACCCAAACTACCCCCAATTGCAGACATTGGCACAGGCCTGGATTTGTGGAGAGGCCACCAAGGCCCGGGCCTAGAGCAGCAGGATTTTAGGGGGCGGCATGCTGCCCAACCACACCCACATGGTTCAGAAACACTGGTGATGCCAGGAGATATGATCGTTTTTTAAATCTCCCATGCACCAACCCCCATTGCTCCGGTCCTGATGATAAAATTTTGAGCGAATAAAAGGGAGGGCGATGAGGGCGATGAACAACAGCGGTCCTAGGGGCGCCCGTTATGTAAATCCGGGCCTGCATTGGCATGTGATATAACACAAAAGGCATGAAAGGAAATAATTCCCACATATACTTTTACAGTGAAAGGCATCAGTCAACACTGTAGGAAGCAATTTGACGCTAAGAGAAAGAGTCAAGCTCAAGATCAGACACAACTAGACAGAAAGAAACAAAATGCCTAACTTCTCTGGTTCCTCTATTCTAATTGTTGCCTTGCGTTTTTGTTCTTTTGACAACCTACAGTAGTACCATGCTTGCTAGTTATTATCCATTAAGCATCCTTATTGGTTATTTAGGGTCAGCCAATTAGAGCTGGGTATGCCCTGTTTAAACACGTTTCCTACATCATTTCCTGGCCTGAGCATTGTTGTTGCTTGAACACTGAGTCTCTTGTTTCTTCTGGCACTTGCCCTGCTAGTTCCTGCCTTGTTCTGCTTGGCCCTGCCTGCTACTCCAGTCTGTTCTGTCTCTGCTCCCACTCCAGTCTGTTCTGTCTCTACACCCTTTTTATCTGACTCCAGTCTGTTCAGTCTCTACTCCCTCTTTGTCTGACTCCAGTCTGTTCAATCTCAATGCCCATTCCACTCTGTTCTGTTTCTGCACTCGCTCCACTCTGTTCTGTCTCTGCACCCTCTCCATTCTAATTAGCTTTTATGGCCACTTCGACTTGTTATGTCTCTGCGTCCTCTATGTTCTACTCCAGTCTGTTCTTTCTCTATACCTGCTTTGTTCCATTCCAGGCTGCTGTCTATTGACCTATTATATATAAGCACAGTCTTTTTTGAAATATTGCTGGTACTCATAATTGAATAAAGACTTTTAAGAAGATATTTCATCTGGTGGTGCTCTCAGTTGGATGTGTGTTTGATAAGCAGATGGACGTGGCCATTGTGTGACTTGCACCCATTGTTGCCTGAATTGTTCCTTGCATGAAGGTCTCATTATTTTCCCTTTATATTTGTCATACATTGTGTAGAAAAGAGTGTAGCCTGGTCAGCCCTGTCCCGATTTTAATGAATATCTGTGGATGTGCTCCTGAGTCCCTACAGAAAATACTAACGTCCCTGATTCCTATGATAGTTTTAAAGAGTATGTTCATGAGAACTTAGACGACCTAATGTATATGGATTTCCCCTCAACAGTGAGTGTCCTTATTGATCATTCACTGTACGTTCCCTGCATGGCATTTTAGTCTGTCTAAGTAGCTGTTTTATTTCATTTTTAGCTGCTCCTGTAATTACAGAATGGGATTAGGCTATATAAAAGAATTCAGCCATATTAAGTTTCGTACAACTGTACAGCATTATAAGATAACCCCAGGGTAACTGCAAACTCATTTTTCCCCTTGCGCAGTACAGAAGTTACCTTTACGACTTCGCTTTCAGAATAATAATCATAACTCAATCTTTCAGGCTTGGTTAACCACCTATGCATTTCTATTACAGCCATCAAAACAATGGTCCAGCCATGATATTAATAGGCTCTTTGCAAAACGAATTCTGCAACACTCATCTTTCCTGAGAGCACAGCACATGGTGCCTGAGTGTTCTCTGCTTACATTTCTACATTTAAATTCTGAAGTGCAACCTTAAAAGAACAGCTTATTTCAGAGAAAATCACTGCAACAAAAAATATTACTTAAAATATCAATTCCAGAGTTGTATGATTTGTTTGCCACTAAACATTTTATGATTGTCTACTAGTACTGGTCATGTAATATTTCAGAATACTGTTTTTACTATCACTAAACACTGAAATATAAAAGTTGTTTATGTTATTAGCCTTAATTTATACATGTATCAGTTGTTGCAGAATATTGGGAGATCCAAACAATTATGTACATACTATATTGCAAGGAAATAATTTTCAGACAAATCAATGGTGTGGGCTAAACAATATTGATTATGTCTAGGATGTAATCAAGATTAAAGCCATTGATATTAAGGCATCCATTTACTAAAGTGCAATAAAGACAGTTTACTAAACTGTGATGATTTATGTCAATGTAGATTATTTAACACAAATAAATATCATATCCATAATAAATAAATATCATATCCATTCTACATAAGCTGTTTTACCTGAGGATGGTGTTGGTATGTGCAATAATGCCAAGAATTGTATGTGGATGAGACTTCATTTGTATATGATCGGCAAACCATTGCAGAAGAATGTTACTTGCATGAGTAATATAATACATACTTTATTTATATAGACACACTGTTAACATGGGTTGAAAGAGACAAAAGTCCATCAAATTCAAATTTAAGCCATTCTTGAAGGCATTAACAGCATCTGCCTCTTGTTTTTTTCTATGGGATAAAAGATCCCCCGCTATCTGTCAATAATGTCCTCTAATGTACTTGTGCAGAGTAATCATGTTTCCCAAACATGACAGTTTTTCCTCATACTGTACAGTAGATGCATTCTTCCATTCCTTTAACAGTTTAGTTGAAAGTCTCTCCACTTTCTCAGTTAATAGTGCTGCTCGAGCAGAATTCTGCACTGAAATCTGTTTCTCAGCAGCAGAACAATGGGATGGTAACAAGATAACAGCTCCCTGGTAGATCTAAGAACAACACTCAATAGTAAAATCCAGGTCCCACTGCGACACATTCAGTTACATTGAGTAGGAGAAACAACAGCCTGTCTGAAAGCAGTTCCATCCTAAAGTGCTGTCTCTTTCTGAAAGCACATGACCAGGCAAAATGACCTAAGATGGCTACCTACACACCAATATTACAACTAAAAAATACACTTGTTAGTTCAGAAATACAATTTTATATGGTAGATTGAATTATTTGCAGTGCAGACAGTGTAATTTAAAAATAAATACTACACCATAAAAATCATGACAGAATCCCTTTAAGGACTGAAGCCCAAAACTGCACTGTATACTCTTATATAGTACACTACAATTTTGGAGCACATTTACTATTGGTCGAATATCGAGGGTTAATTAATCCTCGATATTCGACCCTCGAAGTAAAATCCTTCGACTTCGAATTTCGAAGTCAAAGGATTTACCGCAAATAGGAAAAATCGTCTGATCGAATGATTACATCCTTCGAATGGAACGATTCGAAGGATTTTAATCCATCGATCAAAGGATTTTGCTTCGATCAAAAAAAGCTTAGAAAGCTTATGGGGAAGGTCCCCATAGGCTAACATTGGTGCTCGGTAGGTTTAAAGTGGCGAAGTAGGTAGTCAAAGTTTTTTTTAAAGAGACAGTACTTCGACTATCGAATGGTCGAATAGTCTAATGATTTTTAGTTTGAATCGTTCAATTCAAAGTCAAAGTTGTAGTCAAAGGTCGAAGTAGCCTATTCGATGGTCGAAGTACCCAAAAAGAAACTTTGAAATTCGAAGTTTTTTTCATTCTATTCCTTCACTCGAGCTTAGTAAATGTAAAAGTGTATAAATCACTTTTATGTTATTTTTACCATGATAAGTTGATACTTATCAACACTGAACCTCATTTGGCCCTCATTCTGCCCAGTATTACATATTAGTCAAATCACTCTGCAAAGTGGCAGCAAAAATAGAGATGGTACTTACAATGCCCACCTCCAAGTTAAAAAGCAAAGGACAGATACTTGTATTACTCCACTAACAATTCTGGTCAAACCAGAAAATGTTCAATTTAGCACAATCCTTTGTAATTAGTTCTCTATCCAACTATAAATTTATTCCAGGTCAATTTACCTTAATTTAAAAAGTAGCCTTCTGTGTGGTACTGTATCAAATGCTTTAGCAAAGTCTAAGTTGATCACATACACTGCCATCTCAATGTCTAGGATTCTGCTTACCAATCTTATCACCCCTTCTAAAACCTTTCCTACCACTGATATAAAGCTAATAGTTTCAGGCTGAGAGCAGGATTCTTTTTTGAATAATGGCACCACATTAGCAATTCAGCAATCTCTCTGCACCATGTCAGACCTCAAAGAATCAAGAAAAATTAAGTGGTTTGGCACTAAGAGAACTGAGCTCTGGGGTGAATATTATTCAGCCTTGAACTTTTGTCAAGCACCCTTATTTTGAATTTATCATGAATTCATGAATTTAATCCCCACAATTGCAGCATCAAGCAATCCATGCAAAGATCCAACACACATACATTAAGATTTTTATATGGGTCCTATTATAACCTTTGATACAATAAGCCATTCAATTTGAATTCCCAGTCTTGCAATCACAGATTATTAGTAGGAAGAGCTAACACAGAGTAGCATAAATGTGATACTTTTTAATCGCAGCTAGCACCGCACGTTGCTAAGCTCTCGTTTTTCTCCTTGTAGACAACAGAAAAGCAGACTCTATGGTGCTTGGCAGGTTCTTAAAATAGGGTCCATATAAAATATAGGAATCAGGGGCAAGGATAAGCAACACAACTGTATAACTTCCAGTTAAGGAGATCATAAGGACACTGACCACTTTTTGACCCCGTTAAAATGAACCACAGGACCATACCATTCTTGACACCAAAGAACCAAATGTCTTATTATTATTATTATTATTATTATTATTATTATTAACTACAGAAATAATAGGCTGATGATTTCTGACACACATTTTTCTTTATCCTCAATAACCAAATATAGGGAATACAGTATAGTATAGACCAGAGAATTCCAGTAAATGTATTGATCTAACTTCAAATTTTTTTGTTTGTTTGTAAAAACATATTCTAGTACACCATGATAAATCTGATCTATATTTATCTAGAGACATATTTGATCCACATGGCCGAGACTCAGCATCAGTCAGTCAACTAGCTGTGTGATGGATGAATTTCATTTCCCTCATGTGTTTCACATCACCACAAAAATAGCCAAATTGAATGTCACAAAGTACAGTTGGGGGTTTTATATATATATATCTATATCTATATATATATATATATATATATATATATATATATATATATATATATATATATATATATATATATATACTGTCACAAAAATGGAGAGTGCAGAGTGTGCAGAATACTGCGTGACCTTGTTGGGTATGCCAATAAAACCAGTCCATTAGAAATGCACTTATGTCTGGGGCCACTTTAAAGAAGTGGGGGAGAACATTTTCAAAGTCTTGAGACTTTAAAGGGATGCTGTCATGATTTTTATGGTAAAGTTTTTATTACTAATTTACACTGTGTACATTGCACATAATTCATTCTACTATTTAAAATAAATCTATTTTTTAACTTGTAATATTGGTGTGTAGGCAGTCATCTCAGGTCATTTTGCGTGGTCATGTGCTTTCCGAAAAAGAGCCAGCACTACTTTCAGATAAGCTACTGTTCCTCCTATTCAATGTAACTGGATGAGTCGCGGTGGGACTTTTTACTATTGAGTGCTGATCTCATATATACCACTAGGTGGGGATTGGGAGTATTTTTAGCAATGCAGTTTTCATGGAGCTGTTATCTGTATACATTTTCATTGTTCTGCTGATGGGCTGCTGGTGGGAAGGGGGGGATATCACTCCAACCTGCAGTGCAGCAGTAAAAAGTGACTGATGTCTATCAGAGCACAAGTAACATGACTGGGGGCACCTAGTAAACTAACAACATGTCTAGCCCTATGTCAGATTTCAAAATCAAATATAAAAAATCTGGATTTCAATGCAGGATTCTGCTGGAGGAGCACTATTAACTGATGCATTTAGTAAAAAAAAAAAACATGTTTGAAACATGGAACGTATAAGCTGCTCTATGGATGAACAAGGCGAACACCATCTTCCTCTGTCCATGAAAGAGGACAAAGATGCATGTGGGAGACGCACAGAAGAATAAACCCAACAAAGCTTATAAGGTGTACAAAATGGACTTTGCAACATATGCCAGAGAGTGACAAGTGTCACGGGCCTAAATATTTTTGCTATTTACTTATTAATGAGACACATGGGTGTGTAACTTTATGAATGACATCCATTCTGTTGATCAGTGATCCCCAACCAGTAGCTTGTGGGCAACATGTTGCTCTCCAACCCCTTGGATGTTGCTCCCAGTGGCCTCAAAACAGGGGCTTATTTTTGAATTCAATGCTTGGAGGCAAGTTTTAATTGCATAAAAATGCCAAGTAGAGCCTCCTGTAGGCTGCCAGTCCCCATGTACATGTATAAACTAATATGAATAGAGAAATATAAAGATGTAAAAACAGTGCAGTAAAATAAATAATATCTGTGCAAGTTGAATTAATTCCTAGTAAAGGTTTATAGTACATTTAGATATCAAGACTCCTCCAAGAAAAAGTCACAGCAGCAATATACAGCAGGAAGTCTATGGCGGCTAAATGTCACCAAGTCTGTGTTTCCGTATAGTTCAGTTTTAATGACAGTTATCCAAAAACTCAGGCAGCTTTTATTGTCCTTCTTTCTCAAGGTCCTTAATGCCTATCTGGTGAAAGTCTCTCTTGTTCATCCTACTCGTCTTTTCCTCAATTTTGCCTGCTTCCCCACCCATCGAAAATACAGTCACCGGGCAAATCAGTCAACAGTTTTGACCCACCTTGACCTTCCATCTAATTCTTGTCTTTATTCTCTATCAATGGCTGTAATTTTGCTTAGACTCTTGAAGTCCATATGTGGTCTCAGCATGGACATCATTTTTTTTATTCTTTTCAGGCAAACTTACATCTTCCTTACATTTCAGGGATGCATGAAACACAGGTATTGTGCCCTTATTTTTTTGCCCTTGTTTTTAGGCAGAGATGCATAACGTAACAGACAACTTGCTATGTCCACTTGTTTATTGCTATTTCACATTCCATTTTCACCTGAGGAAATACGTTGGCCATACATCTATTGGAAGACAGCCTCCTTCTGACGTGTCCTGTCAACACTGATATCAAGGGTTCCCATGGCAATAAACAATTGTGAAATAAAGCTACTGTATATACTCGAGTATAAGCCGAGTTTTTCAGCCCCCAAAATATGCTGAAAAACTCTACCTCGGCTTATACTCGGGTCAAGCGCAAAAACGGTCGCCGGCGCCTAAGAATATTCGCCGGCGCCTTAGAATAGTAGCCGGTGCCTAAGAATGTTCGCCGGCGCCTTAGAATAGTAGCCGGCGCCTAAGAATAGTCATCCAAAAACGAGATTGAAACTTACCAGAAGCTGCTGCATTTCTCACCCACGGCTTATACTCGAGTCAATAAGCTTTCCCAGTTTTTGGAGGTAAAATTAGGTACCTCGGCTTATACTCGGGACGGCTTATACTCGAGTATATACGGTAAATTAACACAAAAAAGGGGCAAGGTTGTCGCTATGCTCACTTGGACAGAAACAGCTAGTGAAATAACTCATTTACCAATGTATTGGGTGCAAGAGCACTAAGCACTGTATCACATAGGGTTGTCTATCACCTTAAAGGGATGGTTTACCAATGGCCAATTCTAAGCAACTTAACAATTGCTCTTCCTTATTTATTTTGTATAGTTTTTCAACTATTTTGTTCTGATTCTTTCCAGTTTTAAAATGGGGCTCTCTGACCCCATCTAAAAACAAATGTTCTGTAAAACTACAAATGTATTGTTATTGCTACTTTTTATTACTCATCTTTCTATTCAAACCTCTCCAATTTATATTTCAGTCTCTTCTTCAAATCAATGCACAGTTGCTAGGGTAATTTGGGCCCAAGTAAACAGATCGCTGAAGTACAAACTGGAGAGCTAAAAAGTAAATAACTAAAAAAAACACAAATAGGAAAAAATTAAAACCAATTGCAAATTGACTCAGAATATCACTCCCTACATCATACTAAAAGTTAATGTAAAGGTGAACAACCCCTTTAACCGAAGTGGCGCTCCCTTGCTTGTGTGCCTGAATGATGAACAAGTGGTGCAACAATCTTGGCTTCTTTTGGGTATATCTTACGCTATTCCATACAGCATTCGTCTGCAGTCTACACACCTACTATTAATACTGGTTGGGGGATCCTACTTGTGGGGTGGATGGTCTCAAGGCACTGCAGGTTTTTAGATGATTTCATTGACCCTGTAATTTCTACTCAGTACTAGATTTAGGTTGACTACCCCGTCCTCATGTATATGAGGACATGTGTCAGCGACCCCTGGTTTCTGATGTAAGACAAAAAGAGGCATTTGTGAACCATAATAGCATTGCAAAATAAAAAAAAATCCGATCAACAGGAAGACTCTGCATTTTTTTCGATGAACAGTAATATGCCAGCTAAGTAGAAGCCGATTTTCCATTATGAAAGAAACAGGGATGAGTGATTTTAATGAGACATTAAGCACATCATTGGCAATTTCCTTAATAACCATTAACACCATGCCACCGGAACAGTTACTAGAGGCATGCCAAATAAACATAAATCTGCATAAATCACTGCTTTAAGATGATTTCTTCACTAGGCGCCAATCAAAAACTTGGTGCAGGGATATAAACTCCAAGTGCCATATTATACCCTCATACATATAACTCAAGCATAATCTTCATAATAATGAGTTTCTTAGTTATGTTTGATTTATATTTCTTATACCTATTACCATCCGTTTTCAATTAACTTTCAATAAAGCACAGTGTAGGTAACACATTAGCTAGCTTTGTACATAAACAAAAGTATCTCTTCTAAATCCATCATTTTATGCCTTTAGCTGCTCAAATAGCCTCTTGTGTATAACACCAACCCCCAGATTTAACACAATAGTACATCATTTTATGACAGGCAGCCTTTTACCCCACTCAGCAGATATACATACCACTGCTTGTATGGGATCCGTCATCCAGAAAGCTCTGAATTACTGAAAAGCCATCTCCCATAGACTCTATTTTATCCAATTAATCCAAGTTTTGAAAAATGATTTCCCTTTTCTCTGTAATAATAAAACAGTACCTTGTACTGGTCCAAACTAAGATATAATTAATACTTATTGCAAGCAAAGCCAGCCTATTGAGTTTAAGTAGACTTAAGGTATGAAGATACAAATTACGGAAAGATCCGTTATCCTGAGCATTCTAAATAACAGGACCTATACCTGTAATTGTTCATACTGGCTGAGTTTTAAAGCTCTGGCTCTAATTCGTTTAGGACTTAAAGGAGCACCTCATATAATGGAATCCCCAAAGGCAAATTGGTTTCAATAATGTTGTTTCAAACATTCTCCTTTATATGATGCTAATCCCTGGTGTATTGTTTTCATAGGGGTTGGCAAACTTATAGAAACTAAACAGCAGGTTCTCTTCTTCCATTACAGTGTATGGCCATTAAACCCAAGAAAAAAATACCACCAAAGGAAGGATGCCCCACACTGCCCAGAAATACTTATACAAATACACCCCATAATCTCTTTTCTCTTGTATTATCAAATAAAGCATTGCCTTTCAAGTGCATACAGTATAATGCATGAAGCAGTCAGTTGCACACGATGCCCGCATTTGTTGCAGCCACAAAACACTAGAAAATACCCTGCCATATACACTATTGGGAATTGTCTAAAACACTCAAATCGGATAACTGTTCAACAAAGTCTTGCATCTTGTTACTTTACCCCCATGTTTAGCAAATTTCTTTTGTGGCAAACAGCTAGATAACTAAAGTCATCTGCAGCAGCAGTGCCACCTTCTTGAGCTATCGATTTTACCCTAAGATTTAGGCTAAGTCCATTCCAGAAGCAATGTGAGTTTGTGAGTTTCTCAAAAAATTATATGAATATTTGATTTTGATGTTTGACCCACCACTCCCTTCCACTTCTCCCCATCTTATATATGCCATAAAATAAGATAGATACCATCTGTAACTGCCTCCAGTCCACTATACATACTAAGGTTTCTTTCTTAGAAGGCTTTTCTTTTGCTCATGTCTACATCTGACGATTCCCAGGTAGTAGGAATATGAAATAATAATTATTGTTCTTGTTTAACTTAACTTTTAGACCTCTTCTAAAGTACATTACATCAATTGCCATTGCATCTATCTATTCAAAGTCCCCCAACTTGATCCTTTTTTCCTCTCTTGCCTGCTTTGTATAATAGAATGTGTCGCCTAAAACCTATACCTATAGATGCTGCTGCTTCATGTGCCGATTCAAATTTTTTCTCTAAAGCAATTTTCTTTAAAGGGCATGTAAAGGCAAAAAAATAAAATCTCGTTTTTACTTTCTTTAATGAAAAAGAAACCTATCTCCAATATACTTTAATTAAAAAATGTGTACCGTTTTTATAAGAAACCTGACTATATGCAGTGAAATTCTCCCTTCATTTACTGCTGTGGATATGAATTGTCAGATGGTCCCTAACTGCTGAGCAGGGAAACAATCATACTTATGAACAGCAGGGGGAGCCCCCGTCTTACTTCCCAGCCATGCAGAACTCAAGCAGCTTTGTTTATGACGATCCCTAAGCAGCCCAGACCACACTGAGCATGTGCACAGTCTTAGTCTTGCAAAGATGTTTAACAAAGTTACAAGATGGTGACCCCCTGTAGCCAACAGCATAAATTATTTTTTGATTAGGCCTAGTACTAATGGTTGTGGTGCTTATGGTTCGTGTTTATATTTAGTTTACAAAATACAGCATTTCTAGCCTTATTCTATTTAAGACTTTACATGCCCTTTAACTTGGTTTCTTGATTTACACAGGAATAGGGCCACACTATTGCATTTGTCATGACTTACTCCAGCCTCTCTGAGGCTTCATATCCATGTTTATATAATCTCCCCTACTTTTATATTTCATACACATACCACCACCCTCTATCTTTTCAGGCATTTAGATATAACCAGATAGTTATATGGAAGTGCTGTACTTCAGAACTATCTGTAAAAACATGCAAATAACAATGTGACTCTTGATCTCTGGGGTGGGCCCTTGTGATGGAAGGATGTTGCATAATTTAATCAACCCTCAGTTTGATTAAATGAATTGGGTACCAGTGGTTCTTAAAACAGATGATACCTCTTTATTTTCAGGAACGTACCTCCAGGAGGATAGTCACATGTAGATGCAGTACAAAAATATATTTACTCAAGTACAAAGATTCTTACCCATCAGGGGCAATGTGTGGATTGAGTCATTTCAGCAGTGTCCAAATCCAAATGATGGACATCCAAGTGCAATCTAGCTGGAAACACATCTACCCCTAGGACTACACTTCAGTCTTTACTCTGTGGTTGTTAAACCCAGGATTGATAATCCTTCTAATCTCCTACTAGGAGCATCGGGCTACTCACTAGAAACTCTACTCCTACCTCTCACTCCTGGAGTGAGATATTACAAAACTAACCTCAAACTATCTATGTCTACTGGGCATAACTCTGCCCCAGCTGTGATTTTCATGAACCTCTTGTAGAACAATTACACCTCTTGGCCAGTTACTGATCTGCCAGGAAAACAAAATAGGGAAACAGCTTCATCTCACAACTGTAAATTAGGGTCCCACTTAGCTGTCTAAAACTTTAGGGCAATGAATCCTTCCATGTACAAAAAAGGAGGGTCGTGGGTGCACTCCTAAGGCCATCAAAAACATATTTAAATATAATAATCCCCTGTCTAAAAAAAGAAAAACAGGGTTTTCTGCTACAAAGTTATGATCATAAATTTGATAAGCCGCCATACCATGTCAAGGTAAACCCCATACGGCGGCCCCTAACTTGTTTACCTGTGATCAAAATATAAAAGCTTGGTTTCAATCTGTGGACTAGATCCTCCCTCGCCACCTGCATATATGGCTTTTGAAGGGGAACTAATCCTTCCATCCCCTACATAGTTATTAGAATATATTTAAAGCAAATGAAGTGAATTGAAAGAAGAGTTTGCTAGATAGACCAGTTAGAAAAGTGGATTTTTAAAATAAAATTAGCACTCATTAAATCATTACATTAGTTGTTGGCACACATAGAGATCATCTGTTTAAGCTTGACTTTGACGTCCATGTGTAAGGAAATAGAGAATAAACAGTAAAACTAATTTCTAATTGCTTTGAGTCTTGATTCTCTGGCCATAAAGGCCCAACATATAGTCCAGAGAGTTGTTCCTGCAGAAAGACTATTATAATTATATTGCTATTGAGAGACAACTATCTGGGGGCCCTGGGAAGTTTCCCTTCCTGCTTAGTAGGTTGCACGGCAGTCACCCCCCTCTTTTTTTCTTCTTAACTAAGATGACATACAGTGAATACTGTAGTGGGCTAAATGAGGTATTGATAAACCTCTTGATTTAAAGAGGAAGCCTTTATTTATTTATTTATTTTAATTGCGGGTTTTCACTTGATGATCAATGTGCCCCTCAGATCGCCGGCTCCAAGCACAACATTTCATCCCTAAAAACATATAAAGCATAATAATAATACCAATCTGTTTTTACTGGAAACAGGCAGGCAGACTTGCCCCAGGTTGTAGTCGCCCAGCCCAGCACCTATAACTCATGTCTCCCTTTCCCCATACACAGCAGCCCTGGCCACTTCCTCCTGGCAGATATAGATATGTATACAGACAATATCTCTCCCAGGAGTATTAAGCGTGATTTATCCCCAACAGCTTGCAGAGTGAATTAAAGCCACAAGCAAGTCAAGCGGTCACCCCGATGTAGAGAAATGAATGATTTATCTCTCTCCAGGGGGCTATGAACATGTGGGGGGAGCCGCATTTCAGTAATTTTATATACATGCTGCTCAATTTTATTACCGGCTTTTATTGCTCTAGTTTAAGGGCACTATAAACTGACCATGTAGGCAGTCAAGGATCCCTCACTGCCTCGATGTTCTGTGGGAAACTGGTGCTCTTGGCGCTGTTTGTTTTAGGATGGCTTTCATGCAAGAATACATTATTACCGACAAGGGGCATTAAAACAAGAAAAAAAAAGGGCAGGGCACTTCCAAGGAGCAATAAGCCTCGGCCGCTGTTGTTAAAGTAAGGCATAAATTGTCTCTTCTAAACAGCAAATACACTGGAAATATAAGTTCCTTTGCTAATTGCAGGGGCAAACCACTGTGTGCTTTGTGTGGGGGTCGATGAGTGTTCATGGAATGGTGGGTGTGTGACGTGTGGCTTTTTTTGGCAGGTGGATTTCACATTTATAAGTAGTAGCTATTTATTGCTGCCCCTAGGTCATATTGGCCATATTGAAATGGTGACGCCCGCCCCACCGCCATATTGGTACAGTGATGCTGATCCTATCCTATTATTGTTATACTGATCTATGACAGTGTAATGCTAACCAAGTGTTGATGGAACCATGTGTTGATTATGGCCTATACCTCCTAACAGAGCACCAGGCTCAGACTGGAAATCTGTTCTGGCAAATGCCAGAGGGGCTGCTATAAGTTGCCATAGACAGTCACTGTGGAGTGGGCTGGTGGGGGTCTGGTTGGGCCTTTGTGTACTTGAAATGACAGGGCCTATTTTGACTCCCAGTCCAGACCTGCAGAGCACGCCCTTGCATTGAGAACCCTAAACCTCTACATTAGGGTTGCCAGCTTTGCAGGTATAGAAATCTGGACAAAGGGGTGGACTGGTGACATCAGACAGGTGATCTAGTGACCCCAGAGGGAGAGTCCGGTGGCATTAGGGGAATGTCCATTGACATAAGGGGCATGTCTGATGATGTCTGCACCAATTGTAAAGTTTTTCCATGTTTTTTTTAAACTTTAAAAACTGGCAGGTTGTTTTGAACCAGACAACCACCTAAAAAATTGGCTGTCCAGTTAAAAAACAGGCGGCAACCCTACTCTACATCCTCCTCATTCATTTATCCATCTTTTTTTGGGTTCAACCATTGCTCACAAAAATGAGCTGTAGTTGGAGAACACCTTCAAAATTTTAAATGTGATCATTAGTAGAGATGAGCAAATTTTTTCGCCATCTGTGAATTTTTTCCCAAAAAAAAGTCGCCCATTGACTTTAATGCACTCAGACAAAAAAGCCGCAGAGACAAAGAAAGTTGCCACAAGAAAAAACTCCCTTTGACTTTAATGCATTTGGAGTGATAAAAATTGTCGTGCATAACAAAAAAAATGGACATCCACTGACTTCAATGAGTTTTGTGAATTTTTTGTGCTTCGCAATTTTTTTTGCAGTTTCTCGAATCATGAGACAGATTAGCTCATCAATATTAGTCAGCCTACACCTAGTAGTAATAAAAAAAAAAGCTACTGAAAATGATATAATACACAATTCCCTTAGACCTGGGGGCAGCCAGACTACTTATACTGTCCTGTATGAATGAAAATAGGTTAGTATTCACCGGTGCTTTAGGCATTGGCCTCCTTGGCTTCTTCATGCAAGTAACATACTGATTGAATAGAAACATTACTATTTCAGTTCCAATAACTATTGTGCCCTTTCCATTTTACTCCAATGACAAGATAAAAAAAGAATTAGGGTCAGAATTAGGGCAAAGAGAGAAAAAGAGCATTCGCTTTGGGATCTGGGCCTCAGTGGGGGCCCCTTGCCGGGGAAATGTCCTTTATCAAAGTACAAATGACATTGTGTTATACTGTGTGATCATTGTTAGATTTTTTCTTTTTTCTTTTCATCGGGAATCTCCAGTATTTGCCCAACATCTCGGAATATCCACTCCAACCAACAGTCAGAGGGTGGGAAGGAAAGTGTTGGTGCTGAGGCTTACTTACCAAAAGTTGCGGTCTTGTCCACACGCCAACACAAACACATAAGGGCTTACAGGTGCAGTGGGCAACTTGCACTTTTTCCTTTTGTCATTTGTGTGCACTTTCCCTCTTGCCTAGCCTGATTTCCTTGTTTACAAAATGTGTTTGTAAAAATGTGCACATTATTACCGAAATATCAGTCAGTTCATTAAAGCTGTGTGTTCTTGTGTTTTCCCGAAGGCAAGTTGTAATATCCCTTTAAGCCAATAAAAACAAAAAGTCTAAGAGCATACATGAATGTCCCGCCACTGGTTAGCGGGAATATTGTTCCATTTTATGATATATATTTCAATAACAGTTTGTAAAATAAGAAACCAAAGGAAAGCTTTACAGGGGAACTGCTTACAATACAATATCTATTAAATATTAAATATGTATTGATGTTTCATAAATCTGTTTCATGACTAGCCTTTTTTAGATACTTAGTATTTTCCCAGCTACCAGAAGCTCAGGTGTGTTGTTTGAGAGCTGGGAAATCGAAACAGCGTGGAATTCTCTTATGTGCCCTTTATTTGCATGTTATTCAGATGGCACCAAAGAAATGTTATTCAGTTCCAGAACACAGCGGGGGTCAATTTTTAAGCACAGAGCAGGGTACAAAGTGCAAAAAAACAGGACCGATGCTGCATTTCTTTTGCACTTTGCATCTTGTCCTGCACTTCTTCAAATTTTCCCATGGAAAGCCCTGCATTCCCATTATGAACCTGCATTTGGCAGCACTGTATTCATGAGTGATAAATACCAGTCCCCTAATTTTCACATCATTCAGTGCAGGGCACAGTGGGACCAGGTATTTACCAACTGTCGTATGGCCAGCAATAAGTAAGGACTGCCTTGCACCCATACGTAATGCACCTAGCACCAGATTTCCAATCTGCAGAGGGCCATCACACCCCAGACCCAATAGCATTTCAAACAGAAGTAAAGGGCCTGCTTTTGCACCCCTTAGGAAATAATTTATCAAAATTCAGATTTGTTTAGGTTTAGAGGGGTTTTTTTTGTTTGATTTTTTTTAAACAAGATGCCATTTTAAAAAAGCAGGAATGCCTCTTTATTTATTTAAAAACCCAAATATAAAAAGCACGAATTAATAAAATCGCACAACAAATAAAACTTTGAAAGCCTCCATTTCATAAGAATTTTCATGCAAGCGAAAAAAAATCCAGGTATGCGGACCTATTACACAGAATGCTCGGGACTTGCGTTTTTCTGGATAAGGAGTATTTTCATGATTTGGATCTCAATACCTTAAAAAATAATTAAAACATGAATTAACTACAAAAGGCTTGTTTTGCTTTCACTAAGGCATTAACGTAACTAGCTGGGGGCGGGCCTGGGTGCGGGCCATGCAGCCGGGAAAGTATGAAATTTTCTACCGGGCTACATCGGTGCACATTCTACAGGGGGCCCTGAGGGGGTGCGAGCCCTGGTCTAATCGCACCCCCTGCTCCCCCGGTAGTTCCACCACTGCACTAAGGATTAAGTATGTCTTAGTTAGGATCAAGTACAAGGTACTGTTTTATTATTCCAGAGAAAAAGGAAATAATTTTAAAAAAATTTTAATTATTTGATTAAAATTGAGTCTATGAGTTACAACTACCTTGCCATAATTTGTAGATTTCTGGATAACAGGTTTCCAGGTAACGGATCCCATCATACTTGTACTTGCCTGCTTAAATGTCCTCAAGGCTAAGGCCACACGGGGGCAGAAAACTTCTAACAGAAATCAGCAGGACTTCCGTAATTCAGAGCTTTCTGGATAATGGGTTTCCAGATAACAAATCACTTACCTGTATTATTGTTATGATGCTAATTAGTGATGGGCAAATTTGTCCCATTTTGCTTCGCAGGAAAATTAGCGAATTGCCCACATAACTCGTGAAACAGAGAAAAATCGGTGAAACACGAGGCGTCAAAATCTGACACGCATTAAATTCAATGGCCGTGCTTTTATTGTCGTCGGCGTCTGAATTGTCGTCGGCATCAGAATTGTTGTCGCCGTCAAAGATACTTTGACGCCAGCGAATTTTCACTGCAATTTCACAAATTTATTCGCCGGCGCAAATTTGCCATGAATTCACACCTGACAAATAAATTTGCCCATCGCTAATGCAAATTTATTGTTAAATCTGCCCTTTCCTAATCCCAGATGACCTTACTTCAGGAATAACTATTTTCCATACCAGTGACTGAACTAATATGTATGAATCTTCCATTTCCACCTGATAAATATCACGGTATTTAGGTCTGCCGTCCATCCCAGTGTGTGACAGCTGATACAGAGCAATAAATTGGTACTTTCTTTACATTTCACTGGAATCTACCATCTTGACAGCTTCTGCTACACACATGAACATGCAGATAGTTTCCTATGCTCTAAGCCCAGCTCCAAGAGCAATTGCTGCGTTTGGGAATCCAGAAATAAATCTGTCGGCGGTGGGTGGGAGCCGTGTGCAATGAGGACTGTCACAAGCTGTCACTGTTTATTGGTTGCATATGGAAACTCTTCATTTTTCAAACAGCAGAAAGGATCAGGGGTCAAGGAGAGAAGGTGACAAGCGAGGAATTGGATGCAGAGTGGTGTAAGCGCAGGAGCGGGGCAGCTCAATCAGCATTCAGAAAATACAACAAGACAAGGGAGAAATGTTTCTGTTTGTACGGTTCCGTAAGATTAATATAATAACTCATATACAAATCACAAATGTCTGGCAAATGCACAGGAACAGACAGAGAGACACTAGGAAGACATCTTGTCTTTGCTTCTTGTCCCTGTCTGTCTGACAAATGTCCCAATGCACCAGAAACAGATGAATATAAACATTTTAAACATCATTGCAATGGACATGTTTATGCAAAAATTCCAGTTCATTCCATGAATCCATGAGCAGCTTTCTGCCTCGGCAATACGGTAGCCAAATTCTCAAAAATGCCCCTGGGTTAAGATATCGCACAAACAAAGCAGCCATTTTTAATGCAAATACAAGATACACAACTCATTCCTGTAAGTAAGTGTCCCACTCAAGAGTGAGTTTTCCTCCCCCAAAATATTATGAAATATTTGGGGGGTTGTTATAATCAAGGTTCAAATAGACATTTTTTGCGTTCAAACTCCTGAATTCGAATTATGCTTCCAAAAAATTTAAATGTAGGCTATTCATTGAGAAAAATTTGAATGCAAAACTTCTTATTGGGTTTAATTAATATTTAAATAATTTTTTAGTAGACTTAAGGTATGGAGATCCAAATTACAGAAAGATCCCTTATACAGAAAACCCCAAGTCCCGAGCAATCTGGATAACAGGTCCATTACCAGTACTTTTATTATTTAAGTTTACTGTTATGTGTTCTGCCTTTTATCTCTGCTGTGAATCCGGCAGAGGTTCTGGAGGCTTCAATGTGCCATTAAGGTCACAAATTACCACCCACTTTTCATGAATCACACTTAAAGGAAGACTATACCCCCAAAATGAACACTTAAGCAGATAGTTAACATCATAATAAGTGGAATAGTAAAGAATCTTACCAAACTGGTCTATATATTTAAGTAAATATTGCCCTTTTACATCTCTTGCCTTGAACCACCATTTCGTGATGGTCTGTGTGCTGCCTCAGAGATCACCTGACCAGAAATACTGCAGCTCTAACTGTAACAGGAAGAAGTGTGGAAGCAAACCACAGAACACTGTCTGTTAATTGGCTCATGTGACCTAACATGTTTGGTTTGTTTGGTATGTATGTGTGCACAGTGAATCGTACAATCCCAGGGGGCATTCTATTTAGCATTGCCCAATGGCACATACTGCTAAAAAAGTTTATTATTATTAAAATGGTTTATTTACATGAAGCAGGGTTTTACATATGAACTGTTTTATGCAATATCTTTTTATAGAGAGCTACATTGTTGGGGGGTATAGTTCTCCTTTAAATGGGGAACTCAACCCCCCCACTAATAAAAACCCCTACCCAGTACCCTACACCCAGTCCCTTCTCCCTGCCCCCCCCCCACGTAGGTAATAAGTGCCCCTAATCCTTTACTCATGTATCGGTGCAGAGTAAGCGCATCGGAGGAATGGGCGCCATCTTCCAGCTCTTCTGATTTCTTCAAGAAGTGAACACCGTATTGATGAATGTGCAGTTGGAGCAGTCTTCCTGTTTGTAGCAACAGCGCATGCGCCAAGTGATGGAAATTGCCGAAGGGAAGGAAGTCGACCTGAAGAATACCGAAGTGGAGAAGATGGTGCCCATGAGCTCCACTGCGCTTACTCTGCACCTATAGGTGAGTAAAGGATTGGGGCACTTATATGTGTTATTATCTATGTGGGGGGGGAGCAGGGAAGGGGGACTATGTAGGGTACTGGGTAGGGGTTTTTATTAGTGAGGGGTTGAGTTCTTTAAGTTGTGGCACACAGCTTCACAGTTGGCATTAGAAGCATTCGTTCCTTGGTGTCCATACACACAACTGTGCGCAATTCATCAGAGCAGGTTGATTATTGCACCGCAGGTGCTAGGAGTATGTATGGGGCAAGTACATTTGTGAATAGCATCAGTGTATGCTCAAATTGTTGCCTTTTTTAATCAGCCCTTTGCACCGAGTGTGTCATTATGACTGCCATTTCTGGTTATTTAATATTATATTTAAAGCAGGATGTTATATAACAACCGTGCATTTCTGTCATCTGGTGGCAGAATTTTAACCTGCTACAAAAAGAAAAGTAAATTGTTGATCAGCGGTTGGTTTTAAAACAATTGTGATCGTGTTTATTTTAATCACAAGATGAAATTTAATTTAAAAATGATTGAAATGGGAACACAGTTTGCCCATGTTGGACTGGGGGAAAAATAAAATCAGGGGTTTCTACTGTCATTCTAACATTGTTTAATGTTTTACTTTTTCTCTGTAATAATAAATAATAATATAATATAATAATAGCAATATAATAAATAGCAACCTGGAAGCAGCACTATCTCGAAGCTGCCCACACTAAAGACACAGGGTACGGGGAGTTGCAATAAAACAGAAACTTGGATTTGGTGCATCCCTAATATTTACAGTACACAGCATCCCGGATAATTGCACAATATCAGGTTGGATACACACACATCTCAATTACACTTCCCAGTCCCTCCAGTGTCTTCTCCCCCCCCCTCCCAGTGTCCTATTAGAGGTCCGAACAACACTTCCCCCTTTCCAGGGCCTCCCTGCATGCCACTCTTCCCATGAGGCATTTCAATTTCCTGCAGAACCTCCCACTTTTATAACCTTCTAGTCTCCACCCTCATGGGATTTTCCCTGAACTCTTATTCAATTACTGTTACTCACTAACTCCCTCTAGAGGCTGCTATACTGTAAGTCTGATAATAAATAAAAGTGGAATTCAGGCTTCCAAACCAAAATTTGATAAAAATGCCCACATAACACAGAAACTCCTAATATACCCATCACAGTTACACAGGATCGCGGCCTAGATGCGGTCCCGCGAACCGACCGTCAATATTGCCTCTATTCTGATTCAATCATTGAGCCCTAGGGCGATATCGCCCAGCTCAACGGGAGATATACGCTTGTTTGGCGAGATCCCAAAAGAGTGGATATCCCTGTGTATGGCGACCTTAACTTGCAGTGTAATAGTAAAGAATGATTGAAGTTTTTGAAAGCACAAGTCACATGACTAAGGGCACCTTGTAAAATGTCATTATGTTTAGCCCCATGTCCGATTTCAAAATGAAATATAATATTAAATATAAAAAAATCTGGTTGCTCTTTCAAATTCTGCTGGAGCAGCACTATTAACTGATGCATTTTGAAAAATACGTATTTTCCCATGACAGTATCCTTTTAATAATAATAATAATGATGATGATGATATAGTGCAGGCATTGCATTGGGCAAAACAGCTTTATTTGATTCACATGAATTTTACATATTCTAGGAACTGACAAATAAAACAAATAAGGGAGTTATGGCTCAAGGTCGTTTGTACTATATTTTGGGATTCTCTAACACACATAGAGGTTTGCTGACCTAGAAGAGCACAATGATAGACTGAGGCTGGAGTCCCACAACAGTAAATCAGTCCATTACAGAATGAATATGTCTCACCTGGTAATCATATTTCCCCATGTTGGTAGCATCAATGTGTATTATTTGTGTGAAAACAATCCCGCTTCTATTCCTCTGGAGCCGACAACTGCTGGAGATAAAGTTGTCATGGATCCTCCGGTACCGAGGAAAGGGAGACATTTTTCTTCCCTTTTGATTTGTTTCTGTTTTTTTATTTTACCTTATTGTGTTTTCATATTTTATACACCACAATAAAAGGCCAAGGCGCAATGAATTGAGGAAAAATTGTAAGGGGAGACACTAGGGTAAATGGGTTTTGTCTTTGCTGATGGATATATTGAATGTCTACTTTATCTTTCGTTTATGAATGCCTTTTCCATGTGCTCCTTCTGACAAATACAACATCTTTGCTTTTACATTGCTTTAGGAGAATAACCAAAATGGTTGCCACGTAATACATTAGGTTTGAGGATTTGATGTGAACAGGAGCAGTGTCAGTGGGCCCTCCTGCTCCTAAACATTTGGCTTCATGGCCATTCCCTATTTCTTTGAGAATAAAGAGGCTAAATAGATGGAATAATAAGTTATAGTTTGTAAAGAAAAGAGACTAGCAGAATAGAGGTTGAGGGAGCAGAGGAAGAAAATAATACTTAGAGTGGGCCCGGGGTCTAAAGGTTTTTGGGTGGGCCCTTGGTCTAAGGGTTTTTGGTGGGCCCCTGGTGTCCCAGTCTGACACTGAACAGGAGTAGAATATTAAAGATATCTAATTTGATCCATCCAGAAGTTGTATGAGCCGAGTCACATTCATGCAGCTTATTTAGGATCACATACAAGGTACTGGTTTATTATTACAGAGAAAAAAGGAAATTGCTTTTAAAACAATAAGAATTATTTGCTCAAGATGGAGTCTTGGGAAAATGGCCTCCCCATAATTTGGAGCTTTCTGGATAACGGATAAGAGATCTCATACCTGTACTTTGTTCTCTCTTAGACCAAGCTGTCTTCAACCGTTGCTTATATACTGTAGGGTTATTAACCACATCATTTGTTTAATAGGTACTGCAGGGGGGCTGTTGTATGTTGCACCTCATCTGTAGTCTCCAAATGATTGTGATTATGGATTGTGTAGTTAAGAGCACATCACCTTGTATTTGACTTTCCAGACCTCAAGTGCTCTGGTCAGCTGTCATTGCCAGGCCAGAACTAGGGGTAGACAGAAGAGGGGTGTCTGGGGTCACAATTTAAGGGCGTAATCAACAGGGAGGAAGAGACTGGAGAGTAGTGGGGGTCTCTTGCAGACCCTGGGGTTGATGGTGGGTTGGTGCAAATTTTCAGGAACTTGAATGAACTCACAAATAGTCAGAACCCCAAACAAAGCATTCACAGAGTTTTAATAGACTTGGAAACAAATGACATGAGAAGGTACAGAAATAAAAGGGAGTCAATGTTGGGAGAGCATGGAGATATCTCTTCACAACACAGAAAAAGAAAGAATTGCTCTTAGAGCCAAGAAGGTGGTTCTACCTCAAGACCAGGATACTAGTGACCAAGGCTAGCTTGAGAATTCATTCAGGTCAGCGGGATCCTGGGGGAATCTACATTCACAAAATTTTATTCACTCTCTTTGGCATGCAAGTAGCGTTGGGGGTGGGAAGTGAACAAGTGTGTCATAGGGGTGGTCAGTGTAGTATTGTCTTGGGTGCAAATATCATATCCATGAAAATAGCCTCCTCCCCAGCAAGGAGAAGGCCATGAAAAAATTTATTTATTTTATGTTTGAATTTGGATTTTACCATGATTCAAGATTTTTTCAGCTAAAACTGGTGAATTTGAATTGTGGTTTTCAAAACTCCAATGTTCGATATTTATTAAACTAAAAAAACTTAAATGTAAAACTTCAAGATGTACTCGACAAAATGGGAGTTGGGAGTTGTCCTTTTTTGTGCTTTTTTTCTTCCATTTTGAGATTTTCGAGTTTATCTAATTTTTTCCAATTTTCTTGAGAGTTTGTAGACTCTTTGAAAATGGGGAGTAAAATATAAATTTTATGCAGTTAAGCTTACTTTTCATGGTTTTATTCAATGAAGTATTCAGATTCTTTATAAAAAAAAAAGCAAACATCTGAGTTTTGTAAAAATTTTGAGTTTATTCAAATAAATTTCAAAAACTTCACAAATTGAAATTTTGATAAATAGGCCTCCAAATATTCACATTTTCAATATTAAACATTTTATGAATCTTAAAATTGTCCTTATAGTGCCCCTTTTTTCCTGTTCAGCAACAGAGAATAGCCAGCCTGTCCGAAAACAGAACTATAGATCTCTATGCTGCATCAGTTGGATGCATAGAACCTCAGTGTAAATCCCAGCCTACCCCATACACAAAAACATAATATTATATTAATATTAACCTCACTAAAATAACACAGACATGCAAAAAAAAAAAAACTCTTATAACTGACTCACATATACAGTATATAAATATGAGCATATAGGTATGGGACCTGTTTTCCAGAATGCTCAGGACCTGGGGTTTTCCAAATAATGGATCTTTCCATAATTTGGAACTTCATACCTTAGGGGGCCCATTTACTTTGCTCGATTGAAGGAATAGAATAAAAAAAACTTTGAATTTCGAATGTTTTTTTTGGCTACTTCGACCATCGAACGGGCTACTTCGACCTTCGACTACGACTTCGAATCAAACGATTCGAACTAAAAATCGTTCGACTATTTGACCATTCGATAGTCGAAGTACTGTCTCTTTTAAAAAAAACTTCGACCCCCTAGTTTGCCACCTAAAACCTACCGAAGTCAATGTTAGCCTATGGGGATCTTTTTTGCAATCGTTTTTTGGTCGAACAAAAATCGTTTGATCGATGGATTAAAATCCGAAGGATTTAATTGTTCGATCGAACGATTTTTCGTTCAATCGTTCGATCGAACTATTTGCGGTAAATCCTTCGACTTCCATATTCGAAGTCGAAGGATTTACATTCGGCAGTCGAATATCGAGGGTTAATTAACCCTCGATATTCGACCCTATGTAAATCTGCCTCTAAGTCTACTATAAAATCATGTAAACATTAAATAAACCCAATAGGCTGGTTTTGCTTCCAATAAGGATTAATTATATGTTAGTTGGGATCAAGTTCAAGCTATTGTTTTATTTATTAAATAGAGAAAAAGGAAATCATTTTTAAAAATTTGGGAGTCTATGGGAGACGGCCTTTACATAAATCGGAGCTTTCTGGATATTGGGTTTCTAGATAACAGATCCCATTCCTGTAAATTTATATATTCATACAAAATGGTGCCTTGCAGAATCTTCAGGTCTAGCTTTGCCCAGAGGTTGAGTTTTGCCGTGTGCTACAGTGGGTGTTTTTTTCCCTGAGAGTAAATGAAAGTCTAATTAAACACATAAAGGTCGATTGTGCATTTTTGTTATAAGGTTCATTGACATTGATTCTTTCTGGCAGTAAATAAACGACTGTGTCACCGGGCTGCATTCTTGGAGAAATGGCAAAATGTTTTGCATTACTTTTTTTAAACAGAAGGAAAGAGCTGTTTCTTTATTTTAAAGCTACAGTGAACTAATTTTACCAGTTTGTTCACGGGTGTAGCCGATCGGGGGGTGGGCAAGGTTTTGTATGTAGTTTCAGCTTCACAGGGATTTTTAGGGGATTCATGGGAAACAAGTGGCTGTATGATTCCCTAGCTACAGAAGTCAAGATGTGCCTGCTCCCAGAATTAGACTGGACCAGTAGGACACCGAGAAAAAACCCGGTGGGCATTATTGACCCTGTCCCGCCTCCTGTGGCACTGAGGATGCACGCAGCAGGTAGTCCTTGAGATGGAAGCCCCAGTGGACCTTAGTCACCCCAGTCCAAACCTTCCTTCTCCTCCGTGATCGGTTTCCTGATGCCCACTCCCCTGCCCATTATCATATGATGTGTGTACCATAAGCATGGCGCATGCCCACTAAATCAAATACACTCTCTACTTGATTTGCCTCAGTCCCAAACTAAACTTTGGCAAATCTACAGCCCAAGTCCAACACTGACCAATGTCTGACCCTAGTCTTCCCCCTCCCAACCCAGCCTGTGGCACCCCAATGATTTTTAAACATGTGCTCCCTCTGTAATATCAGAGATGGGGAGGAATTGCAGACATGTCACTAGAGTGGTTGGAACAGGGGATGGACTTTAGGGATTGGGAATGGGGGGGTGGGTTTGCGATCATCAATAGGAAAGACACTTGGGAGCGTTAGACCTTCAACCCACCAACTGAATAATATTTATTCCCACTCTATTAATAAACCCACTGGTCCTCTAGGTTTTGGACTACCCAGTACACCACTAGTTTATAAAGGGTTTTAAAATGAACTTTCAAATATGATGTAGCCAGTAATATTCTGAGACAATTTGTAATTGGTCTTTATTTTTTTTATAATTATTTCGCTTTTTGCTCTACATCACTCTGTCTTGAAATTTCAGCAGCTATCTGATTGCTGGGGTCCAATTTACCCTAAGGGCAGAGACACATGCTGCTAATTTGACAGGCGACTAATCTCCCCGAACTGCCTTCCCGCCAGATAGAATGTAAATCGCCGGCGGGATGGCACTCAGATTGCTTTGGCTTTCCAAAGTCTCCCAAAGTTTCCTCACAAGGCAATGTACATTCTAGCCGGTGGGAAGGCAGTTCGGGGAGATTAGTCGAAGAAGAGGTTTGTTGCTGGGCGACTAATCGCCTGAAATAGCAGCGTGCTACTTTGTCCTTACAAGTAGGTGGTTTGAAAGAGTGACTGGAATATGAATAGCCAAGGGGCCTGGACAGAAACGTAATAAAAAGTTGTTAAAAAAAGTAAGTGACCCCCCCCCCAGGCCTGGACTGGCAATCTGTGGGTTCTGGCAAATGCCAGAGGGGCTGCTATAAGGTCCCATAGAAAGTCAGTATTTAGTGGGCTGGTGGGGGCTGTTTGGGCCTCTGTGTGGGCTGATTGGGCCTCTGTGTACCTGAAATGCCAGGGCCTATTTTAATTCCCAGTCAGGACCTGCCCCCACCCCCACTGGAAAGCTGAGAAGAAGGCAAGTAATTAAAAAACCACAGTACAAGAAATAAAAAATAGACCAGTGAAAAAGTTGCTAGGAGCAGGCCATTCTATACTAAACATCAGCTTAACGGATAACTAAAACTTAACTAAAGAAGTAGCTAGAAATGTTGTACATTATGTTTTGAGCTTCTGTACTAGCCCAAGGTAACCACAGCCATTTAGCAGTAAAGATCTGTGTCTCCAAAGATGCCCCAGTAGCTCCCCATCTTCTTTTCTGCTGATTCACTGCACATGCTCTGTGCTGCTGTCACATACTGAGCTTAGGGACCCACTCATTATATACGGTACACATAGAATAGAAATGTCACAATGTAAGCCCACTGAGCATGTGCGTGTCACAGACACTTTCCAAGATGGTGACCCCCTATGACAAGTTTGAAGTCCTGGATCATTGCTGCTATTGACAAGCTGGAACTTTAGGCTGGTGCAATAAGTTCAGTATATAAAATATTACATTTATAGCCATATTCATTTTTTTGGGTTTAGTTCTTTAAAGGTGAATTACCCCTTAAATGTAAATGCTGCTGTTGTTTTACCTGCCCATATACAGTAGTAGTGTAAGTAAAGTAGAATTATAGGCCCAAATAACTTTCATGGACAACTCAGGTTATACTGATTCCCCTGCCCATGTGTGTGATAGGCTGTGAGAGTGATTTGGGGATGCAGTTGTGATATGGCTGGGCGCACGGTGCAGATTTCCCTGTTCTTTAGTGTAATGTTGGGCAGTGCTGCAGTCCGGGGACAGCGTCAGTGTGAAATGGTGCGTGTTTGACAAGAAAATGAAATGCTATTTATTTCCTGTTTGTCTGGAAGTAGAACCTGGGGCTAAGCAATCAGAAGTGCCAAGCGGGCTGGCACATATATTGCAATGGCACCAGTGCGCTGAATCCCGGGATATTTATCAGCAAGGCAGCTGCTTGCTACTGATAAATAATACACGCCGAGCAGCCTCTGTAGGCAATATATGCACTGTGAGATTTACAAGTCGTGGGGCATTGGAATCAAATTTATAGACAAACCTTCCGCTCCCTGGCGCTCCTGCAGATGTGGAATTCAACTTTACACCAACTTTTCACCAACAAATGTTCTCTCTAATGGTACAGAGAGAGGGAATTCATTCTAACCCACAAACGTACCACCTGCTATACTGTATGTGGGCAATTTATTTATACAATGCCTTGCGTGTGCCAATTACAAAGTCAAATTTGGCCAGTGTTATCCGTCCCCATTACTGAGCTTATTGTTATTTTTAGTCTTCATAAAAACCAACGTCTTCCACAATGCCTTTATAGAGATTATATTATATTATAGAGATTATATTTTAGTACCTGCCCCAGTGGAGTAACAGTCTAAAGGCGACCATACACAGGGAGATCCACTCGTTGTTTGCCAATAGAGCGGATCTCGCCTATATGCCCACATTGAGGTGGGCGATATCTGGCTAAACCGATCATGGGCATAGAGAAAAAGAGGTAAAATTGATCAATGCACATTCCCTGGTCCCCTGTCATATCAGTAATCTATGCAGATGCATGTATTTACAAAGACAATCATAAGATTGATAAGCCTCCATACCACGTCAAGGTAAAACCCATATGGCGGTCCCTAACTATTTACCTCTGGTCATAATTTCAAATGCTAAAGCCTCCCGGCATAAGAGCATTACCTGAAATAAAAGGTCTCCAGACCTGGGCATTGGTTTCAATCATAGGGCTTAGTCCTCCCCCGCCATTAGCTTTCAAAGGTGGCTTATCAATCTTATGATCATAATTTTGTAACTAAAAAACCCCTGTCTTTGTAAATACATGCATCTGTATAGATTACTGATATGACAGGGGACCAGGGAATGTGCATTGATCAATTTTTCCTCTTTTTCTCTATGTCTGTAGTTAATTTGGCCAGATCAGTAGCACTTCCATTGTATTTTAGTACATTTTTATTAAGCCATGGAGTGCTCCCACAACTAGTGATGGGCGAATTTGCGCCATTTTGCTTCGCCGAAAAATGTGCGAATTTCGTGCGAAATTCACAAAACGGCAAAAAATTTGTGAAACGGCGCCGGCGTCTCATTTTTGACGCACGTTTTTTCGAAAGAAAAAATTTTGATGCCGACAAATTTTTGACGCAAATTTTCGCGGGCGTTTCACGAATTTATTCGCTAGCGGCGAATCGCGGAATTTCCCGCAAATTCGCCCATCACTACCCACAACCTTTCCTTTTTGCATTTTGAACCGATCATAGGCCCAAAAATCAGATCAGAATGGAGGCCATACGGGCGGTTGGATCTAAGGACCGCATGGACGAACAGATGCGGCCTCGATCCAACTGGATTTATTACCCTGCCGATCAACAACTGGGTGAATTTTACCAGATATCGATTGTGGAAGCCCGTCGGAGAGCCCCACACGGGCCAATAAGTTGCCAACACGGTCTGTCTGCAGCTTTTATCGGCCTTAAGGTCCCTATAACAAGGTCCCACTTCCACATTAATAAACGGCAAGGGCCTGTCCTGCAAACAGAAGTCTTGTGTGCTGGTGAATGTCTCTCTCTTAGCTATATTGGAGGTCCCTCTAGCATCGTGCACAAAGTCACTAACACTGGGTGAAGTAAGGGTGTACGTTTGCTTCATACGTTCCTGTCCCTATGGCATTAACCCCACAAGGATAAATTTTGTCAGGAGCCAATTAACCTGCCTGTAGGTATTTGGAGTGTGGAACAAACTGGAGTATCCAGAAGAAAACCACGCAGACAGGGAGAGAACATGCTTTGTTCACAGTGCGCACAATTGATCCAGGTCACTGTGGAAGCCCTGACGCCACCTGTCAATGGGCACAATTTTATGAACAAAAAATAAGCACACTATACAGAAGTGCAAGTGCTGGCTTTAGCACCTGCACCTGTACTTGTGGTTTATAAATTACCTCTATAATGTTTGAATTTTAAGATACATTATATGAATGGAGAGCATAGGTTTCAATCCTTAAATCTCTTCTATATCTTATTTTTATCATTCATTTAGACTTAATAAATAAATAGGCAGGAAAGAAAGCAGACCAATAGTTAGGCTGCCATAGACCAGGGGCCATCCTGAGGCTGCTGCCTTCTGAGGACTTTAGCATCGGAGGGGGTCACATGACTAGTGCAGCGAGTGCTATTGCATGCTCTGCACTAGTGGAGTCAAAATTCAGTTTTAAAAAAGTTGAAGTTACTGGAGGCAACTTTTTTTGTGTCCCTGGCTACTGGCTGCTCATTGCCGCCTGAGAAACGTTTCTCACCTTGCCTCATGGCAGGAGCGGCCTTACCGTAGACCATTCCCGATCAATATGGGAGCTCTTATTTAAATATATAAATATGTGTGCAAATATGTGAAAAGGCTTTTCACATATTTGCACACTGATTTATACATTTAAATAAGAGCTCCCATATTGATCCCAACAAGGGAGGCATTCCCTATATACTGTATAAACTTATCTTTTTTGCCAGTTTCGTTTTCGATCTATCTTACAATTAAATCATTTCAAGGGTAGGTGGCACCCTACCGACCATATAACAGTTTCCATACCAAGCTGGAAAGGTGCAAAACGCAAAAAGATAAATATAATTCCCTGTTGCAAATTGAGTCAGAATACCAGGGGCCATTTAAATCAATTCAGGAGTATGAACAAACACTTGCAAAGGGGGACCAAGCTTTTGCACACACAGCAAATTAAAGGACATTGGCTTTCATTAATCTTCTTGCACAGGAACAGTAAACTCTACTTTCCCATTGGTTGCTCAGGGTTACAAGGCATAGGGCAAACTTTTTCATGATCTGCCAAATTGGCTTTATTAAATCCCCCCACTTCAATGCATTACTATTCAGCAACTGATAATTAGTGAGACTGATAACATTGTGTCTAACACCACTTCTCCAATATCCCAATATTGTTCCAATCCTGTCCAGATAAACCTCTTGGCACAATCAATCTTGCAAACACATTATGTCCTAATTACCTTTACATCGGCTCTCGTGTCAAGACCAGAGGAATAGAGAGGAGATACAAAGTTTGGAGAGAAGATAAAACATTCCAACTTCCCGTTGATTTATTTAAATGGTCACTAAAAGAGCTTTGTGCTGGGAGCTGAAAGTAAAAAGAATATTTTTTTTCTCCCCCACTTTGATTTGTTATAAAGAATGAACAAGGATCAGACGCTCAATTAATATTTGAAGGTTCCGTCTTCCTTAAGCAATCCGATCACCTTTTCCCCCGGGCCCTTGTCAACAAAAGACATTGAATGCAGAACAGTCGTGGCTCCCTGTATGCAAAGACATTCCATTAATGCTCATTGTATTATTTTTTCCCACTTCATTTGAAACTTTTGTGATATTCTGAATCATGTTTAACAAAAGGCACCAAGGCTCCTTTTTTTTTATTGTGATTTCAATTTTTTTGGCATTCTGTCTAAAACTCTTGGATTCCTCTTCTTGATTTAAGACTCCCTCTTTGGTCTGACACCAAAGTCTACCCATTTAATATGGGATTGATTGTGGAACAACAGAGGCTGATAATAAACAGGAGAGTTTTATCCTTGACCTACATTATCTCGCTATAACAAAGCAGAATGAAAAAACACTGAAGACTTGGCAGGGATGGATAATGGAACATTAAAATGGCAGTGCTTCTGCCCTGATTTAATCTCCAGCCCTTGATTACAACGTCTCAGACAGAATACAAGGACAGATAAGTACCTCTTGTTTCACAAGCTTCTTACCTCGTTGGATACAAAAAAACAAAACAAAAGACTTCCTGCAAAATACAGTAATAAATTATTAGCCCTATTAGAAAGATTAAGAAAGATGTGAGTGAGCAGTAGGAACACAGTAGCTGAGTATTGCAGTGGTTTTTGGTTTGAACCTTCTTTGGAGGCTCCACCTTTGGTGAGGGCCACCTTTAGCTCATAACAAGGTTTTATACATATACATTGCTTTATAAGTCATTTAACCTTAGTTCCCACAATATATAAAACAGTAAATACGTGTTCACCCCCAAATCCCACTATATTTGATCTTTATACTAAGCTTTCAGGAGTATCTTGAAAAGCAAATTAGCATGTTTTTTAAATGTCACCCTAACTGGCATTACGACTCTTCCCCCAACCATTGTCCCTGCCCCCACCGTGGGGCCAGTCCCATAGGGTATGATCCTCTGAATTACAGATATGGGACCTGTTGTCCAGAATGCTCGGGACCTGTTATCCAGAATGCTCAGGAGGTTTTCCAATAACGGATCATTCTGTAATTTGGATCATCATACCATAAAGTCTACTAGAAAATCATGTAAACATTAAATAAACCCAATAGGCAAATTTTGCTTCCAATAAGGATTAATTATATCTTAGTTTTGATCAAGTACAAGCTACTGTTTTATTATAACAGAGAAAAGGGAAATCATTCTGAAAAATGTGGATTCTTTGGATAAAATGGAGTCTATGGGAGATTACCTTTCCTTTTAATTCAGAGTTTTCTGCATAACGAGAACCTGTCCGTACACACAGGGGCCGATTCACAAAGGGTCGAATATCGAGGGTTAATTAACCCTTGATATTCAACTGGGAATTAAAATCCTTCGACTTCGAATATCGAAGTCGAAGGATTTTAGCGCAAATAGTGCGATCCGAAGGATTTTAATCCAATGATCTAAGGAATATCCTTCGATCAAAAATTTAGGAAAGCCTATGGGGACCTTCCCCATAGGCTAACATTGAGTTCGGTAGCTTTTAGATGGCGAACTAGGGGGGTCGAAGTTTTTTCTTAAAGAGACAGTACTTCGACTATCGAATGGTCAAATATTCGAACGATTTTTAGTTCGAATAGTTCGATTCGAAGTCGCAGTTGTAGTCGAAGGTCATAGTAGCCCATTCGATGGTCGAAGTAGCCCAAAAAACACTTCGAAATTCGAAGTTTTTTTACTTCGAATCCTTCACTCGAAGTTAGTGAATCGGCCCCTTAACCTGCTTTTTATCTGTAGTGGATACCTGATCTGTCTGAAGTCCAAATCACTTAATTTTGGAGTTTATGAACCCCACTTCAGAAAGTGGATAAATTGGATTACCCACTCGACAACTGCCAATTTTCTTTTATGACTTCTAATGAACTTTTTCGCCACCTCTCCCACATGCCAGAAGAAGAATGCTTGATAACGCACCGATCCACTCTCATTGCCTAAATAGGTAAGTAATTCATCAGCAGTGCAATTTTATTCATGTGGTGAGTGAGTAAATGTTATTTTAATGAACTTCTTGCAATCTGCATAATGACGAATGAATTCCTAGGAAACGGGCATTTGAGCTCCTATGATATTACCTGTTTTTTTATTATTATTATTATCATTCCTAGGCAGTAATGAAAAAACATTAATTTGGCTTAGAAATAGCCCATTAACCCCACTACGTGAATACATTATGTCTTGGTATTATTCTGGCTTTCACTAAGAAGTGACAGTTGTTTTAATAGCTTCGCTCTAATGCAGCTCCTTGCATAATCTTCCCCTGGACCTGCAGGTCTGAATGAGATGGAGATATTAAGGGCAGAGAGATGTTTCCATTATTAACGGAATGATTTGTATCACGAGATGAGAGATGTTCTACCACAAGGATTTCGTTTGTTATTGATTGGAATATACTGTTGGTGGAAAGTTATTGAAACAGAAGATCCTCATCCATACAGGGCTCTATATTAGATAAGAAAGTCACTCCTGATCTCATGGGAATTTCCACACGTGTAGTACTTTCATTACATGTATGAAATAGTCAAATAAAAGGGCAGAACGTGCTATAAATATAGAAAATATGTGTCTGATTTTTTTTATTGAATTTTTTTTTTTACCTTGAATTTTTCACATTTATAGGCTCACAAAAATCAAATTAATTTAATCTAATTTGATGAATGGTTCCTGCTGTAGCGCAAGCTGCCATTCAAAGCAGTACAGTTATGGGATCCATTATCTGGAAACCTGTTATCCAGAAAGCTCTGAATTAGGGGAAGGCCGTCTCCCATACTGACTCCATTTTAATAAAAGAAACTACATTTTTAAAAATGATTTCCTTTTTTTCTCTGTAATAAAGAAACAGTACCTTGTACTTGATCCAAACTAAGATATAATTAGTCCTTATTGGAAGCAAAAACAGCCTTTTGGGTTTATTTAATGTTTACATGATTTTCTAATAGACTTAGGGGCCCATTTACTTAGTTCGAGTGAAGGAATAGAATAAAAAAAAACTTCGAATTCCGAATGTTTTTTTTGGCTACTTTGACCTTCGACTACGACTTCGAATCAAATGATTCGAACTAAAAATCGTTCGACTGTTCGACCATTCGATAGTCGAAGTACTGTCTCTTTAAAAAAAATTTAATTTAATTAACCCTCGATATTCGACCCTATGTAAATCTGCCCCTTAAAGTATGAAGATCCAAATTTTCTTTTATCCAGAAAACCCCAGATCCTGAGCATTTTGGATAACAGGTTCCATACCTGTATAAGTAATAAATCAATCATCAGATTGAAATAGTACTCTCTGCAAAATGACACAAAGCGCAATACAAAGCAGCAGTTAAATTATTTCAATTTTTTTTTTTTAGGCATACAAGGAGATCCAACATTGGGTCCTACTCAGCTCTCATTTTACATGCTTATCTAGGTTTCCACCGATCTAGATAATCATGCCTACATTGAAGACACAGACAAAAGTAACACTCATAATTTATTCTGCTGAAATATCTAGTTCACCATTTGTAATACAGGTAAAGTACCTGTTATCCAGAATGCTCGGGACCTGGGGTCCAATGAAACTGTATCTAAACTCGTGTTAGCAAGGCATCTCACTGAAAATAATTTATTTCACGGGACAATAGACAACTCACTGTAGGTAGGGCCAAGCTGGCTGGGCGCCCTAGGCAACCGAGCCGGCTATGTCTCCCCCTTCTCCAGCGCATGCGCACCAAGAACATAGTAGTTGCTGCCGGGGAGTACAAGCACATGCACAGGTGCGTGTGCGTATGTGCGGAAGAGCTCAGGCACGCGCTAAAGAGACAGGAGGAGCTTTCAAGATGAGAGCCCCAAGGGTCTGAGCTAGGGGGAAAGCGGCAGAAGAGGTACCTCCCTGGTGTCCCTTCAGTTTTGCGCCCTAGGCACGTGCCTCTTCTGACTACCCCTATTTTGCTGGACTAGCCGATAAAACACCTAGGGGCCAGTATTGGATGTAATTCATCCCAGGGTACTAAACGAGCTTAGCTCTGTGATTGCCCAACCTGTTTACTTAAAGGGGAACTCCAGCTTCCAAACCAAAATTTGATAAAGTGGCCCACATAACACAGAAACCCCTAATATACCCATCAGTTACCTGTTTCTTCAAAAAGTATGAATAAATGCCATTTTCTATGCTGAAATCCAGCTGTTTAACAGTTCTTCTCTTTCTGCATCATTTGAAATCCTGGCAGGGAAGGAGGGACTAAACACTGATGTTACAAATTGTAACAACTTCTCCGCAGCTTACAGACAGCATGCAGGAACTACATTACCCACAATGCATTGCACTGTGATGTTCTGTTCCTTATTGAAATCAAGTGTGCAGGGAATTGTGGGGTTTGGAGGATGCAGGCTGAGGACAGATGGCTGTTGATACAAAGTAACAGTAGTCAGCCAGCTCAGCAAAGTAGTCAGACAGATCAGCAGGAGAGCAGGGGGCTAGGCTTAGGGAACTGTCAGAAACCATTAAAAATCATGAAAAGTCTGCATATTTTTTAAATGATATCAAGTCAAATCATTTCAGTCATATACAGTAATACAGTACATAGTAGAAACGAAATAACGTTTCTCCAGAACCCATGGTGCTACACATAAGGCTATAAGAGGTTTTATAAGAGGTGTGTATATTTCTATTTCTCTTCAAGTCAGAGGCGTAACTAGATGTTACTGGGCCCCATAGCAAATTCATTTTATGGCCCCCAACATAACCACAAGTTGCCCTTTTTTACCAATATATTTTAAAATTGCTCATTAATTAGGGCCTCATGGGGCCCCTATACCTCCTGGGCCCCCCTGCAGCCGCAGGGTCTGCTTCCTCTGTAGTTACGCCCCTGCTTCAAGTGTATATATATATATATATTCTTTTTTTTCTTGAGGTGAACAATACACTGTCCTCCTGGGCGAGGTAGACATCCATTTGTGAAGTTTTTTATGCAGTTCTTGTGAATATATTCAGTTCAGTCCTTGGGAGTTGAGATGCCTGATGGCTTGTGGAAGAAAAATGTTGCGGGGTTCCCCTTTCATTTTTCAGGATTCACTGAGGTCTGGCATGGTGCAGAGACATTGGCAAATTGCTAATGTGGTGCCGCTATTCAAATATCAATCCTGTTCAGCCTGAAAACTATAGGTCTGACATCAGTGGTAGGAAAGCTTTTCGAAGGGGTATTAAGGGAGAGGATACTTGACTACATGGAAGTAATAATTCTATGAGCTCATGCCAGCATGGTTTTATTTTTAATAGATCTTGCCAGACTGATTTAATTTATTTTTATGAAAAGGTGTGCAAGGACCTCAATTCGGATGTAATATACTTAGAATTTGATACAGTGCCACCCAGAAGTTTACGGGCTAGATTAAGGAATGTTGGCTTGGAACGTAGTATTTGTACTTGGATAGAGAACAGGTTAAAATATAGATTACAAAGAGTAATGGTAAATTAAAGATTTTCTCACTGGACAATTGTTGTTAATGGAATACTGCAGGGCTCTGTACTAGGTCATTTGCTTTTTAACTTGTTCATTATTGATGTGGAGGAGGGCATTGAGATTACTGTGTCTATTTTTGCAGTTGTTTTCTCTGTAAAAAAAAAAAAAAAAGGCGCTTGCGAGGGGACATGAAAAATTTATAAGTACATTAGAGGACATTATAGATAAATAACAAGGGGCCTTTTATCCCATAAAGTGGATCACCGTACCAGAGGCCATCCCTTTAGACTAGAAGAAAAGAACTTTCATTTGAAGCAACGTAGAGGGTTCTTCACAGTCAGGACAGTGAGGTTGTGGAATGCACTGCCGGGTGATGTTGTGATGCTGATTCTGTTAATGACTATAAGGGGCCGATTCACTAAGGGTCGAATATCGAGGGTTAATTAACCCTCGATATTCGACTAGGAATTAAAATCCTTCGACTTCGAATATCGAAGTCGAAGGATTTAACGCAGATAGTTCGATCGAGCAATCGAAGGATTATTCCTTCGATCGAACGATAAAATCCTTCGAATCAAAGGATTTTAATCCAACGATCGAAGGAATATCCTTCGATCAAAAAAAGTTAGGCAAGCCTATGGGGACCTTCCCCATAGGCTAACATTGAGTTAGGTAGCTTTTAGATGGCGAACTAGGGGGTCGAATGATCGAATAGTCGAACGATTTTTAGTTCGAATCCTTCGATTCGAAGTTGTAGTCGAAGGTCGAAGTAGCCCATTCGATGGTCGAAGTAGCCCAAAAAAACCTTCAAAATTCAAAGTTTTTTACCTTCGAATCCTTCACTCGAAGTTAGTGAATCGGCCCCTTAGAGTGGCTTGGATGATTTCTTGCATAATATCCAATGTTTCCAAGCATAATATCCAAGGTTATAGTGATACTAAAATCTACAATTAGTATAGATATTGGTATACTGTATATATTGTTTATGTGAGTGGGGTTGAACTTGATGGACTTTGGTCATTTTTCAACCCAACATGTAACTATGTAAATATGTAAAGTGCATGAATAGTGATGGGCGAATTTGCGCCGTTTCGCTTCGCCGAAAAATTCACGAAATTCGCGAAATGTTTTTGACGCCGGCGCCCGTTTTTTCGGTACAAAATTTTGACGCCGGCGAATTTTTGCCGCGAATTGTCGCGGGCGTTTCGCGAATTTATTCGCTGGCGGCGAAACGCGCAAATTCGCCGCGAATTCGCGCCTGGCGAATAAATTCGCCCATCACTATGCATGAATAAAGAGTTATGCTGGAACCTCTATGCATATGGGGTTGTTCAACTTTAAATGAACTTTGAGTATAATGAGTATAATGTAGAGAGTGATATTCTGAGACAATTTGCAATTGGTTTTCATTTTTTATTTGTGGTTTTTTATTCGGCAGCTCTCCAGTTTGCAATTTCAGCAATCTGGTTTCTAGGGTCCAAATTACCTTTACAAAAAGGCTTTGGATTGAATAAGAGACTGGAATATAAATAGGAGAGGGCCTGAATAGGGAGATGAGTAATAAAAAGTAGCAATAGCAATACAATTGTAGTCTCAGAAGAAGAAGACATAATTCAAAAACTATAAAAAAAAAAAAAAAGAAAAAATGAAGCCAATTAAAAAGTTCTTTGGACTGGCCCTAAGTTAACTAAAAGGTGAACCACCCCTTTAAAGGAGAACTAAAGCCTAAAAATGAATGGCTAAAAATGCCATATTTTATATACTGAACTTATTGCACCAGCCTAAAGTTTCAGCTTGTCAATAGCAGCAATGATCCAGGACTTCAAACTTGTCACAGGGGGTCACCATCTTGGAAAGTGTCTGTGACACTCACATGCTCAGTGGGCTCTGAGCAGCTGTTGAGAAGCTAAGCTTAGGGCTCGTCGCTAGTTATCAAGCAGAATATGAGGTTGGCCTGTAATATAAGCTGATGCTACAGGGCTGATTATTAAATTCTGGTGCTAATTGCACTGGTTTCTGTGCTGCCATGTAGTAATTATCTGTATTAATTACTAATCAGCCTTATATTGTGACATTTATATTCTATGTATACTGTATATTGTGAGTGGGCCCCTAAGCTCAGTAAGTGACAGCAGCACAGAGCATGTGCAGTGAATCAGCAGAAAAGAAGATGCGGAGCTACTGGGGCATCTTTGGAGACACAGATCTTTACTGCTAAAGGGCTGTGGTTGCCTTGGGCTAGTACTAGAGCCAAAAACATAATGTACAACATTTCTAGCTACTTCTTTAGTTAAGATTTAGTTCTCCTTTAACCACTTGTTTATACAGTGCCATGCATCATTCATCAGTGTATACTGACTGCATGGACAGCACATCTAAAGTTCCTTGTACACTGAGACCTTTATCTTCTAACACTTCCACGGGAGAGTAAATCTAATACTACTGTGCATCATGAAATAATATTTCACTGCTTTAAAGGTCAGGATTTAAATACACCCGGAGTTGATGTCCAATAGTGAAACAGCCACATTCTATTATTTGGCAATAAGCAGCACTTCCTCTAATAGGCCAACCCTTTAAAGTCAGAAGAAGAGAAGTCTTAGGTGCAACCACAAAGAGAAGTCAATGTAAGACATTCAGGATTACTCCAATTTGGGAATAAAATGCGAATAAACCACTGAAGTGATTAACAGAAGCCAGGCTATGGGCAGCCTTGGGTACACTGTATATCAGAATGAGGTATTTGTAGCCCATACACCAAATGTATAATGGCGGAACTAGGAAGCATGGAGGAAGCATGACCCATTGTTTGGGGCAGGGGGACCAGGGTTCATTTCCTCTGAAGCATTTTTTGGCAGGGGGCCCGGCATACTTTTATTACTCCCAACTGTCTTAGTACAATGAGTGCAATATGTATTGCCTAAACATATTGCATCCTCTTGGTTATTACCATCTTTATCAGGAATAGCGGCAGCATAATTCTGCTTTCAAAGAAAGGCTTATAAAATCCAAGCACAACTCTGATGTCGGAAAATAGAGGGAGATCCTAAAGAAAAACATATGCCTCTAACTTATATTGGATTCCCCTTTCTCAAGATAAAACCATGGATGCGTTCAGGCAACAATAAATGAATGTCCTCAAGTGGCCCATGTTCTCACCTGAAGCAGTGAGTGGTCAGTGTGTGATGAACAGCAATGATGCCAAATATTCCAAATAGCGATCGAAAAGGAGATACGACTTAAAATAGATGTTTCTTTTTTTTTGTGGAGTTTGAGTTGGTTTACGATAAGAAAGACGGCCACACATATCCTTCATAGTCTGAACATGATATAGTTTGACCCCCAAATATATAAAGAATCGGACAAAATGTTTATTTTGCTGTTGGCTGTGGGTTAATGAACCTGTTTCCTATGTTGCACGTTATGTTATATTAACTCAGGAAAGCAGCAGCCAGTTAAATTCTTTCCCTATTTTCTGTCTCACTTTGTGATTTCCAGAAAATAGAAAATATCCCAGAGTGAAGTACGGACGGGGACAGAAAACCTGCACTGGGGGTACAGCATGACCTCCTTTTTTAAAGCAGGATTAGTTGTGTTTGCTGCGATACCTTCTTGCTGCATTTTAAACGGTGCTTATCCCAGTTTAAGCCCAAATCTTGCGCACGGGGCTCTCGTTGCTTTATCCAAACTGCTAAAATGTTAACGTGCACTTTTTGCAATTACAGGCGGATAGTGAATGACCACAGCTTAGTAAAGCGGGAGTGAGGGAAAAAAAACATTTAATCCAAAAAAGAGAGCTGCTTCCTTTGTGCTGAGCTGGTTACAAGCTGAAGTCAGACTTGTGCTTTAAAAATGTCAAAATATGTTGATGGCCTTTTATTAGCAGCATGTCTGTTTTGGAGTTTTGCAGACCGTTATACAGAGGGTATCAGTGGAGCCAGTGCGCCCCCTGGTGTCCAAGTGGAGTACACAGGCTCCTCTGCAGCACAGTACTTTTATACAGTCTATGGAGATGACCTAGAAACAACATTGTGCAAAGTAACAAATCAGCTTTGTGTCGTAACGGGATTTAAACATTTCTGTAGTGCATCCGACTTATTTCAGCCTGGAAGGGGTTTTCTTTTCCAACAGAGGAATATTCTCTTTTATCATGTGTCTCCCTATGATTTAAAATCATTCACAAGAAGAATATCATGTTTACTTCTGCTTCATTCTTCTGTTTTATTGCCGCTTTTCTTCCCAGACTCACATTTAGAATTGCTTGTACTTAATGCTGTTGCAGTGTTCTTGGACGCCTAGTAGCTAGCCAATAGGGATGCCTTTTAAAGGGCATGTAAAGTCTAAAATAGAATAAGGCTAGAAATGCTGTATTTTGTATACTAAATATAAACATGAACTTACTGCACCACAAGCCTAATTAAACAAATAATTTACGCTTTCAAAGTTGGCCACAGGGGGTCACCATCTTGTAACTTTGTTAAACATCTTTGCAAGACTAAGACTCTGCACATGCTCAGTGTGGTCTGGGCTGCTTAGGGATCGTCATAAACAAAGCTGCTTGAGTTCTGCATGGCTGGGAAGTAAGGCGGGGGCTCCCCCTGCTGTTCATTAGTATGATTGTTTCCCTGCTCAGCAGTTAGGGACAATCTGACAATTACTATCCACAGCAGTAAATGAAGGGAGAATTTCACTGCATACAGTCAGGTTTCTTATAAAAACAGTACACATTTTTTAATTAAAGTATATTGGAGAAAGGTTTCTTTTTCATTAAAGAAAGTAAAAATGGGATTTTATTTTTTTGTCTTTACATGCCCTTTAAAACACCGCTTTAACCCTTTCAGTACAAGCTTTGAGGTGTCAACAGGCCTGAACTGGCAATCTGTGGGTTCTGACAAATGGGCTGCTATAAGGTGCCATAGAAAGTCAGTATTTAGTGGGCCACCACCACCACCAGGCTGTTTGGGCCTCTGTGTACCTGAAATTCCAGGGCATATTTTGATTCTCAGTCCAGACTTGGGTGTCATGAAGCATCTCTTTGGCTCCTTTAGGCTTTAGTTTGGCCTCTTTAGTCTAGGACTCTTTATCAGTTACAATTAGGGTTGCCATCTGGCCAGTAAAAAATGGTTGATCCCAATGCTATTAATAGGGAAAAAAGATAAATATATAGGAAGGCCTGTATTTTTTCCAGAAAAGGTGGCAACCCTAGTTACCATGCCATAGGATCTTCATACAAAGTGTTTATTAAAATGTATGACTTGCAACTTTAAATGGGTGGTTCACCTTTAAGTTAACTTTTAGTATGTTACAGGATGGCTTATTCTAACTAACTTTTCAATTGTTTTTTTCTTTTTTATATATTTTTTAAATTATTTGCCTTCTTCTTCTGACCCCCATCTAAAACAAATGCTCTGTAAGGCCACAAATTTATTGTCACTGCTATTGTTTAATTACTCATCTTTCTATTCAGTCCCTCTCCTATTCATATTTCAGTCTCTTATTCAAATTAATACGTGGCTGCTAATTTGATTGCTGAAATTGCAAACTGGAGAGCTGCTGAATAAAAAGCAAAATAACCACAAAAATTAAAAAATAATGGTGTCCACCGTCATTGGAAGGCATTACTTTGCACAGTCTACAAGCCAGTTCCGACTCCATAGTTATTATACATGTGTTTAGTTGTTATCCCCCCATATCTCGTGTCCACTCTACCAATCCAAAGAGATAATTGCACGCAACTTTATTGGGCGTTACTCTACTCTACCAATTGTATTTAAAATTCAAACTTGATAGTTAAATGGAAGTGCTTTATTCCAGGTCTGTTAACCATACTAATAAACGTGCAACTCTTAAGGCCAATTAACACGGAGTGGAGGCATTTTCAAGCTGACCTCTGCTCCGTTTACTCAGGCAGAAGCTATAATTTTAACTGCAAATCAATGGAGCTGGGTAAGCAGTGGCATAACTAGAGTGGCCCCCTGCAGAAAAATCTTCAGAAGGGCTTGGCCCACTCTGATCCCCATCCTCCAGCCCACTTTCCATCCCGCCTCCGCCCCACCCATGTCCCACCCAGACTATGACTATGGGAGGAGGTTTTTTTTATTAGCTATAGAGGAAGCAGACCCTACAATCAGGGCCCCCCTGCAACTGCGGGGTCTGTTTCCTCTATAGTTACACCACTGTGGGTAAGGAATCAAATCCGCTTCTCTTAGTCAATGAGTCAATGCTCCATATGCTCTCAGCCTTAAATTCTGGGAAGGGCCCTCGCTGGCTTAGTAGAGGAAGGGTGTTGCTAATCTACAACCCTCAGATTGAGTAAATAAATTGGGCACCAGTGGCTCTTGAAACAACTGGTAACTATTATTTATTTACAGAACGTAGGAGGATAGTACACAGTACAAATATTCAGCATTTACCATAAAACAGAGACCTAGAAGGGTTTACCCATCATGGTTCAATAATTTATATGCATCCACTCATAAGTGTCCAACCTCAAGTACAGGCCTTCCAAATGGAACCTAAGCAGGAACCCATAAGTCTGTATACTTGAGTCCCTGCTCTGCGGGTGGTACACCCAGAACTTCTAATCTTTCTAATCTCCTTGTACAGTCTGTTCACTAGCTAGCCTATTTCTCACTCCTGGAGTGAGTAATTATTGAACTAGCCTCAAACTATCGACATCTACCGAGCCTTCCTGACTTTCAACCTCCTTTGAGCAAGTGTTGGCTTCTCCTTTTAAAATCTAGAGCAATGACACATCCTGGCCAGTCACTGAACTGCCAGGAAAATACTTTAACATAGAATAGGGAAACTGCATCCCCACCCAACTATAAATTAGGACCCACTTAGCTGTCTTGAATGAAGGAGACTGTCTGAATAAAGGGTAACTAAATATTAAGTCCCCTACAAAGGGATAGATAAAATACTAATACATGGATGCCCAGAAAAGTCTAGGAAAATCTGGGATCGTTGACTGGCTGACCCACATACGGACAGGGCAGCCCTGTAACAGGGACCATATTTCTTTACACTGTATCTTACTGATTATGGTAAACTGTATCTCTGAGCACATAACTTTTTTCTTCTTTGTTTCATTTTCCTAACTTCCTTAAATTATCTTATAAATTTAAAAAACAATAAAGAAAAACTTTAAAAAATTCACTATTTCATGCCATCACTTAAACTGTCATTTCTCATAGGCAATTCTAGGCAAGTTGCCTCAGTGATTTGCGTGGCATGAGCATTCCTGTCTTATTGCCGGTGCTTTCTCCACTGCTGATTGTTACGTCACATGTTTTACAAACCAGCTCATACATCATTATCCATAAATCAGCCCCATATAATTTTGCACTTGGTGGATAGTGATGGTTTATTTGAGTAGCAGCTTGGATGGAAGAGTTTAGCCAGCTGGAGTATTGGGTCTTCTTCCATGTATATGTTTTTGGGACTAGCCCGTTAGATGAGTTAGGCTCAGTACTACATTTCTGTAATGTAAAGTTGAAGGAAAGGCAAAATAAATTATGGGGTAACTTCAGAGGCCCGGTCACCTACAACCCCACCCCATGAGCCCCCTGTTCTTCTGGACCCCATGTAGCTGCAGGACCTGCCCCCTCTATATTTACTCCACTGTTTGCCAAGTTATTACAAGACCCCAGTGATTCTAGTCACTTACCTGCTTCCCTGGGCTCCTCTTCTTCAAAAAATGCACCATAATTTTCCTTTGTTCCCCCAGGTGTCCCCTAAACCAAATCTAAGAGAGGGCGCACGTTGAAGCCCAACAAGGGATGCCTGGGAAACCAGACAAAGATGGGGGTGCCACACTCATTAACAGCAGTACCACAGGCTGATGCATTTTTTAAAGAAGAAGTGCATGATCTAGGGTGGCAGGTAAACAATTAGAATCATTGGGAGGGCCTAAAAGCATGCCACCTTATCACAGTAATTGCTTTCCCTTCTCCTTTAACCTGTAGCTTCTTGTAGTGGATCCTAACTGGCTTTTATTCAGCTCTACATTATGTCGGCCTATCAAAAATGGAGTTTTAATTGGACATCTGTGCCCCCTATCCAGGCTCTAATTTAATGATCATCTTAAAAAGCCTAGACCAGTTTTATATCACACTTCTCCCCGAGACAGTAGAATTTCATGGAGGTGCGGCGGGCAGCGAATGCTCAGATACACAACACATATAATTGATCCAATTGCACAGCAAGCATCATCTGCTGTAAAAAGTCCTGTTGCCTAATGAAGCAAGGGACTGATTTTCTCTGGATCCAGAATATAATTTGCACATCCCCAGGTAACAGAGTTCCCCCTGCAGTTTTAGTTCTGAAAGTCAATTTAGCTGACCCTGAGAAGTAAGGAACATTGGCGCACCCCTCCCTCCATCTTTTATCCTATAAAATGCAGTTTATCTGCCGCGCTAATAACACAACAAAAGCTTCTGAGTAGAAGGAAGGTCATTAAATATGAAGATAGAGGTTTCCTGCTGTCTTAGCAATGGGTAAAAATATACAAACAATAAGCAGCGAGTCTTCTCATTTGAAGACGTGATTTGTGGCAGGGAAAAGGCAGGGATTTGTATACAAAGCGATAACTCTCAGAGGTTAACAAGTGAGCAAGTGGGTGACAGAGTGGAAAACAAAAGTGCTAATTTTTAATAGGCAGTCAAGAAGTGCAGGGTCAAAGAGACACCCCGTTGAGTCAAAAGTGAGACAATATGACACGTCAGCATAGAAGTACGATGATGCCTCTAACATTTCTCTAGCTTTTACTTCCACGGGTCTTTTACTTTGGCTTCTCCGCAACATCAAAACTGTCTCAGTTTCAATTTATACTGAAAGCTGCTTCTAGGCTTATCCAACACACCAGTGATTCCTTCCCTGCTGTCTGCTTCCATACATGCCCCATGCTTCAAGAGTGATGATTAAAATATCAACTTTAAGACCATTGCTGTAGAAGTTCTTTTTAACTTCCAGATGGAAGGAAGCTATTGTGGCGCACTGGGGCTCAAGATGGTGCAACGTTTAACGATTAACACCACTTACTACAATGGGAAAATAGTGGCCTATATTGTATTGATCCAAATGCTCCATTAGACCTTGCTTCATCTGAAATTATAAAAAAAATGAAGGACCTCTCAATGAGCTTCATTCTCTTAAACCTATAGCGTTCATTAAAAATGGCAGGATGCCAAGTGTCCCTTATTGCTCCAGAACTTGCGTCTGTACCTCACTCCTCTTTTCAAGTCATGATCTGGTCTCAGATAACCTTGAACAAGCATAAAGTGATCTTAGGATCTACAGTGGGTTTAGCAAAGGTATCTGTGTATACTGTATATAGTTTATATATTTGAGCTTATTGATGAGTCTGTATTAGTATATGTATATAAATATGCACTGGGGCTTGTTGGGAAAGGTTCAACCTCATGGACTTTGGTCTTGTCAACCCAATTTAACTATGTAACCTTAATAGCAACAGTTCTCTGACTATTTTCATCTCATTCATGAGTAGTGATGAGCAAATCTGCCCTGTTTCACTTTGATGAAAAATTTACGAAGCTGTTATAAAATGTCTTAGAAATTGGTGAAACTAATTAAAGTCTATGTTTTAAAATATATTAGAGTCTATAAGTGACTTTGTTGGTGCAGCGACTTTTTTGAAGCTAAATAAACTAGTCGATGGGCAACTTTTTCTCACTTGAAAAACCAAAATTAAAGGAGAAGGAAAGGCTAAAATTAAGTACGTTTTATCAGAAAGGTCTAAATAAATATACCAGTAAACCCTCAAAGTAATGCTGCTCTGAGTCCTCTGTCAAAAGAAACACAGCATTTCTTTTATTGTGTACACATGGACTTCTGTATCAGACTTCCTGTTTTCAGCATAAACCTCCAGGGCAGGGCTTGAGCATGCTCAGTTTGCTCCTCTCCCCCTCCCTCCTCCCATCTCTGCTGTAATCTGAGCTCAGAGCTGGAAGTGAGCAGGGAGAGACTCAGGCAGGAAGTGATGTCACACCAAATTTATATGACAGCTTCTATCCTAAACAAACAGAGACAGTGTCTAGAGCTGTTTACTCAGGTATGGTAAATCATTCTGCAGAATAAATATAGTGTTCTAGCTTGCACTTTTGTGGTTAATCTGTTGGCAATAAACCGTCTTGGAGCTTTCCTTCTCCTTTAAGCACACTTCTTTACTTCAATTAATAATAAACGTACAATTCATAAGTGACTGGCCAGTCTACTTAAAATCCATAAATACATAAAAACACTTAAAAACAGGCATTTTTTTCCCCTTAGTTTATTCAGCAATCAATCAATACACAGATTTATAATAACTTAAAGTACAAAGTGCCTAGAAAGACTGTAGCGGCTTATGTATGTCTTTAACATGCATATATACTTTATCTCCTCAATAGTCCATGGAGCCCATAAGCTGAACTATTTAACAGTGCCTTTTCTATGTTAAACGTGCAGTCATCTATACAACTGTATGAAAACTGCGGATCTTAAATGTATCGAGATGCATCCAGTTAACCAGGTGAACAGTTGTCTGATCATCACAAACAACTAAACCAGATGCTTATACCCTAACGCTAGAAACACTAACCGTCTCTTTAATTCATGTCACCGCTTCACTGCTCGGAAAATATTGCTGCTCTTTTGCCTTTGTTAGCAAGAGCTCCTCAGGCATCTGATGTCTGCTTTTAGCAGGTAGTGTTATGGGATTATAACTGCTGTTACCCAAAAATGCTATAAACATCAAATTGGCCCTTTTCGGCCTCCTAGACGTGTTTTAAGCGCCATTAATGGCTTGCTCACGAAAGCAGAACAATATTTATGCGTTCATCTTTTAAGGCATTTACACAATGAGAGACTGATAACATGTTGCAGAACACAAATTAAGGTTATTGGAGCATAAACCAAATCTATCAGGCTATGTATACGAAATGAGGGAAAAAGGGCAAGTGCAACGCAGGCATGCGAGCGGTGTGCATCAGCCTGATGTTTAAAGGCAGAAACTCTGTTTAACCTTTTTTTTTACCATTTACAGGCAGATTTAAAAGGATGGTGTATTTAAATTCTAAGGTGGCATAGGGTTACAGTAATATATTTTTCTACCCTACGGTTAGGACCAGCGGATCACAACAGAGTCTCAGGGGCCACTGGAGTTGGGACCAAGATGGAAGTTGACTGGGAGACAGATGAAACAGATGGCAAACAGTTAACGCTTTATAAATGTAAATGCAGGGTTAACAAAGGCAAGGCATAAGGTAGGCACTAAGCACATTTCCAGGCAATGGATCAGGGCAGGCTAGGGTTGCCAGCTTTTGCCTGATCTGACTCCGGGCAGGGGGCATAATGGGGGAAGAGCCGTGATGCGCTGGGGTGGGTTGTGATGTTAGGGGTGGGGCAATTATATGAAGATCAGAGATTAGCCGATTGCTGCGTCAATCATAGGGAATCCTGCCTGTTTTTCCTGATTTGGAAAACTGGGCAGGCAGTTTTGACAGGGGCATTCCTTCAAAAACACAGGCTGTCCTGGTCAAAACTGGACAGGTGGCAACCCTAGGGCAGGCAAATATCAAGCAGAGTCCAAAACAGGCCTAAGTCTTTATCAGAGATCAGGTTCAATATAACAGAATCACCTACCATGTACCATGTGCAACAGGTATAGGACCAACAAATTGGCATGGGTTCAATGCAAGTTTAGGATATATATATATATATATATATATATATATATATATATATATATATATATATATATATATATATATATATATATATATAGGCAGGTTCCACTGGATTGATCTGCACCTGCAATTAATACCGAGCAGTTGGAAGCAATAGACTGAATCTGGAATAGATAGACTTCTATACAAAGAAAGCCAATATGTATAACTTGTTGGATTGAGTAGGCTGCAAAGTACCAAACCCAACACAAAACAACAACAAAAAAAGGACTCTACCATGCAGGCAGAACAATTGGAACACAGTTGTTAGTGAACAATAAAAATGAAGCTTCTCCAATATAATGATAAGATAAACAGTGTTAGGGGTGTTGGGAATATGAAGAAATGGAAAGAAGGGGGTCCACAGAATTTTCCTTTGCAAAACAGTGACAACAACTGTTTCCTCTACTCTACATGGTCATGGATGGTTTTGTCTTTGAAGAATCATCGCCATTTTGAAATTAACTGAATAAGTAAAGTGCTTAATAATAAAAATCCTATCCTACTATCTATTTTCTTTCTGTAGACTATTTGTAGTAAGATAGTAAGAGTGAAGAGATCAGTATAGAACAGAGGTTCCCCTTATGAAATGCCTTTATGTAGTCTCCACAAATACAACAATTCCCATCTGCTCATGATTGCCCCAGCCAGGGCTCCCCTACTCCTGCATCTTCATTATTCATGGTAAATGAAATGATAGACAAGCAGAGCTATTCATCACTTTTATACATGACCCTGTGCTTAATGTTAATTCCATAATTAACTTAAAGAACCCCCCAGTAAGAAAGGACTCATCAGTAAATTGTATATATTTCAATTACTCATATATTTTGATTATTTGAGCAGGCACCTGTCCCATCACTACTTAAGAATAAAGATACCAATAATAAATTCTATGGTCATTAACTTATTACCTCTAGCGGGAAGAGACTGCATTGTCATTACTGGTAAGAACCTCTATAAACAAGTTTAATATCAACCTCGGGAGAATATGCATAGTGAAAACATAAAAACTGCAGAAAAGTAACTTTTATTATACAGGCAGGAGACTAGATGTCAAGGAATTTTATTACGGTATATGTTGCTCCTTTTCTAGTAAACCTAAATAACAGCACTTGCAAAACAGTGAAGTAAAGGGGAAAAAAAGGAAAATGGCCGTGAGCAATTCTGCACGTCTTGAACTCGTAAGAACATCGGATGAATAAGTCAATGCCATAGTGCTTGGATCTTATGCTGCTCATGCCTTGGGTGTGCCAGAGTTTCTGTGGCAATTGCAAAAGTCACTATATATTAGTTATAAATAATTCTATATTCCTTTGTTTTTTTTTCTATTATGATATTACTGGCTGACAATGTTACTCGCTTAACTCCACTGTTCTTCAACAATGTTCCTATACCCTACTGTAGTTTTAAAGGGCATGTAAAGGCAAAATAATAAAATCCCATTTTTACTTTCTTTAATGAAAAAGAAACCTATCTCCAATATACTTTAATTAAAAAATGTGTACTGTTTTTATAAGAAACCTGACTGTATGCAGTGAAATTCTCCCTTCATTTACTGCTGTGGATCGGAATTGTCAGACGGTCCCTAACTGCTGAGCAGGGAAACAATCATACTTATGAACAGCAGGGGGAGCCCCCACCTTACTTACCAGCCATGCAGAACTCAAGCAGCTTTGTTTATGCCGATCCCTAAGCAGCCCAGACCACACTGAGCATGTGCACAGTCTTAGTCTTGCAAAGATGTTTAACAAAGTTACAAGATGGTGACCCCCTGTAGCCAACTTTGAAAGCATAAATTATTTGTTTGCTTGTGGTGCAGTAAGTTCATGTTTATATTTAGTATACAAAATACAGCATTTCTAGCCTTATTCTATTTTAGACTTTACATGCCCTTTAAAGATGAGAAAATTGTAAAGCCTGATACAGATAGGCGGCAAAATTTGCATTTTTGTGAGTGCTGTATATTTATGTGAATCTGTGGTGCGCTAGGATTTTGCCATGATTTATTTCTCTAGAAAAGAATTATGTTTTTGCATTTGGTGCAAGAAAAAACACCCACAGACTTCAATTCATTTGTTACTAGAAAAAAAACGCCTATCGACTCCAATGCTTTTCTGACGAGAGCCCCATGGTTCTGACATATAGTCAGAACCCTGAATCACAGGGTTTTTATAGACTTTTAAAAAGGGAGTTACTGGTGGGAGATCACAGATATATCACTCAACAGGGCATAAAAACAAAGAAGTGCTCTTATAGCCAAACAGGTGTCTCTGCCCTCAAGGCCAAGGTACGAGCTTGAGAATGGAATCCATCCAAGTCCCATACACTGCATACACTGAAATTTATTCTCTCTCAGGTGCAAGGTAAAACAGGAGAAAAACACCCATCAACTCCAATTCAGATGATGGCATTTCTGCAAAATGTTGCCATTTCACACATTTTAAAGGGTTTTGTTGGGCAAATGGGGGCAGTTTCACTTATCAATAGTTAATATCCCTCTGCAAGGAGTTCTGGTCCGTTGGATTGACTTCACTGGAGGAACCAACCAAAACAGCTAGTATTGATAACGCCCTATACACATGTAGGGACCCCTACTGGGTAATCTGCCCTGCAGCTTTAAGGCCCCCACCTTTTTTCTTAGAGTGATCTGTAGGAGAGAATGACACTCCCCTGCTACACTGCTATATAGTGTGTGTAGGGAGTGGCCACTTCCTCTTTGGCCTGTGGATGGTGATCCAGCTGGGTGTGCTCAGGGGGACTGAGTGCAATAGGCCCAGAAAGGCCCATGTGCTTTGGAAGAAGAAGTCGGGGACCAGGTAACCCCGTGAATGAGGAATAGTTACACTAGGGCAGACTTGTTATAGTCTCTCTAGGAGAGAAAGGCAGAGAGGTGAGAGAGAAAGAGCAGCTGAAGCTCCAACAAGGATTTGCAGTAAGGGAGGAGCTTCCCAGAGGCTCTGTGTGTTGCCTCCAGTCAGGGACCTCAGTGAAGAGGGACTGTAGGGTAGAAGCTGCTTTCCTGACAACTTCCAGGAGGGAATGTGTGTGAATACTGCAAATGCCTAATGGAGACCTTTCCTCTGTGAGAAATGCCTAATGCCTGCAGCTCTGTGTGAGAAATGTGCTATTGCCTCAGCTCCTGTGTGACTACTAAACCTGTGGTCACTTGCCTCGTGCATAGTTAAATAAACCGTTTTCTGTTTTACTGCAAGAACCTCCTGGCGCCCATCTTTTGTTGTATGCACAGTAGCCTGGGGGGATGTAGTTGCACTACACCATAGAGGGAACACTTCCACATGGCGAAGGCCCTGACCCTGTTGTGTGAAGTCGCGTGTAACCCATGCTTCTACTGCTAGCTGGACAGTTTAACTATTTGTGTGCTATGCAGCCCAAATAGGTGTTACACACAGCAGAAAGATTGGCAAATGTTTTTGTTTGTTTTGCCGGTATATGATGATACTATAATCTTATATCAGAATTATAGCACATTACATCAGGAAAAATTATTGCAAAGTTCCTCCCAGTAGACATCGATCTCTCTCTTTTCTGTAGTGTTTTTGCCACTGTTCCAGCTGAAATGTTAGTCTCCATTACAGATGAATTCAAAGTTCTTTATAAATCCAGTCATTGGGACTGCACCCAGGCTCTGAAGCACCTCCAATACACACTATTGGGATAAACTGCCTGAAGTTGAACCAGGAACCTAGTGTTCCTGGTGATCCTATGCGAGCAGATGACTGAGGCCCTGGTTAACTCCTATGGCTATGTAATTGGTAGTAAGGATGGTTTGTTTCACCTGTTGGCAATCTGGCCACAGGTGATTTGTGTAAGCCATTATCTGGCTATAAAACCTCTTATTCCGCTGTAACTTACTGCCCAGTATAGGTCTATGTTCCATAGTTCCTGGGTGCTATATATTGTCTGATCCTGCTCTTGACTACTGCCTTACCTTGACCTTGCCAATCTTCTGCCTGAACTGACCCCTGCCTGTGTTTGACTATTCTTCTGATCCTGATTTGGTGCTGCGCTTCTGATCTGTGTTTGACCTTGACCTTGGCATGTGACCTCGACTGATTCGGTACCATATTGTCTGTTTGGTATTGACATGGGCTGTCCCTTGACCTCGCTTCTTGTTCTCCTTTCCAGTTATACGTTACAGTTCCCTTGCCTGCACAGAGTTTCCCCCTTGGTCCTCTCACGTTAAGTCCTGGCAGCATCTGAGTAGCTGAGGGACCTTGGGGTTTACTCTGGGTTTTGGGATACCAGATGTTACAACTATACTTATATATCAAAAAAGTGATTCCACAATTTCTGTGTCCCATATCACTAAATGTAATGCACGTTCCGCCCTATGCATATGCATAAATCCTAAATCATAAGAAATTAACTCAATTAAGCTATATTGTTTTTCATGGGCCTAGTATTTTGTTTTTTTCAGCCAACATATACTAATAAATGAGCTACTTAAATAAATTATTTGTTTTTTTTACCACTTATGCTGTCTAATTTATTTTCATTCTTAACTCTAAAGCACTTCTTAACCACTCTGAATATAAATTACCATAAAGCTAAATGATTTTTGCCCCTGTTATTTCTTTCAAGTGATGGATATTAGCCAATTCTTTATATTATCAGCTACAGAGCCCGAGCCTTTATTCTTATACACTGATTCCAATTATAAAACCCTTCAGCTACTTTATTATGCACTACAACTCAGAGGTAGACACTACAATTAAACCTCTGTTGCTGAAAGGGTCAAGGCTGAGCCAGACTGTACCATGTTGTTCCCAGGGGTTATATTTAGAATATGCTTAGTACTTTCTCTGCCCCTACTTTTGAGTGTGCCAACCACATGACTCTCAGCACTGGGTTATGTAAAATTCATTTCCAGGTTTATTATAGATTTCAGTTTGACTGGCAAAGCATTTATTGAAGCACATTGCTGTTATAATTATGCCCAAAATTATACATACTGTACAACTTCCCCACTTCATTATATAAAGTGAAGGCACAGCTAAGGATTCCGGGAGCTCCAGCAGGCTAGAAGGGTTAGTGTATCTGCTTCTAAATTCTAATCATTACTTTGTGATTAAAGTTAAATTTTGTACAAATGGCTCCCCATACATTTAGTACACACAGCACTAATACATTTTGTTGTACTGTACAATTGGGTTCAAATAGTCACTAGCAGTGAAGAACCCTAAGAAGAAATGAGAGTAGGTGATGTGTAAGAATGTAACAAGGAAATTGTAGATAAAGGAGATTAAGTGAAATGAAAAGGGGACATTTAGTTGAGTGTCTTATCCAGGGAACAGTTATTGAAAGGAATACTGAAAGGCAAGGGAAGCCAACGTGATGTTGCAGCAGAATAGGAACAATTATATTCAATAGACAGAGGAAATTGTTGTAAGTGAAAATGTAGTTAAAATGGAATTACAGCAATTAAGGCAGGAAAGAACAGAATGAACAAGAGCATTAGCTCTGGTGGAAAGATGGAAGCAGAGCTCCTGAATTAATTCATAATCTTAAAAGGTAAAAGAAGTCATTGTCATGATTGGCCGAGCCCAAAAGCAGAAAAGAGACAACTGCGAAGGTAAACACTACACATGGGAGATAGAATGAATAAATGTTTGTGGTGGCATTTGCAGCAATCGCTGGAGAGCTCGTGAACATGTTGAGTACAGAAAGCACAAGCCTAGGATGTGGCCATATGTGTGACCTTCAGGTTAGAGTGGGGACAAGTGGATGAAAATGATAATATGGTGAGTTCCATATGATTGAGGATATCATTTAGGTGGGATCTTTAAGGAGGAACTGAAAAATACAGTAATTAATGCAAGAAGTAGAAAATGTAGATAAGTGTATTAGGCCAAGTCAGAACATGGGAAATCTACACAATTCAGGCTAGATAACATAAGAACAATTCACTAAAACAAGTATAAAAATAGTCATGGACCAAGAGTAAGGAAAGGCAATGATTGCTGAATTGCTGGTAGCTAGTTTAAATGACATGTAAAGGCGAAAAAATAAAATCCCATTTTTACTTTCTTTAATGAAAAAGAACCCTATCTCCAATATACTTTAATTAAAAAATGTGTACCTTTTTTATAATAAACCTGACTGTATGCAGTGAAATTCTCCCTTCATTTACTGCTGTGGATAGGAATTGTCAGATGGTCCCTAACTGCTGAGCAGGGAAACAATCATACTTATGAACAGCAGGGGGAGCCCCCGCCTTACTTCCCAGCCATGCAGAACTCAAGCAGCTTTGTTTATGACGATCCCTAAGCAGCCCAGACCACACTGAGCATGTGCACAGTCTTAGTCTTGCAAAGATGTTTAACAAAGTTACAAGATGGTGACCCCCTGTAGCCAACTTTGAAAGCATAAATTATTTGTTTGATTAGGTTTGTGGTGCAGTAAGTTCATGTTTATATTTAGTATACAAAATACAGCATTTCTAGCCTTATTCTATTTTAGACTTTACATGCCCTTTAAGCACAGCTGAGGCAGTAGCAGGAGGTTATACTATAGCAGCCAGGTCCTCAAACATCTTGTGGTTCAGCGGTTAAGGGCCTAGTTATCCACTATAAAAATTAAGGGTTTTACCTGCTAGAGCAGGGGTGCCCAAAAGGTAGATCGAGATCTACCAGTAGACCTTTAACTGGTGATCTCAAGACACTGTCAACAAACAGCTTGTCTAATCACCCTCCTATTTCATGCTTTATTTTAGATATTTATTATGTTAAGGTTACACAAGAAATAGTTAATAAATTGTTTAAATATAGCAATATACATTTTCCCCCATAAATCCATATTTAAGTAATATTTTCTGTGGAACAGAATGCTAACAATGTTTTTATGGATGTAGATCATAATGGGACAGCATCACTAAAACTAGACCTCGCATTAGTAAAGTATGGGCACTCCTGTGCTAGAGATATGGAGACACAACCTTGAACCCATTCTTGCTTTTTATTTTTGCAAACTACTCCCTGCCTCTCCTGAGTTTGTAATTACATCCCATTATTTGTCAAAGTACCTAATGGCATAATATGGAGTGTCCTGCTCTTCACCATAACGTTCTCCCCTTTACAACTCTGAAGATTGCTGTTTGCCTTGCCCTTAGCTTGTTTACCATCTCTGCCTGTTTGCTATCTGTCCTTGCCTTGGCCTGGCATTGGATTTCTCTTGCAGCACTCCTGCTTCTGTCCTACTGTACGCTATTCCAACCTTAGGTGCAGATATGTCTGTAGTGCAGAGCAACTCCTCTGGGAATTCTTATAACAGGACTGTGGTGCCCATGCCAAGTTCATGAACAGGTTGAAAAAGCACTGGCAAGTCAACAGTTCAGAGGTGGGACATTTCAAGGATAAAGATGAAGTGGAGCCCACTGCAAAAAAGAAAAGCTGAAGTTCCAGCTTGAAAAAGAAATATGTGACTATGGGATGTCTAACACCAAAACTGAGACATTTTATAGCCAATGGGCCTCTTATGAGGCTGGTGACCCAATGTAAATGATCTTCTTCTCTAAATAGGATCCTCCTCCTGGTGGTTTCATAAACCATGTGGCCATAACTTTATCTGAAAAACACTTCAGTTTACATCCTTCCAAAAGCTATGATAGAGTATCTCATTCACATTACTATATCTCTCCGGTTGAATTAATTTGCACTTAATAAGCCTCTTACTGGGTTTGAGCTAGTGATACGTTAAATTTTAACTTTTTTTTTTGAAGCTGCCATTTAATGTAATCCTACATACTGAGGTAGGGTGAAAACACGTTTCTCTGTGGACACAATATAAGTCTTCCTAGAGAGGACCTGCCACCACAAGAATACTTGCGTGTAGCAGTTGGTAGCAAAATAACAGAGAGAAAAGTTACAACCCGGCTCCTTCTCAAATGGCCGCAAGGAATTGATGGGAAGCAGCACTGTGAAATTATTGGAAGAAATAAAAGGAATGTTTCCAGTCTATTCTCACACTGACAACGTTACTAAAGTCTAGAGCATTGCGCACCCCGGAGACCTAATTACAGAAGTCCCCTCCGGTATAGGAAAGCAGACGGCAAGCTGTAAAAGCCATCTATCAGCTTACTGCAGATATACCATATGTACCGGCCAGCAATGGAGAAGTTAAATTTCTACATGGCTCAGAAAGGAGCAGCCTATATAAATAAGATTATGGTGAAAATGTAGTTACCTCATTAGGCCCTATCGCCATCTGAAATTCATTAACACCACCTTAGAGCTGTTGAGTGGGCTATTCATTCCTGGCAACCGAAAAGCACTCTTTATGTAAAGAGAAGTGATACAAACGAATTACAGGTTCCGTAGCAGCCTTAATGATGGGTATTTGTCCTGTGTATATTTTGTACGTGGTGGCTTAGCTCTTGCACCCCACAGAGTTTGGATAAAGACATTTTTGATTAAAGAAGCTGAGAAAAGTTAAATATTCAGCTCTGTGGCATGCTAATCAGCTTTTGAACATGTTCTCTTCTCTCCTTTCTTTTTACAAAAGGTAGCTAATACATTGATGGCATTAAATAAAATGAAAATGAAATTAGAAAGGGGTTCTTATTCAAGGTGCTGTATAGTTACATCTCCTGAGGGTATGATGAAGTTACAGTTCTGAAGCATTCCTATCTCTACCTATCTCTGTTTTTAAGGGAATGGAAGAAACAGGGAGGTCTTATCTGAAGGATCCTAATTGTTTTTTAACTACAGCTCCCAGCATGCTTTCAGGCATTCTTTTAGGTATAGCTCAAGAAGAGCTGAAGTATTAATAGCTGTATGTTCCTGGGAGCAAAATTGTTGAAGATATAGAGCTGTCTTTAGTAGATGGGGTCGTTGGCAGGGTGAATGGCCCTAGCCTCCCACAAAAAGAGGGAGTCCAGACCTCCAGTGACAGGTATAGTAGGGAGAGATGTTGCCTATAGTAACAGTGGGATAATAGTCTCTGGAAGGGAGTGTGACTGTGGGATAGCAGGTATAGTAGGGAGAGATGGTGCCTATAGTAACAGTGGGATAATAGTCTCTGGGAAGGGAGTGTGACTGTGGAATAGCAGGTATAGTAGGGAGAGATGGTGCCTATAGTAACAGTGGGATAATAGTCCCTGGGAAGGGATTGTGACTGTGGGATAGCAGGTATAGTAGGGAGAGATGGTGCCTATAGTAACAGTGGGATAATAGTCTCTGGGAAGGGATTGTGACTGTGGGATAGCAGGTATAGTAGGGAGAGATGGTGCCTATAGTAACAGTGGGATAATAGTCTCTGGGAAGGGAGTGTGACTGTGGGATAGCAGGTATAGTAGGGAGAGATGGTGCCTATAGTAACAGTGGGATAATAGTCTCTGGGAAGGGAGTATGACTGTGGGATAGCAGGTATAGTAGGGAGAGATGGTGCCTATAGTAACAGTGGGATAATAGTCTCTGGGAAGGGAGTGTGACTTTGGGATAGCAGGTATAGCAGGGAGAGATGGTGCCTATAGTAACAGTGGGATAATAGTCTCTGGGAAGGGAGTGTGACTGTGGGATAGCAGGTATAGTAGGGAGAGATGGTGCCTATAGTAACAGTGGGATAATAGTCTCTGGGAAGGGAGTATGACTGTGGAATAGCAGGTATAGTAGGGAGAGATGGTGCCTATAGTAACAGTGGGATAATAGTCTCTGGGAAGGGAGTATGACTGTGGAATAGCAGGTATAGTAGGGAGAGATGGTGCCTATAGTAACAGTGGGATAATAGTCTCTGGGAAGGGAGTGTGACTGTGTGATAGCAGGTATAGTAGGGAAAGATGGTGTCTATAGTAACAGTGGGATAATAGTCTCTGGGAAGGGAGTGTGACTTTGGGATAGCAGGTATAGCAGGGAGAGATGGTGCCTATAGTAACAGTGGGATAATAGTCTCTGGAAGGGAGTGTGACTGTGGGATAGCAGGTATAGTAGGGAGAGATGGTGCCTATAGTAACAGTGGGATAATAGTCTCTGGGAAGGGAGTGTGACTGTGGGATAGCAGGTATAGTAGGGAGAGATGGTGCCTATAGTAACAGTGGGATAATAGTCTCTGGGAAGGGAGTGTGACTGTGGGATAGCAGGTATAGTAGGGAGAGATGGTGTCTATAGTAACAGTGGGATAATAGTCTCTGGGAAGGGAGTGTGACCGTGGAATAGCAGGTATAGTAGGGAGAGATGGTGCCTATAGTAACAGTGGGATAATAGTCCCTGGGAAGGGATTGTGACTGTGGGATAGCAGGTATAGTAGGGAGAGATGGTGCCTATAGTAACAGTGGGATAATAGTCTCTGGGAAGGGAGTATGACTGTGGGATAGCAGGTATAGTAGGGAGAGATGGTGTCTATAGTAGCAGTGGGATAATAGTCTCTGGAAGGGAGTGTGACTGTGGGATAGCAGGTATAGTAGGGAGAGATGGTGCCTATAGTAACAGTGGGATAATAGTCTCTGGGAAGGGAGTGTGACTGTGGGATAGCAGGTATAGTAGGGAGAGATGGTGTCTATAGTAACAGTGGGATAATAGTCTCTGGGAAGGGAGTGTGACTGTGGAATAGCAGGTATAGTAGGGAGAGATGGTGCCTATAGTAACAGTGGGGTAATAGTCTCTGGGAAGGGAGTGTGACTGTGGGATAGCAGGTATAGTAGGGAGAGATGGTGCCTATAGTAACAGTGGGATAATAGTCTCTGGGAAGGGAGTATGACTGTGGGATAGCAGGTATAGTAGGGAGAGATGGTGCCTATAGTAACAGTGGGATAATAGTCTCTGGGAAGGGAGTGTGACTGTGGGATAGCAGGTATAGTAGAGAGAGATGGTGCCTATAGTAACAGTGGGATAATAGTCTCTGGGAAGGGAGTGTGACTGTGGGATAGCAGGTATAGTAGGGAGAGATGGTGCCTATAGTAACAGTGGGATAATAGTCTCTGGGAAGGGAGTGTGACTGTGGGATAGCAGGTATAGTAGGGAGAGATGGTGTCTATAGTAACAGTGGGATAATAGTCTCTGGGAAGGGAGTGTGACTGTGGAATAGCAGGTATAGTAGGGAGAGATGGTGCCTATAGTAACAGTGGGGTAATAGTCTCTGGGAAGGGAGTGTGACTGTGGGATAGCAGGTATAGTAGGGAGAGATGGTGCCTATAGTAACAGTGGGATAATAGTCTCTGGGAAGGGAGTATGACTGTGGGATAGCAGGTATAGTAGGGAGAGATGGTGCCTATAGTAACAGTGGGATAATAGTCTCTGGGAAGGGAGTGTGACTGTGGGATAGCAGGTATAGTAGGGAGAGATGGTGCCTATAGTAGCAGTGGGGATAATCTATGAAGCTATATATATAGTCTATCAAATTCAATTTGCCTGTACATTTCCAATCACTGTTCATACAGGTATCCAAAAATAGAAAAAAGTTGCACTTTTACAACGGTTTGCAGTGCACCCAAAGTACTACCAAATATTTATTGTGCGGAGTACAAATCAAACGTTTCAGGGGCCTCCTGCCCCTTCATCAGTGATATAATACAACCCCATCCCGATAGCACTGAAATACTCATTAGCCGCCACCTCCCCAACGTGTTCTTAGTGTCTGAGATTAGACGCAAACGTGTGTGCTACATCACCAATCGTTTCAATCAGTAGAGAACAAGCGATCACCATTTTGCCAACCAACAGGAGAGAGAACTGCCATCTTGCCAACTAGTTTCTGGTCGCTATTTTACCAACCAGCAAAAAAAACAGAGCTGCCATCTTGCCAAGCGATCCTCAGAGGCTACGGCTATATTATCTCCAGCGTAACAGTCCATTCCCTTTAATCTGAATGGAGAGATCTGATGACCCGCTGAAACCCAAATAGCTACATATAAACATGCAAATCACCAAAAATATATTAAGTATACAATGAAAGTAACAATAATATATAAAAAGGGCCATTCTTACAATCGAGTTGTTTCCATAACATAAATATCTTATTCAGTGTGCAACAATCCATTCTTTCTTGTGTGCAACATATGCTTTCTAATTTCCCCAGGTCTCTAAAGAGCCATGTGCAATCCATTATGACAACCACCATTTAAATATGAAATAAACAGAAAACATAACCATTATAGGTACTGCACTGAAAAAGTACCTACTGTACCTTAAACAAACTTCCAATTTAGATCAAATTAACAAAAACTACTATGCTGACGAGGCTAATACTCACCATGTTGGGGAGCCCATTGTATACAATATAGGGAGAACATTTTACTTTCTTTTATTTATATTTTAAACTGCTAGTTGGGTAAACTCAATTTTTGCTTAAAGAAACCAATGATGTTCAATATGTTCATTTTGACCATTTGGTACAACCGTATTAAGTCTACACATCCTTCATCAACAGCTTCATGTTGTAATAAAATTCTTTCCTTATTCCCTCCTCTTCTCAGTCTAGGAACATGTTCAAGTACTTGAAAGCAGTGAGAAGCATTATGGCCCATTTCCTTAAAATGTCTTGCCATTGGGTTATTTTTAAATGTGGCACTGGCCCGGAGTTTCAGGTAAGAATATACAATCATTTGGGGGTTCCTAACTTTTGACACCCCCAAGTAAACCCAGCCTTTCCTTCTCCTTTAAGCCACAATGGATTAAGCAAGAGTAGGGTACAGCAACAAATTGTAGAAGAAGGGGCTTCTTTTGGAAGAGCTTGACAAGGGGTTACTGTTTGCTGCTTTGCTCCACCCTGATTTTTAAAGGTCAAACTATTTGTCTTTTAAAAAGACCCCCTGCCTTGCAAAAGGCACACTGACTATCCCACATTGACAAACTGTATTTTACAGTATGTTTGAGATACTTTGTCTCAACAAGCTCAGGGCAGCCTGCAGCTTACTGCCACTTTAGGTAGCATGTCAGTCTCATAACCCGAAGGTTGCAAGTTCGATCTTCACACAGGGCAGTCTTTTGGAAGTCTTCTGTCGGGTTTGTCAAGAAAAGCGTCCAATTTCATGATCGCCATCCATATCTTTAGGCCCTGACCAGACCAGAGAAAGACAAAGAACAGTTGCATTCCTTCTATATGGCAGCTCTGCTGGTTCTCTACTAATGGATACAACTGGTGATGTCACATGCATGCTTGCACCTGATCTCTGAAACTAAGGACACGTTAGGGGAGGTGACGTCTAATGGGTATTTCAGTGCTATCAGGATGAGGTTGCACTCAGGCCCGGAAACCACGGCGCTAGGGGCGCCGCAAATGCAAATCTGGCCCTGGTTGCACTGATGAAGGGGACGGGAGGCCCCTCAAATGTTTGATTTGTACTCCGCACAATAAATATTTGGAGGTACTTTGGGTACACTGCATAACGTTGTAAGAGTGCATCTTTTTTTTCTATTTTTGGATACCGATAATGCTGAGCTACATGACTGTAAGAGTATAGCACTGACAAAGAATTTTAAAAAAAGTGTTTCATCTAACTATGAGTGTAATTAATCCTACCATTTGCTGTTCCTACAGGTACACAGTATCAGTGCACCCTGCCAAATGCCCTGTGTGGTATTTAGACACAATGTACTCAGTAGACACAGCAAGTAGGAAAGTACTAACTCACCTTAAAGTGATCCTGTCATTGAAAACATGTTTTTTTTAAAAACGCATCAGTTAATAGTGCCACTCCAGCAGAATTCTGAAATTAAATCCATTTCTCAAAAGAGCAAACAGATTTTTTTATATTCAATTTTGAAATCTGACATGGGGCTAGACATTTTGTCAATTTCCCAGCTGCCCCTGGTCATGTGACTTGTGCCTGCACTTTAGGAGAGAAATGCTTTCTGGCAGGCTGCTTTTTTTCCTTCTCAATGTAACTGAATGTGTCTCAGTGAGACATGGGTTTTTACTATTGAGTGCTGTTCTTAGATCTACCAGGCAGCTGTTATCTTGGGTTAGGGAGCTGCTATCTGGTTACCTTCCAATTGTTCTTTTGTTTGGCTGCTGGGGGGAAAAGTGAGGGGAGTGATATCACTCCAACTTGCAGCACAGCAGTAAAGAGTGATTGAAGTTTATCAGAGCACAAGTCACATGACTTGGGGCAGCTAGGAAATTGACAATCTGTCTAGCCCCATGTCAACTTTCAAACTTGAATATAAAAAAATCTATTTGCTCTTTTGAGAAATGGATTTCAGCGCAGAATTCTGCTGGAGCAACACTATTAACTGATTCATTGTGAAAACATTTTTTTTTCCCATGACAGTATCCCTTTAAAGACATTGATAGTGAGAAACAGTTTCACAGCAGACATGTAAGATTCTAAAGCAGAAGGGAAAAGGGCTGGTTATTTTGCGATTCAGTCCTATAAAGCAGTTAAAAAGTAATCAGGACCACCCCAATCCAGATGCACCTTTTCACGCATTCTTTCACTCTCAAAGAACAGCTTTGAAACCTTGAAATGAAAGCAGAGGAGCGTGCCGGCGGAATGCGAAGGCACTGACATTTCACTGCAGAGCAAGGGAGGGACGCAAAAGGCAGAGGAGACGAATATATAAAATTCACTCTGCAAGAGCAAAGCACAGAGGTGATATGTGAAATAATACCCCAAGGTCCATGTTTACTTTCCAATTAGAAACCAAACGGCCAACTGTGCCTTAGAAATCACTTGCGCATTGACCTGATTCCCCTCCATCTTTTTCACACAAGAAGATAATAGATTTTCTGTGGCCTATGAGCAGGTAAGGCAAGGCAAGGTGCCCGCACATCCAAAATGGAAAATGGCAGAAGATAGAATCAGGTGCAATGATATTATCTTGATTTCATAAGATGCAGATCTTTTTGTAAATCGATGACTGAGACTTAGTAAAAGGGAAAAAATCCTGTCCGATATGTTTTTTATCTGACAATTAGGCAGCTTGTCCAATAGGCACCCCAAATCAAACAAGTGATTCACTCTGCTCATTTAATGGGGCCTGGCACTTCAGCGATTGACGTTTTAGATCAGTATTTAGAAATATTTGATTGTATAATTTATCCCTAGATTATACAGCTACAACTTCCAGCATATTCCCATAAGAGTGTAAACCCCGCAATTTCCACCTAAAGTCATTTTCCCAATGAGAAGAGGATAGTACTCAGATGTGACATTTATCAAAAATTAAGGATTAAGCATGTGATGTATCAACCATCAAATAAAAAATTTTGCCATGATTCAAATTTTTTTGCACAAAACCTCACAAATTCTAATTATATATTCATAAACTTGAATGTTTGGTATTTATTAAGAACAAAAAAACTTGAACGTAAAACTTCGGGATCAAAAAACTTGCGAGTTCATGTAGTCAACGGGAGCTGTCCTAGGCAAAATGCAAGCCATTTTTTTTAATTTAATATTTTCAAGGTTTTTTTGAGCTCGCAAGCACACAAATCTGTGTTTTTGTTGAGCTAGTAAACACAAATTTAGGGTATTTACATTTTTTTTCACAATTGTATTCAATCGAGTTTTTTATATTTAGATTTTTTGAATAAATAAGAAAACATGAGTGTGAGTTTATTCGATGTAGAAAAAGCCTCACAAATTCAAGTTTTGATAAGTACTCCTGTAAGTTTTGAGTATCACACCACAGGTAAGTAGTTGTGTACAAGTAACTAGCATTGCCCAATTCAATTCACACTTTTTCCCTGTTGGCTTTTGACAAAGCCATAGGGTGTGACAATTCCCATCTACAGTATAGTGTGGCCGATAATAATTGCTTTTTAATACAAAAGTTATGTTTCAGACTACTTTTATCTAGTTAAGAATAAAAGTTATCAATGGTGTAATACTCAATATATAATCCCATTATAGGAGTAAAATAAATGCCAGAAAGGCATAACAAGTAGAACATGACAAGGAAAAGGGGGGAAACTCTGCCTTTCCGTCCAAAAATTAGCAAAACTTTTGTAAAAAGGCTACATTTCATTGAAATGTCCCTAAATGGGTGGCAGCATGCGTCGTTTTCCCATGTTTCTTTTTTTCTTTTTTTGATGTGTCAAAGGCATTGGAGTCCATTGGTCTTTATTGAGCCCTCGTAATGGTGTGGAAGCAGGGTGTTGTACAATTGAATGCTGTGCACAATAACTGGGCATCAGTGGTTCTTACAACTTAAACAGAGAAAATATTTATTAAAGAGAGGGATCCACATAGGAGTTACATAGAAATAGAACCACTGTGGATAGGTATATACTAGTACAAATGGTCAGTATAAGTTCCTGTAGGGAAGAGAACATGATCAGTGTCTACAAAGGTAAACCCAGCTTTCAGCCTTTATCCTAAGTGGAACCCAGGGGAATTACTGGGCAATTGGTACTCAGGATCTTAATCTCACTCACACTCCTGAGCGGAGCCTCAGACTGCTCAGCTAAATAGCCTGACTATCTGTCACTCCTAGAGTGACCTCTTAAGGTGAGTAGCCTATCCTTACTAGACCTGACCTGTCTAGTTTCCACTTTACCCTTCCTCCATGCTCAGGTAAGGGCTTATCAAAATGGACCCTGAGCACATTGCTGCTCAGGACTATATACTTAAGTACAGTGCCATCTACTGGACACTTATTGACTTATTGAGTTATTGACTACAGGGGCATAGCTAAAGGCAGGATCAGGAAACAGGTCCTGCTCCAAACTGTATTTTAGGACCTAGTTTAGGAGTCTATAATACTAGGATCTGCCTGTTAAATTATAATGGGGAACTAATTTACCAACCCGTATAAAAGCACTCGGCCTTCAGCTTTGCCATGGAGCCCCTTGGTGATAATATGCTATTGTATACTTTAAAGTAACAGGTACCATATATGAATACCATTTCCGAAAAGTGGCACTTTCCAGGTTCAGCAGATGGATTCTTCATTTGCCAGCTCACGCAAAAAGCTTCTCTTCTTTACTTTGCCAGATGTCTCTGGAGCTTTCAAAAAGCACCTAGGAGGCCTCTTTCCTGCGCAAACAGAACATTGCCTGCTGTGTATTTGGCCTTTTCAACAAATATTTCTCATGATAAGTTTTCAGTTATTTGCAGTATGTGGAACATGAGTCAGTTTTGCCTTCAGCTATGGTTGCTGAGTCAAGTTTCTGTTTGATGTCTGAATTTGATTAAGATGAAGTATACTTTTGGCTTCTGAACGGCAACATAACAAAATAGCAAAATCACCTTTGACGCACTGTTTCTGATCCCATCTCTTTTAGCCATCGTGTTTTATTAGTTGACACTGTCATTTGGTTGAGGGATACAGTATATGACAAAGTAAATTCTTATTTCTTTGAATAAGAGGAACACTCGGAGGCCTATTTATCAAAGGTTAAATGTAAAAGTTAAAATGGTTTCTGAAACCACAACTAAACTCACTTTCTCTAAAACTATGAATGTCATGACATTTGTTAAAAGATCCAAATTAAAAAAAAAAGGTGAAATAAAGTGCTAAAAAATACGAATATCGATAAAAACGAGTTTTTTGGACAATGCCTAGCAAAGAAAACATCCATAAACCTCTAAAAGTCCAAATTAATTAAAAAGTGTCCAACAGAATAAGCAGAACTCCCATTGACTTATATAGGCCCTCGACAACTTTTACCTGGGGAAGTTTTGTGTTAGTAGTTTTCGTCATTTTACACTTACTAAATTTCGACTTTTTTAGAGCTTTTAAAAAAAATAGGAAAACCACAGCATTTTTGAGATTTGTGGGGAAAAAAAAAGTAAATTGGCCACTTAATAAGTATAATAAGTGCTTAATAAGCACTTAAAGGGCACCTGTTGGGTAAAAATGTAATCACCAACCAAAGGTACAGCCTAATAGAGCCCGCATTCCAGTTGGATAACAGTAGTTTTTTTTTTTTAAATGCTCCCCGCCATCACTAGGCTACCTGAGCGAGCAGCCATGTCGCGTCACTTGCATACGCATAACGTGCATGTGATGTCACCCGCATTGCTTATAATGAGCAATTCTGGATAGCTTTCATTATGCACATGCGAGTGACCGGACATGGCTGCTCGCACTGGGAGCTCCATTAGCTGCATCTTTGGTTGGGGATAACATTTTTACCCTACAGGTGCCCCTTAATAAGTATAGTGTATTGTTTGTCAAATGGATGCAATTTTAATTGTGTGCTTAATGATTTTCATAACTGGGCATCTAAATTGATCAAAAGTAAAAGTTTGTTTAGGTCATCAACTCCACAAGAGAGTCAATATTATTTCCTAAGTCTTCTGTGCCCATAAGCCATGGCACATGACAGTAGGATGTTGTTGGAGGTTTTGACAGGTATCAGGGCCATTTTAAACACTGCTGGTTATCCCTGATAGCGATGTCAGTCAAATCCACTGCCGCCCCATATGTGCTGTTGCCTTTAGTCTAGTGGCCTCCATTGTGTATTCATGGCAGTTGAGAACACAAAACCCTCTGCCCTCCATCCTGCAATTGCAAATGCACTTACAGATGTGGCATCTGGACCTTGGCGTGACATACACCTGTGCATGGAAGAAGGCATTTTCACACAAGTACATTGTTCATGGTGCCATGCAAAGGTATATAATGCCACATTGCTGCCTGCCAGGAACATGGTTTCCCAAAGGCAACAAAAGACCCCACGTGTGCGCAGCATAGGGCTGGTGATACAAGCAGCTGATCTGCAGTCTTCAGCCTCCCCATGTTCTGTGTGCACTGAATGGAAAGGCATCTACCTCTCATGGCACACACAAAGCAAACTTTCGCTTGAAAATGCATTGCTGGACCAAAACCTGTTTCTTGTTTGCCCTGAGAGGCAGATGCTTTGCCAACATGTGCGATTAGCCCAAGAAAATCAGTGAGGCAACTCACAAACATGAAGCTTCTATCAGGCAGCTGAATTGTTCAGAATAGGTTTCAGAGAGCTGTTATCTTGTTACCTGCCCATTTGAAAGGCTCACTAGACTTGCTTCTGTTTGCATGTTATCAGCTGCTTGGGAGGAATAGGGGCTTTGGCATACATTAACTCTTAGGGTCTGGCCACACAGGCAGATTCGGGGAGATTAGTCGCCAGGCGACAAATCTCCTCTTCTTTGTGGCAACTAATCTCCCTGATCTGCCTTCCCCTGCCTTCCGCAGGCTAAAATGTAAGTCGCCAGGGCAGGCTCACGGAAAGCTTAATTTTCCGAAGTTCGGGCGACTTCAGAAAAGGAAGCGCTCCGTGTGCCTGCCCCCAGTCGATTTACATTTTAGCCCGTGGAAGGCAGGGGAAGGCAGATCAGGGAGATTAGTCGCCACGAAGAAGAGGAGAATTTTTGGCCTGGTGACTAATCTCCCCGAATCTGCCTGTGTGGCCAGACCATTAAGATGGCCATAGACGTGCAGATTTTAGCTTTGTATCCAACAACCGGACATTCCAATTTTCCGACCTGCCACTAACCATTCCCCTTAAATGAAAGTATTAAAAAAACAAATAAGACAATGTTCTGCATGACAGCAATCGTACAAAAGTTATGTCTGACAAATTCTAGTGACAATTAGTGATGGGTGAATAAATTCGCCAGGCATGGAGTTGCGGTGAAAAATCTGCAGCGTCAAAATTGACGCACGCATCAAAATTATTACCCATTGTCCCAATAAAAATTGTCGCTCACATCTAAAAGTTGTCACACGTCAAAATTATTTTGATGCCCATTGACTTTAATTCGTTTAACCATTTCACAAATTATTCAGCGAAGCGAACGGCCAGATTCACCCATCACTACTGACAATCACCCACTGATATCACAATACATGTAGATAAATTATCGTTAGCCAACAGAAATTTCTTAATCTGTCCGATCGACTAAATTACCTATCGCCATAGTATACAAAATATCGTGACGATCCACAAATGGTCTGGAAATTTTCCAAAACTTCGATTCGTAAAACTATATTTTAGCGCCCATGGCCAGCTTAATGCTAGGGCCACAAGGGGTAGAAATCAGCCTGCTGAAATACACAGGCTGATTTCAGCCACTACCGCGGGCAATAGCCTTCTTCTCCTTTCACCATTGTGTTGGCTCCACTTTCTTTGCTTGTAGTAAATATATATGCTCCTAATAAAGGGCAAGTTAAATCTTTGCAAAAATGTTTAAACTTTCTTCATTTCATATTGCATGTTCTAATATTTCAAAGTCCCTCAATTGGAAGATAGGTTGTATCCCTTCCCCAGATCCACACTCCCACTCACTCTCTAAAGAGCTCTGTAAACTTATCAATCAGGTCCCACTATACGATATATTATTATATCGTATTCTACTGGGCATAAAAGGCACCCCTTATTCAACTGACAACCTCCCGATAACATGGTCAGACCATTCAACTTTCTCTACCTCTAATTGCTTCCTCTAAAAGAGAACCTCAATGGAGGCCCAACGAAACCCTATTCCATAATAATGATTCCTTTAGCTGCATTGAAAAACCATTGAAAGAGTTTTTGTCAATTTAATATAGGATCAGTACAATACTTAGCAACACTGTGGGAAGCTCATAAGGCAACTATAAGAGGGTACTAAAGGCACAGAGGCACCAATTACAGTCCCTTACAAACCAACTGCGGCTATATGAAACACAATATAACCAAAATAGCTCAGATGCCTTATTAATAGTGATGGGAGAATCTGACCTGTTTCATTTTGCAAAAAAATTGCGAAACTGCAAAAATTTGCCAAAATGTTGACGGTCGTCAAATGGGAGGCTTCACTTGGGTATCAAGTCCCTATGGAAGACTTAATGCTGAAGGAAGTGTTACCTGTTTAAAAAAAAAAGAAAACATATATAAAATACTAATGTTCTGGTATTTCAACCCCTCCAGATTGCATAAGCTTTTTCCTACAGTCCTTCAACTATGCTGGAGTGGCTGTACTATATCTGGTACCATGTGCCATATAATTTGGGACTGCCGCACATACAGCCTTTGTGCTGAGACATACAGACACTATTAGAATGCCTGGCACATCCAATTAGATATTATCACTATCCTACTAGGAAAACCCTTGAAGGACTTCCCAAGCAAATCATGTATTGACTGCAGCCCACATAGCTATAGTGTCTAAATGGAAATCAAGATCAAGATCTGAAATCAAGATCAAAATCTGACCTTCCTGGTCAGAGATTGACAACAGAATGGAATGTAACAAAACGTTTGAATATAATATTGCTTTTATTTAGAATAGAATTCCCAAATTTCTGAAGGTTAGGTCACCGTGGGAGCCCTAGCATTCCCTCTCTTTGTTAGCTGCTTTTAGAAAAGTAAGGATGCTACAATTGACAACTCTATATATTGTTTTTTATCAGTTGTACTTGTGTCGATGCTTATTTTGATGCAGACAGGATAACAGTTTAGATACATATGATTCATACGGAATACAAATAAAAAATAAATGATTTGCTGTGTGGCCTAGTAATTAGTGATGGGCGAATAAATTTGCCTGCCATGAATTTGCAGCGAATTCCTGCGTTTCACCGCCGGCGAATAAATTTGCAAATCTCCTGAGAAAATTTTTTGGACATGCGCCTGAAGAGTCACTCGCGTCAAAATCGGCGTGCGTCAACACTATTTGGATGCCCATTGACTTTAACGCCAGTGCCAGCTTGGACGTGGACGTTCTGATTTTCACCATATTTCGTGAAAATGTCAGATTATCGCTATTTTTCCGTGAAACTTTCTGATTTCACGATTTTTCCGCAAATTTTTCGGCATTTGAGAATTTCTCCCATTTCACTTCGCCGTAAAATTCGTGAATTTTGCCGGAAATTCACTAATTTAACGGCGAAGTGAAATGGGAGAAATTCGCCCATCACTACTAGTAATATCTACTTACATCACTGGTGATGGTAGAAAATTTCCCCAATTAAGCTTTTACTGTTATACTGTAAAATTCTTTTTTTGGGAGGTTTGTCACCCAATGTAGTGCAGATTTAACTGCGGGTGACAAATCTTACCATGATTTTAAATAGTGCAGCGGTAATGACATACTGAAGCTTACCAGACCACAAGGCAAATTGCAATTCTAAAATAAACCTTTTGAAAAATAATTTGAGTACAGGATTCTACTTGGAAAGTTTTAAAAAATAATAACTGATCTGTTTTGGGGGGAAAAAAGTTTCCCTGTGATATTATCCCTTTAAGACCATGGGCTGATTGATCTATTAAACCCAGTCCAACCTGAATACCATATTTGTTAGCCTAGCAAAGTAATCATGGGTTTTAGTGGACTATTGACCTGAATTATTACGCTGTGTGTCCACAAGAAACTGTTTTCATGTCCCAGAAACAAAGACCCACGGAGCTCAGGCAATTTAATGGAACTCTCTGTAGATTAACGATTCTGCACCAATGGAAAATGTAAATGAGCCTAACAGTTAATCACACCCATAAAATAACAGCTTGCATACTCTCAAAAACTTTTTTTTTTTGATCATGTGATGTTCCCGTGCAATTGAACAGCCTAATTACCCACTAGGCACCAGCATTACAGGGCTGTTTTAGCACAAATGGGTGATTATCTAGCTGATTAATTAGTGGCACCGAGACGGAATAATTACCTAATAAAAATGACAAGGTAGTTACTAACTGACTCCTCAGCATTGGGGATATATTTGTTTTAGGATGAGTTTTAACTAGCCGATCATAATTTTGCCTAAATATATTGATGGTGTGCCCTGATGCGTAAACAAAGTACCCCAATGGATTAACATATCAAACGGTGTCAATTCCGTGCAGCCAAACTGTCCATTAGAATTCAGCTGTTTGCAAATACTTTTTTTATATCTGTATTATTACTAAACAAGGGATGATGCTTCAAAGGAAGAGTTCCACTGTTTGCAGATGATGAGTTTCTCACTTCTGCTTGGTTTATTATATAACTTGCAGTACTGGTATTTTTTTCTTCCTACAGCTTCAGATACAACTATGTAGTTCCTTTCTCAAAGTGTAAATCCAGGTATAGCCGCACAGGGATTGGAAAATACCAGCCAGGTGGCAAACCTACCCTATATGTCACGGTCACACACCCCCAGTCATCAGCTCAACCCCCAGACATCATCGGCCCGACCCGGGTTTCGTTTTATTCCCCAAGACCAATGGTGATAACCCTAGTTGAAAGAAAGATAATTCTGCACTGTAGAGAATGGAGGGAAGCAAAATCCAAATCAGCAGCTAGTGTAAGAGCCATCAAAAATAGAAAACAGAATAATTTCAAAAATAAATTAATATAAATTAATTTAATTAAATTAAATGTCATGCCTAACGGGAACTTACCCATAGGCTAGTGGTCACCCCTCTGTAGAGGCTGTTTATAGGGAGTCATGGTCTATCAAAACAAGTCACACAAAATTAGGGATGCACCAAATCCCCTATTTTGGATTCGGCCGAACCCCCGAATCATTGTTGAAAGATTCGACCGAATCCTAATTTGTAAACTGCATCCAAAGGAAACAATAAAAAGTAGGAGAGAACTGTGAAAACAAAGACTGAAGTAGGTGAAAGGAAATAAGGAGGGACATTGAAATATAAAAATGAATGCAGAGAAAGGACAAATGACAAATAAAGATTGGATAAAATGGTCAAAATAAAGAAGGGAAAATGTTGGAGAGGGAAAAGAGTATAGAGAAGATAAAGGGGAGAGATAAGATTGCTGGGAGAGAGAGGCTGAAAAGAGAAGGGCATTGTTATACAGATTAGGAAGGAAGAGGCATCATAGATGGTTATAGATAATAGTAGTTAAAGGACCAGTAACATCAAAAAAAAATGTAAAAAAAATTTGTTAGTACACAACGAAAAAAAAACACCAACACAAATTATACTTTAAAAAAGCAAAGTCTTTATTGAGAAATAACTTACAGAAACTCTGCTTCCTGTCTTCTACAGAAAAGGTGAAAGGGCGACCATCCATTGAGCGGCGCTTGATTTCTCCCCCCTGGCTCTCTGCTGCTGGATCCTTTAGCTGCCACATTCTGTGCTTTCTGTAGTGCAGTGGCGCTTCCAGCATGAACGTTCTGCGGTTCTGCCGTGACATTGTTCCTATGGGGCTATGATCTCCCTCTCACTGCTGAATAGGCTCAGGCACTGCTCCCCAAAGCCTTGCTCACCGGGTCCAGCTGCGGTGCAATTACCAACACCCCCCCAAGGCGCCTTCTGCATTCATTCATTATCCCAGATGTATGGGTACAGGATGGGAAGGTCTGGCTCTGGATGCCGCTGCCCTTCGCCTCTTGAGCCGGTTGATCTCTTATTGCTGCCCCTGCGCACCGGCACTGTGTCTGCCTGGCCCAGTCTCCCCTCTTGCTGGCTGGAAAGCAGGTCCCAGGTGCCATATGTCATGAAATGCTGTTTCATACATTGTAGGAAAATATCATGAAATACCCCATATTTTGGCTTTTAAAGTATGTTTGATAATTCAATTCCCAGTTATTAGATAATCCTCCTGTATAACTCCTGCTCATCTGTAAGACAAAACAGTAACATAAAAAAGGGAAGATAATGTAAAGTGGCAATCTAATCATCTTTCTCACAAAGACCAAACGTGGAGCAACCTAAATGTCCCTGTTTAGCTAAAGAAATAACAAAAACCATAGATTTTTTAAGGCAAATAAGTTCAGCACAAGCCCTATTGATTGCACTCATGTTGAACAAGGGATATACTGTCCCTTTAATACATACAGGAGAAGTACAGGAGATGAAAACAGGTGTTTGCAGCACCAAAGCCATAAGTATTCCCTGTGCACTTCATCTTAATTGGCTATAGGAATGGCCCGGAATCACTATACTGTAGCCTCCATGAAAGCTATGTGTCAATGCTATATATGCAGTAATGCTATAGTGTCAATGGGATGCCACACTTTTTAGGCATTAATAGTTTCAGGGTCAACTTGGCTAAAAATAACACTATTATAACTGAAGTAAATGTTATCAGAATGAATACATCTTTTTATCCCATTTTCTTAGATTCAAAGCTCCTGCAGGATCAGAATTCTTATCCACTAAGTTCAGTAGAAGCAACAGATGCTCACAATGTGGTCTCGTCTGCTGGTAACTTGCACTCCCTCCGGGGGGGAACTGCTCTTCTCCCAGCCAGCTCACAGCTTTTCCCTGTACCCTACAGCTAAGGACTTTGTAGGCAACACACCACTTCCATTAGGCTGAAGTACAAGAGGGAAAAAAACGGAACCAGAAAGAGCAGTCTTGCCAGAGACCTGCGGTGTTTTGAAGGTAACAAACCATGACTACAAAATCTCTCGAAGTGATCTCAACTATTTTACTCTTAATTGAACCCGCTGGCCCTTTGTGAAAGACCCAGCAAGTGCACAGTCACAGACAAATACAATTAGATGCTAAACAGCCTGCACTTACTGCACTTTCTCGCTTCTACCTGTCGGAAATCAGATGGATTTTCTTTTGTGTGTCAGCCATCATTATTGAGTCTTTCTTTGATTTAGTTATTCAGCGCATGGTGACTGAACCACTATGTCGTACAGGGCAATTATTCAAACGCATAAATAAGCAGGGGTGATGATTGGATGTGTTACCAGCTAGAACTAATATTTAAAACACACACATGCACACACACTAATACTAGACAGATATAATGTTACACCGGTAGAGAGTGTTCATTGCAAACTGTGCTCAATATGAGACATCTTGGAGGTGTCTTCTGACTATTGTAGTGCCTTATATGGTGACTGTCCCCAAGCTCTGATACTTTTGTTGATGTTGGCAGATGGTAGACAATGAACTTGTGTTTTTGGTTACATATTATTCTTCTACTAAAACCTCCTTTCAACCTATTCAAAGCTGGAGATGGCAAACCCAGGGGGTCATTTATCAAAGTCCGAATTTATCCCAATATTTTCTGCTACAAACTCCACTGCCCTTATTTATTATAACATTTTCCCAAAAATTTGCTTTGCAGGAAAAAATCAGATTTTCTCGATTTTTCACCTGAAAACTCAGATTTTTGCCCAAAAACTCAGAAAACTTCGGGGTATTGCATTAAACCTAGCGCACATCAAAAAATCATTGGGACTTCTCCCATTGACTCCCATTGCAACCTCGACAGGTCTGAGATGCTGAATTTTCTGATTCAGACTTTTCCATCCTCGGGGTTTAATACATTCCGAAAAATTTGTGATTTTTGAAAAGTCCGACTTTATAAAAAAAAATCAAAATTTTTTTGTGATTTTTGCATTTGGAGTTTAGTAAATAACCCCCCTAGTGTGGGCCCCTTTCATAGCATAAAGCTCCACTGAGTTAAATAGGTTCAAATAAACTAAAGCCAGCCCTGGGTATCTACATAGCAGAGGCCAGGTATAATATGTAATGGTAATGCACAGTCAAAAACAGGTGCGTCAGATAATGATTTCAGGCAGGGGGTCTGGGGTTTCAGCTCTGCAAAAAACCTTTTCTTTCCACTCCCGGCTCTGTCCTGTCTTTCCACTGCATTAGGTTCCAAAACCAGAGAGGGAATTCTGGGAGGGCCACAGACCCCTCGGACCACCTGGTTCCGACAAAAATGTCAATATAACCTCAACAGAGGCTGTATTAGTCAATGACTCACCAAGAGCCCACTAATAAATATCAGGATCATACCAAGAGCCATCAAAGCCTAGAGGTATGAAGAGCAGTACAAAGTAGAGTTTTACTAATGTAATCTACTCAGTCAGGATTAATCCATTGTAGCCTTGAACTGTATCTTGGGGACCATTAAATATTGTCTTATTATATATATATATATATTGGAACTGCTTTAATGAAGGGTAAAATATCTAACGTTGCTTTTTGCCATAAAGTTACACTAGTGACTTTCAATGCACTTTATAAATCTAAACCTCTATATTTTTAATTCACGATCCCCAATAGTCTCTGCAAAAGATAAGGACGCCAAGTTTACCCTAGTCATGTTAGTGATAGTGTCACTCTTTTTCAAACAGAAATAGTAAACCTAATTGTATCTTGCCCACTAGTACAGATACAATAATCATGACTCCAAAAAGGTTTGCAATCTACCATTATAATAATTATTCTGGTACAATAAGTACCACATCCTAAAAGGATTGGGCACTAGGTTGTCATAGTGATTGGTACTTATACTTCACACAACTTGCGCCGTGGGTGCTTCCCATATATTTAAAGGGATACTGTCATGGGAAAAAAAAAAATTTCAAAATTAATCAGTTAATAGTGCTACTCCAGCAGAATTCTGCGTTGAAATCCATTTCTCAAAAGAGCAAACAGATTTTTTTATATTCAATTTTAAAATCTGACATGGGGCTAGACATTTTGTCAATTTCCCAGCTGCCCCAAGTCATGTGACTTGTGCCTGCACATTAGGAGAGAAATGCTTTCTGGCAGGCTGCTGTTTTTCCTTCTCAATGTAACTGAATGTGTCTCAGTGGGACATGGGTTTTTACTATTAAGTGCTGTTCTTAGCTCTACCAGGCAGCTGTTTTCTTGTGTTAGGGAGCTGCTATCTGGTTACCTTCCCATTGTTCTTTTGTTTGACTGCTGGGGGGAAAAGGGAGGGGGTGATATCACTCTAACTTGAAGCACAGCAGTAAAGAGAGATTGAAGTTTATCAGAGCACAAGTCACATGACTTGGGGCAGCTGGGAAATTGACAATATGTCTAGCCCCATGTCAGATTTCAAAATTGAATATAAAAAAATCTGTTTGCTCTTTTGTGAAATGGATTTCAGTGCAGAATTCTGCTGGAGCAGCACTATTAACTGATTCATTTTGAAAAAAATGTTTTTTCCCATGACAGTATCCCTTTAAAGATCTTAAAAATTTGGTTGGCCTCTGGTAAAACTGGCCCCAAATATGTGTATGAAATAGGGAAACTAGATTGTAAGCTCTGATGGGCAGAAGCTAAAAAGATGGTTCACTGGTGATCCAGAAATAAAGCATAATTAAAATTGTTCCAGCACAGACTATGAAGTAATGTAAACACTTTCTATAGAAGCAGAGACCACAGCCAAGACAGCTCCCCTCCAACCCCAAGCCATTTGGTGGTCCCTCTGAGTTTGATGCATGACAGTTATTTGCATCCTTTTCATATTGTCACTGTATCATTTGAGAAGACATTAATATAAATTGACTGCATCATCGCAGTCACCCAGGGGACAGGCACATTGTTGACTCAGACGATAAGAATAATTAAGAAGATAAATGAAAATTACAACACTATTAATAAGCTGGATTTAAGACAAGGGGCAGGTTGAAATTAACTTCTGCAGGCAGTACAGAAGGTCACCTTCAGCTGCCCAGGAAATAATGATCGTGTTATTAGCTTGATACAGGGATTGAGCTAAATTCAATGTTACGGTGGAAGAATAAGGCCTTGTTAATGTATATAAACCATCTGCTGAAAATAGTTAAGATTTAAATACTCCAACTCTTATGTTGCCACCTTAAAGGGGAACTCCGGCTTCCAAACCAAAATGTAATAAAGAGGCCCACATAATACAGAATCCCCTAATATACCCAACACAGTTATCAGTTAAATAAATAAGTAGAAATGCCATTTTCTATGCTGAAATCCAGCTGTTTCACAGTTCTTCTCTTTCTGCATCATTTGAAATCCTGGCAGGGAAGGAGGGACTAAAACACAGATGTTACAAATTTTAACAACTTCTCCACAGCTTACAGACAGCATGCAGGAACTACATAACCCACAATGCATTGCACTATGTTCTGTTCCTTATTGAAATCCTGTGTGCAGGGAATTGGAGGAAGCAGCCTAAGGACAGATGGCTGTTGATACAATGTAACAGTAGTCAGCCATTTAAGCAAAGTAGTCAGACAGATCAGCAGGAGAGCAGGAGGCTAGGCTTAGGGAACTGTTACAAAACCATTACAAATAATGAAAAGTCTGCATATGTTTTAATGGATGCATATTGCAAAGTTGCTTGAAATTATGTTTACTTTTCAAAAAGCTTAAATTATGTTTGTGTGGAGTTCCCCTTTAAGCTTCTTCCATGCTCTAGCCTCTGTGATTGTCTGAAAGAGATCAATGATAGAGGCTACAGTTTCCATATGGTCTAGATAGAGTAAGTCGAGGGCTGCTATAGCGGAGGGCAGCTTTTGTAAAATAGATTTCTCGTCTGAACCCTTGTTGCTTGTCGATGCCAATGTTGTTTGCTTTTACAATAATATAGTGAATAAAGTACCTCCTATTGTAAAATATAAGGATATTATAAGTCACAGAGGAGTTCCATGACCTTATAAAAACATGAGGCGAAGGCCAAGTGCTTTTATACAGGTCATGGAACTCCGAGGTTACGTCTAATATCTTCATGTTTTCCAACAAGGGGTACTTTATTTATTATAATACACAAGTTTTAGGAGTCACGTGACAAAATGACATCACTACTCACCATTTATAACTGATGACATCACTAGTCACCGTTTATAAGGATATAATTTACAGGATATTCATGGCTCTTGTATATTAAAGCTATATAGGGGAATAATTCAAAGCTATCTTCGTTATTCTAACTGCACTAGACTGATAAAAGCTAACTTTGTTGCATTGAGGTAAAACATGAGAGCAAATTATGGTGCGGTGTAATCCACTTGCACTTTTCATTATATTCCTGTAATTAAGCTTAAGGTTGCCATAATGAACCTTTAAACAGCAAGTAAAGCCCAAAACAATATGGTTCTATTTGTTTAGCCTTTTGGCATAGAGCTGATGTGGTACCTCCCATGGCCAGAAACCCTATAGTACTCAAAGTACAACCCACCCCAAATAACCACCACAATCTACATCTAGGTTCCATCAATATGACCTCAGTCTGCATCCTGTAACTACTGGCAATGGGAACTAGAGGATAGCTGGAGTAAGACTATATAAGCGGACTAGACTTCAATGGCACAGCTTCTTTGCTTTAAAGGCTCGTACGAGCTGTTGAAATCATGAGATATTGTTGGATACTGGTGTCAACCCAACTTAGACTACACCCACCCTACTTTAATTCTTTGGCCATTACCATGAACTGGTGCCATGACATCACATATTGCTCATGTCCATAAATTGAAAATATGGTCAAACTCATGGCAATAACATTTCTTATGTTGCAGACAGACTTTAACCTGCATATATATATAGATATTTACATGATGTTTCATATAAAATATTTGGATAAGGGACACTATGGTTGCTTACAAAATTATTATGGATTTATAGGTGACTGATAAATAGGTTTCCAATTTATTGTGCTATTTCATAATTTTTGGCCACTGAAGGGAACCTTAGTTTCCCTGGTTTACCCACAAGGTGGCAGTGTACTACAATATATAAGCTGAGCACATGGGCTCAGGTTACATTTTGCCAGTCCCCATATCAAAGCAGGCAGGAAGGGTGCAGTGGAACATAGTCAGGTCAGGTCTAGCTAGCGATAGACTACTCACCTTAATAGGTCATTCTAGGCGTGATAGAAAGTCAGGGCTATTTATTCAAGCAGCATGGGCTCCACCGAGGAGCATTGAGTGGGCCTAGGATCCCAGGTACTAATTGCCCATAAGTAGGGACTAAGTGCCAGAGTCATGGTCTAGAGAGACATCCTTCAAACTCCACTTAAGTTAAAGGCTGAAAGCTGGGATTGCCTCTGTCTATGCTGTATTCTCTGTCCTACCCTGAGGGGATCTATACTGACCATTGGTGCTTTGAGTATATGCCTATCCAGAAATGTTCCTTGTTCCCATAGTATCTCATTGATCTCCTTTCTGGATTGTTCTCAATAAAAAAATTATATGGTTAAGTTATAAGAACCACTGGAGCCCAATTGTTGTGTACTACATGCTAGTGTTAGTTCAGCAACACCCTGCCTCCAAATCAATAGGAGGGCTTACTCCTGAGTGTAAAGAGTCTCATCCAGGCATGTTGATGGTAAGACTTATAGCTCAGGAGAAAATGTGTGCTCCATTTTACTATAGCCTTACAAATAAATGAAAGGTTGTTCAGCCCCCAGCAAGCATGGTTACCAGATACTTCCTGTGTAATCCAGTAGGAAATCCAATTTTCTACACAGTTATCTTGTAGATAATTCATTGAGTTCTGCAACTCATATTTTTTTCATTACATCTTCAGGCTTGCATTTAAACACATGGCCATGGTGGCATCATTAGATCTAATGTGGGTTATATTAAATACACGAATAAAGAAAGACCCATACACTGAGTATTATCTTCTTATCCACATTGCATGCTTATTTTTAATCTAAATATGCTTTGTTTCACTCATCTATGGTGGTGCATATTTTCAAAGGAAGCCATGTTAATAATGGCATTTGATGCCCTTATGTGTTTGTGTTTGTACTTAGCAACATGCATTCAGGCAAAGGAATTAGGAAGATATCCCCCTTCATTCCTGCTCTGTTTGTGTTCCCATGCCTAATATTTGCCTTTCACAGATTATGTTTAGTAACATTTTATGTAAAGGACTGTAGCAACAATTATTGTACAATTGGTATTATTTATTAAGCTCCTTACTCACATTAGCACCATTGCGCTGGTTCCCCAGTCCATCTCTTGGGATGCAATACTCACAGCTGCCACTTAAGTTCCTTGATTGGAGCTGTGTGTGTGCGTATTGAAAGATTATCCTGTGGGCCTGTGCCCATATCTTAGGTCCCATGGAGATCCAAGCATGGAACAGAGGTGTTATGGACTAAGATGGTGGCAAACCAACATCTCTGTAGTTCTATTCTTCTCTCCATGCTACAGGAGCCTGGGCCAGTATCATGGTTCTAATTTTAAAAAATTAAGCAGGGAGGCTATATAATCCCACCCCCTCTTGCCGCCTCATTCTTGCATTTTCTTCCATCATGAAATGTATTGTTGTGGGCGCAACCCCTCTAGCTACATATTTGAAGTTGTCTTCAGGGTAGTAAGCCCATTTCTTACTCTGCCTTATGTAACTAGAATTTATTAGGTCCTCTTAGCGCTGTATATACCAAACATCCCTTTTAAAGGAGTTATGTATTAACAGGAGTGAAGTTTACATCTACATAGTGGATCCTATGGGTTACAAGTAATGGCCAAACCTTGCCTCATTGCTACATTCCCATATGACCCTTTTAGAAGGGAAACTATATTGATTTTGTATTTTGTGTTCATTCACTTTCAACCTTGGCTCTTCCAGATGTTTAAATACGCTGCAATGTGGTGCCTCATCACAATGGCATTCCTAAGTCTGATGACCACTTCAAGGGTCTTACATCCTGTTGGAATGGTTTACTAGACCAAAACTTTCCTTGAGTATCCACAGACCATTCTGTTTAGCCTCCCCTTACCCTTGAAAAAGTCACGTACTCTAGCATGACCTGTACTTGAAGTTGAAATATTTGAAGTTAATTAATTAGCAGCTTATTTTTGATCTGACTAAAAATAAAATGGCTAATTATTGTGTTGTTAATTAGTTACAGTGCTATGCACGAGACCATTTTTAAAGATATGTTCTACTCTGTGTGTATAAATAAATATATATATATATTTTTTTTTAATTGCATATTTGGCCAGTGGGTAGGTTTTCCACACTTAAATTCTGTAGAATCATGCTTAGTACAGTGGATGATGATGATGATAGCAAAATTTACCAGTATCATTCTGTACAGGCTTTGGATTGAGGTATCACCTAGTAGGGGCTTTTTTGTGTTCCTGTGCTTTGTTTGATTAAGTTAGAGATGTCGGCTCGCACACCCAGGCCTTCAGTCAGGATAGCCAGGTGCTCAATGCTGGAGGGATCGGCACCCTCCCCAAGGTCAATAGTAGAAATACACTGGCACACACGGCAATTCAAACAGGGAAATCCCTTGTGTCTTTATTTGCAGAGAAGCAACGTTTCGGGGCAGTACCCCTTTGTCAAGCATAAAAATTGTGAACAGTGAGCAAACATTTAACAACCCACAGGCAACGTGATTGGTTAATTACCACTGTGTGCAGAAGAGAACTTACACAAAAATCCAAACCTATCGCCACCTACTGGTGACCACAATAATAATAAAAAATTACAATATGTAAAAATTGCAAGAAATACATTCACGTACAGATTCGTTATAAATATTTAAATAGTGAAAATAGGTGAAAAGACTCATTAAAAAATTTTTAGGTAAAAAGTGTTATCCAAAACGAGCATTTAAGACAAACCCACAATATATGGTGATATAAAAAACATTTTACAAAATCGTTATAAAATCTAAGGGTTAAACCCGATCAGAGATGAAAAATGTCCGGCAGCCAAGAGAAAAAAGTTATTGTAAAACAGGGAACATTGTTACAAAGCATTATTAACAGTCTAGCCATTTACAAAAAAACATTACATTGCTGACATTGTGTCGAAGTATAAGTGCTTAATCCATTACAAGGAAATGTATCAACTATAACTAGATATCTTATCTTACCCTACAGGAAAGACCATTTTTAAAGATATGTTCTACTCTGTGTGTATAAATAAATATATATATATATTTTTTTTTAATTGCATATTTGGCCAGTGGGTAGGTTTTCCACACTTAAATACTGTAGAATCATGCTTAGTACAGTGGATGATGATGATGATAGCACAATTTACCAGTATCATTCTGTACAGGCTTTGGATTGAGGTATCACCTAGTAGGGGCTTTTTTGTGTTCCTGTGCTTTGTTTGATTAAACCAGAGATGCTCAAGTGCGCCTGTGTTTCCTCTGAGGATCGTGTCTGTTTACAGGAAGTTTTTTTTAATCATTATTATTATTGTTATTAGTACTATTTTGTCGGATTAATTAGGGAATTGCATTTTTCTGCCTCAGTAGAAACATATTTTGTGGTTCTTAGGATCTTAGGAGAGAAAGTTTCCCTTTTTTTTCAGTCGGAGTTAACTTTTAGTATGTTATAAAATGGCTAATTATGAATAACTTTTCAACTGGGCTTTATTTTTCTTTTTATAGTTTTTGAATTATTTGCCTTCTGCTTCTGACTTTGTCCAGCTTTAAAATGGGGGTCACTGACCTCAACATCTAAAAAACAAACGCTCTTTAGGGCAGAGACAGACGTGAAGATTCAGGGAAATTTAGTCGCCCGCGACTGATCCAGTGGGATGGCACTTAATGCTTAATTTTCCGAAGTTGCCTCACAAGGAAACTGCCAATTTATATTTTAGCAGACGTGGAGGCAATTTTATTGTTGTTGCTACTTTTAATTACTCAGCTTTCTTTTTAGGCCTCTCCTATTCATGTAACAAGCATGGTGCACCACAGAAAGAGAGACTGGAATATGAATAGGAGAGACAAATTGCGGAAAATGATTACCTGGGAGCACACCGGAATACTCCACCTCCGTGTGCATCACGCAAAGAGCTGCCCGGGTAAGCGTAATAATCAAACACCATGTAACAAGCACAGTGCACAATGGAAGGAGAGACTTGGGTATCACTTAAAAATTCACAATTTTATTCATCCATTAATATAGGCACTAAATCGCATAGACAAGGAACCATTGCTTGACGCATTTCGTGGCTATCCAGCCACTTCCTCAAAAGCACACCGGTTTAAACACACATCGACTTAAATTACAGAAAAATCCCACCCATAAAACCATTTAACCCATTAGTCACCATAGTATATCCTGGTATTGGAAGAGCATAGTATATGAAAAAACATGATCAAAATACAAAATGCAAAAAGGACAAAACAGAAATACACACAAGCAAAAGAAAAGAAAAAGAGAACTAAAAAAACATCAATAATAAAGAAAAATATATAAAAAAAATATATATATATATATACATATATCTCTCTCTCTACAGAAAGACTTTGTATAACACATCAAAATATCAAAAAAAAACATGACTATTCCCAGTCCCGGTTCATACCCCCATATTCCTCTGTGGTCTTAAGGTGGTAGATCCAATATACTTCCTTAGTTAGTAACCTTTTATTCACATCTCCTTTCCTTTTTTCTGCGCATAGTTTGTCAATAACCTGAAAACGAATATCTGTAGGATCAACATGTTCCAATTTAACATGTCTGGCTGAATCCGATTTCTCATTGCCCCTTTGCACAGCTGTTAAATAGGAGAGGCCTGAAAAGAAAGGTGAGCAATAACAATAAAATTGCTTCCCCGTCAGCTAAAATATAAATTGGCAGTTTCCTCGTGAGGCAACTTCAGGCGACTTCGGAAAATTAAGCGTTCTGAGTGCCATCCCACCGGATCAGTCGCGCGGGCGACTAAATTTCCCTGAATCTTCACGTCTGTCTCTGCCCTAAAGAGTGTTTGTTATTTAGATGTTGAGGTCAGTGACCCCCATTTTAAAGCTGGACAAAGTCAGAAGCAAATAATTCAAAAACTATAAAAAGAAAAATAAAGCCCAGTTGAAAAGTTATTCATAATTAGCCATTTTATAACATACTAAAAGTTAACTACGACTGAAAAAAAAGGGAAACATTTCTCTCCTGAGATCTAAGAACCACAAAATATGTTTCTACTGAGGCAGAAAAATGCAATTCCCTAATTAATCTGACAAAATAGTACTAATAACAATAATAATAATGATTAAAAAAAACTTCCTGTAAACAGACACGATCCTCAGAGGAAACACAGGCGCACTTGAGCATCTCCAGTTTAATCAAACAAAGCACAGGAACACAAAAAAGCCCCAATGAAATTACATTTTTAGATAACAATACCATTTGTGTTTATGTAAACAGAGGTCAGCCTTGGGAATAGACTCGCTTGAAATAAGCAAAGTTATATACATGCTGCCCTTCCCAGGATTCCCTTTTAACCAACGATGGTGAGTTGTACGTTGACGGAAGGTAAATACAGTGGAATGTGGCTCCCCACATGTTCCCTTACTACAGGGCAAGAGGAGAACCTGAAGATGGAAAGGAATGACTCATGTGTGACAAAGGTGATGGGGCTTGTGGGACATGGGTGGTTTGGTTACATTATGGGTGGGGTTATGGCATAACTGAGGCATGGTCTGGCAGATTTTGATGTGACCATTCATTTAAGGGGTTTTTTTTTTCATTGTAGCACCATGTTACTTTCTTAGGGGGCAAGTTTACTGATGGACTAATAATTAAGACCCATTTCTAGGCCACGTCCCCTTCTGGCTTCGACTTCTATACAGCTGTAAAACAATTGTAGGGCTATAGCATGTGATAAGAAAAATAGGGATAAGGGAAATATGTATAAATATCTATGTAAATTTCATTGGACAAATCCATAGAAAGAATTATAAAATGACAATGAGTGGCTTTAGTTGAAAATCGCTATTTACTGACATTTACTGATATTTAAAGCTATTTTCTGTACATGCTTGGTTTAAAGGAACATTTACAATGTCACTCAGTTGCAGCACAGTTATGATTTGCAACTTTTATACTACTGAAGCTCCTACTGTATATCTTGGGCCTGTTGTCCTAGTGTAGACACTTTTTTATTTTTTAAATGGTGCTACTGAGTAGGTGCCACCACTTGCAGTTTAAGTTGTACCCATGGCCTATACCCAAACATGTAGAAGGAACAAGTTAATTTTATCCAGTTATTGGATTGTGTGTTCTCTGGGGCAACCGGTGAGCAATTTGTGTCTGCATGTTCCTGCAATGTTGCTTTAGATACAGTAGATCTGTTTTTTCAAAACTGTTGGGTTTACCCTCTAGGGGTGCTGAGAGCTTGGGGAACTTAGCCGGAAGGACAGTTAGGATGAGATCTCGATCTAATTTGCTCTCATAGATACCCCTCTAAAATCCCATCTTGAAGGTCCTTTATGGTGAATACTTATTTGCTATTGAACATATTTTTAGAATAAAGATTAAAGGGCTAACACACCGTTGTTCTCATATACATAAAACCTGTAATAAGATAAAAAGGGGGCTAATGACATTTTGGCCCTCAAAGAGGAGGTTCGGCTAAAAAGAATCTGAAAACTCTCCTAGATACCCCTGTAAAATCCCAACCAAAAGTCATTAGTGGGGAATACTTATTTGATATTGAACATATTTTTGGAATAATGATTAAAGGGCTAACAAAATAATGTTCTTATATATCTGTTACCCTGTAATAAGGCAAGGAGGGACTCATCAAAGCTTCAAAGGGGAGGTTTAGCTAAAAAGAGTCTGAAAACCTCCTTAGCATCTAAACTAAGGGTTACAGGGCATTACCAATAGGCCATATTCGGAGGGATTGAACCTCGCACCATATAATACAGTACATCAGGGCAATAGGAGGTTTGTGCCATTTACACAATTGATAAGGAGAAACTGACATTTTTACTGGTTACAAATAAAAGAATGAATAACGTTCAGTGGTTAATATAACTGCCCATCTATTCCTGCAGAATCAAAGCACCCGCAACCACTTTCATCCACAACAAGAAAGATGTAATTGATTAAAATGAACAATTACATTTTCTTCCCTGCTGTGGAATGCAAATCAGCTTTCATGAGTGAAATTCTAATGTTTCCCAGCAAATATCCTTGAAAGTTGTATTGTCTTGTAGGCAAATGCACATGCTGGCAAAAGCCAAACTGTAAACTCCCTGCCTTCCTTTCCATTTCATCCTTTTCCATTGTTTTCTGTCTCATTAAGGTTTCCTGTAGTTGGAATTTTGACAATCAGAAATGGTTCTAGGGTGTCTCGCAATGAAGGCGCTAGAAAAGTGCTTGCCAATAGGATATTCCATTCTGACACATGCTGTGAGTTAAGTGTGAACCCAAAGCTGCATTTAGGCCCCCTCCCAGAGAAATCTGTCTGCTTTAATTACGGCACACATCAACAAATGTTATAATAGGAAGTGACAAATATATAATGTGCCAGGAACGTTAGCGTCCAAGTTACAGCATCAGGACTGAAAAGAGGCAGGCAGCATAATTATACCCAGTTCTTCATTAGACCGAAATACCAACATACTTTGTTGCACTGTTTCAACTTTTCTACATGGTCAACCCAAGGACCCCATGTCTACAGGGTCAACCCCTGAATACAAAGATCATATGGCCTGGCTTTAATTAGGTTTTTTTGGGCTTCAGCAGACCAGACTTCCAGGTTCCAGTCATCATGTAGAATTGTCTATTGATAATGCAGAAAGGTACCCCCATATGTGGTGGGTCTTGAAATAAACTAGGGACTTGAAACCAGTGGCTGTAAGTTGGACATCTTTGATGTATATACCAAAAATATTGAATGATTCTTGCATAATATCATATGTACATTTGTAAATGTATATCCGTGTCCACCACCAGGCTTGGTCTTATCAACACTCTAAAACATCTCGCTGGGCTAACCCCTAGATCCAAAGACCATATGACTTAGATTTGATGAGATTGCTCAATCTTTAGGCCCTCAACAGACCAGGCCCCAGTCATCATGGTAGAATGGTCTTCCAATAATGCAGAAAGGTAGCTCTCCATTTGAGGTGGGGATTGAAATAAATTAGGGACATGGGGCCTCTTCAACTATGAGCTTTAGTCATATGACCTTTCTGATCTACCCTAAAACCAGCCATGGTCTTCTCTGAGACATTCCCTGAGACATTGCAAGGAGAAATATAAACAATGTGTAATAAGGATACTGCAAAGTCGATATTTTTCAAACTGGCCAATTTACATAAATGAGTCTAGGTTGCAGTATTTTTTAGGACAAAAGAGTCAAGGGGAAAGCAAGAACTTTGAGCAAACGCTGATAATTAAATACCCGGAAGATGTTACGGCTGTAGATAGACAGAAATGTTACTATGAATATAACAATAAGACATTTTAATTCCTGTTATGGTTGAATGAGGGACTCTTCTGAAAAAAGGAGATTAAACAAGGAAAATAAAATGAAATGACTCATCGTGGCACGGGCCCATTGCATGGGAACAAAAGAAATCTCACTTAATATTGTATGAAGGAGTTTATTAATGCCAAATTAATACAAATCCCGATGCAACTGTGTGTAACAATGTCATGAATGCTAACAGAATTGAACAATGAGGCATGTTCTCTCTATGAATACTAAAGGACTGGAGTCTCAGTTTAGTAAGCAGCTATGACTACTTGCAGACAGGGAAGAGACCCACTGGGCTGAGTCAGAAACTGAAGGATACGGTTTCCATTTTAAGCAGGTAAGTAAAAAATGTGTTGCTGAACCTCAGCTTCTACCATAACGGGAACAGATATGTGCTTGATATATTTAATTTTGGATCAGAGCCCTTCAATATAAGGTGTTATATATACAATCTATAATCTGGACTCAACATCTCAGTGAACTAATAGAAGGCTGTGTAAATTACCATTGAGATCCCTTCCTATTCCCAGTCTGCTCTAAGGCACTAATAGTCCCAGAGCAAAGATCCAATAGGTTGGTCCCAGCACCAACACAATTGTTGTGCTAATGCTGGGGTGGCTTGTATATATCAGACCTGTCTGCAAGACCCTTATCCATCTGTGATAAGGAATACCATCTAATAGAGTTCTGGTCCACTTTTTAAAGCTGTACCCGCAACCAGACTTGCTACCCAACCCCACCCACAAAGTGCTTATCCGCAACCCAGTGACCACCATTAAACAGGAAGTGCTGTTGCTGCAAACTGGAAGTGACATCATCAGAAGTGGACAGGGCAGAAAAAAATGTGTAGAACCTCTCAGCAACCCTCAATGCTCTACTTGAGTCACAACAAGGAAAACGTGTCAGCTAATACATTCCCAGCTATACATTCCCAGTGTAACAAAGACCCCTCATTGTGTGCCAAGAAAATTGTACTGGAGTCTAGTGTCCACACTAACACTTGATCTCCCAATGTATTCACTAAGCTGAAAATTCCTAATATCATGATATTAAGGAGTCGATTTAATAACTTAATAAAACATTAGTTTCTCTGAATCATACTTTCTAGCGCAAACAAACACATTTTTCATATAGTTGCTTTATCCATGATTTTTAGAGGTTTAAGATATATTCGTATTCTTTATAAAACTTTTTTTCTTTTGTACATTTTATATTCAGATCTTTTAATAACTTTATGGTATTCGTGATTTTAGAGAAATTGAGTTTCATGGTTTCAAAGAGCTCTTGTAAAGCTATATTAAAATGATCTGCAACGTTATGCTATTAGCTGTAACCCAATAATTGGGTCCGAATGTGATCTATATTTCTCTGGGGGTGTGCCCTCGCAACAGTGTGGAGGCAGGGTGCAATACACTTTTATCAGTAGTATCTTCAAAGAACGGGCATCGTGGTTAACCAGAACTTATTTATTAAAACAAATCTATATAGTAGTCCAATGAGAGATAAGCAGGAACATAGAACATAAGTAGATAAGCATATACTCACAGCAACAATGGTCAGTATAAATCCCCACAGGGAAAGAAAGAAATACACAGCATCAACTAGTTACCCCCAGATTTCAGCCACTTGTGCACCAAGTGGAGCTCCAAGGATGTCTCTCTAACACTTACATGCTCTAACACTTAGTCCCTACTTCAGGGCAATTAGTACCCGGGCTCCTAGTCCCAGGGCCGGAACTAGGGGTAGGCAGAGTAGGCACGTGCCTAGGGCGCAAAGCTGGGAGGGCGCCAGGCACGTACCTCCTCTGTCGCCTACCCAAAGTCCGGTACACTTCTCTGCCTGACGCTGCATTTTTTCCTCGCTTCTTTGCTCTTTTGCGTGAACTTCAATTCATGCATACGCACGCAAGCACAAATTCGCGCATGCGCAAGCGAATTCACGCAGGCGCCGCGACTGCCGGGCCTGCCTAGGGCGCCTGCCCAGCGTGGCCCGGCACTGCCTAGTCCTATTCAACACTCCTCGGTGAAGCCTGTACTGTTCAGATAAATAGCCCTAACTTGAGTGACCTGTTAAAGTGGGTAGCCTATCACTAGCTAGACCTGACCTGTCCCAAGAGCAAACCCTTCCTGCCTGCTCAGGTAAGGGGACTGGCAAAATGGGCCTTGAGCATATGTGCTCAGCATATATTATAAAACACTGCCATCTAGTGGCTAAACTGTGGAAAGCGAGGGGGTCATGCTTTGACCCAGGAAGAGGAGTCAAGCTCCTGTATAAATTATCCTGCCATGGCCAAACTTTAGGAGAATGCAATATAAATGAGGACACCATTTATCAGTTCCCTACACTCTAATAGCACTAAAATTTGACCTTTAGTAACTGGGCCTCTAATTAACCTTTCTGATTTGGTGCTAAATGAACTTCAGGTGTATAAAACAGAACATTGTAAAAGTATTGAGGAATCTCACAAGTAGCCTTCAGCCAAGATGCAAAAGCAAAGCCCACAGCAGCCCCTACCCACGCTTTCTGCATTGCCAGATGCTGCTGGCTTATAAAATATAAGCTTATTTGTGAAACATTTTATTTTCTGTATAAAATGGTTCGTAGAGTTCTAGCCATCATTGTGCAGAGATGTGAACAGTGTGTTGGGTTTCTTTTATCTTACAATAAATAAACTTTATAAATAAATTATAATGAAGTGTTTTCCCAGCGTCTAACTTAAGTGGATTAAAATGGCAAACAAGGAGCACCGATTAACTTTCTATAAATGGAATTGCATGATCTGAATAAAGGCTTCCAAGAAATAAGTCTTATTGTTGCTTTGAGTAGGTTAGCGAATATGACAGACATTCCTAGAGAGAATTTCATTTTCTTAGTGTCATTCAGTGACTGCCCTGCAAGGTTTAACGTGCCACAGATATAGGTAAATCCCCAGGCAGTTGCCAATTTAATATCATGGGGGGGGGGTTTAATATCATGCATATGTAATACTATCTTGGCTAAAAAGGCCTTGTCCAGTAAGTTAAGACAGAACATGGGTCACATTGGACTCTCAGTCACCCAGGATTTGCTAAATGGAAGTTTGAAAGTGAGGGTGTTGTGAAACTACACCTCTGTTGATGTTGTTTTAGATGCAGATAGAAAGCACCAGAGTTCTTGCAAACAAAACAGAACAAAGACTTCATTGTCAAAGCACCACAGGATTAATGCTCACTAAGCAAAGAGGTAATATTAGTCACTGATCATGTCAGATACAGTCATAGGTAGAGCAAGGTTCTGCGTGGAGATAGCTTAGCAGGTTTTAAAGTTCACCTTTAGGGTTTCCGAGTCAAGTGATCCAAATCCCCCACAGCAGAAATGGATCAAGGGGTAGAACATTGCCTGAATCCCTCTTCACTACTGCGGTCCCTTCATGATTTTATATTTTTTATATTTTTTTTTATATTGTGTAAGTGTTATCTTATATACACGTAATATATTGCACTCTATTAGTTGAAAATAACCCCTATAAGAATATGTCTGACAGCCTAAATCGGCTACATTGAGATATAGAAATTTTGTAAGTATTATGTAACTATTAACAAACATTGTATATTTAACTTTTTTATATAGTAGCAATTTGTAACATTCCATAACTGTGCAGGATCCCCTTATTGTAAGTTGCAATGGGTTTATGTAATGCACAATGTGTTTTTGGTGCTAATTTATTTATGTACAAATCCTGTTCGGGGTTAATGTTTTTATGGGCGTGGTTTTTGTGAGGTGCTATATTAACTGGTGTGGGGGTTAGCATACCTTATGCTTCTGAGGAAGTGGCAAAACGCCACGAAACGCGTCAAGCGTAGGGGTACATGTCACTGCTATTGAAGTTTTTAATGATTTCCAATAAATGAAGATTTTAAGATTCAGCTGCCGACATGCTCCGCAACCTTTGTTCGGTCCCTTCATGAAGACAAGCAAAGTCTAGGAGGGAGCTACTTCCTGCTATCCCTTCTAGTTGGAGCACAAGCTGACCTTTCTAGCTAGTTCTTAGATTGTTCTATAACAGTAGCTAGTTCTGTGACTAAACCTCATTCCTCGAAGGGTTGTCCCTCTATGGCAGAACAGCTTTACTGGGCCTTGTTGATTTCAGGCTCCCCAAACACATCCACCTGGGATACCAGAAGAAGGCCAAAGAGGAATTCCTACCCCTTTCCAATCACTATCACTATATTAAAGAGTGACAGGAAGTGATCATAAACTCTGTGAGCAATAATATAGATGTAATTATAGAAATAAGGAATAAGAAGTGTAGGGGATGTATAGCCATTAATCAATAACTACTAATTTGGTTTTATAGTCAAAGCCATAGAAATGTGCATGGCTGTACAACAAAAAGCTTTTGCTGATTATGAAGCCTCCTTTCCCAGTAGCCAAACAGAAGTTTATGCCCCATACAAGGTCTACTCTCGAGATATCCACAAGAAAGTTGTCTCTATAGGTGACTTCTGCTATTTCGATATTTTGAGCTGAGGCACAAATTTTATGCTCAGTTCTGTTCCTACCAACTTACACCAACACTGCATGCATGTGCAGTGAATCAGCAGAAAAGAAGATGGAGAGCTACTGGGGCATCTTTGGAGACACAGATCTTACTTCTAAAAGGATGTGGTTGTCTTGGGCTGGTACAGAAGCCCAAACCATAATGTACAACATTTCTAGCCTTCTTTAAGCTTTAGTTCTACTTTAAGGCAGGCTGCTCCTACCAAGCAAGTACTTACTCCATTTACAGGTCCGAATTTCTACTTGGACCACCCCTAGACCAGAGGTTCCCCCCGAGCATGCCCCTCCCCCCAAGAGCACCCACAGCACTGGTGATTAAGTGTGCAGTAGCGGCTGGGCAGCATGCCCCCTAAAATCTTGCCCAGGGCTCAAATCCAGGTCTGTCCATTCAGCAAAGAGAATCCTGATGACCCCAGTATCTTCTTCCAGAACATCCAACTTCTCAGCACTCCACTTTGTTCACTGATCCCCAGTTTCATCATGGCTCTACACATAACTTCACTTCATAACTTCAGGGGGTTATTGATCATTTCCCCCATGCACACATAACATAAATTACCCAATGGGTAAATTACCTGGAAACACAACGGATCATTACAGAATTAGAGCTGTGAGTAACAATAACTGTATAAAACAGTATTATGATAATGACATTTCAAGCAGTTATTACAAATTAAATGTGCACGTGCTGCTGTAAAATTGGTAATGTGCTTCTTTTTAAGCTAATTTACTACTTGTGCTCCTCCTGATTCTTTTATATTTAATGTATATTTTATGCAAAAATAAAGACCTTAATCAGAAACAGTCACAAAGGAAATGAAGGAAATAAATGTAGAATGTGAAGAGGAAAAAACGAGGACACAAAGGCATGGCGAAGGAAGAAAGAATGGAGATGAATAGGAATAAAACATTTCATACATGTTTCTGAAATACATTGTATTGAATACAGAAGAAACAGAAATTATCACTGTGGACTATTTGCCAGGGAAACATTTATTATGTTGACTGGTCTACTAAGCAACTGAACTGTAATATAACTGTAAAGAATTAGAAATTGAATTGAATTGTTATCTTCCTGCTTGGAAAAAGTCTCATTCTGCTGCCACACTATCTATTCTCCGGAGGACTATTTTTTCGGATGTATGGTGCACCTTCAGCCCAAGAAATCAGCTCTTAAGAATAATTATGCTAATTTATTTGTGAGCTACAGAAAGGGAAAAAAATTGTTAAGGTCATTTGGCAGAGATTGAAATTTCCCTTTTCCCCGCCATTTCTGAGCACTGCATTATAATCAAGCCTGAGCCAAGCTTTCCTGTTATAATAATTAAAGTGATGATCATAGGAACAATAGCGGTCCTTTGGAAATATTAGCCGTCAAGGGACTGAATTGCATTAAAAATGGCTCATTTACTCCCCGAAACAGCATTAACATTACATTATTTTCTTGTACAAATGCATCTGGACAAGATTACCTAGGAATATTTTCTAGCAGATATGAAAAGACTTAAATCTTTTAGTAGGAGATGAAAGAGTTTGTATATATATATATACATATATATATATATATATACATATACATATACATATATATATATATAGTCCTCCAAGAAGCCAGCACTCTCGATACATAGTTTCAAACGCCTGGGTGCAGTATCAAAAATTCCAATCTGTAAATGCACAAAAAAGATCCGCACTCACAGGTCTTGTGAAAATTTTTAGAACATTTATTACACGAGTCTAACGTTTCGGCCTCCTCCGAGGCCTTTTTCAAAGTAACAAATACATAAACAAAAATGCTTTAAATACCTAGATTGGCGGGAAAAATTTGGCCAATTGGAGATGACGTATCCACCTCATCATAAAAGCACGACTACTATAACAATCCCAGATAAAATACTCGTTAACACATAGGAATAAAGCTAGACACAACAAAAAATTACATATCACGTATATCTATACGTTTTCAAATACAGATTAAAAACATGTTAAAACCAAATCTTTAGTAACATTGTAATTCACTTCTCAGTTTGTTTCCATAGTTATTAGTATCTTTGTTACATGTTACAAAAAATAAGCATTTGAATAAGGGTGGAAGGTCTGTATACGTATATCTCTTTTCATGGTTACTATATAGGGGTTCTCTCTAACTATATATCTTTTTATGGTTACTAACATAATCTCCGGAACTGAGTGACATCTCAATGGTTCTGTGGAAGGAGCATTCATTTGGCAATTATTCTACTTGGTAATATCATTATATGTCCCACCCCCCATCGATCTTTTATTTTATATTTATTTGTATTAATTTTTATTTTAGTAAATGTGCACATTATAGATATATTCATTATTGAAATATTCGTTACTAGCCGCTAGAGGGTCCGCACCAGAACGGACAGTGAATGCACATTAATCCTCAATGAAAAATATCCGTATAACCTGATAATCAGGTGTGTGTGGACTATACACGTGTGTTTAACCAAATCTCATACTAGATCACCCGTGCAAGTGTACTCCAATTAAAAAAACATAATGAAATTACAACACCCTCATAAGTGTTAATGTCCCGAATGGTGTAATGGCAATCAATCAAATGCATTAAAAATGCGTCTAAGCATCAAGTGAGAATGAAAAGTAAAAGATAAATAATAAATAAAGAGAAAATGGAAAATGAATAAGAAATGAAACTATAAATAAATATACTTAAAGTTCCCCTCGTGTCAAGAAATCATAGTCCCAATTCCCAGTCCCAGTCCCAGTCACTCAGTTCCGGAGATTATGTTAGTAACTATAAAAAGATATATAGTTAGAGAGAACCCCTATATAGTAACCATGAAAAGAGATATACATATACAGACCTTCCACCCTTATTCAAATGCTTATTTTTTTTAACATGTAACAAAGATACTAATAACTATGGAAACAAACTGAGAAGTGAATTACAATGTTACTAAAGATTTGGTTTTAACATGTTTTTAATCTGTATTTGAAAACGTATAGATATACGTGATATGTAATTTTTTGTTGTGTCTAGCTTTATTCCTATGTGTTAACGAGTATTTTATCTGGGATTGTTATAGTAGTCGTGCTTTTATGATGAGGTGGATACGTCATCTCCAATTGGCCAAATTTTTCCCGCCTATCTAGGTATTTAAAGCATTTTTGTTTATGTATTTGTTACTTTGAAAAAGGCCTCGGAGGAGGCCGAAACGTTAGACTCGTGTAATAAATGTTCTAAAAATTTTCATAAGACCTGTGAGTGCGGATCTTTTTTGTGCATTTACATATATATATATATATATATATATATATATATATATATATACATATATATATATATATATATATATATAATCCACAAATGAATAAGGATTTCCAAACTGGCACTAGATGACAGTCATATGGTATTTGTATTGGTCACGTCAGTTTACAATGATGGGCATTTTAATTCCTAGGGACAATAAAAAATAATGGAAATCATTAAGAACTGCAACCAAAAATTCAAACATAGCATTTTGCCTAATGAATAAAAATGTAATATCTAAACAATGTGCGTTGATTAACATTTTCAAGTTTTGAACTTATTTGCAAATGTAATGGATCTTACTATGGTTTTTCACTTTTGAGCACAGTTAGAAGTTGTCCAATTAATATTAAAACATTTTACAGTCACCTTGGCTTCTCAAGATTATCAGTATATTTAGGGGCAGTATATTTACTTATGGCCGAATATCGAGGGTTAATTAACCCTCGATATTCGACTGCCGAATTGAAGTCCTTCGACTTCGAATATCTTCGAATATATTTTAATCCATCGATCGAACGATTTTTGTTCGACCAAAAAAAGCTTGCAAAGCATATGGTGACCTTCCCCATAGGCTAACATTGACTTTGGTAGGTTTTAGGTGGTGAACTAGGGGGTCGAAGTTTTTTTTAAAGAGACAGTACTTCGATTATCGAATGGTCGAATAGTCGAACGATTTTTAGTTCGAATCGTTCGATTCGAAGTCGAAGTTGTAGTCGAAGGTCAAAGTTGTAGTCGAAGGTCGAAGTAGCCAATTCGATGGTCAAAGCAGCCAAAAAAAACATTTGAAATTCGAAGTTTTTTTATTCTACTCCTTCACTCGAACTAAGTAAATGGGCCCCTTACTGTCACATTATATCTCAATGCTTTATTTCACCTGATACAAATTTGCATTTTTGTGTTTAAGAGATTTTTGAGAATCTGCACCAGAATTTCACCAGTTTTCAAAACTCGATTCGAATTTTTTTCTCCGAAAAAAACCTAAAATGTCAGGAAGGCTGCAAACATCACCAAATTGATCCCTGGAACTCTCCCATTGACTTATACAGCAATTTGTCTGATTTTAGTCGGCGAATAGCCAAATTTGAGTTCTTAAAGGGCCAGAGCATGATAAATCTTTAAAATATAATTCAATTAGATTTAGATAACTCATGAGTCGAATATTTTGGACTCCATTTTTTAAAATGTGAGTTTATTCAAAGTAGAAAAAAAAACTCTGAAACCCCACAAATTATAATTTTGATAAATAGGCCTCCCCGTCTCAAAAAATCCTTCTGAAGAGATGAAAAATAATGCAAACTGTTATGTTTTGGGTAGCCGAAGATGAGGAGTGTGTAACAGTGCTTTATTAGCAGAATCATGCAGGCATTACACAACAGTAAGCTTTCACTTTCAAGCTACCAGGAAGTATGCACAGTATAAGTATGAGCACAGTGACATCTACAGGCCATTTGTATAAACACCACACAAACAAAAGCAATTTTGAAACAAACATTAGGCTCCTTATAGAGCAAAGGCCGATGGTCTGTAAAATAAACCAAACATATCACAGCTCCACATCATTCCATGTGCAGAATTTTTTTTAACCAACTTAATTTTTTTTCAAACACTTTTCCAGTGCCAACTGGCAGTTGACAATTTTGTTGATGCATATTGGCACCGGCCCACCTCCACTCGAGTGCACGACGCACTAATGAACATAAAACAGCTGGGTGCGATTGGCCAATCTCCCAAATGGCAGAGTCAAAAGGCAGCTGCACTGATGAGAAGGAAAACTTGGAAATGTCTGACGTTTGATAACTCACTCTTCGAAGGGTGGAATCTGGAAAAAAACAACATAAATTGCAAAACAAAACAATGCAGAATGTTATATTTTCGTCTTACACGGCAGGATCACAGAATTAAAAGTAATATTCTGACATAGGCCTATTCAAGTCTTCACCGACTCTGAGCTGGCCAAAGCCATAATAATCTCTGCCCAAACTGTTGCCAGTTTTCCAGCTATCTAAAAACATTTCAACTTTAGAAATGCCGAAAAAAAAATGTGCACCGCAAGAATTCTATTACAATCGTAGAAGTATTTTCTATTTGCTCTTTTTCTTGTTGATAAAAAAATTCCTGAATAATAGCAAACACTTGGGGGCAGATTTATCAAAATGTGAGTTTAGAACTTAATAAATAAAGACTCGCCCACGTTCTTTTCATTCCAATTGGAGCTAAATAAATACAATTCTGAAAACCCATAGGAATGAATAGAACATGGGTGAGTTTTTATTTATTAAGCTCTAAATTCACATTTCGACAAATCTGCCCCTTAATTGAAATATTTTTTCAGAGGGGAAAAAATGGTAAAAAGGCGGAGTAGTAGGTTAGTTAGTAAATCTTAGCCTCTTGCTGTTTATAACAAATTTAATATGGAACATGGTGTGCATGAGTTCATAGACATTATGGAGCCAGTACTTATTAACAGGGAAGTAATGATATTTGAAACAATAAGAAGAAGTTTCCTATTTTGAAGAACATACAATAATAACTTATCGGTATGTATTAAAACCAAACCCAATTATTTCAGCAAACTGAAACTGAAGTGGTTTGCCAAATTATTTACAACTGCAAAGATGCAGACAAGAGAAGGTGTCCTTTTTACAGGTATGGTATCCGCTATCCAGAAAGCTCCAAATTACGGAAAGCCTAGCTCCCATAGACTCCATTTTAATCAAACAATTCAAAATTTTAACAATGAAAAACAGTACCAAAGATGATCTTCCTGTAGTTTAGGACTTTCCAAATAAGAGATCCTACACTTGTATAATTACATACTGTATGACTTTAAAACATATCTGAAACAGAGCTTTTTTTTTGTTATTGTACTATAATACATATACTGTAGATTGCATCGCATTCTGTCCCCTGAACCAACTATTTGGATTATTTCTTTTTTTTCTCTCTCTTTTTGGTTCTGCCAAGTGAGCTATTGATTTTTGCATCAAGTAACCAGCAGAATGTAATAGATTTTGTCTGTTCCACTGAGATACTGCGACCTTGTTTCTTGTGAAGTTGATTTTCTAATTAATGTTCTACAGATTTCCTTGTAATATGCATCAGAATAAAAAGCAGGCCAGCCTTCCTATTAACACCTTTCTATTCAGTAGGAGCAAACCACTCAATATTCATAGGAGAGACTGGACTAGAAGCAGCTAACAAGGGGTGCTAGAGAAACCAGTTGTTGCACTGAGGTCGCGGCCTGATTGGAGGCTTTTTCATCTGGATCTGATGAGATTTTCTTGATACAATAATGTTGTTTTTTTTTGTGTGATATAATTTTGTCTTTGATCAGTTTTCTTTATACGTTCAGCATCCAAAGTATTTTAGCCTCTTACATTTGGGTCTGGGCAGGGGCTGTTCCAAGAAAAAATATTTTCTAAATAATAATGTACAGGTATGGGATCTGTTATCCAGAATGCTTGGGACCTGGGGGTTTTCAGATAACAGATCTTTCCGTAATTTGGATCTTCATACCTTCTGTCTACTAGAAAATCATGTAAACATTAAATAAACCCAATAGGCTGCCTTTGCCTCCAATAAGAATTACTTATATCTTAGTTGGGATCAAGTACAAGGTACTGTTTTATTATTAAAAAGGAAATTATTTTTAAATTATTTTTAAAAATGTGGATTATTTGATTACAATGGAGACAGCCTTTCCATAAATCTGAGCTTTCTGGATAACTGGTCTCTGGATAACAGATCCCATACCTTTTAAACCCCCCTTTAATGATCTTCAGCCAATCAGAACATGTGAATATTTATAGAGCTAAATAGTATGGATATAACAATGAGGGGCGGATTTAAGGTTGAGTTGTGTTTCCCTCAAAAATTCGAGTTTTTGAGTTGTATTTTTTGGTCAAAACTCATATTTTTGGGCTTTTAAAAAACTGACATTTTTCGAGATTTATTAGAAGCCAAAACTGGAAATGGCTCATGTAAGAGTCAATGGCAGAGATCCCTTGAACCATTTGAAGATTTCAACAGCCTTCATGATGATCTAGTTTTTTTCAGAGGGTTCTGCCCGAAAACTCGTGTTTTTTCCAGAGGAAAAATGGATTAATTTGAGGGTTTTTTTAGCAAAATCAGGTTTTTTCCATTCAAGTTTCTTAAATAAGATACCATTCGAGTTGTGAATTCATTCAACGTATAAAAAACTCTAAGGGGCAAATTCATCAAAGGTCGAATTTCGAGGGGTTAAATCCCTCGAAATTCGACTGGGGAATAGAATCGAATAGGCAATTTGGGCGAATTTACGCGCTGGCGAATAGTCGAATTGGCGAATATTCGCCAGGCGAATAGGCGCTCGATCGAATATTCGCTCGAAGGATTTTCATTCGATCGAATGCCTTTTTATTCGATCAAAAACTTGGAAAACAAATATATGGGACTTTCCCATAGGCTTTTAAAGCAATTCGGTAGGTTTTAGGTGGCGAAGTAGGCAGTCAAAGTATTTTTAAAAGAGACAGTACTTCGACTATCGAATGGGCGAATAGTCGCAGCTTTTTTGCGCTCGATCTATTCGAATCATTCTTCTCAGAATTTACAAGGAGCACAAAAATTCTAAGTTTTTTTACTTCGAATCCTTCACTTGAAGTTAGTGAATCGGCCCCTAACATTCAACCCCCTGATGTTCTGCAATATTTACAGAAAATCATGGATTTGCATAAATATTGATTAATCGACTCCATTTTTAAAATGTATTATAAATTTAGAAAATAATTCTCGTAAACAGCCTATTTGAAACTTTCGCTTTTTTTTTCAGAATGACCCACTGAATTCTTACAAGGGCTTATTTCCGTCTGATAAATGATTCATAAAATGACCTCGTGGTATAGGTATTAGGGTCTATTTCAGTAACTTTATGGAAAAAGCCCTCAGGATAAAATTAGGCGTTTGTAAACCTTATACGGAGCAAAAGACAAATTAGGCCGAGAGGCTTATTAAACAGGTAGCAAACAGGGGGTAATGTCAGAGGGTTTTTATCTGTGTCACACGCTACGTTTTACCATGGACAATCATCTTGGAGAACATAATGTATTTTATGACCTCGGCACTGTCTCATTGCCACATTTCTTTTACAAGGTATAATGTACAATCAGTATGCAAAGTCAACTAGCCCCCAGAGTCCCTAACTCAACTCTTATATATCTTGTGTGGTTGAGGAAATGCCCATTGGACAAGTTTACTGTCTCCTCAATAGCATTGTAGATTCTAGGTAATTTAAATCTTCCTTCCTTTAATTGCTCCATTAAAATCCCTGGTATTCCGCAATGTTACCTTCCCGCTGCATCGTGTGGTTAATTAGAGTGGATATAAATGAAACCTGGTGAAGGGTCTGACAATCCAGCAGTCTCCTAATTAAACTGTTTGATGTCCCTCTCTCTGAGAATGTGTTGAGGTAATTTAGAAAGTAATAGGTGACTGTTGAAAGCACAGAATTGCAGTCAGATAAGCCTAATATATCTCTCCCCTCCTCAAGGATCCTCAAAAAAACTTCTCTGGTTAGAGAAAATAGACCTTCACTACAAAAGCCTATTGCCTACCACATAAGTGGTGGTCAGTGAGTAATCAAGAGGTGTCCTCATTTTAAAGCATGTTGATTGTCACAAGGACAAGGAGGTATAAAGCTGGACACATAAGAGATTCCGCTCTGATTACTTGTACCTTGTATGCAATTTGGCATCAATCGGTGGTGTCCAAATTTTAATAATGTACTGTGCCGGGAATTGGGATTCGCCCAATGATCACCACAGGCACAAAAATTTGATTTCTCAGAGACTGAATGTGACCTGGAACCCACAATCGGCATTGTGGCCACCACTCACAAACTGATAAATGGCCAATACGTCGGACAGAACTCTTGCTCCATCTATGGTTAGCTAATTAGAATAAATGTATGACCTGCGTCTCATACATGTTTTTTTTTACCATTTCCTATGATTGCTGGCATGACTCCTGACTTTACTGGCCATTCAGCTTCCTGATAGAATGTTTCCTCCCTTACTGAGTTGTCTAGCATGCATATAATTTTTATGCTCTACATATTTGTGCTCACACTTACACATAAAAATGGTTCTATCATGAATAAATGTGCAGAATCACAGAGAGGCGATGTTCCATATGGAAAACCCAAATTGGAGTGACTAGATTCCTGTCTATGCATGCTCTTCTGCCTTTAACAGACACTGTTGGCTTTGGACCTGGCCCTCGGTTATTCAGGTTCCACAAGGACTTGCCGCATGAGAATCCAATAACTCCCACAGGGGCAGACAAGGGTACCAAACATATATTCTGGGAAGGAGCCGGTAAGGAAGGAGCTGGAAGTAGTCAGACAAGCCAAGTCAGAACCAGAGAACACGAGCAAAATCGTGAGGCAAACTCAAGGTAAGGAACAAGCCAGGGTCAGAACCAGGACAGGGGACATGAGCAGGAGTCAAAAGAACAACAATCACAGGTTACAGAGCATCTAGGACCAAGCATGCTTGACCTATAACTGTCAGGGAGTCAGTGTAGAGCAGGGTGTTACTTAGCCAGACTAATGACTTACACTGATCAACTGTGACCAGATTAGCAACAGCTGAGTTTACCAGGCCTACCAGGGAATACAAGAATACATATAAGAGTGAACCAGGACAACTATTCCAATCATAGACATTAGGAAAGATTGAGAGCTCAAGAAGATGGAATGGGAAGTATGAAGGTTTAAAATTCGCCACTGGGAAGATCAAATAAGGAGACAGAGAAAGCATGAAGATGAGGGAACAAAGAGGTCTAGATTGCAATTGTGTTAAAGTGCTAGATTATCAGAAAGGTTATGTCACCAAGCAACAAGATTTGAGTTGAGGTGGGAATCTTTCAATCTAAAACTAAAAAGCTTTACACAATGATACACAATAAAAAACCGCCATGTTTTCGGACAACACTATCCCTGTAAGGTTGAACTAGGGTGGGGTGGTTTGAGCCATCGGTACAAATAAATGACATTACTTTCTTTTTACTTCCACATGGGCTAACCATCCATCATTTGCCTTTGTTTTAATAACTTACAGTTTCCTGTATGTAAAAAGAGTCTCCAGAAGCATCAACTTTAACTCCAGAATAAACTCTGTAAACTAAGAGGTCACAGGAAACATAAAATCTATTATCCTACTCCTTTGATCCCAATTATTGTCAGATTTAAAAAAAAAAAAACTACTAATATCAAATTAAAAGGTTGGCACCAATTTTAATTTGAAAGCTCGCAAATTGTTCTGTACTTCAAACATGAACTTTGGTGGAAAGGGTCTTTTAAGTTTCGGAAAGAATTTATTTTTTCTACTGGTGCCAAAGATAACAATCTTCTCCACCTATTAAATATGCCACGATGTAATTACTTCAACAGTAAACAATTCAAACTCTAATCAAAGGGAGTGAGCAGCAAATTAATGCGTCCGCAGTGTGCAATACTCCGGTGCTCAGCAGTAATTAAACCTGAAAACAGGACGAGTGGATGAAAGGAGTGAACAATGACCTTTTATTAACCCTTTTCCAGGCTTGACAATACTTCTGTGTGTTATTTTGTGTGACGGCAAACATGGTTCTGCCACGGGTAAATTGACTGATCTTAAAGGACAGTAGTAAAGAGTCATGTATATTCCTTTGATTACTGTTAAATGGCCAATCCTTGTACTTTCAGGTGGAACCATTTTCTATTCATTTAACTGGTGGAGGCTTAAAGGGATTCTGTCATGATTTTTATGGTGTAGTTTTAATTTCTAAATGACACTTTTTACATTACAAATAATTTACTCTACATATGAAATTTATTATTAAACCTACCAATGTTTTTAGTTGCAATATTGGTGTGTAGGCAGCCATCTCAGGCCATTGTGTCTGATCTTCTGCTTTCAAAAAGAGCCAGCAATTTACAATAGAACTGCTTTCAGATAAGCTATTGTTTCTCCTACTCAATTTATTTAGCCCATAGCATACAAAAAAGGCAACGTTTCGGGCCTCCCAGGCCCTTTATCAAGCCCCCTGTTACACCATCAACAATCCTTTTAAAGTGAGGGAAAGGGGCGTATACACAAGCCACACACCCCTCCTGTGAACATCCAATCACAATATTTCAATTATTTATACATCTGTAACATATCCTTCCCATGTGATTCACATGGGAAGAATGTGTTACAGATGTATAAATAATTGAAATTGGGAGGTGAGCGCTCCACATTTGTGATTGTTCTGCTGATGGGCTGCTGGGGGCGAGGAAAGAAGGAGGGAGATATCACTCCAACTTGCAGGGCAGCACTAAAGAGTGACTGAAGGTTAGTAGACAACAAGTCACAAGACTGAGGGCATCTGGGGAATCTAACAACATGTCTAGTCCCATATCAGATTTTAAAATTTAATGTAAAACCCCTGTTTGCTCTTTTGAAAAATGAATTTCGGTGCACAATTCTGCTGGAGTAGCACTATTAACAGATGCATTTCACATGATAGAATCCTTTTAATAATTTGTTAAAATAGGTTTTATAATATCTTTCTTACAGTTAAAAATAGTTTATGATCATGCCTTCTCAAGCCAACATTTTTCACACTACAAACGGAAAAAAAACTGCTGTTTTTCAGTAGTGCACTGCAAATGCTTGAATCAGCTAAAATCTGTTGCTTACTCATAGCTTAAGAGAATTTGTTACAGCCTAAAAAATGTTAGGTTGATGAACTCACAAATATATCAGTAAATATATAAACAATTGTAAAGAAAAACACTAATTAGAAAACTGACATATTCAATTTTGTACAATTTGCTGTTAATTTTCTGAAAAAGTGTCAGGGGTCAATTTTGGGCAATGTGGAGCCGCCCTGAGCAATAGCGTTGTCTACTATAAGTGTATAGATGGAGCATGGTAAAGGATACATCATTTGATATATGGGCCTCTTCCATTACTTGGTGAGTTACTATTTGATATTGGACTACCATTCTCTGTTTATCATTTGATATATCCTTGAATGCCACTAAATTTCACTTCAAGTATGGCCTGGCTAGTGATTGGCGAATCTGTCCCATTTCACCTGCTGAGTAGTTAGCAAAACAGTAAAGATTTGCAAAATTCATTGAATGGGTGTTTTTTACCCAGCAACTTTTTCCATGCTGCTCATCTTAGTCTATGACTAAGTGCCCACAAGGCACGAAACGCGTAAGGCCACCCCGTGAGATGTTCCTTTTTGCGTAATAAATATTTTTATTTGCATCATATTTTGGAGTTGAGTCCAGTTTTTTTGCCAGCCTACCACTGAATCGAGAATGTATGATATTACCTCCCAAAGCTAGTTAGTATTGGTAAGTGTATTGTACCTTAATGCTAACCAGCTTACAATACTGGATGCACTTTTTCCCCTTCCCTCATTTATTCCTCTATTATTATGTATAAAGTAGTGATGGGCGAATTTATTCGCCAGGCACTAATTTGCAGCGAATTCCCGCGAAACTGGCGCAAACATTTGCTGGTGTCCAAAAAATCAAGACACCGGCGCCGTTTAGCAAATTTTTCACCGTTTCGGTGATTCGGCAAATCGAAAGGCCGCAGATTTGCCTATCACTAGTATAAAGCTACATGTAGTCAGGTGGGCCATTTCAGTAGCGACAACCAATCTTTGAGTCAAATTTTAAATCAAGAACAAGCCAGGTCAAAACTATTAATCAACATAAGGAACAGGACCAGGGAAGCAGGACCCAGGACACCACCACAGGAATTAGGATTCAAAGCAACCAGGAACAAAGTAACTTGACCTACAGCATTCGCTCAGTAAGCTGGGGTTGATGGTTAACCTTTGAGTACTTGTGGGCAGATTAACAAGAGCTGAAAAGATTGTACCCACCTAGAATGTAAAGAATAACAGACATTGGACCAGAAACCCAGCTGTCTGCCCAAATAGAGTAGAGGGATTGCAATTGTTTGTGTGGGTCCAGCAACCCTTAGTAACCATCAGATATTTATTTTCAATAGCTCTAGCCACACCAAATCAGTGAGAGCTAACTGTTGACTGGATATGAACAGTGACTACAAAACTTTGCTCATTTTTCCGCATGAATTTTATTAATTATCCATTACTAGCCAAAATATTGATTGCTAGCAATCAGTTTCCAGCCCAGTCCATCCAGCTGTTGAGTTGTTGCTACACACGCATTCTTTAAAGTATCTTTACTGAGGGGAGTGGGTAGGAAAATTAATTAATGCATTCATCTGATCCTATGGGTATCAAAGCCTAAATACTAATATGATAAAGTGCAAAAAAATTCCCTGAAGCTAGAATCCTTGTAACTTTAATAAAAATGCAACACTAATTGATATATAAAATCAAATTAGTTGTTTTAAGATTATTATCTTTAACAGTGAATAATGAAATCCCTAGTCTAATTCAGCCGGCGTTGGGGAAAATAGGTGAGAATCCATGTAATGATCCTGTACAATCTGATCCGCTCGAAAGCATTTTCAGTCTGCCAGGAACTGAATATTCAGCTTAATTAACCTTAGTCAACATGGGTTAATAATGACATGACCCTTGCATCGCCTACCCCTTAACTAACAATTAAAATGTGAGACACAATCCTCTTTGGAGTGATACTGGCCACAGCTTTATTGATTAATAACAACATCCATATACATGTATAATGATATAATTTAACACCAGTATATATATATATATATATATATATATATATATATATATATATATATATATATATATATATATATACTGTATATACACACACACACAGGGACAGTGGCTATTTTCATATATATATATATATATATATATATATATATATAATATCAAAACAGGGGGGTTGTGGGAGCACTCTAAAGGCTTTAAAGTATATATATATATAAGTATAATAAATGCTATTGCATATGTACCCAAAACAGGGGTTATTTTGTTACAAAGTTATGATCATAAAATTGATAAGCCACCATACCACGTCAAGGTAAACCCCGAATGGCGGTCCCTAACTTGTTTTATATTTTATGTGCATTTTAGCATTACCTGTAATCAATGTCCATTGAACGCTGTTTTTTCACTGAAGGCTAAATCCTCCCCAGCCAGCAATCAGGCTTTTAAAGGAGAGATATTCCCAAAACAAACGCCCAATTTTAAAAGCATTCAATGGACATTGATTACAGGTAATGCTAAAATGCACATAAAAAATAAAACAAGTTAGGGACCGCCATTCGGGGTTTACCTTGACGTGGTATGGTGGCTTATCAATTTTATGATCATAACTTTGTAACAAAATAACCCCTATTTGGGTACATATGCAATAGCATTTATTATACTTATTTATATATACTTTAAAGCCTTTAGAGTGCTCCCACAACCCCCCTGTTTTGATATTGTATATTTAGCCAGGAGCTGTGGCATAGCTTCAGTGGTTGTAGCACCCCATACCCCCCCTTTAAACTAGTGGTGTTCCTATGCTTTTAAAATTGGGCGTTTGTTTTGGGAATATCTCTCCTTTAAAAGCCTGATTGCTGGCTGGGGAGGATTTAGCCCTCAGTGAAAAAACAGCGTTCAATGGACATTGATTACAGGTAATGCTAAAATGCACATAAAAAATAAAACAAGTTAGGGACCGCCATTCGGGGTTTACCTTGACGTGGTATGGTGGCTTATCAATTTTATGATCATAACTTTGTAACAAAATAACCCCTATTTGGGTACATATGCAATAGCATTTATTATACTTATTTATATATACTTTAAAGCCTTTAGAGTGCTCCCACAACCCCCCTGTTTTGATATTGTATATATATATATATATATATATATATATATATATATATATATATATATATATATATATATAATCCATGGGGAAGTCGGCACTCACGAAACATGGTACAAACGTGCCTGGGTGCAGTGTCCAAAGTATTCAGAACTACAATTCAACAAAGAAGGTCCGCACTCTCAGGTCTTAAAAGTAAAAAATGGTTTATTTTAAAAAGACTAACGTTTCGGCCTCTCCGAGGCCTTTCTCAAAGTACAAACATGTATACAATGAAGGCTTTATATACCCTTGATGGCGGGAAAGGCTAATTGGCTGACAGCATCATCATCATCATCATCATCATCATCATCACTATGCGTCAAGTACTATAGTTGTCAGGATACACATGTATAACACATTAAAATTCATAACACTTTTAAGTTAAAACCCCAATTCAAATGAATAAGGAAATAAAAACATACTATGTAACAATATTATTTGTAACTTTTTGTTTTACAGCGCTCAGTCACCTGGCTATGTTGTTAAGGTTACATAGTAAAATATTCGAGTAGATGAAAGGTCTGTATTTCACAATACCCCAAATACAATGTATAAGGATACAAAGAAAAATATATAAAGCATGAAAGATAAAGCCTAGAACATGTCGATGGTCGCGATCCATTAAACAATTCAAATGTCGGTGCTAACGCTTAACTACTGGTGCAGAGGCCCACCCTTTATCAGTATACTACAAATTAACCCATTAGTAATATGTCGTTATTGTACTGTGTAGATACTTATAAGAACACCCATAGTCTCGGTGATAGTGAGTAATATAACCATAAAGTGTCTCAAATACTTATTAAGTAAATAAATAACCCCTTGTGTCGGGAGTATTAACCCTTGATATACCAACTATTCCCATTCTTAATCTATCTCACTGAACCTAATAAGTGAACATATATCCTGGAGAATAAGTGCTGAAGATTTATATAACATGTTTGTCATCCAGAACTATATCAAGTTAAATCAGAAAATCAAAATAAAATAAATCAAAATAATAAGTACATAAAAAAGAAAAAAGAAAACTATATCTTAAAAACGAAAAAAAGGAAGAAAAGAATACTAAAGCACCAAAAAATGAATGAAGAAATCCCCAAAGTTTGTGAGACATATTGTTCAGTCAAAATATCCATAATGTTGAGGCCCATCAAGTAGACATGGATAGAGTCAACTGGGTAATCAGAGTATATGGCTTGCACTTATGGGCTCCATGATTGTAGTGTTAACACGGAGAGACTTTAACACGTAGGTTCTTTACCGTTTGGCAGATCGAGCGGGAGGCAGGCATCAGTGTGTATCACGTGGAGCTAGGAGCGGACCTCCCGCAGTACAAGGACGACTCTGCCACGATCCGCCAGTCTCGCGACCGCACGGAAGCCGCAGTTGAATGTAGCCACCAGCAGAAAGTGAGTCGGGACCAGATATATAAGACAACCGAACTCACCATCGATCGCCAACTTCAGTTTTTCATACTCACGCGTCATTGTATGGACGCAGTGCTGAGGCGAGTTGTGTCGGTCCTTAGCTGTAAAGTGATTTTCATGGCTTCACACGCCATGTGTGCGGTAGATCTGTTGTAATACAATCAATGTAGCGGATTGTGCGCATCTATATCAATTCATGTGGCTTGAATAATCGTGTCTGCAATAGCAGATATCCATGCAGTGTATATCAGCTGCGAACACTGCTTCAAATCATTACATGCAGAGGGAGTCATGCAGGGGGGGGTTTATCATCACAGCGTCCACAGAGTCGGCCATCATTATCGGCCTTGACTAATTCCCCATGTGCAGACCATTACAGACCTCAAAGAGAAGGGGTAAAAACGTCAGTCCCAATGCTGGCCTTGCAGCGCCAATCCTGGTAACAGCTTTCATAGATGTAAAAAATGTCAAAACATAAAAAATAGACACGGGTGCCAGACTTAATAAATATCAAGTAACAATCCATGGGGAAGTCGGCACTCACGAAACATGGTACAAACGTGCCTGGGTGCAGTGTCCAAAGTATTCAGAACTACAATTCAACAAAGAAGGTCCGCACTCTCAGGTCTTAAAAGTAAAAAAATGGTTTATTTTAAAAAGACTAACGTTTCGGCCTCTCCGAGGCCTTTCTCAAACTTTTAAGACCTGAGAGTGCGGACCTTCTTTGTTGAATTGTATATATATATATATATATATATATATATATATATATATATATATAAATAAATATATTTATTCGATGCACCATGCACAAATAAATATATTTTGATACACAGCTGATGGTCATGACTATTGTTGATTAACTTTGGTTAGCACCTCGCGAATAACTGGGAGATTGGTGAGTGCCGTTTCATTATACATATATATATATATATATATATATATATATATATATATATATATATATATATAGTGAAGGGAAAAACCGGCAGTCACGAAAATGTCGTCAATTATGCCTGGGTGCAGTCCTTGTTGAAGTTAGAATGTAAAGCTGGAAATGGAGATCGCACTCACAGGTCTTAGAAGTGTTTAAATGTCTTTATTCAGTGGACGATCGCTAACGTTTCGGCTGACACGACAGCCTTTCTCACTTTGAGAAAGGCTGTCATGTCAGCCGAAACGTCAGCGATCGTCCACTGAATAAAGACATTTAAACACTTCTAAGACCTGTGAGTGCGATCTCCATTTCCAGCTTTATATATATATATATATATATATATATATATATATATATATATATATATATATATATATATATATATATATATATATATATATGAAAATAGCCACTGTCCCTGTGTGTGTGTCACTAAAATGTTAAGAGTATATGTTGGCCTCCCTTTATTGGCATCTGGGAAACCTTCTAACTTTGGAACCTTCCTATCAGAGTCTAACCAGCATTATGCTCCTTGTTACGAGATTCCTTTGAAACCAGAGCTTATTTAGCAGTGCTTGTTTTATTACTGTAGTGTGTAGTTGTATAGTAACTGTTGAGGTCATGAGCTGGTGGTTGGTTCTATCTATGTCTTTCACGCACAGTGTATTTTAGGGTAACAAGTAACAATGGGCCATGTCACTGCACAAAAGATACATGGAATAGATTTCTGTCCCAGATAATAGCTATGAAGGCGCAAAAGGAGGTTGCAATTGGTCTTCCCACCACTGGCCTTGTTCTTCTGGTTTAAATGGTAGAACTTCTCCAAGGGTAAGGTGATGCTGTGGATCCTATACTTTGTAAATTCATTTCTCTGACTTACAAAAAATGAAAGAAAATGCCAATCCATTAGCACCTTCTCCATCTAGTCAGTTGATAAGCGCACTTGCGTATTTATTCCTTTGCCCTCTCAGTTCTACATGTCACAACAGGGAAATGTGTTTATTTGACTTTGCCACACGCTGGCGTATTGTAAACTTTTAATTGCATCACAAAGTGTCCTTTGCTGAGTATGGCCAATTAGCTTTAATAGAATGGAGATCAGTCATATAAGAGGACTATAAATAAAGCCATTAGTAGTATTTATTCATCTCTCGTCTACCGTTTAAGAGCAGCTTCAATAATGCTGACGTCTCTTCTTCTCCATTTGCAGGTAAAAGGCAATTTTTAATAAGACGTACTACCTCATTAGCTCACCTAATAATATGAATCATTATCTTGATAAAAATGTCATTGTTTTCAGAGGTAGTCGGGCAGATAATGCCACCTACTGGTCATAAATGTCAGTGCTTTATCAGTCTATAGAAGAGGTATCCTGAGATTTTGTGTTAGCCCCCCTTTAGCTCCTAACAAGGTTAAAGACAAAGGAAAATATGGTAATAACAGTCACCCTGGTATAGGATGTTTAAAAATAGTAAATAATAATTAATCCACCAGTTATTTATTTGGCCTTCTCACTAGATCCATTGCTTTGGGTCATCATTGGGATAAAGAGATCCATCTTGCCAAAAAAAATCTAATATATATAAAATATATATATATATCTATATATCTATATATATATATATATATATATATATATATATATATATATATATATATATATAATGGTTAATCTTCTATATACACTTATATACAAATAGAGAACATGCTGCAAAATCAGCTGTTATTAAAACTGCACTATAATGAACAAACCCAGGATAGGGATGTAGCGAAAAAAAAGTTCGCGAACATATTCGCGAACTTGCGCAAAAATGCGAGCGGTTCGCGAACGGTTCGCGAACCCCATAGACTTCAATGGGAAGGCGAACTTTAACATCTAGAAAAGACATTTCTGGCCAGAAAAATGATTTTAAAGTTGTTTAAAGGGTGCAACGACCTGGACAGTGGCATGCCAGAGGGGGATCAAGGGCAAAAATGTATCTGAAAAATCTGCCTGTGTGTGCTTGGAAGAGATAGTGTAGGGGGAGAGCTGTTAGTGATTTCAGGGACAGATGATAGTAAGTTTGCTGGCTAGTAATCTGCTTGATACTGCTCTGTATTGGAGGGACAGAAGTCTGCAGGGATTTGAGGGACATTTTAGCTTAGGTAGCTTTGCTGGCTAGTAATCTACTGTTCTCTTTAAACAACTGCCATACGTTGACCTTGTAGGCATTGTTTGCCCAGTTTTTTTGGACGCAGCCACTGAAGCACAGTTGCCAGAAAAAATATGCCATATAAATGCTGAAAATAGTCATTTTTCGCCATACGTTGACCTTGTAGACATTGTTTGCCCAGTTTTTTTGGACGCAGCCACTGAAGCACAGTTGCCAGAAAAAATATGCCATATAAATGCTGAAAATAGTAATTTTTCGCCATACGTTGACCTTGTAGACATTGTTTGCCCAGTTTTTTTGGTTGCAGCCACTGAAGCACAGTTGCCAGAAAAAATATGCCACATAAATGCTGAAAATAGTCATTTTTTGCCATATACGTTGAGTCAACGTATGGCAAAAAATGACTATTTTCAGCATTTATATGGCATATTTTTTCTGGCCTCTGTGCTTCAGTGGCTGTGGCCAAAAAAACTGGGCAAACAATGCCTACAAGGTCAACGTCGTTGACCTTGTAGGCATTGTTTGCCCAGTTTTTTTGGCCACAGCCACTGAAGCACAGAGGCCAGAAAAAATATGCCATATAAATGCTGAAAATAGTCATTTTTTTGGTCGCAGCCACTGAAGCACAGTTGCCAGAAAAATTATGCCATATAAATGCTGAAAATATAAATTTTTTTGGTTGCAGCCACTGAAGCACAGAGGCCAGAAAAATTATGCCATATAAATGCAGAAAATATGCATTTTTTTGGTCGCAGCCACTGAAGCACAGTTGACAGAAAAATTATGCCATATAAATGCTGAAAATATAAATTTTTTTGGTTGCAGCCACTGAAGCACAGAGGCCAGAAAAATTATGCCATATAAATGCAGAAAATATGCATTTTTTTGGTCGCAGCCACTGAAGCACAGTTGCCAGAAAAATTATGCCATATAAATGCTGAAAATAGTAATTTTTTTGGTTGCAGCCACTGAAGCACAGAGGCCAGAAAAATTATGCCATATAAATGCAGAAAATATGCATTTTTTTGGTCGCAGCCACTGAAGCACAGTTGACAGAAAAATTATGCCATATAAATGCTGAAAATATAAATTTTTTTGGTTGCAGCCACTGAAGCACAGAGGCCAGAAAAATTATGTCATATAAATGCAGAAAATAGGCATTTTTTTGGTCGCAGCCACTGAAGCACAGAGGCCAGAAAAAATTAAACCAGTAGGGTTTGCACCCTAGTTTGTAACGGTGGCGGAGGGAGGAGGAGGACGCTAAAGGACAGCTGTGTGTGGAGTCATGAGGCTTGAAGAGAAGGACAGCTGCATAGAAGTCAGAACAAGTCTTCCGGCGTGCAGTAACCCTCCGAGATCCACCCCTCATTCATTTTAATAAAGGTCAGGTAATCGACACTTTTGTGACCTAGGCGAGTTCTCTTCTCAGTTACAATCCCTCCTGCTGCACTGAAGGTCCTTTCTGAGAGCACACTTGAGGCTGGGCAAGACAAGAGGTTCATGGCAAATTGTGACAGCTCTGGCCACAGATCAAGCCTGCGCACCCAGTAGTCCAGGGGTTCATCGCTCCTCAGAGTGTCGATATCTGCAGTTAATGCCAGGTAGTCCGCTACCTGCCGGTCGAGGCGTTCTTTGAGGGTGGATCCAGAAGGGTTGTGGCGCTGCCTTGGACAGAAAAACATTTGCATGTCTGACGTTACAGACTGGCCAAAGGGCTTTGTCCTTGCAGGTGTGCTCGTGGCAGGATTACTGGCACCTCTGCCCCTGGAATGTTGATGAGTTCCTGAAGTGACATCACCCTTAAAAGCATTGTACAACATGTTTTGCAGGCTGGTTTGTAAATGCCGCATCTTTTCGGACTTGTGGTATGTTGGTAACATTTCTGACACTTTATGCTTGTACCGAGGGTCTAGTAGCGTTGCGACCCAGTACAGGTCCTTCTCCTTAAGCCTCTTGATACGGGGGTCCTTCAACAGGCATGACAGCATGAAAGACCCCATTCTCACAAGGTTGGATGCAGAGCTATCCATCTCCGCTTCCTCATTATCAAGGACTGCATCATCCACGGTCTCCTCCCCCCAGCCACGTACAAGACCAGGGGTCCCCAAAAGGTCACCACTAGCCCCCTGGGAAGCCTGCTCCTGTTGGTCCTCCTCCTCCTCCTCCACAAAGCCACCTTCCTCCTCTGACTCCACTTCTGGCACCTCTCCCTGCGTTGCAGCATGTGCCTGGGTTCGTTCTGGTGATTCCGACCAGAAATCGTGCGCTTCCAGCTCCTCGTCACGCTGGTCTACAGCCTCATCTGTCACTCGTCGCACGGCACGCTCCAGGAATAAAGCGAAGGGTATTAGGTCGCTGATGGTGCCTTCGGTGCGACTGACCATATTTGTCACCTCTTCAAAAGGTCGCATGAGCCTGCAGGCATCGCGCATAAGCACCCAGTAACGGGGGAAAAAAATCCCCAGCTGTGCAGATCCAGTCCTACCACCCAGTTCAAAAAGGTACTCGTTGACGGCCCTTTGTTGTTGCAGCAGACGTTCCAACATAAGGAGCGTTGAATTCCAGCGAGTCTGGCTGTCAGAAATCAAACGCCTGACTGGCATGTTGTAGCGCTGCTGAATGTCAGCAAGGCGTGCCATGGCTGTGTAGGAACGTCTGAAATGGGCCGACACCTTTCTGGACTGGGTGAGAACGTCCTGGAATCCTGGGTACTTGGAGACAAAACGTTGGACTATTAAATTTAACACATGTGCCATGCAGGGCACATGTGTTAAATTGCCTAGTCTCAACGCTGCCAACAGATTGCTTCCATTGTCACACACCACTTTTCCGATCTGCAGTTGGTGTGGGTCAGCCCCGATCGGCCTGTGACTGCAGAGATGACAGGAGTACAGATCCGGTATGGTTTTTGCTTTCCAGGCACGTCATCCCAAGACAGCGTGACAACGGCGTACCTGGCACGTCGAATAGCCTAGGGGAGCTGGGGGTGCACAGGTGTGGAGGAGGAGAAGGAGGACCCAGCAGCAGAGTAAGAAGAAGAAGAAGACGAGGTAGAGAGCGATGGAGGAGTAGAGGTGGTGGCAGAACCGCGTGCAATCCGTGGCGGTGACACCAACTCCACTGTTGTTGTTGAGCTACCCATTCCCTGCTTCCCAGCCATTACCAAGTTCACCCAGTGGGCAGTGTAGGTGACATACCTGCCCTGACCATGCTTGGAGGACCATGCGTCAGTAGTCATATGGACCTTTGGCCCAACACTAAGTGACAGAGATGCGGTAACTTGGCTCTGCACATGTTGGTACAGGTGTGGTATTCCCTTTTTAGAAAAAAAATTGCGGCTGGGTACCTTCCACTGCGGTGTCCCAATTGCTACAAATTTGCGGAAGGCCTCAGAGTCCACCAGCTGGTATGGTAAAAGCTGGCGGGCTAAGAGTGCAGACAAGCCAGCTGTCAGACGCCGGGCAAGGGGGTGACAGTCAGACATTGGCTTCTTACGCTCAAACATGGCCTTCACAGAAACTTGGCTGGTGGCAGATGACTGGGAATGGGAACAGGTGGTCAAGGTGGAAGGCGGAGTGGAGGGTGGTTCAGACGGGTCAAGGAGAGCAGAGGTAGAGCAGTAAGATGCTGGACCAGAAGGAGTGTGGCTTTTAGTTTGCCTGTTGCCTTTGAGGTGTTGCTCCCAAAGTGCTTTGTGCTTGCCGCTCATGTGCCTTCGCATAGAAGTTGTACCTATGTGGCTGTTGGGCTTACCAAGGCTCAGTTTCTGACTGCACTCATTGCAAATTACAATGCTTTTGTCAGAGGCACACACATTAAAAAAATCCCACACTGCTGACTTTTTGGAAGTGTGCGATCTGGCGGTAACAGTAGAAGTTGGCGGAGTTGGCGGTATTGGCGGCAATGGCGGGTGCGTTGGCCGGCTGAACACAGGTGCCGATACATGTTGTTGCCCTACTGATCCCTGCGGGCTGTCCTCCCTGCTTCTTCTAAGTCTTATTCTCCTACTGCCTCTCTGACTCTCCGTCTCTCCATCTGAACTACCCTCCTCTTGCTCTCTTCTACTAGGCACCCACAAAACATCAATCTCCTCATCATCATTCTCCTCAGATGCATCAATTTCTTCTGACACATCACAGAAGGAAGCAGCAGCGGGACCTCCTCCTCATCACTCATTATGTCCATCTCTATCGTGTTCTCTGCCAGAATTAAATCTGGTGTAAGGTCCTCATCTCCTTCATCTTCTTTCTGGCAATAATGGTTGCGCATTACTCAGTTCAAGAAACTCATGGGAAAATAACTCCTCTGACCCCAGTGAAGAAGGGGCACCGGTGGTGGAGGAAGTGTTACGTGGGGTGGCCATAGCAGTGGAGGATGAGGAGGATGTTGTGGTAAAGTTAGAAACGGTAGAGGATGGGGTGTGCTGTGTAAGCCAGTCAACTACCTCTTCAGCATTTTGGGAGTTCAGGGTCATTGGCTTTTTAAAACTGGGCAATTTGCTAGGGCCACAGGATTGCATAGCAGCACGGCCCCTAGCACGGCCTCTGCGTGGCGGCCTGCCTTTGCCTGGCATTATTTTTAAAAAAAACAACAACAACAACAAAAACTCAGTTGGTTTTTCTGGAAACGATAATACACACAGCTAGATGGCGGGTTGAAGAAAACACTGTGCAAATAATGCCTACAAAGTCAACGTATACACTACTACAGCGGTGGATACGGATTACGTAAAATATATGAATGCTGCTTGAAAAAAAGTAACTCAAGTGGTTTTTCTAGAGACGATAATATTATCAATATTTAGACAAAATGTGAACAAGGTCACACAGCTCGATGGCGGGTTGAAGAAAACAGTGTGCAAATAATGCCTACAAGGTCAACGTATACACTACTACAGCGGTGGATACGGATTACGTAAAATATATGAATGCTGCTTGAAAAAAAGTAACTCAAGTGGTTTTTCTAGAGACGATAATATTATCAATATTTAGACAAAATGTGAACAAGCTCACACAGCTCGATGGCGGGTTGAAGAAAACACTGTGCAAATAATGCCTACAAGGTCAACGTATACACTACTACAGCGGTGGATACGGATTACGTAAAATATATGAATGCTGCTTGAAAAAAAGTAACTCAAGTGGTTTTTCTAGAGACGATAATATTATCAATATTTAGACAAAATGTGAACAAGCTCACACAGCTCGATGGCGGGTTGAAGAAAACAGTGTGCAAATAATGCCTACAAGGTCAACGTATACACTACTACAGCGGTGGATACGGATTACGTAAAATATATGAATGCTGCTTGAAAAAAAGTAACTCAAGTGGTTTTTCTAGAGACGATAATATTATCAATATTTAGACAAAATGTGAACAAGCTCACACAGCTCGATGGCGGGTTGAAGAAAACACTGTGCAAATAATGCCTACAAGGTCAACGTATACACTACTACAGCGGTGGATACGGATTACGTAAAATATATGAATGCTGCTTGAAAAAAAGTAACTCAAGTGGTTTTTCTAGAGACGATAATATTATCAATATTTAGACAAAATGTGAACAAGCTCACACAGCTCGATGGCGGGTTGAAGAAAACACTGTGCAAATAATGCCTACAAGGTCAACGTATACACTACTACAGCGGTGGATACGGATTACGTAAAATATATGAATGCTGCTTGAAAAAAAGTAACTCAAGTGGTTTTTCTAGAGACGATAATATTATCAATATTTAGACAAAATGTGAACAAGGTCACACAGCTCGATGGCGGGTTGAAGAAAACAGTGTGCAAATAATGCCTACAAGGTCAACGTATACACTACTACAGCGGTGGATACGGATTACGTAAAATATATTATGGCTGCTTGAAAAAAGTGACTCCGGTGTTTTTTCTGGAGACGGTAATATTATGGATATTTAGACAGAATGTGAACAAGGTCACACAGCTCGATGGCGGGTTGAAGAAAACAGTGTGCAAATAATGCCTACAAGGCCAACGTATACACTACTACAGCGGTGGATACGGATTACGTAAAATATATGAATGCTGCTTGAAAAAAGTGACTCCGGTGTTTTTTCTGGAGACGGTAGTATTATGGATATTTAGACAGAATGGGAACAAGGTCACACAGCTCGATGGCGGGTTGAAGAAAACAGTGTGCAAATAATGCCTACAAGGCCAACGTATACACTACTACAGCGGTGGATACGGATTACGTAAAATATATTATGGCTGCTTGAAAAAAGTGACTCCGGTGTTTTTTCTGGAGACGGTAATATTATGGATATTTAGACAGAATGTGAACAAGGTCACACAGCTCGATGGCGGGTTGAAGAAAACAGTGTGCAAATAATGCCTACAAGGCCAACGTATACACTACTACAGCGGTGGATACGGATTACGTAAAATATATGAATGCTGCTTGAAAAAAGTGACTCCGGTGTTTTTTCTGGAGACGGTAATATTATGGATATTTAGACAGAATGTGAACAAGTTCACACAGCTCGATGGCGGGTTGAAGAAAACAGTGTGCAAATAATGCCTACAAGGCCAACGTATACACTACTACAGCGGTGGATACGGATTACGTAAAATATATTATGGCTGCTTGAAAAAAGTGACTCCGGTGTTTTTTCTGGAGACGGTAATATTATGGATATTTAGACAGAATGTGAACAAGGTCACACAGCTCGATGGCGGGTTGAAGAAAACAGTGTGCAAATAATGCCTACAAGGCCAACGTATACACTACTACAGCGGTGGATACGGATTACGTAAAATATATTATGGCTGCTTGAAAAAAGTGACTCCGGTGTTTTTTCTGGAGACGGTAATATTATGGATATTTAGACAGAATGTGAACAAGGTCACACAGCTCGATGGCGGGTTGAAGAAAACACTGTGCAAATAATGCCTACAGGGCAAATAATGCCTAAAAGGTCAACTTATACACTACTACAGCGGTAGTAAAATAAAAAAAAGTAAAATAAAAAAAAATGAATATTAAAAAAAAAAAAATTAAAGTTGGTGCTGCTGAACTACTAGGAGCAGCAGATTAGCACACCAGTCCCACTCCCCAACACTGCTAGACTAATAGCACTGGGCTCTTATAGTAGTAGTAGTAGTAGTAGTAGTAAAACAACAAAAAAATAAATAAAAGCAGTCCTTACAAGGACTACTGTTATTGCAGCAGTCAGCAGATGAGATAAGAAGCAGGACAGCTGCCCACTGCAGCTACATACAGAGCACTGCAGTAGAAGGTAGATTACTAGCCAGCAAAGCTACCTAAGCTTAAATGTCCCTCAAACCCCTGCAGACTTCTGTCCCTCCAATAACAGAGCAGTATCAAAACGATTACTAGCCAGCAAACTTTCAACTGTCCCTGAAATCACTAACAGGCAGCAGCTCTCTCCCTACACTATCTCTTCAGCACACACAGGCAGAGTGAAAAAACGCTGCAGGGCTTCGGTTTTTATAGGGAAGGGGAGTGGTCCAGGGGAGAGCTTCCTGATTGGCTGCCATGTACCTGCTGGTCTGGGGTGAGAGGGCAAAAAAAAGCGCCAACAATGGCGAACCCAAAATGGCGAACGTCGCGCGACGTTCGCGAACTTCCGGCGAGCGCGAACACCCGATGTTCGCGCGAACAAGTTCGCCGGCGAACAGTTCGCGACATCTCTAACCCAGGATGATTTGCATTCATCCTGGTATAGTTTTAGGACGATTAAAAATGGTACATAAGTATTCACCCACCAGGCTTTACTTAAAGGAGAACTAAAGTTCAACTAAAAAAGTAGGCTAGCAGTTTTGTACATTATGTTTTGGTCTTCTGTACCAGTCCAAGGCAACCACAGCCCTTTAGCAGTAAAGATCTGTGTCTCCAAATATGCCCCAGTAGCTCCCCATCTTCTTTTGTGCTGATTCACTGCACATGCTCTTGTGCTGCTGTCACTTACTGAGCTTAGGGACCCACTCACAATATACAGTACACATAGAATCGAAATGTCACAATATAAGGCTGATTAGTTATTATTATAGAAAATTACTACATGGCAGGGAGGCAAAATCTGAGGGGCAGTATGCCGCCCAGCCGCTTTCTGGGGAGCACTTGGGATGCGCAGCTCCCCAGTGCTCCTGCACTTGCTCCCGTGTGCTGAGCAGGAGGGGGCAGTGCGGGCACTAGGACCGCACGACCCAGGGGCGAAAGGACCGTGCGAAGCAAAGAGTGCCCAATGTAAAGTACTTGAAGGTCAGATTCTCATGATCTAGGCCTATCCCAGCTGTCTTCCTACATTGGGGTTGGTGGTCATAGACATTTTTGGTTGGCCATACACTAAATAATTACACGGGGATATGTATAATAATTATCAACCCACTGACCTCAGTAGGAACTGTGCCAAAGCGCAAGGGAATACTTTATCCAATAAATACCCTCTGATTTGCTAGTACTGGAATAACTGTATTGTGATTCTAAATCTGGACAATCAGACAATATTTTTGGGTGCTTTGTTGTCCAACCGCATATAAGGACTCAACATATATTGAAATGGCAGCACACTCTTAAGGGCAAACAGTTAATGTATGCATCAGTCATCTCCAGCACATTATACCATGAGAGAAATAGGTAATGGCCATGTACCAAGCACTTCATATTAAACGAAAGGCTGTGAGTACTGACACCCCAATACATTATATACAGTCAGAAAAAGTGGTTAATGGCACCCCAAGTACATTACATACTGTGAGAGGCAGTGCTTACACCTCCTATATATGTGCACTGATATAGTAGCACGATAATTAAGGTTGAAAAAAGACACATCTATCATTTTCACCCTTTCTCTAAATGAAACCTGCCTGACTGCCTTCCTAACCAGCTGATCCAAAGCATCCATTGAGATGCAATGGATAATTTCATAGCAGGTATAGTATATATAGTAAGAGGCAGTGGATAATTTCATAGCAGGTATATTGCATATAGAGAGAGGCATTGTGCACTGACACCCCCAAGTATAGTGAGTATTGGCACATTATTTAATGGATGCAGAAACATTAGGGCTAGATGCAGGGCCGCCACTAAAAATCACAGGGCCCCATACAGAAACATTTTTGGAGGCCCCTTGGCCCCAATGGTGCCCAAGCCCCGCCCACTCCACATCACAGTTAAAAGACCACACAGACATCAGTGCTAAAAAAGTAACCCCCCCCCCCACACACACAAGTTATAAAAAGCTATTGATGGTCAGGGCCCCCTTTTAAGTTTAAAAATAAAAAACATTGGCGCCAGGGCCACCCATAAAAGATTTTTTTTAAAAAGTATTGGTGCCAGGGCCCCCCTTACAAGTTAAAAAAAATTGTGGCCCCAAAAAATGTTTTTAAAAAAAACATGGGTGCCAGGTCCCCCCTTATAAGTTAAAAAAAGTTGGGACCCCAAAAAAATATTTTTTAAAAAAAACATTGGCGTCAGGGCCCCCCTTACAAGTTAAAAAAAATTGGGGCCCCAAAAAATATTTTTTTTAAAAAAACATTGGCGCCAGGGCCCCCCTTACAAGTTAAAAAAAATATTTAAAAAAAAAACATTGGTGGCAGGGGCCTATAGAATATTAAAATAATACATTGGTGGCCAGGGGATTAAAAAAAAAAAAAAACAACACAAATTGGTGTTCAGTAGAATTGAACTTGAGGCTTCAGCACTTCAATTACAGGTCTTTTCGTCGCTTCGGGAGTTCGGCTTTTCAGCACTTCCGCATTTTCATGTTCAGCTGGCCGCAGATCTTCGGCGCTGGCAAGGGGGCCTGGCTCTTTCTAAACTGCAGCACTGCCGGGCCCCCCTTCATGCCCGGGCCCAGGATAATTGTCCCCCCCCTGATGACGGCCCTGGTTAGATGCATCCAGGATAAATGAGTTGCCAGTTTCATTTAAAATGCCCCCCTGAACACTGGGTAATATAAATGTTGTGCAAATGTTATGCATCATCCCACTAGAAAGCAATGTGGGATAAATTCAATGTTAATTCCATCTATCTGAACTGATAACCTCATAGGTTAATTGCAGTGCCAATTTCTTGTATAATATAATACATTTCATGTATAATACCCACAGAACATATATCAATGAATATTGTGTTCAGCATTAACCCTTATCTTGTCCATACATTTTACTCTACTGTACACGCCTATCACTCTACCCTATTGGCTGCTATCTTGTATTTATAGATTCTAATGTGTATTCAAACCAGTGTGTTTTTAGTTAAAAAAAGATAAGGGTTTGATATGGCATGAGAATGGTTAATGCTGATATGGTGGGAGAAGCTACAAAGTCACAAAGGGGCTGGAAGATTAATCAAATTAAATGTTGTGTTTATCAAGAGAAAGCAGCAAAAATAGTGGTTTCATAAATAAATACAAGTATAGGACCTGTTATCCAGAATGCTCGTGACCTGGGGTTTTTCAGATAATGGATTTTTCATATTTTGGGTCTTTATACCTTAAGTCTACTAGAAAATCATGTAACCATTAAATAAACCCAATAGGCTGGTTTTGCTTCCAATAAGGATTAATTATATGTCAGTTTGGGATCAAGTACAATGTACTGTTTTATTATTACAGAGCAAAGGGAAATCGTTTTAAAAAATTAGGATTTAGATAAAATGGAATCTATGGGAGATGGTCTTCCTGTAATTGGAGCTTTCTGGATAATAGGGTTTTCAGATAACAGATCTCATACCTGTATTTCTGTTTTACACCTTTACCTTGAGCCTCCATTGTGTTGTGTTCTTTACAGATCAACAATGAGGAAAAAGGTGTGGGTTCTAGATGTAACAAGAACAAGTGTAGGAGTAAAACATAAACATCTGTCTATTTATTGGCTCAGCCAAAAGCAACAGTTTGTAGTAGATTAAATAGCAGTTCTTCATTCTGAGACTATCTATGGAGCATATTCTTAGAAAAAATGTATTTTTTTATCAATTTTTAAATGCAAAAGCGCTTTAAATATAGGTAGTTTGGTGTAATGTATGTTTAAAGGGCAAGTAAAGTCTAAAATAGAATAAGGCTAGAAATGCTGTATTTTGTATACTAAATATAAACATGAACTTACTGCACCACAAGCCTAATCAAACAAATAATTTATGCTTTCAAAGTTGGCTGCAGGGGGTCATCATCTTGTAACTTTGTTAAACATCTTTGCAAGACTAAGACTATGCACATGCTCAGTGTGGTCTGGGCTGCTTAGGGGTCGTCATAAACAAAGCTGCTTGAGTTCTGCATGGCTGGGAAGTAAGGCGGGGGCTCCCCCTGCTGTTCATAAGTATGATTGTTTCCCTGCTCAGCAGTTAGGGACCATCTGAGAATTCCTATCCACAGCAGTAAATGAAGGGAGAATTTCACTGCATACAGTCAGGTTTCTTATAAAAACGGTACACATTTTTTAATTAAAGTATATTGGAGATAGGTTTCTTTTTCATTAAAGAAAGTAAAAATAGGATTTTATTTTTTGCCTTTACATGCCATTTAAAGAGACTTTCAGTGTTCAGGGGTATAGTTCTCCTTTAATTTATATGAAAAACAGATTGCTACACCTTAATGCATCATTATTATATTTCCTGCATTTAGTCCCAATGAACACGGCATAACTACAGTGAGATTACATTTAAAGTCATAACCATAAATCTGAGCACGCTCTTCAGATGCGGGTGCCTCCAATGCTGCAGCTGGAAGTTGTAAACTTGTAATTAGTTTAACAGCACAGCAGTAAAAGGATTCAATTAGAGTTTGACCAATTTTTAAATGACTAATGCAAGTGAGTTTGTGTGACCCCTATGTGTCTTGATCTGCAAAGGCATATTATGTATAGGGTCAGTGGGCAGCCCAAATACAGAACTCTTAACATGTTACACCTTTAGGCTTGTTCAGTAAGTTCAATATACTGTATAAAATATTGCATTTCACGCCATATTCATTTTTAAGTTTTAGTAGTATGGCCCAATATTCCCAGGTCAAATGGCTGAAGCTCATTTACCGCTCTTCCCCTCCACTGTCCTAAGTGATATACCCGTGACTTGTGCTGGTTGGGGGGTACAGGATGCCCAAAACATAAATGAGAAGCATCATGAGTCGATCTGCACCCTTGAGTATTGACTGGAAACATGTCTTCTCAGGTGGACATCTTTGTTGTCTGCCAAAACCGGGGCAAGGAATTCTGTTTCCCCTCTCGGAAACACTTTGTGTTTTGTAAAGAACAATTTTACACAAAATATTTCAATATATCTAGACTTTTGGGATGTTTTTTAAAATAATTTTGTTTTCACCATTTGAGACGTACCATGTACTGTAGCTCTTATTCCAAATGTGATTCTAAATGCCAGGCTCTGGTCAAGGGCGTAACTACAGAGGAAGCAGACCCTGCGGCTGCAGGGGGGCCCAGGAGGTGTAAGGGGCCCCATGAGGCCCAAACAAAGAGCAATTTCAACATATATTGGTAAAACATCACCATCTCTGGATATGTTGGGGGCCCCAAAATTAATTTGCTGTGGGGCCCAGTAAAATCTAGTTACTCCACTGGCTCTGGTCCATATTTACATAAACCTAACTCAAGCTTAATCTTTCGGGTTCGTACTACTGGGAAGTTCTAGGAAAGTAGAGGGGTTTCAAGAATTGCATCTCATGGGTCAAGCTCTCTTCTAAATGTATTAAAATCTTTACATTCCCTTTTACCAACTACCATATTATTTTGGCATTCAGTATTCTCCACTTTACCTTTCTTTTTCCCAGCATTCCACTAGTTGATTTATTATTTGAAATTCATGAATCTCTTTAGTCACAAGATAGAGCCCCAGATTTTCTTGCTTGCCAGGTGAACCCAATTCTTCAATTTTAGGGATGATTTGAGGATAGGGTAGAAAGAGACTCAGAGACTTGCAAGAAAGAAATGTTTTTGTTCATATCTAGAACATCCAGCCTGTGGACCTATAGCTGTTAGCGATCTACTGTACGGATTCCAGCTGGGGAACTCTGATTCCAATAGAAAACATGGGAACCCCTTCTGTGACTTGTTCATTATTGTCAAGGTGTTAGACAAGCTTGTCAACTGCCTGCCCAGCGTCATGCACCCATGATGCACATGAATCCTGTAATCATCACCAACCTTTGCTTCCATTGCCTTTGGCATAGGAGAGGGCCAAACCCAAGGATTCAAAAAGTCCCAGTTTTATTTTAGTTCTTTTTCTCTGTTCTTTTATAGTTTTAGACAGCAGGGCAATACCAGTTATGGTTGCGCAGTAGTTAAAGGGTTAAACAATATACTTTGTATTGGTGCAGAAATGTAGAAGTCTAGCTATAAGCCACTCGGAAATGAGTTTCAGATTACCCCAGGGAAGTAGCCATGCAGCTTGCACATCAGAGGGAACATTTTAATCCAGAACGTTCACTCATTTTCACGGACTAGCACATTGCGTCATTTTATCAGTGAATTATACTCCTTCCGGCTCATCGACCCACCGCAGAGTCAGCTGCCTTGAGCCTCAGTGTTGTACAACATTAGAACACCAATCATTAGAAATAGACATCTTTTTAAACACATTATTTCTGCCTGAACATAACTTTGCTCTACCAAGTCGGGCTTTGATTTCTTCTTGGCTGCAAATTCATATCTATTAATAGGTTCTCATGTTTCCGCACATGGAAATATAATGGTTTTAGTGGAATCGGTTGGAGCAGGGGGAGCACTTTTTCATCAACTATGCAAAGATCTCATCAGTAGCTAAGTGGAGAAAGGCCAACCCGCATAGTTACATATACAGTATAAATGCCAAATATAAATCAAGAGATAAAAGCTGACTCTTTCTAACTCGACTAGTTGTTTTCCTGCCTGCATTAATCCTTGGTTAATTGGGTACTTTGCTGAAGTTATCATTGGCTACAACTGGACAATAGAAAACTTTGGATAAGATATAACATATAATAAACCAGGAATCTACAGCCACACACTCTGTGTTAATGATGTGCGGGTCAGGAAAAACTCAACCATACCTAACCTGCAAAACCTTAACCCGCACCTGACCCTAACACACAATGTGTTGCCATTGTAGGACCCGCACCCAACCCATACCGATGTCTTCTTGCTCTCTACACTACTTCTGTGTGTGCCTCTTGTTCAAATAAAGCGAATGTTCAGGAGCACAGAAGGAGTGTACGTCCCCATTCAACAAGAACCGACCCAGCCAATGCTCAACCCACATTTCACAGTGGGGTTCTGGTCAACATGCACATCATTACTCTGTATGGTATTTCATTAAAGCAGTGACTTTTAACCTTCGGTCAAGACCCAAAACTGGGTTCCCATGCTATATAGGGTGAGGCTTCATAATCCCCAATTATTCCCTATAATACATCAGTTTGGTATCACCCTTAAAGGAGAAATAAAGCATAACTAAAGAAGTAGGCTAAAAATGTTGTACATTATGTTTTGGGCTTCTGTACCAGCCCAAGGCAACCACATCCCTTTAGCAGTAAAGATCTGTGTCTCCAAAGATGCCCCAGTAGCTCCCCATTTTTTTTTCTGCTGATTCACTGCACATGCTCTGTGCTTCTGTCAGTTACTGAGATTATAGGGAAATCAACACCCAAATTATAAAAAGCTCCTACCTAGTAAGCAAGACAATCATCCCTCCCTGCTTCCCCTCGCAGAGGTAAAATTGTTCCCACCTAACAGTGCTGAGTAAGCGCAGAGGAGCTTGTGGGCGCCATCTTCCGAATCTTCTGATTTTTTCGGGTCCTCTTTGGATTTCTTTGGGTCCTCTTTGGATTTCTTTGGTTCCTCTTTGGATTTCTTTGGTTCTTCTTTGGATTTCTTTGGGTGTTCTTTGGATTTCTTTGGGTCCTCTTCGGATTTCTTTGGTTCCTCTTTGGATTTCTTTGGGTCCTCTTGGGTCCTTTTCGGATTTCTTTGGGTCCTCTTCGGATTTCTTTGAGTCCTCTTTGGATTCTCTTTGGATTTCTTTGGGTACTCTTCTGCAATTCTCAGCACTTTTGGTGCATGCATTGTCAATTCGCTCTGGAAGATTGCTCCAACTGCGCATTTGCCAGTACGACGCTCTATTATATATGAAGACTTGCGATTCAGAAAATGGCGCCCACAAGCACCGTTGAACTTACTCTGTACTGTTAGGTGGAAAAAAATTTATGGACATTTTCAGACCTATTGAACTCTGTGAGGGGAAGCAAGGAGGGGGGACTATCTTGCTTACTATCTTTTAATTCCTGGGTTGAGTTCTCCTTTTAGGCCCAACTCACATTATACAGTACACATAGAATATAAATGTCACAATATAAGTCTAATTAGTAATTAATTCAGATAATTACTACATGGCAGGACAGAAACCAGTGCAATTAGCATCAGAATTTAATTATCAGCCCTGTAGCATCAGCTTATATTACAGACAAACCTCATTTTCTGCTTGATAATTAGCAACAACCCTTAAAGAGATATTGACGCCACAAAATAACTTTTTTTTATAACTATCATAATATTGTCTTTGCATACTATTTATAATTTTGCCATAAAAGCAGATGCTTTTACATTACCCTTCTTACCCCCATGTTCCTCTATGAGAGGGCTGCCATATTTGTGCAGCAGGAGTCTGTTATCATTAGAAACTCTAACTGACAGGTTGAGAAGGGACAGTCAGGTTGGCAAAACAGTCAGGTTAAGGAACTTCAAGTAACAATTACTTACAAAAGCTGTATTATCCGTGAAAAACATGACCTATAGGTAAAAGATTTTGAAAAGAAACATTTTAGTGCCAGTATCACTTTAAGCTCAGCTTCTCACAGCTGCTCAGAGCCCACTGAGCATGTGAGTGTCACAGACACTTTCCAAGATGGTGACCCCCTGTGACAAGTTTGAAGTCCTGGATCATTGCTGCTATTGACAAGCTGAAACTTTAGACTGGTGCAATAAGTTCATAATATAAAATATGGCATTTTAGGACTGGACAGAGGAAGCATCTGGAAGAGAAAGTATGTTTGGACCTCCTTATGTTATAGATGGAAAAAAGGGTTTAACTCCACTTTATGAAGAACACTTATCATTGGTAACCAATATGGAATATAATTTTGCATTTCAGTGCATACCTATCTAGTAGGAGGTAGCTGTATACCATTACAGAGGAACCAACTGTCAGGCCTTGCACTGCCTTCTCACTACAGTGGCAGATCAAGCACAATATCATTTGCAGGATCTGTGTTATCTTTCAAAAAAGAAATGTTTAAATGTGCTCAGTGGGCTATTTGGTTTGTCAGGGATAAAAGGACAGTAGGATAATGAAATGAAAAGGATAAAACTCAAAGGAAATCAGACCTATGATCCTTTCTCAGTATGGAAGGTAAAATTCTCTTTCTATTATCTCTGGCCTTGCCTAGCAGTCAAATAATCCTTGGTCTCGATCTCTGTGAAGACCTTATTTGTGTCTAGTCGTTAACCCTTTGCTTGTTTTTTTTATTCAACCTTTTAAAATAAAAGACCATACAACAACAATTAAGCGATGCTAGATTAAATGTTTAGCTGAACTGTTGGAAACACAACTGAACGATGTTTCTTTCCCCCCTACTCTTTCTTCATCTGCCCAGTTCATTCAGACCCTGTTGCCACTCACCACACTGTCCTAGGCTTTTCTACATTCTAAATTCTGCCTATACAGTCTCTTTAGGTTCCCTTTGGGTATAGTCAGTAGGCTTATACCTCCAGGCGATATTTGATATCAATACCCCCTGTAGTCTAGGTGATGAGACTGGGCAGATGAAAAAGGAGTGGAGTGGAAAGACTGAAGTCAGTCAAAGGAACAGAAGAATTCATGTACCTTATATTTGCAAAAAGCTACAGGTAGGCCCAGTATTACTTAGACTACAGAGGTATCAATATCAAAGATTGCCTGGAGGTATAAGCCTACTGACCATAGCCAGAGGGCCTCTGAAGAAACTGTATAGGCAGAATGTAGAATGTAGAGAAGCAATGGACAGTGTGGGGAGTGGCGACAGGGTTCTAAGGTACTGGGTAGATGAAGAAGGAGTGGAGCTGAAAGACTAAAGTCAGTCAAAGGAACAGAGGAAATCATGTACCTTATATTTCCAAAAAGCTACAATCAAGTATGTGGGGCCAGGATAGTAATACTGCAATGAACAACAGATTTCTATCTATCAAAGAAGATCTTGTATCCTACGAAGTGGAGTGGCTGGCTACCTACAAGCTCCTAGACTAACCAACTGGAAACATAACTGAAAATAACATGACTTCCACTGTTCCTTTAACTGACTTCAGCCTTTCTGCTTCATTCCTTCTTTATCTGCCGAGTTTTGTAAGACCCTATCTTCACTCTCTACACTGTCCTAGGCTTCTCTGCATTCTACATTCTGCCTATACAGTTTCTTCAGGAGCCCTCTGGCTATAGTCAGTAGGCTTATACCTCCAGGCAATATTTGATATCAATACTCTCTCTAGTCTAAGTGATGTAGCACTAAACAAAAGACTTAGCTTGGCTCCTTTCCTAGGGGTAATATATACAAAAAAATACATCAATGATATGCTCTAACTTGGCAACTGAAGGTCAATAAAAACATAATTGACCCCTCCATCCCATTGGTGTCAGCACATGAGTGGTTTGGCTCTACTGAAGGCGGCACAGATGTATCTGCATTGTGAGCAAAACGACTCCAAAACCATCTGCAAGTCATTTGTTCTGATTCTTGCACATTACTCCTCCCTTCTGTGCATTTTTTCTGTACAAAAGGATTCAACTTATCATCTTTTACATGTTTTGATGTTGCTTAAAATTGATGATTAGCATAAAACAATTCTCAGCACAAAGCAATAAATATGCTTTCAGGGATAAACCCTGATGTTCCTTATTCCAATCAGCAGTTGAAAAATTAACTGTACCATTGATTTGTAGACCTGATCATCTTTTTTAATATGCGAGGTGGCAAAGGAAAGACAAACGAGGAGCTGCAATCAAGTCGAGCTGATAAGCGCTGTTTAGCGTCGGGAAGATGACAGGGAAACCACAAATGAAAGATATTTGCCTCTGCAGTGAACGTTTAAAGCCACATACCTGCCTGTTAAAATAGAAAGTGTGCTCTGTGCATTAGCAAATACAATTTTCCACTTTCGCCGTTGCCAGTTCCATTTCCCGCAGACAGGTACTCAAACTAAATGAAAAATTCTCTGGGCCGCAATGTTTTTAAACCATTCCACAAGGATAAACAACTGGATTTATAATGTCATTCGGCAAGAGGAAAATAATTCCCGTGGAAAATAGAGGAGCATGTCAAGAAACCTTCTAAGTTATGTAATGTTAAATGAAAAAATAAGAGCTGGTTTTAAGTATCCAAGAAAAAGCAAAATAAGACAAGATTATCTGGAGGCTACCATGGCAGCAATCTCTTGGCATTGTAGGATGGGGATAAGAATATAAGGGCTCAATGTTTGTACTAAAATTCATGTGTTTTGACCACAATTAACAGCGCTGTATTTCAGTCCAGTTCTGCTCTAGGCACTGGACCTCACAGCACCTCATTGGCCCATACGCATTATATATGTGATGTAATACACATGAGTCTGCACGTGGGTCACCAGGTACCCCCTAAATCAACCTCCTCCGCTGCTGCCAGATTCAGTAAAGAAGGATCCAGTGGCGGAGGGGAGATTTTTTGGGGGAGGGCAAAAATTTTTCTTTAAAGGAGAACTGAACCCCCACACCAAAAAATCCCCCTTAACTGCCTGCCATTGCCCCCCCCTTGCACTATCCATTAGTAAAAAAAAAAAACCTTAAAAAATGGACCCTAAAATGCTGAGCAGTGAAGCACCAAGGCACCATCTTCCACCGCTTCGTATTTTTTCAGGACTCAATGCCGACATGAAGCCTGTAGGAGCATGCGCAGTTGGGCCAAGTCAACTGCGCATGCCCAAATCAGTGTTGAGTCCCAAAAGAATACAAAGTGGTGGAAAATGGTGCAATGGAGCTCCGCTGTACTGCTCTGCATTTTAGAGTCAGGGTTTTTTTTTACTAATGCAAAGTGAAGGGAGACAGAGGGGCAGAGGGGCAATGCAAGGCAGTTAAGGGGGCTTTTTTGGTATGGGGTTCAGTTCTCCTTTAACATATAAGCACCTGAGGGTCCCCCTCTAAAGCTCCCCCCCCTTGGTGCAGGCAGTTGAGTGCATATATGGTAAATACAACCCTGACAATAAAGCATTTTCCCAGAATTCCAATGTAATAGCAGACAACCTGCAAGTAGCATCCTTCTCAACATCCACACAGTGCAACTCAACATCCACTTATGCAAACTGTGCACAAGGTGCGGGAGATAAGTTCAGAGTTTATAAACAAAACATTAACAAAATGTTAAAGGGGTTGGTTACCTTTAGCAAGATGTAGAGAGTGATATTCTCAGACAATTTGTAATTGGTTTTCTTTTTTTTATTATTTGTGGTTTTTTAGTTTAGTTTAATTCAGCAGCTCTCCAGTTCGCAATGCAATGCATGGTTGCAAATTAATCTAGGAACCATGCATTGATTTGAATAAGGCATTGGAATATGAGTAGGAGTAGGAGACGGCATGAAAGATGAATAATAAAAAGGAGGAATAACATTACATTTGTAGCCTTACAGAACATTGTTTTTAGATGGGTCAATGACCCTTATTTGAGAGATGGAAAGAGTCAGAAGAAGAAGGCAAATCATTCAAAAACTATACAAAATAAATAATGAAGACCAACTGAAAAGTTTCTTAGAATTGGCCATTCTATAATAAACTACAGCGAACCGCCTCTCTAACCACACAAGCTTATACCTACTGAGATGCCAACGGGAACTCAATGGGAAGTGTATCTCCTAAATTTTGCTGTGTGGATAATTGTGTTTTTTGACAGGACAGATCCACTTTAACGACTCTTGTTGTCATTAAAGGCCAACTAATCAGGAGTTTCAGCTTCAAATATTTATCATAGTGAACAGCCTTCTTATATAATAAAAGGTGCAAAGATTGCTACAGATCTACACACATACCAGCAGGTAGTATTTACTGGTTATCTATTTCAAAAGAAATATATTATTGGTCCTAATGGTTTACAGCACATAGGCAAACTTTGCACCTTTTATTACATATGAGAGCATATATGGAGACCTTACCAGAGCTACAGGCATCAGGAGTGAGCCTAGCTTTTTAGTTTGAGAAACAAATATATATGAATCAAATATACAGGAGTTCCATCTTTACGACACTTGAGATTTGTATACATACATATAGAGTGTGTTATATGTATGAATACATATCCAAAGCATTGCAGTATATTGTACTTCTTTAATAGATACTGAGTCACATTCCTGCATATTAATATTCATTTCTTGCATTGATTGTGTGTAGTATTCTGGCTGGCCAATTTTTTACGGTTTAATATGAACAATTATTGTATTGATGTGGTTTTGGGGCAATAAAATAGGAAGTAGTGGTCAGATTTCCTCACTTGATCTCTTTATTCTCTTGTATGATTTGAATACATTATTAATATCACCCCTCCTACAAGGGTTATGGTTGTTTTGAGCAAGCAGACAAAGAATCCGTACCGATAAGTGTATGTGAAAGTGATTATATTTAAAAATAAATCAGTGAATTGTTACACTTAAATGACTCAATTAGACTAAAACAATATTTACACTATTTACAGAATAATTATGCAGTTACAATATCACCAGAGTAATAGAATAGAGGTCAGCTCATTCTTCCCATGCTAGCATCCATCTGTCCTCCAACACCTCTGGTCTGGAGTCCTCTTAAGGCTGCCCCATCACATCTCCCAGGCTGCTCCGGTCTTCCTAGGCTTCTTCCTTCTTCATACCTCCGGTGTCCACCTTTATACACGTTTTGATACATGCTCCCACAGCTCCCAAACTTGCCTATATCCAGTTGAGCGAGATTCTATGAGTAAGGTCTATCCACCTTTATTCCTTTGGCAAATACCTATTATAAGGGCACTATGTGTTATGACTTTAGTTCCAGTCTCTCTCAATACTATCATGGAGACCTCAGCAATGCTTGGTTAGATTCAGTAATCCCAGGGGTAGCTATACTACAATGGTTTAGCCAGAACAGAAATGAGTCCAAACGACTCATTAGCAATGCGATCGTGTATTTTATAGCTTAAACACTTTCATTCCAGCTTTAAGCAGCCACTTCACATTTTAATCTGCAGCTCTAGAGAACTGAAGACCAACGCTTTCATTTTGGTTTTCATTGCAGCCGAGGAGTTGGGCCACTCAGCGTGACGCCAGCGACAGTTTGAATGAAGAGGCGCTGAACGCTTTATCGATTCCTTTCTCATCCATGAATCTTCTGCGGGTCGGCTTGAGTGACCACAGTGGCAAGGACAACATCATTAATATGCGTCTCCCCCTCCTTCTGTGCCTAACCCCCGGAACATGGTGGAGAGAAAGAAAAAAACGGCTCCTTTCTGCCAGAAAACCTGGCCTCATTGTACAAGAGAGATTACAGTCTACGGCTAAACTAAACTGGCTTATTTATAAGCTGTGAAACACTTCTGTGCCTCTCTGCTAATTCAGCTTGAGAACTCATTCTGCAGAGCATGGAATTCCAGCCAGCTCAAGATTCACACACGCCAGTCTAATAAAAACTGAAACGTACTTTAAAACAATCCCCCCGGGAGGCACCAGGCATCTACTGAATTCAATAAATTTCACGTCGAATGCATAATTTCAAAAATACAGCCCCTACAACAACTTTCCAACTGCATCAGTGCTATGACTCCCATCTGCCTCGGCAGCCTACAGAGATGGGGGCAATAGCTTTACAATGGCTGCTGAGTGGCGATGAAGGCACCAAGATTGCTGTCACATGATTTTACATTCAACCAGTAGCAAGCCATGAAAAATGCTAAATCAACAATATATGTGGTGGTTGGTTGGATGTTGGTCATGGTTGTACCAATGAAAAAACTCTTAATAACCAGTGGTGTCTTACAAATTGTACAACTGGTTGTACAAATAACTAAAGACTACACAGTCTCAAATTACAAATGATTAAAAATCATGGAGAACTAAACATATCTGCATGTAATTGATAAAGAAAAACAATATAAACCTAGTAACCATAGCTGGACTAAATCATTAGTGAGATCTGCCACAACCAAGTATTATGGGCCATAGCAACAGAGGCAGTAGGGGTTACCATTGAAACTGGGTCCTTGAGCCTAAGGTATTAGTAGATATTAGAAACCAAACTGGATGCTGGAGCCTAAGGAACCCAACCCAGCACAAGTAGCCCTCATACATTGAAACAATCCATGCTGAGATCTGCCGCAGTCAAGATTATGAGTCATTATCAAGCCAAGTATCAAGGGTTACCACTGCAAATGGGTCCTGGAACCCAAATAGTAGCAACTATAGACTGATACACTACATATTAAGCTCTGCCACAATGTAGGCTATGGGCCATAATCAACAAAGGTAGCAGTGCTTACCAATTCAGCTGGGTCCTTGAGCCTAAGGGCCCTATCCATGGGCACAAAAAACTCAAAGCATTGCTCAAATCAGAAACAAATCCTGTAGTACGAAAGGGCCTACTGGCATGTACATGGTTAGATGTGTTTGGGTTAGTAGAAACAGTGGTCATTGGAGACATAGTTGATACTTATCAAAACTGATAAGTAGAGGACCTTATTCCAAACATTTCTCTAGGACCCATGTACTACCTAAAACAGTGATCCCCAACCAGTGGCTCGCAAGGAACATGTTGCTCACCAAAACCTTGGATGTTGCTCCCAGTGGCCTCAAAGTAAGTGTTTTTTTGAATTCCAGTCTTGGAGGCAAGTTTGATTTCATTAAAACCAGTATTATGGGCGGATAGAGCCTCATGTAAGCTGCCAGTTCACTCAGGGCTACCAAATAGTCAATCACAGCCCTTATCTAGGTCCCCCAGGAATTGATCTCATGCTTGTGTTGCTCTTTTTATATTTGAATGTGGCTCACAGGTAAAAAAAGGAAAGGCTGGTGACCACTGACCTAGAACAATGCTTCCAAAATTTGCTCAAATATATACAACATTGATCAAATATGTGGCTCTTTTACAGTCTCTGCACTAAGTGTAGCTGACTCGTTAATAAAACACTGGGGAGCATCTGAACCTCCAAGTCCTCCCGTTCTCAGGCAAGCAGCAGAAAAGGCATGCTAGAGACTAGGCAAATATTAAACATAGATATTTAGCTCCTCTTAACCACTGTTTTTTTCTAATACTAAAGCATTATAGGATTAAAAGAAATAGACTTATTTTACTACTTCTTTAAACACTGCTTTAGCTGACCCTTGCTAAAGACTTTCCAGCATAAAATACAGCTTCTGCAGCTTTGTTTGGCATATCTGTAATTATAGGATGATGCTAAAGGCAATTCTATTCTACAGAACAAACAACACATTAAAAAATATTCAAAAGACAAGAAGTTCTCTGCACAACACCTCAGTGTTGAGTGGCAATTTCTTAGACAACCCCCCCCCCCATAACTAAAAATGAACCATCCCAAGTTTCCTGCAGAGCAGCCTGTTTTATTTGCTCTCAGGTCCACTTGTAGCACCCTTGAATAGGCAAATGCATTTCATGCACAGGAGTTCCCCATCTTGGATCTTGTTAGGAGTGTCAGTGACGCTGCACATGCTCTGTATGCTCTGGGCAGCTGTCAAGAAGCTAAGCTTAAGGCAACATCTTTCTATTCTGGCCCTCTCCTATTCATATCCCACCCTCTTATTTAAATCAGTGCATTGTTTGTAGGGTAATTTAAACCCTACCAACCAGATTGCTTGAATTGCAAACCGGAGAGCTGCTGAATAAAAAGCTAAATAACTCAAAGACCACCAAATGAAAACTAATTGCAAATTGTCTCAGAATATCACTCTCTACATGATATTAAAAGTTAATATAAAGGAGAACAACCCCTTTAAACCAGCCCTGCAACTCAGCCTTGACATGGCAACGCTGCAGTACCGCCGTATTTCCAGGCTCTGGTATCTTATCATGTAGGAAGTGGTCTGGCCCACCGTGCACCGTTGTTCAATCATTATCCCTTCCCTTTGTGTATTGTGCTCTTGTTCATAGGCACAAAATTAGGCCAAGGTTCAGCTACAGACTATGGTTTTATAGCTGCTAGGAAAAATGGCAGGCAAGGTGGGCAGCCTATTTTTATCTGCTGTCGGATTTGATGTTATTGTACAGAAAAATGACCTGCAGCTTAGTCGCACACCTCCCTTTCTATACGGTGTTCTCCCGCCTAATCTCCCCACAAACAATAGAGTTCTGTGTGCTTGGATTGTAATTGAAGTAATATTCCTGGCTGCTGCGCTGTGCCATTGTTGAATTTCCATTCTTTTTCTCTTGCTTGCATTGCTATGTACATGGAGATAGCAGCCAGAGGACGGAATCCCACTGCTTGCAGATTGAGCATCAAAGCAGGGCTATTGTGGCTTAATGAAAAAGACGGAGCACAGAACCCCTCCATCAGGGTGTCTAATCATATGCACGAATACAAAGATTTCTCAAACTCTGGGATTTCGAGAAAATAATGATACCGTCCGCAAGTGATTTTTAAGGGCCTTTCACACAGTATGCCTTAAATGCTTCAATAAGTTAGTTAAGGAATTAGATACCTACCTGCCGTTGCAGAAAACAGCTGGTTGTTAAATTCCTGTGCATTTTTCTTTTTCTTTCCTCTCCCTGTCATTTAAATACAGGCACTAAGCAATGGGCCAGTGATTAGCATGATTATAAGTGAGTTCAGCCTGCCCTCAGACTCTTTATCAAATGACTCAGTAGAACACTGAGTAAGTGAGAAGTGAACAGTAATGGGACAACTGGAACCCAGTCTCTGAGATGAGCAACTCTTTCTACAGACCAAGAACTGCTAGGGCACAGGGAAAAAAGCTCATGCCCTGCTTTAATACATGAATAAATATGTACTTGTTCCACATCCAGCCAACTCACTAAAACTCTTCAGCTAAAATGATACTCAGACTAACAACCCAATAGCTGGATTCCTGGCCTATAAATACCCCATGTGTGTGCAGTTTGGTTAATATATATTGAGATTTCCCCAAGGTTATTCCCAAAGTTTAAAGTAGTCCTAGAATGATTCAGCTGTGGGACCCCATAACTGATCCTAAGAAGGTGCAAAGCATGGGTGGTGTTGGAAGTGGAGAGATCTTCAACAGGACTGATTGGAACGCGTACGGGACCTGTTATACAGAATGCTCGGGACCTGGGCTTCTCTGGACAATGGATCTTTCCATTTGGTATCTCCATACTAAAAAATCATTTGAACATTAAATAGAACCAATAGGATTGTTTTGCCTCCAATAAGGATTAATTATAGATAAATTGGGATTAAGTACACGGTACTGTTTTATTAACACAGAGAAAAGGGAATTTTTTTTAAAAAATCTGAATTATTTGTTTAAAATGGAGTCTATGGGAAATGGCCTTACTGTAATTTGGAGCTTTCTGGATAACGGGTTTCTGGATAATGGATTCTATACCTGTATATTTTAAATTGGAACTTGTCACTAAAAGTGTTATTGGCAGGGCTGAATTTACATAGCAGGAACCCCTAGGCCCACTGCTGTTCGTCGCCCCTGTCCCCTCCCCTTTAATCGTGCAAATTTTCATCATCGAGACATGGGGATTGGCGCATGGGAAATTAAAAAAAAAAGTATCTCCTGCACATCCCACTAAAATCCTGCTGACCGTAGGCCCGGGCCTTGGTGGCCTTTACACAAATCTGGGCCTGGTTATAGGAGCCAGAACTTGATGAAATTATTTGAAAATCATTTTTGTTTCTCTTACAAACCATTTTGGTTACATGTCCCCTCCCAACCTATCAGCACACTGCACTTTAGGATAGGAACCAATCAGCAGCTAGTCTGACCTGATAGGGAACAGAAGCCTGTCTTCGCTTGTGTGACTGCAGGGCTGTGATTGGCTATTCCCTTCCTACTGTGCTTGTGGTAGGGCCTGTTTGGACACACCCACCCCTCATACTGATCTACAGGGAGCTCCAATTAAAGGGGACATTTTTGAAAATACTTTTCAGTAAAACCAGCACTTTGAATTATTCATCATTGCCTATAAAATTGTTATTTATGTCTCCTTAACTTTAAAAGCAGTGAAAAAATGTATTTTGTGCAGAAAAAATGGCCATTGACTTTAATGTATTTTGAACATTTTGAACACAAAAAAAATGACCATATAATATAAAGGCTTTAAATTCAGACCCTCATGAGTCAGAAAGGCAATTGTGTTGCAGGATATCTCTGCTTTATAAATGGCCAGTCTGTGCCTATATCATATTATATGAATACCTATATATAACCTGACTCTTTCATAAATGTTTGCACTGCTTCTTTTATGTGGGGGTCTGTGAGTGCTTCTTTGAATTCAATGGCTGTATTCCATCTCTAGAAAGAAAGAATATGTCGGTAAGGCCTTAGAATGTGGAGATTTGTCTATGGGGACAAGCTGGCCCCCATGGGTGCTGATTGACAGCAGTGCTCCCTCAATGCCATCATTATGTTTGCTGAAGGAAAGTATATTATCAGTGTTTCCTTGTACACAAGGCTCACTGTGGTTCACCTATAAGCAATCAGATATACCAATGTAGATTTTACATTTATTCAGTCTATGTATTTCAGTGCAATGCATCTCCTTTGTGGGCACATTTTATCTATTGACTAGTATTCTAGCACCACCTAGTGTTATATAACATTTTAGTGCATTTTAGTAAAGCAAGTGGCAGCTTTTAAAAAGCACAAGCATGTTTTATTTATTAAGGCTTTGCAAAGGGAATATTTAAGTGCCTGCCCCGATGGAGCTTACAACTTAATTTCCCCATCACGGTCAGACAAATAAAAGGCTCAACTTCAAAAAATGTTAATTAACTTGCTGATATCTGTTTTTTTATGAGAGAAAACCCTGCAATCACGTGAGAAATTGTATAATTGATTGTGCCCTGTGCTGTAGAGCAGCGGTCCCCAACCTTTTTTGCCCCAGGGACCAGCGTAAAGCCCGAATTTCTTGCAAGGACCGGGGGGAGTCAACTTTGCACGGTCATAAATTTCACGCGTGCTGCGTCAAATTTGGGTACACCGCGTCAAATGTGGGCATGTCAGCGTCAAATTTGGGCATGTGCCCACATCAAATTTGGGCACGTGCCCACATCAAATTCAGTGTGCCTGCATCAAAAGCGGACTCAGCGGCCCAGTTCAGGTATGTCCACAGCCCGGCGGTTTGGGACCCCTGCTTTAGAGCAGGGGTAGAGCAGCAATGCTAACCATTGCTTATTCACCAACCATATGCATATAGCCAGAGATATGTAGTAATGTAGTAATGTCATACTGTTATAAAGACAAATAGGGGCAGATTTACTAAAGGGCGAAGTGACTAGCGCTGGCGAAGATTCGCCAGCATTACCGTTTTCAGGGACTTCGCAAATTTACTAATGGGCGCAGGCGTCACTTCACTAGCAAAAGAGACAGACGCTAGCAGTGATTCGCACTCTATCGCCAGGCGAATTTTCGCTCTGCAAACTCACTAAGATGCGGGTTTTACTGAACGTTACCTCTTTCACCAGACTTGGCTCATTCTTCTGTTACTTACATCATATTTTTTAGTGGAAAAAGTGGTGTATTTTACTTTTTTCAGAGTCAGCCTGCAAAAGTCATTTATAAAAAATTTTTGGCAACCCGGGTTCCCCCATACATTTTCTAACATATGGAACATTAACTATATAGTGGGCTCATGTGTAGGGCATTATAACAACTCTATTGTCTATTAAGGTTCCCTGGGCTTGTGTAATGTAATGTATTTGCTGCAACATATACGTCCATTCAACTTTAAATTTCCCACCGTATGCAAATTAGCCTGAGCGAAGACCTCTAACAAAGTTGCGCTAGGCAGAATTGAACACTAGCGCATCTTCTTTTTGATTTGCTCACATTGGCGAAGTAACGCTAGCAAAAATTTGCCAGCGTTCGGCGCCCTGGACGCAACTTCGTATTTTAGTAAATTATCGCTGTCTAAAGAAAAGAGGCCTCCCACAACCACTTTGTCAGAAGTAGTGGTGAATTTGTAAGTGTGACCATGACTACCCAACTTGTAATATTTCTCAAATCTTACCTTTCCACTCCGTACTATAAATGTACATTACGTTTATATTATCCAAGAATACACAAACAAAACTGGCATTGATCAAAATGTTTTTATTGCTTAATGGTTGTTCAATTTGCAACAATAATGACATTAATGCATAAATGAACATATAAAACTGTGATGAGGCTTCAATAAAAAACAAATTTCAAAAAAACAATTAGCACTGTCTGAGCAAATTTTCGCCTGGTGGAGTTTTGAGATGGCTGCAAAGCCGTCACTGGCGAATTTTTGCCGCTTAGTAAATTTAAAGAGAGAGAGAGAGAACGGGGCACCAGCAGGCTGAAATGTGATGGTAAGTTATGCAAAATTACATATAAATTGGAGAGGGAAGAAGGCTTCAAAACAAACACAGGGAAATTAGATTTGAATATTTATTTGTTTGGCAAACACCAGCATCTGCTTCTCATTCTGAATACTGTCAAGCAACAATTTCCTCCATCAAGGTTGCACTTGCAGAATTAAAATGTGTTTTAGACAGGCCCAGATTTGTGGAAAGGCCACCAAGGCCTGGGTATGGGAGGCAGGATTTTAGGGGATGACATGCTGCCCAACCACACCCACATTGGTTCAGAAACACTGGGGAGGCGCAGGAGATACAATAGTTTTTTAATTTCCCGTGCGCCAATCCCCATTGCTCATGCCCAGATGATGAAAATTTTCACAAATAGGAGGGAGCGACAAACATCAACAGGCCTAGGCTTGACCCCTTTAATGCTCAACAATATCTTTATCATTGGCAGGGGCGCTTTGATCCTTTTTAGTTACAGTTTAAAAGGAGGGGATACAGATTAAACACTTGGGGGGGGCATTTTTTTTAACCTTGATTTGTTTTCAGTTTTTTTGGAGGTAAACGGATTTTTCGTGGAAAAATAAAAACTCGAATTTTTAGAGATTTATTATTCCCCAAAACTGCTAAAATTCCAAATCTGAAAATACTCCATCTCAAACCTGTCAAAGTCATGTAGAAGTCAATGGCAGATGTCCCTGAAGTGGTTTCTTGACATTGTGATTTGAGTCTAGATTTTCATTTGATAAGTGACAATTCAATAAAATTGAATTTTTCCTGGAATAAATTCATGGAAGGGAGTTTAGTCGACTTTTTTTTTTAAGAAAAATTTAGTAAATAGGTCCCTTAAACTGGATCAGATTTTAGTATTCTGGAAACACAAAAGGTCCTGATGCCTGAGTTACAGTATATTGTCAGGCAATTTGGCTCATGCATTTTTCTCCATATAGTTAGTCATTACATGTAATCATGATGGAAATTAAATACGGTCTACCCATGCTGTGCATGTCCAGTAGGAGATCAGTGCAATATATATTCCCTAACTATATAAGTCTAAAGAAGGGTTATTTTTTACAACAGTGATATCCAGGAGCAATTATGAAGCCATTCAAAAAGAATATGGAGCCCATTAGCAACATGGAGTCCTAAAGATACTCAGGACTATTGTTGCATTTGGGCCCCAGTTGCCTTACAGCAGGGACCCCCAACCTTTGGAACCCGTGAGCAACATTCAGTAGTAAAAGGAGTTGGGGAGCAACACAAGCATGAAAAATGTTCATAGGGTGCCAAATAAGGGCTGTGATTGGCCATTTAGTAGTCCCTATGTGGATTGTCAATCTACATTGAGGCTCTGTTTGGCAGTACACCTTGTTTTTATACAACCAAAACTTGCCTCCAAGCCTGGAATTCAAAAATAAGCTCCTGCTTTGAGGCCACTGGGAGCAACATCCAAGGGGTTGGAGAGCAACATGTTGCTCATGAGCTACTGGTTGGGGATCACTGCCTTACAGCAAATGCAGTTGCCAAGCCACATCAAGGTCAATGCCCTATGGTGGTTCTAACTTGATGATCCCTAACCAATGGCTTGTGGGTAACATGTTGTTCACCAACCCCATGGACGTTGCTCCCAGTGGCCTCAAAGCAGGTGCTTATTTTTTAATTCCAGGCTTGGAGGCAAGTTTTGGTTTGAAAACGTAGGGGCCCATTCATTAAGTTCGAGCAAAGGAATAGAAGAAAAAATACTTCGAATTTCGAAGTGTTTTTTGGCTACTTCGACCATCGAATGGGCTACTTCGACCACGACTTCGAATCGAGCAATTTGAACTAAAAATCGTTCGACTATTCGACCATTCGATAGTCGAAGTACTGTCTTTTTAAGAAAAAACTTCGACCCCCTAGTTCGCCTAAAAGCTACCGAAGTCAATGTTAGCCTATGGGGAAGGTCCCCATATGCTTGGCTATCTTTTTTTGGTCGAAGGATAATCCTTCGATTGATGGATCAAAATCCTTCGAATCGTTCGATTCGAAGGATTTAATCGTTTGATCGAACGATTATTCCTTTTATCGTTCGATCTAACGAATTGCGCAAAATCCTTCGACTTCGATATTCGAAGTCGAAGCATTTTAATTCCCCAGTCGAATATCGAGGTTTAATTAACCCTCGATATTTGACCCTTAATACATCTGCCCCCAAGTGTACTGCCAAACAGAGGCTCCTGTAGTCTGTCAGTCCACATAGGGGCTACCAATAGTCAATCACAGCACTTATTTTGTACCCCCAGGAACATTCTGGATGCTTGTATTACTCCCCAACTCTTTTTACATTTGAATGTGGCTCATGGGTAAAAAAAAGTTGGGGGACCCCATTCTAACTATTCATTTCTAGTCATATTTTGCACAGGCCTGAACATTCCCTGCTTAGTTGCATTACAGCTGCCATAATATATTATGGTGAGCGGTATAGTTGTATGATATTAACAGGGACGGAGTTTGTATGTTGCTTGTTCACTTAAATTATGAGTAGTGTACAATACCATTCAAGAAGTTTGTATGTTCTCCCCATATGTGCTTGGATTTCCTTTCCTCTGGGTACACCAGTTTCCTTCCACATATATAGGCCAAAATACATACAGGCAGATTAATTGGCTCCTGATAATACTAACCCTATTGTCTGTGAAACTGATAGGAACCTTAGATTGTAAGCTCCTGGGGCAGGGACTCGTGGGAATTATGTATTTTCTCTGTAAAGCACTGCAAACTATGTCAGCTCTGTATAAAGAAGGACTAATAATATGACCAAAGTAAACACCTTCTTTTTAAAGTTTAACAGTTAAACTTGACTGGTGCATACCTTTATTCAACTTCATCTACTATGTATCTACTGAGTTGTATTTATAGGGGGCAGTGGTTGCAAAGGCTGATGTTTCTGGCAGTGTAAGGATTAAGAATACAAGTAAATCAGATAAAATCAGTAAAAGCAAAAACCAGCAATTAATGAGCTTGAACATGGGGATTTATTAAGTGGAACATGTTATTGTAATGAGATTTAAAATCTCATTACCAACAGTACCACCAAACTCCATTTATTGCTGCAAGGTGTATTTCCCATGTAATTAGGCATGGTATTTTGATTAAAAATTAAAGTGTTGTTCCAATAAGCATGATGGAATGTAATGGATTTAGTTTATAATGTGCATGCTCTGTAATAATTCTGACCCGAGAAGTTGAGATTTACAGCCTAAAGTGCATGATATTTAAAGGAAAATCGCTTTCTGAGAAATTTCCAGTAGAAATTAACTAGGCAACACAAAAAGAGCTGGTGTTAATCCCTGCTGCCATTTAAAGTGGATCTGCATACTAATGTGATTTATAACAGGCTTCTCCCAGTGCATTAATTCATAACCAGGAAATTATGAAACAGACTACAGGTTATCCAGAGGCCTGTTAACCAGAAAGCTCTTATACAGGTAAAAAACCTGTAATCCAGAATGTTCGGGACCTGTGATTTTCCAGATAATGGATCTTCATACCTTAAGTCTACTAGAAAATAATGTAAACAATAAAGATGAATTATATATTCGTTTGGATCAAGTACAAGGTGCTGTTTTATTATTACAGAGAAAAGGAAAAACATTTTTACGATTTTCATTCATTTGACTAAAATGGAGTCTATGGATAAAATGGAGCTTTCTGGATAACAGGATAACCGATCCCATACATGGATAAGGCAATGGCATTTGAACTACAGCCCTGTTTAATAATGAGACTATAAATAAGACTGCACTTCATGTTACTCAAGCTAGAATAAATTGTGGTTAATTTCAAAAGCATCCTATTAGATTTTTTAGGGGCCGATTCACTAAATTCGAGTGAAGGATTTGAAGTAAAAAAATGTCGTATTTCGAAGTATTTTTTGGGCTACTTAGACCATCGAATGGGCTACTTCAACCTTCGACTACGACTTCGAATCGAAGGATTCAAACTAAAAATCGTTCGACTATTCGACCATTCGATAGTCGAAGTACTGTCTCTTTAAAAAAAACTTTGACCCCCTACTTCGGCAGCTAAAAGCTACCGAAGTCAATGTTAGCCTATGGGGAAGGTCCCCATAGGCTTTCCTAAGTTTTTTTGATCGAAGGATATTCCTTCGATCGTTGGATTTAAATCCTTCGAATCGTTCGATACGAAGGATTTAATCGTTCAATCGAAGGAATAATCCTTCGATCGTACGATCGCAGTATTTGCGCTAAATCCTTCGACTTTGATATTCGAAGTCGAAGGATTTAAATTCCTAGTCGAATATCGAGGATTAATTAACCCTCGATATTCGACCCTTAGTGAATCAGCCCCTTAATGTTTATATGATCTAAGTAGTCTTAAGGGATGTTGTTTTCAGAAAGATCTCATATTTGAAAATCTTCAGGCCTCTCCTCAAGGCTTATACTTAAAAACTTGAGCCAAAAGCCTGGTTATAGCAGACTAGAACTGCTAATATCTTAGAAACCACTAAAAATGGGAAATGGAAAATGAATGTGACCATTGTCACCACCATTGTAATTCAATTCCCTATAAGTTCTATACTGTGTAAAATGAAATATTTATCTGTTCTATCCTTCTGGGAATTTCTTTCATATTTTTAGAGGTAAGGAAATATTCAGCAGGTGTCACAACCCACCAGGCAGTCTAGTTATTTCCTTGTGACTGTCCGCTTGCCGTCGGGCATTTTGTTGCTCATTAAGTCATGTGTCACACACAATATTGTAACTCTGTGACATCCAACACCGAAATATCTCATTACCGGAACAGAAACAGTCAGAAAAACACACGTTTTGTAATTAGCAAAGTAATAATAGGGCAAGAAGATATACGCCCCCCTACATCACCCGAAAGGAGTTGCTGCTAAAGCTTTTCATTCCATCTGACATATTTATTGAATCTGCCCATCTGTTAGATGACAGTCAGGCCAAACTCAAAGAATAAAACTGAAAAACTGCCAAGACTGCATTCAGCAGTTAAAATCTGCCCACGGTGTGATGGGAATATGGCACCGGACATGCTACGACTGATAAGGAGATGCTAATACTAAGAGAATGTTTGGACACTTGAAGAATAATGAAAATGACATTAATGATAAAATAAAACCTGTTCAGCTTCGATTTCTACTTCAATGTGAAACTTGGATTGTTTTTGGTCAAGTTTTTTGTGAACAATGTACATTTCTAGTCTTGTATTCAGAGGAAACACAAACAGCATGATTTAACTGGGTACCCATTGTTATAAATGGATTGTCTGTATTAGATATTGCCCTTAATTTCGTTATCCCATTGTTATATTCCATATGCAATATATATTAAATTGATTTAATTATTCTGTTATAATTTCATTTTCATAATTTTTCATTACATTCTTTCTGAGATAACTGAATTAATTTATTGTAGCATCTAAAATAAGAACTCTAAAATAAAGAATTTTCACCAGTACAAACAGTCTCTAACTGGACAAGTGTTGTCGGTTAATAGTGGTCTGTCCATGGCCTTTTTTTATTTTTACGTGTTTATTGATGAACTTAAGGTGGGCATTGCAAGTACTGTCTCTATTTTTGCTGATGTCACTAAGAATTAAAAGTTCCATGCAGGATGCTGCCAGTTTGCAGATAGATTTGGCTAAAGTGGAGAACCAGGCAGGGATCCATAGGGTAATGGTTAATTCCCCTATATTCCTGTGAAACCACATGGTTGGAAATCCCCTGCCTGTCCAGCTGCAGGAGCCCTTGTCCCTTTGCAGTGTCTCTGGCAGATACCGGAGGGTGTCACAATGTGTCACCAGTGTCGGACTGGGGTGCCAGGGGCCCACCAGAAAACTTTAGACTGTTGGCCCACTTTCCAAACGATTATTCCTCCTCTCCTCACTCAACCTCTTTATTCTCATAGTCTTTTATATCTACTTACTATACTCTTCCATTATTGAGCTTTTTTTTCCATAAAGGAATAGGGAATGACCATGAAATAAGCCAAATGGTTAGAAGCAAGAGGCCCACTGACACCTGGGCCCCCCAGGAGTTTTCCTTGTATCCCGGTGGGCCAGTCCGACACTGCGCAACTATTTTGATATAAGCAGAGCCATGTGCTCACAGCCATTGCTGATTTCTACTTCACTGAGGACAGAGTGAATAAGAACTGACTGCAAGATGTAGGGGCAAAAGCTGGAGGACCCCTGGACTGCTGGGGTGCTAAAGCCACAAGCCTAGGAGACCAGGATGGTCTTTAGCTCCAAATGCAAAAGTAGAATTGTATGTGCTCGCAATATGAATGGTGCTGGGAGCTATAGTTCAGCAGAGAAGGACTTTATTTCCTTGCTCTATGGAGAGTGCTTGAAGCTATAGTTCAGCAGAGGAGGCTAAAGCAAGCTGCATGTGCTTTGCTGAAGGAGTTGCATCGCTGTAAATGCCTGCCAGTTCTATGTGAGCCCCCAGGTGAGTCTGCCTGAGGGAGGGTAAAGAAAGCATCCAGCGTGTCTCCTGTTTCTGAAACAGGCATTGTTGCTCTGCCTGTCACTTGGGAGCAAATTACCTCTGTCCATCTGGAGAGGTATTTTGGCAGGTAGTGCTACCTGGGGAAAGTAAAAGCTCTTTGGGGGAAAGGGGAGTGAGACTCTTTGTCCACCAGCAGTGGAGTGTGGGACTTTGCCTGGCAGGGAGGTGCCAGGATTGAACTGCAACAGGTTGCCCAGGGTAGTGGGTCATTGTTATGTGAATGCATATTTAATCTGCACATTCTACTTGTTTAAAGTTTATTTGTTGTACTGCAAACAGTGTGTTGTTTAATTATTTTCCTAATGGAGCCTCCCGCAGGTGTATTCCCAGATCCCATTAGGTGGAGGCACTGCCATAGAGGAAATTCCTAGTACCCTTTCACTTGGCAAAGGGGAATCAGGACCTGAAGTTGGTAAGATTTATGTGATGTATAACCTTTGTCACAGGGGGTGACCAAAAAGGGGTTACACTGGCAAATGAGGTTCAGTGTTGATAAATGCAAGGTGATGTACCTTGAGCATGAATTCTAATTATGTTAAATGAAGTGTTAAGGGGAAGTCTCTGATAGTTGATTTTAAGAGAGTTGAAGCCTAAGAAGAGTATTAGAAAGTGAATAGTCAAGGTGGAACTGCCAAAGATCTGGAGTGGTTGAATATGAGAGACTGAAGAAGGACAGAATGAATGTAGAAGAATGAGAGACTAGAGTAGCACAGAATGAATGTAGAAGAATCAGAGACTGGAGCAGGACAAAATTAATGTAGAAGAATGAGAGACTGCAGCAGGACAGAATTAATGTAGAGGAATTTGAGACTGAAGCAGGACAGAATGAATGTAGAAGAATGAAGACGGTAGCAGGACAGAATGAATGTAGATGAATGAGAGACTGGAGCAGAACCTAATGAATGTAGAATAATGCGAGACTGGAGCAGGACAGAATAAATGTAGAAGAATGAGAGACTGGAGCAGGGCAAAATGAATGTAGAAGAATGAGAGACTGCAGCAGGACAGAATTAATGTAAAGGAATTCGAGACTGGAGCAGGACAGAATGAATGAATGCTGAAGAATGAAAGACTGGAGCAGGATAGAATGAATGTAGAAGAATGAGAGACTGGAGCAAGACAGAATGGATCTAGAAAAAGTAGACTGGGGACTGTAGAAGCCAGAAAGACTGGGGAAGAATACAATAATAATATTGCAAGGATAGGCAGGTCAGACTAGGACACTAGACAAGGCAGGATTCACATGCAAAGCAAGGATCATATACAAGGCAAAAATGAGTTCTCAGAAAACTAAGTGCGTTTTGCACTGGGACTCAGATATTTAAAGCAGTGGTTCCAATACTATGGTGATCCCCAACCTGGGGTGGCTTGAAGCTGTTCTACTGGAGGCACAGCTTGAACGCCAGATAGGGGAGAAATCAAGTTTGCTCTTCTAGATACATCTGAAAGCCTAAATAGAATGTCTTTTTGGGATGAGATATGGGGGTAAAATGTATTTGCTATCCTAGATATTCTTGTATCTATGGCTGATGCACCAATGTGTTCATAGATGTATAACCTTGTTATAAGTGAAAGGGGGGCCCTGACCTCCAAGGGGAGATTGAACTGAAAAAGTAGATGACCACTTATTTAGAGTAAGCAGGCTCATCTTGTGAGCCAAGGCCATAAAGACTTGCCAGTGAAATTGGACCAGGGTAAATTCCTTGTGATCCAGTGTCAGATCAAGCAACTCCTAAGTAGTTCCAGAAACAGATCTGCATCTTTCATAACCTAGCTGAGATCCTTCATGTATTTAATACGTGTTTTTTCTCTACTACCTTGAACATTTGGTATATTTATTTTAATGGTGTGCATATCTATTTGCTGAAGCATGTCTTAAACGGTAAAGTGTGAATACAGTATACATCTGACCCCCAATACAGGTTACTGCCCTCAAACTAGGCAATAAGCTCCCAACAATTAGGTGCAATTAACCACACATCACATCGGCAATTAAAGCATTATCACAATGCCATTTATTGATTCAGACTGGGATGCCTGTTTAGGTTCTAACGTGACACTTAATAAGACACCTGAAGCAACTTAATTAGATGTTAATTAGCAAAGGAGAATGTAATTTGACACAGTGCTCTCTTTTTATACCAGTTCAGTGGTTAAATGGGCCTTTCAAGTGGGAAACAATTACGCTCAATGTATTGCATTATCCCAGAATGCAAATAAACATTACACTATTTACATAAATCCCACGGAAAATATTATTATCATTTTATACACGAAATGAGCCACGCAAACAGATTAACAATGGCTAATTAATTTGTCCTCGGTACATGGTTTGGAGAATGATCTGTATCATGCAGAGAGGAAGTATAACAGACATTGGATCTGCAATAATAATGCAATGATAAACACAATTTTGCAGATGTATATAGACCTTCGGTTGTTATGGGCTTGGGCTATTTATCTTAATTTTTCCCCCTGTAAGACCTCTACAGTGTAGTTTAAAGCCCATATTACGATACAAGTGGCCTCATTTACTAACCCAGGGCACCATCCAAAGTGCAAAAATAAAGATGAGAAGAAAGCTCTCTGTTTTTGGTATGTTGCCCCAGCCCCATGGGTTGTGGCCTAAGACATAGCTCTTGTGCTCCTATAAATACGTGTTCCTTGCTCTGAATATAGTGCTGCCTGTATTAAGTAGTGTTGCATTCAGATGGGGTGAGTGCTTGGTGACTTGTAAATTAATGATGTGTGGTTCAGGAAAAACTCAGCCCACATCCAAACCTAAACAGCAAAATGTTGCCATTGTATGACCCACATCCCAACCTGTACCTGCCTCTTCTCACTCTATTTCTGTGTGTTTCTCTGGTTCCAAGACAGGGGATCTTTGAAAGCAGAGTAGGAGTGTACTTCCTCAGTCTGACCCGCACCCAACCCTAACTTGCAATGGTCACCCAAATTTTAACTTGAAACCCCCCCAAATGGCAATAAACCTGTGGGTTTCAGGTCAACCCACACATCACTACTGTAGATGTTCATGTGTCACACAGTGTCCCTAAATCTGCTACAGTGTCACCAGTATTGTATCACATAGCCTTTCAATGAGTTTCCATGACACTGCTACCTGTATGAACCAGATATGCTCTGTCCTAATCAAGTACTAATACACGTGCATCTAGACTGGTACCATGAGAGCTGAGGTGCAGCTGGGGAAACAGGGACCAGAGTAAGATGATATTGGTCTTCCAGTGATCAATGCAGGAGTGGTAGCTGAGCAACAGTGGAGGGCTAATCCACATAGCCTTTAAAGGACATGTAAACCCCCTCCACAAAAATGTAATCAGTGAACAGACTCTTTGAAATCTTTAGATAACTGCCACCCTGGTTGTTAAAAGCTGCAGCTTCCCCTTAATTACTTAGAAATCCTTCTCCTCCTCTAACCCACTCGCCCCCTCCCTCAGGAATTAGCTTTGATTGTTGACTTAAGAGCATGCTCAGTTCTTCTCAGCTCAGATCACTAAACACACCCTTCAGTCTAACAGCCAATGAAGAGATAGCATTGCTGGTTGTCATAGAAACACTGCTTTAGATGTCTGATCCTATTTTTTTCTCCTAACCACCTCTCCTGAGCTCAGCTTAAAGCGATTCTGACACGTTCCTATAAAAATCATAGGAACGTGTCAGTATGAAGAAAATGCTGCACATAAAATATTTCCTGCAAAGGCCCCCCCCCCCCCGCAAATCCGCCCCAGCCCTGCGCACCTTTCTCAGCCAAATCGGTTCCTGCACTGACTGATCTTCCGGGTTGCTTCACTGATGCAGGGCTGGGGGCGGAGCGATCCTTCCATAGGCTGAAGTCCAGTTGTGATATGTAATCGGCCAATGGAAGGATCGCGCCACCCCCAGCCCTGCATCAGTGAAGCAAACCGGAAGATGTAGGAAACAGTTGAAGAGATTTAGTCAGCATTTCAATTCAGTTGAAGAGATCTTTTAGGTGGGTCGGAGGGTCGGGTGAGTGCGGGTTTGCTGGGCTGGGGCGGCTTTGCGGGGGGCTTTGATGGGAAATATTTTGTGTGCAGCATTTTCTTCATACTGACACGTTCCTATGATTTTTATAGGAACGTGTCAGTATCACTTTAACCATTACAGTGCTCAACCCCAGCAAAACTTTTTATCAAAGTATGTTGTGTCTGTGTAACCCTGCATTCTGCATTGCATGAACTTTACAGAATACATGGCCTGTTTGCACATGTCAATGTTACTGATGATATGTCAGAGGGAAAATGGCCGCCGGGTGAAAGCTGCTATTTGTTTTAGGAAAATGTGATGGCGCTGGCAAATGGAGGGGGTATACAGTATGCAGTACAAATGATGTGGCTTGGGTGGGAAAGATATGCCCAATTTATTTACATAGTATTTTAAGCTTTACATGCCATTTAATGCACTATAATTCTGCAATAGTAAATAGACATGTGACAGTTTTCATAGACAAGCAGTATAAGATACTGGCAAAAAGTTCACTCAAGGAGGGCATGTGAACAACTGCTGATGTTACAGCTAGGGTTACAGAACAAAATAACCAGAACAACAGGTATGTAATCTAGAAGAATATATGTTAGGACCATCATTCCTGTGTAAGCCATTGTGGCTTCACCGGCAGTGCAAGGAAAACTCTAAACGCTATTAATAGGTACAGGTATGAAACCAGTTATTCATAATACTCAGGACCTAGGGTTTTCCAGATAATGGATATTTCAGTAATTTGGATCGTCATATATTAATTCTACTAGAAAATCATTTCAACATTAAACAAATCCAATATTATCCCCTATAAGGATTAATTATATATTATTTTGGATCGTGTACATGGTACTGTTTTATCATTACAGACAAAAAGAAAATCATTTTTTCAAAATATAGATTATTTGGATAAAATGGAATATATGAGGGGTTTCTGGATAATAGATCCCATACCTATAGGTAGGGTACCGACCTGACCGGTCAGTACAACTTATGCTTGATGCCAATATTGTTCATAGGGAAGAAAGATAAAAATATAGAAAGGACATATTTTTTTTTCTAGAAAAAGAAGGCAACCATAGGTTAGGTATAGGCTATACTCTTATGTAGAAATGTTTTCTTTTACATATCTGTGAGTATGTAAAACTTCAGATCCACTTTGTATAAATATGTGGGGATTCTAAAATCCACATATAACATTTTGGGACACGACGTGCTGCACTTTTCCAGTATTGTGCATTATAGCAGAAAATGCTCTCATTTCTGTGTTCCTGATGTCAAACACTGTCACACTACATAAATATAATTATATATACAGATGTATATACACTGCTCATTTTAACAAAGTCTAAAATAACTTCATTTTCTAATCCTCACAGGCCATCTTGTGGTGTAAGAGTACCATGCAGCCTGCAATAGGCATCCATATCCTGCACAGATCCCGCTCTTTTGCCTCCACCTCTTTTAAAGCAGTTTGGTTCAGAGCTTCATTAAAAGTTATATATATATATATATATATATATATATATATATATATATATATATATATATATATATATATATATATATATTTATATATATATATATATATATATATATATATATATATATATATATATATATATATATATATACCGCACTCACAGGGCTTTAGTGAAAAGCAAAACTTTTTGGCTTTATTTTAGCGTTTCGGCTCCTAGACTTGAGCCGTCGTCATCACTGTGCTTCCAATGTTTCAATGTGGGCCAAACGTTGGAAGCACAGTAATGTTGCAATAAATATTTGGCCAATTAAGAAAATGCTGTGCAGGTCCCTCTTGAACTATTATATACTGTATATATATAGTGAATAAAGTACCCCCTTTTGTAAAATATAAGGATATTATAAGTTACCGAGGAGTTTCATGACCATATAAAAACACGAGGCCGAAGGCCGAGTGTTTTTATACAGGTCAGGAAACTCCGAGGTAACTTCTAATATCCTCATATTTTACAACTGGGGGTACTTTATTTATTATAATACACAAGTTTCGGTGAGTCATGTGACAGAAATGACCTAAGAACTCACCGTTTATAACTGATGACATCAGAACTCACCGTTTATAACTGATGACATCAGAACTCACCGTTTATAACTGATGACATCAGAACTCACCATTTATAAGGATATAATTTACAGGATATTCATGGCTTTTGTGTATTATAATACTATATAAAATATATGTAACAATTATAAATGTATGTTTCCTTAGATATTGAAACATATGTTGCAGTTGGGTAAAAGAAGCTTTTTTTTATTTACAGGTGATGTTACTAAGTATCTGCCGATTCTGGAAACTCAGTAAGCAATCAGTAAGCAATATTTGAAAGTTCAAGTTTTTATTTGAATGGAATGAATACACGGACTATATTCACAATAATATGATGACGCCTAGTGGTGTAATTGAGAATGTGTTTTTTATGTACAACAGTTTGAATCATTTGCACTGATTAAACAATTGTCATGGTAATGACGTCATTTTGGTGACTTTTTGGAGGGTATTATGGGTATAAAAATTGTTGCTTTATCACTAAGCACTTTATCCTTGATAAAGGCCCCAAACAAAACATTGGAAGCACAGTTACATAGTTAGTTACATAGTTAAATTGGGTTGAAAAAAGACAAAGTCCATCAAGTTCAAACCCTCCAAATGAAAACCCAGCATCCATACACATACCCCTCCCTACTTTTAATTAAAATTCTATATACCCTTACCTATACTAACTATAGAGTTTAGTATCACAATAGCCTTTGATATTATGTCTGTCCAAGAAATCATCCAAGCCATTCTTAAAGGCATTAACTGTGATGTTGTCTTGAAGTTGGAGACAGAGTGTGGATATTCTGGATATATATATATATATATATATATATATATAGATAGATATACACTAAATCTGAACATTACCTTTGCAGAAGCACCAGCACCTTCCTTCTGGAACACAACTGCAACGCAACTTCTTCCATTAGACAAAGGCAACATTAAGAAAAATGTGGCCCACACAAAGCACTAAAAATGCGGTTCCATCTATTGGAAACATTTTTATATCTATATTCCATATTTTTCATTTGCAAATAGTTTTTAAAACAGTAACACAGTTTCCCAAAGGTACCTATTTAGGCATTTAAGACATGAGGCCTGAGTAATGTGGGTGCTAGCACCACTGACGTTATCTCTAGCAAACCAGTATGATCTGCTGCAGTTCTTACATGGAGCCAACATAGGGTTGCCACCTTTGCCAGGTTATCACATGTATCAATGTGGTTTTTCTAACAGCATGATGATATGGGGGGCGGGGTTGCATCTTCCAATTTTCAGAATATTTTGACATGGACAGCACCTTGAAAAACCTTGCTGTCCTGCTCAAATCCAGACAGGTAGGACCCTAGGCCAACACTAGCCTGGTACAATATACCACCTATGTTAATAAATCAGTCTTGTGTAGGGGACCCTTTAAGTTACTCATTATATAGACAGTACCCAAGTTTTTGACAGCTAGGTCCTTAATTATAGATGGTTAGCTGTTTCCTTTTCCTTCAGTTCAGTTCTGTAGCTGGCCAAGGAATGTCACAGCTCTAGTCTATAAAAGTGTAAGTACAAAAATGCTCTGCCTCTTTCTTTGGATTCCACTTTCCTGGAAGATGGGTGGATGAGAGGACCTGGGCGGAAGTAGGCCCAAGTTAGCGTGACAATAGTTTTTTTATAGCTTACTCCAAGAGTAAGTTTCATGTTAGCTAGTAAAAAGACTGAGCTCTACCATGGAGAATTAGAAGGATTAGAATCTTGGATGTACCATCCGTAGAGACTTAAAGGAATAGTAACATCAAAAAATTAAAGTGTGTAATAAAGTAATAAAAATATAATGCAGTGTTGCCCTGCACTGGTAAAACTGCTGTGTTCCAAAACACTACTATTGGTTATATAAATATGCTGCTGTGTAGCCATGGGGGAAGCCATTCAAAGGAAAAAAGGCACAAGTTACACAGCTGATAGCACATAAGCTCTGTAGAACATAATGTTATCTGTTCTCCACTATTTAACCTGTGCCATATAGGCTCTTTTCAATTTCCTCCATTGCTCCACAGCAGCTTGTTTATATGAACTATAGTAGTGTTTCTGAAGCAAACAGATCAGTTTTACCAGTGCAGGACAACACTACATGATATTTTCATCTCTTTAAAATACTTTCATTTTTTGATGTTATTTTTAAGTGTACAGACTACTAGAGCTCAGCTAGGTAACATTTGATGGGACTGATACTTGAGATTATTGACCCATGATGTGTAAGGTATGGAGTCAAAATCTATGGATGTGAGTAACTGTATGGATTTATTACTGATGGCTATTCTCCTGCACATTCTATAAATACTGTAAAGAAGTATCATTAATTTTAAGAACCACTGGTGCACAATTCTTTTGCTCAACCTGAGGGTTATAGTTCTGTGATACTCTTTCTTCAACTATATGCGAAGGCCCATCCCAGAGATAGAGCCCATGTGTACTGATTTGTATGGTAAAAACTCCTGGAATAAAGCAACTCCAGTTAAGTATTGCCTTAAACTTGGATTGGTAGAAGAGTCCTCTCTAAGTAACATGACAAGCAGAAAGCCACAATGTCAATCAAATCAATATGTAGCAACAGATTTCTGTGTCCCACTGGATGCATTGTATGCTGATAGGCAATAGTAGTTCCTTCAGAGGTTTCCCACTACTACTTTTAGTCCACACCCAAATTTATGGTTCCTTCCAGGGTCGGACTGGGCCGGCAGGATACCGGGAACAACCTGGTGGGTCCCGGCCCTCATGGACGCACAGACCCGCTCCCCAATCGGTGGAACAAAATGAAAAATATGTTTGGCACAGTTCGCAGGACTTTGGGCATGGGCACTGATGTTCACGCATGAGCACGACAGGCCAGCATTCCTGCCCTGCGTACACCATGTTGGCTTTTGCGCATGCGCAGGGGGCCCCATGGCTTGGTACCTGGTAGGCCCCAAATGCACCAGTCCGACCCTGATTCCTACTAATGTCAAGCTGGGCTTCCTAGGGCCCACTAGAGAACCTGACATCCAGGGTCCATTGTCACAACTATTAAATGGTGACAGATCAAAATCACCAGATGACTCTAGGTCATGCGCCCACTAGTAGAGCCTCTGATATCATGGCAGGTATCCTGTCAAAGTGCAAATGATTTCAAGAATTAACTTTAGGTGAATCTATTAGAATTAATCACAGGCTAATCTAGCTGTGCTCCTATCAGAATATCCCTGACAAACACTGGTGGTCTAGGTAAAAGTTTTAATAATACATTGCTTCTCTATAGGATGCAGCTATGTCCTATGGTCATTAGATTGTGAGTAACTGATCAAGTAGAACTGACTGTGCCATAGGTATATCTTTAGAGAATGTATTGTTTGTAGTTATGGTACCAAAGCTGCAACTACATTGGTTCTCCTGTATCTGCTCCTAGTTGTCCATCACAGTGTAGTGTGTATAAGACAGTATCAAATCATGGGTGGAATTCTCTACAGTTCACTCGGTTATTATGAAAGTGGAAAAAGAATAGCAAGGACAAGGGTGGCGAGGAATTGACTTTCATTGTGTCTGTATGCAGTAGCAGCACAGTTAGCAAGCAACTTCAATTATCTATTTTAAAATGGCATCAATATTCTACATCCTTCTTAGTGTAGGCTGGGAATGACAGGTCTTTATTATTCATAATCTCAGGTTGTACTCTGCAAGCAAGAGGGGGAGAATTTTTACCTATTAATAAAGTGTTCTTCGTCTTCTCTCAGGCCTGGGGGCCGGAAACTAATATCCCACCAGTTCTCCGGTTCATTTTATTAAGATTGCTCTAAAAGTTGTTAATGGTCTTTTCCACCGCAGTTACCTAAATTAATTGCTTCATGCATAGACTTGGCCTTCCTAATGATGAATGTTATGAAATATGAGTTCAAATAATGTCCCTGGGTGCCAATGCGTTTTATTATTATTTAATAGAATTAATCAATAGCCTCATGGGAGAATTTATTCTATCTGTTGAGTAGACTTGTGTCCTTGTAGTGGCTGGGTCAAGAGAGAAGAGCCCACCTCTAGATACCAGCAGATATTACATGTATTGATTGTTGTGTTTATACTGGTGATAAATATAATCATCTACTGTAATTAAGTAGTTTCATGAGGACCTGCATTGGAAAGGGGAAACTCATCAATTTCTTCTTAGGTGGCTCTCTTCTAAATGATAGAAATAGCGAGCCTGGCATTTCATCAGTGGTCCAGTCACATGAACATTTTTTAATTCACCTTTAAGTTAACTTATAGTATGTTATAAATGGATAATTTTAAGCAACTTTTCAATTGGTCTTCATTATTTATTTTTTGTAGTATTTTAATTATTTGCCTTTTTCTTCTGACTCTGTAAGCTACAAATGCATTATTATTGTTACTTTTTATTACTCATCTTTCTATTCAGGCCCTCTCCTATTCATATTCCAGTCTCTTATTTAAATCAATGCATGGTTGCTAGGGTAATTTGGACCCTAACAACCAGATTGCTGAAATCGCTGAATAAAAACTACAAGCAATAAAAAATTAAAACAAAATGCAAATTGTCTCAGAATATCACTCTCAAAATCAGACTAAATGTTAAATCAAAGGTGAGCAACCCCTTTAATAAAGGAATTCTTGCTACTGTTAACCAATCAAAGTGCTTCATTAAAAGTGATCTAACTCCAAAAAAAATGAATTGATGTAAACTTAGAGATCACAGTGCTTCTCTGAACACATTTGCAATAACTTGATTTCCTATTTGGAATTTTTAGACTGTTATTTAAGGTTTTGGATCAACTGAGAGCCACCAAACCTTGAGTTAAATTAATTCAGAAACTGCATTGAAGGGACATAAACAGCGAGGAGCATTGACACTGAACTGAAAGTCTGGTATTAGCAGTCTAAAATGGCTAATATCTCAAAATACACTAGAAATAGAAAATGAATGTAAACTGCAAAAGCTTTAGGGGGACCAGTCTTAGTTAGTTCACATCAATTCATTTGTTTAAAAAGGGCATTAATATAGAGTGAGGTGCTCTAAGATCTGATGGTCCATAACAATTAAGTGTCAGTAAGAGGCCTACAAATATGACTACAGTTGCTGTTTTGCTTTTAAAGGACAATGCAAGCTGGTGTGTGTCAATTGAGGATCCCCCAGAGCTAAGCAGAGACCCCAGGCCAGAGCTTCACTCTAAAAATGAAGCAGGTATGGGTGCCCATGAGCTAGCCCTGGGAGAAGAATTGGAAAGAACAGACATAATGTCCATGGCATGCAAAATGATGCTTTTTTTTAAAGAAGACATTGGTCTGGCCAATATTTTAGCTTGCATTGTCCTTTAAAGAATCAATACCTAAAGCTTCGTAGAAGCACAGACATTCTTCTTGCCTGATATCATTGTATGAACAAAATCAATGGTCATGCCCATTCCTTTGTATACATAATTTTTAAAGGAAACACATATAAAAACAGGACCCTTGGGGCTCCCTGAGCAACAGCCGTTTGCACTTCAGGAGTACTTTAAAATTTGCAGACAATCCAACGTCAGCTTTCCCTTCTTTACACGGTTATCTCCACTCCTACTCATGTTGCCTATCCCTATGCTCAAAGCACTCTGACCTAGTTCTTGGAATATAAAATATATTTTATGGTAAATTTTGCTTCATCGCTTCTGGCATAACAGTATGAATTAATGATTATAACGCTTTCTGGGGGGGGGGACAAGGATTTTTTGCTTGGAAGATAGGACTTGGAGAAGAAGAGCGAGGAGGCAATGATAGAAGGGAGTTTGAGGTGAAATCAGCAGATAAACATCCACGTGCAAAGTTTCGTTACAGCTACTGAATTAAATCAAATTGGCCTTTCGTAATAACAGTTATTTGCTCCTTGACAAAGATCAGATGCCCTGGCAGATGGGAATAATGCCAATAATAGTCATTATAAATGGGTACTTTATCTCCTAGCATATTATCAGCATCATTGGCAACTTCCCCATGTACAACGGACATTACATAACAAATATCCTTCAATCTTTTAATCCAAATTTGCTTTAGTAAGCTTTCAGTGGTGGCTCACACAGCATAATCTTTTAAAATCCCCCTACCCCAGAGTTGGACTGAGGGCCCACCGGGGCTGCTGCCTCAGGGACCCCCACACCGAGATAATAACAATCATGTATTGCTCATGCTCATCCAAAAAGACAGGACAAGAAGAGAACGAAATGGGTATTAACCCAACTGGGTATTACGGCCAAGGAAAGAATATAGTAAATAAAGACAAAAAGTTACTACAACAGTTTACTGAACAGCAGTCAATTTAAATGCCATTATAATTGCTTTGCAATCGATTTCTGCAAGGTCCCTTATATGTAAAAAAAATTCTTTCTTACGACTTGCAGCTGCGGGAGGGTGCGTCTATGTTATAACCTTTAGAATAGGGGCATTGGCATTTCTGAAGAGAACATTAACATTTATACCAGAGGCAAGTGAATAAAAGGAATAGAGAATAGAAATGTTCCTAAATTTCATGTGTATCTATAAGTATACTTGTCAATTTTTCATTGATCGTGACCCAGTTCCTTTTATCTTTGAAGTGGGAGATTGGAATAAAAGATGCTTTCCAAAACTTTGCAATTGTGCTTTTTGTGGTCAAAAAGATAAAGGTTATCTAGGTTCTCGTATGATTATTAATTCAATTAAAACATTTTGAGGTTTTTTTTTAAGATTAATTTGTGTAACCAAGTATATAATATTATAACTTTGTGACCAAAACCTTTACCAACCAACACTGTGTCTAAAACAGTCTCCACTAAGCTGGAGATTTATCCTATTTAAACAGGAGGGAACCATATACCTGCGTGCAAGATCTTTGTACACTGTTTCCAATAGTGATACATTTCTAGAACATTTAGTAGTGGACTCCCAACTCTGGGGACAAGTTTCTTCTGTGATGGTGGCATTAAGGTCTTTCTACCAGGCTGAGGTATACAATAAGGTAAGCCCCTAAGTGAATATCCACGAACATCTGGTATGTATATCAAATTAAGCCCCTCGAGTTTGGGTATTTATTGCAAACAGTATCAAAATAAGAAAAGGTTAGGGAGACCTTATCTTTATTAAACATTTGTACTAAATGGCTTATTTAATATAATTATATAAGTTTTTCGAATCAGGGCCAAAGTTAGAATAAAAGTGATAAATGCAATTGAAGCCTTTAGAAGTCCACCATTGAAATGATTTATAACATAAACCAGGAGGAAATAGTGAATTCTCTAAGATTGACGCGGCTGGGAGTGTTGGTAAAGAAACTTAATGGAATATTTGTACTTGTCCCAGATCTCTAAAGAGTGAATTAAAAAGACTGCGTCCGTCTTCGTGCATTCCGATGAAGGGATAGCCACGCTGCTCACTTCGGTTTGAATCGGCAGCACAGATGACGTCATCACACTTCGGTGCGAGATTCAAATATTTAAAGGCACAGGCGCCAATTGTACTTTGCTCAATGTAGAGGTTCTTTCTAAGTTCTTGGGTGTATTCTGAGCTTGTTCATGGGTTCTTGAGTGTATTATGATGTTTTGACCCTTGCCTGTCTCTGACTCCTCCATTCCTACTACCTGTACTGACCCATACCTGGCTTAATGACTCTCCTGGTTCTGATTTGGTACCATGTTGATTCTTCCTGGTATATGACCTTGGCCTGTGACCCCGACCTTGCTCTTGCTACTCGCATTCGTACCACATTGCCCGTTTGGTTTGACTCAGCCTGTTCCTCGACTATGCTAACTGCTCCCCCATTCCATCGGACACTTTTGGTTCCCGTTCTTACCCAGAACTCTCTCCATGGTTCTCCCACATTAAGACCTAGTGGCATCTGAGTAGCAAAGTGTTCCCCCCAAAGCCGAAGGCGGCTGCTATAGGCAGAAGAGTGGGCTGAGAACGGAACCTTGGAGTTAGTTCTGGGTTTGGGATACTGTTCGTTACAGCCTGGAGTGTTATACCCTCAGATGGGGGGGGTGCCCAGAACTTTGCATAAGAAGTGTAGGGAAAAAACTACCAAGGCTACTAGCTGCACATTCATTACTTAGCAAGCAAAGGGTAAGCTATCCTTGCTACTCCTGAACTTGAGATAACTGTAGAAGCTGTTTTTGTGAAGAGCATGTTACTGTTTAGTGAAAATTTCATTAAGCCAACTATACTACAGTATAGAAAACTATAGCTATTTTGTTGAATGAACTGCAGGCCTTAATCGTTGCTCAGGTGCAACTCTAATACATAAAAAGGAACAGCAGAGGAAATCTAGATAAAATGCAAAGATAAACCTCTGTAATAATAATAATAACAATAATAATAAAACTGTAATAATAAAACAGTTCCTTGTACTTGATCCCAACAAAGATATAATTAATCCTTATTGGAAGTAAAAGCAGCCTATTGGGTTTATTTCATGTTTAAATGATTTGTTAGTAGACTTAAGGTATGAAGATCCAAATTCTGGAAAGATTCATTATCTGGAAAACCCCAGGTCCCAAACATTCTGGATTATATGTTCCATACCTGTACTTGTTCCAAGGTAAGCAGCGGCAGCATCAGCAGCATTCGGTTGTGCACTGAGTAAGCATAGCAGTTGGCATTTATTCCTGATAGCCTATACTGTATTACTCCTTCATACACATGATATTAACTGACAAACTCACACCACAGCTCACTTGGCCATGGGAATTTTGAAACAAATATGAGATATGGGATGGGACTGATAAAACAGAGTCAGTGAGGTGTGAAGAATGAATGAGTTTGTATATACATATAATTATATGAAAAATGATGCGATAAACATCGGAGCTCACCCAGTATCGCTGTGTCTTCCTGGTCGCGGCCCGTGTGAGACGCCGGCTACTTCCCGCCGGCATTCAATGTAGAGCAGTAGTTAGTCTCATCAAATTCGGCGCTGTCCCAGGACACGAAAAGCAGACTACAGCTTCGGTGCAAAAGGTAGGCTTTATTTCAACACACACATGGTCAGGGTGTACAGCGGTGGGTGTGCAGGGCTGTTAGACTTACGCGTTTCTTGCCGGATCTCCCGGCACTTCCTCAGAGTCATTAGACATCACATGACTCTCAACTTAAATAGCTAAAGTGTTAGAAGTACAGGTGCATTTGAATTATCAAAGTGATTAACATCCATGTCTAAAAAACGTTAGTATAGAAAGTGCATATTGCTTTTATGTGTTTATAAAATATATCTTAAAACAAACTGCAATTTGAATATAGAACATGTGATCTTGTGTTAATATTATAATATATATATATATATAATTAAATAAATGTGACATAAAGGAATGTGACAAAAAAGGTTTTTTTGGGAACAATTATTTTTTAAATTATTATTAGGTGAATAAACAAATATTAAAATATTATGAAGCATCCGAATTATTCCTATTCCCTTATTTAGATCACAATATTATAGTAAAACGTATGTTTATTGTTATAATTTAAAAACATTTCAACATGATGTTAAAAACAAATATATTTCCTTCGAGGGGTGTGTATGTTACTATGTTGTATAAAGTTACACGACATTGTATACATTCATGTGTCTATTTAATCTGATTGTTTAGTGTAACTTATATCAGCAAAAGGAAACATTCGTAACTTCTTAGCTGTTGTTTAATACTTAGAGTCTTTAATAGAGCAAGGAATTTATATCTGAAGATCTATTATATATTTTATTTTTTATTCTTTTATTTTGATTATATTTTAATAAACATCATTTTGTATATATCTAGTTGTATTTTTTTATAGATTCATTATCATTTTCATTTTTCTATATTGTTTTTGTATCTTCTATATATGTCGGCCAAGTAAAGATTAAAAATAGGTAATCATTGATTATCATACAGGAGGTTGTTAGTTCATTTTTTATTATTATTTCCCAATGATTTTTTATGATTTCTTATGGTTTATTACATACTGTTTAATACTGTAAATTAAACAAAATATATTGGAATGTTATCAATATTAGGCTATTTTAGACCATTGATATTCTCACATAAAAGGAATTGATTATAGTCAATATTTTGAGTAATTAATAATGCAAGTTTATCATAGTATATAGGGAATGTAAGTGAGTCCTATATAATAATATTTAGTAAGAATAAGTCACAGAATAATTCCCTTATAGTGATGATAGAGTAAGGATCTGGCATTAATAACTATCTTATGAAATGTTTTATATCACTCTCTTTATTAAGTCCTTTTGGTTTGGCAGTATTCAAAGTTAATATCCAATAAAACTCCCTCTTTGTTAATTTTCCTTCTATATCACCTTTTCTCTTACCCAGTTTTATAGATTCAATCACTTGAAAGCTTACATATTGTTCTAACGCTTGATGTTTATCTATTATGTGCTCAGCTATTGCAGATGAGACGTCCCTCCTATTTATGCAGGCCAGATGTTCCAAGATGCGGTCTTTAAGTCTCCTAGTAGTTTTACCTACGTATTGTAGTCCACATTTGCATGTTGCTAAGTATATGACATTTATAGTTTTACAATTCGCATACATCCTATTTTTATAGTATTTTTGTGTATATGTACTTTGAAATTGATCAGATTTATTGATAAAGCGGCAGCACTTGCATATATTCGCTCCACATTTGTAAGTGCCCAGGACTTTCATCCAATTGCTATTATCCGCATTATTAATATCTGGTAACATACTCGGTGCCTCTTTATCTCTCAGATTAGGGCTACGTCTGTATACTATTTGAGGTCTCTTAAGGTCCATACTAGATAAAATGGGATCCCCATATAGTATAGACCAATGCTTGTGAATTATTCTTTGTATTTGTTTTGCCTCAGTACTGTATGTAGTTATAAATCTCACCCTTGGATCTTTTTGATTATGTCTATGGTTTTTTGATGTTATTAATAATTCAGTTCTATTTTTCATTATTGCATTTTCATAAGCTTTCTTTACGCAATCAGTTTCATAGCCCCTAGATATGAGTCTGTCCCAGAGTTCCATTGATCTCTGGTGAAAGGTGTCCCAAGTGGTGCAGTTCCGTCTTAACCTGATGAACTGCCCAGTCGGTACACCTCTCAGCAGCGATTCTGGATGGTTGCTACATCTATGTAGTAATGAATTTCTACTTATAGTTTTCCTATATACATCAGTTAGAATACATGACTCTTTAATCGTAAATTGTATGTCCAAAAAGTCCATTGTTGATTGGTCACTCTTATATGTAAACTGCATATTATTGTTATTAGTGTTACAGTACTCTACAAAGTTGTCTAGTTGTTGTTTATCTCCCTCCCAAACGATGATCAAGTCATCGATATAGCGATGGTATCTTTTAATATGTTTGTTATAGGGATTATTCTCAGTGAGTATGTGGAGTGTCTCAAACCACCCCATAAAGAGGTTGGCGTATGATGGGGCAAACTTCGCCCCCATTGCTGTACCACACCTCTGTAAGTAATATTGTCCATTGAACATAAAGTAATTGTGTCTTAGTAGATAATCCACTGCATCAAGTATATACTGATTTTGTTGTGGGGTGTATAATTTCATCCTATCTAGCCAATAATACAATGCATGTAATCCATCTTGGTGTAATATGGATGAATATAAAGCTGAAACGTCCATTGTGACCCAAGTATACCCCTCTCTCCATTCTATATCAGTTAATTTACTAATTGTATCACCACTGTCCCTTAGATATGTAGGCAAATTGACCACCATAGGTTGTATCAACTTGTCAACATATTCGCTTAGTTTTTCATTTAGGGATCCAATACCTGCAATTATCGGTCGTCCTTTGGGTTTATATTGATCTTTGTGTACCTTCGGGGAATAGGAATAATTCGGATGCTTCATAATATTTTAATATTTGTTTATTCACCTAATAATAATTTAAAAAATAATTGTTCCCAAAAAAACCTTTTTTTGTCACATTCCTTTATGTCACATTTATTTAATTATATATATATATATATTATAATATTAACACAAGATCACATGTTCTATATTCAAATTGCAGTTTGTTTTAAGATATATTTTATAAACACATAAAAGCAATATGCACTTTCTATACTAACGTTTTTTAGACATGGATGTTAATCACTTTGATAATTCAAATGCACCTGTACTTCTAACACTTTAGCTATTTAAGTTGAGAGTCATGTGATGTCTAATGACTCTGAGGAAGTGCCGGGAGATCCGGCAAGAAACGCGTAAGTCTAACAGCCCTGCACACCCACCGCTGTACACCCTGACCATGTGTGTGTTGAAATAAAGCCTACCTTTTGCACCGAAGCTGTAGTCTGCTTTTCGTGTCCTGGGACAGCGCCGAATTTGATGAGACTAACTACTGCTCTACATTGAATGCCGGCGGGAAGTAGCCGGCGTCTCACACGGGCCGCGACCAGGAAGACACAGCGATACTGGGTGAGCTCCGATGTTTATCGCATCATTTTTCATATAATTACCTGTATTCATTTACTTCACGGGTGCGATTCACTTAGAGGGAGACCCCAACACATATTACTATCGGAGATCTTGCATATGCCAACTAACTGTTTATAATTGAAAACACTATATGGCATTGAACATTTAAAAGACTCTAGTAATTATGGCGGACAACACACACAGGAGTGGAGCGGTGGGGGCTGTATTAATTACACAAACTGAGCAAGAAAATTCACAACAGGCCAAGACAGCTCGATGGGAAAAAGCACGGTCCATTTTTGCTGAACATACTGTTTCAGATTCTAACGGGGGATCCCAGTCATTACAAGATAAGGGAAAAACCTCCATGGACATGCATATGCTTTTTAAAAAATTACAAAAATTGAAAATAAAAGAGCTGAAATTAGGATGGGAACAAGTCACTTTACAAAATTACATTGAAGTAAAAAGGATCCCGAGGGGATTACGTATAAAGAAATTCCCAGCTTTTGAAATACAAGACAATACACTAATGGAGGCGTGGTATAGTGCTCTGGCAGATTGTTCATTTAAATTGATGGATATACTGATTAAAAAATATGACAAGGAACAAGATAGAATACATTTGGAAATCATAGAACTGTGGAACAATTTGGAGTCTTATAAAGATTCGTTGGATTATGAAAAATACACTACAAGAATTAATAGTGATGTTGAAAATTTGGAGAAAAAAATTATGGACATTAAACAGAAAAAATTTCTCAGGGATAAAGCTGATTATGAACAAAACAGGGTGTTCTCATGGGGAATGAAACTGAATCCGCAAAAGGGCAGATGGGAGAGATTGAAACCAGCAATCAAAACCCGAGGCCCTTACAAATCTCCCTATAAAGGCAACCAGAAAGAATATGTTAATTTAAATGATGATTCAGATAACACCTCTGTCAGTGTTTCTTTTTTAGCGACATCCGGCAGCGATCTAGAAGACAGCCAAGAAGAGGAGCCACCGAAGAAAATCCAGACAACTTACAAGAAAAAATCAAGAGAAGAAAGAGAGGACAAAGAGGAGGAAGGAAAACAAACAACAAATATGAAAGGAACGAGATCAAAGACCAACAAGAAATACAGATAGGAAGAGAACGAGATGTACAAGAGGACTTGGTAATTAATTTATCTGACTATGAACTATCTAATGATGAAAGGACGGTACTAAATAAGGGTCTGACTTTTTGTCCGTCTAACCATTTTTCCTTAACAGAAACCATTATTGATGTGAATACATTTGTGAGATCTCTAGCTTTAAAAAGATTTTTTCATGCACATGATAAGGATACCGAGTTGCAGATATTGGATAATTCAGATAGTAATTTCTTAACTCAAGATGTGCTAGAAGCCATAGAACAATTAGATCCAGTGAATGACACAGGCAATATGTATACACTAGGCGAGATAGAAACTGCAGAAAATACTAGAATAATACATACAGATTTAAAAGTAAAATCACATTTCAATCCTACTACACATCAGGGACCGTTTGTAGAGAGATTTTATGACTTGGTAACCACGGATTTGAAGAAACTAGTTGATAAACGAGAGAGTTCTCACAAAAATAATTTAAGCAAACGCGAATACCAAGCAATAAACTCTCTAAAAATGAACAATAATATAGTTATAAGAAACTCGGACAAAGGGGGTTCTATAGTTATTTTAAATCGTGAATATTATGAATCAGATATTAAACAACAACTGGGAGACACCAACAACTATGTCAAACTAGAGGGTGATCCGACATTATTATTCCAGAAAAAACTACATAATTTTTTACAATATGGTAGAACTGAAGGTATATTAAATGATAATGAATTACAATATTTACAAGTGGAACATCCCAAGATCCCCATCTTTCACACTTTCCCGAAGGTACACAAAGATCAATATAAACCCAAAGGACGACCGATAATTGCAGGTATTGGATCCCTAAATGAAAAACTAAGCGAATATGTTGACAAGTTGATACAACCTATGGTGGTCAATTTGCCTACATATCTAAGGGACAGTGGTGATACAATTAGTAAATTAACTGATATAGAATGGAGAGAGGGGTATACTTGGGTCACAATGGACGTTTCAGCTTTATATTCATCCATATTACACCAAGATGGATTACATGCATTGTATTATTGGCTAGATAGGATGAAATTATACACCCCACAACAAAATCAGTATATACTTGATGCAGTGGATTATCTACTAAGACACAATTACTTTATGTTCAATGGACAATATTACTTACAGAGGTGTGGTACAGCAATGGGGGCGAAGTTTGCCCCATCATACGCCAACCTCTTTATGGGGTGGTTTGAGACACTCCACATACTCACTGAGAATAATCCCTATAACAAACATATTAAAAGATACCATCGCTATATCGATGACTTGATCATCGTTTGGGAGGGAGATAAACAACAACTAGACAACTTTGTAGAGTACTGTAACACTAATAACAATAATATGCAGTTTACATATAAGAGTGACCAATCAACAATGGACTTTTTGGACATACAATTTACGATTAAAGAGTCATGTATTCTAACTGATGTATATAGGAAAACTATAAGTAGAAATTCATTACTACATAGATGTAGCAACCATCCAGAATCGCTGCTGAGAGGTGTACCGACTGGGCAGTTCATCAGGTTAAGACGGAACTGCACCACTTGGGACACCTTTCACCAGAGATCAATGGAACTCTGGGACAGACTCATATCTAGGGGCTATGAAACTGATTGCGTAAAGAAAGCTTATGAAAATGCAATAATGAAAAATAGAACTGAATTATTAATAACATCAAAAAACCATAGACATAATCAAAAAGATCCAAGGGTGAGATTTATAACTACATACAGTACTGAGGCAAAACAAATACAAAGAATAATTCACAAGCATTGGTCTATACTATATGGGGATCCCATTTTATCTAGTATGGACCTTAAGAGACCTCAAATAGTATACAGACGTAGCCCTAATCTGAGAGATAAAGTGGCACCGAGTATGTTACCAGATATTAATAATGCGGATAATAGCAATTGGATGAAAGTCCTGGGCACTTACAAATGTGGAGCGAATATATGCAAGTGCTGCCGCTTTATCAATAAATCTGATCAATTTCAAAGTACATATACACAAAAATACTATAAAAATAGGATGTATGCGAATTGTAAAACTATAAATGTCATATACTTAGCAACATGCAAATGTGGACTACAATACGTAGGTAAAACTACTAGGAGACTTAAAGACCGCATCTTGGAACATCTGGCCTGCATAAATAGGAGGGACGTCTCATCTGCAATAGCTGAGCACATAATAGATAAACATCAAGCGTTAGAACAATATGTAAGCTTTCAAGTGATTGAATCTATAAAACTGGGTAAGAGAAAAGGTGATATAGAAGGAAAATTAACAAAGAGGGAGTTTTATTGGATATTAACTTTGAATACTGCCAAACCAAAAGGACTTAATAAAGAGAGTGATATAAAACATTTCATAAGATAGTTATTAATGCCAGATCCTTACTCTATCATCACTATAAGGGAATTATTCTGTGACTTATTCTTACTAAATATTATTATATAGGACTCACTTACATTCCCTATATACTATGATAAACTTGCATTATTAATTACTCAAAATATTGACTATAATCAATTCCTTTTATGTGAGAATATCAATGGTCTAAAATAGCCTAATATTGATAACATTCCAATATATTTTGTTTAATTTACAGTATTAAACAGTATGTAATAAACCATAAGAAATCATAAAAAATCATTGGGAAATAATAATAAAAAATGAACTAACAACCTCCTGTATGATAATCAATGATTACCTATTTTTAATCTTTACTTGGCCGACATATATAGAAGATACAAAAACAATATAGAAAAATGAAAATGATAATGAATCTATAAAAAAATACAACTAGATATATACAAAATGATGTTTATTAAAATATAATCAAAATAAAAGAATAAAAAATAAAATATATAATAGATCTTCAGATATAAATTCCTTGCTCTATTAAAGACTCTAAGTATTAAACAACAGCTAAGAAGTTACGAATGTTTCCTTTTGCTGATATAAGTTACACTAAACAATCAGATTAAATAGACACATGAATGTATACAATGTCGTGTAACTTTATACAACATAGTAACATACACACCCCTCGAAGGAAATATATTTGTTTTTAACATCATGTTGAAATGTTTTTAAATTATAACAATAAACATACGTTTTACTATAATATTGTGATCTAAATAAGGGAATAGGAATAATTCGGATGCTTCATAATATTTTAATATTTGTTTATTCACCTAATAATAATTTAAAAAATAATTGTTCCCAAAAAAACCTTTTTTTGTCACATTCCTTTATGTCACATTTATTTAATTATATATATATATATATTATAATATTAACACAAGATCACATGTTCTATATTCAAATTGCAGTTTGTTTTAAGATATATTTTATAAACACATAAAAGCAATATGCACTTTCTATACTAACGTTTTTTAGACATGGATGTTAATCACTTTGATAATTCAAATGCACCTGTACTTCTAACACTTTAGCTATTTAAGTTGAGAGTCATGTGATGTCTAATGACTCTGAGGAAGTGCCGGGAGATCCGGCAAGAAACGCGTAAGTCTAACAGCCCTGCACACCCACCGCTGTACACCCTGACCATGTGTGTGTTGAAATAAAGCCTACCTTTTGCACCGAAGCTGTAGTCTGCTTTTCGTGTCCTGGGACAGCGCCGAATTTGATGAGACTAACTACTGCTCTACTTTGTATATACATAGTCTGATAAATTATGGGTCGCGTAATATCATTTTAATTAGGTTTTAGAAAAAGAATAGGAAAGCTCAGTTTATATATCAGTGATGGGCAATTAGAGACCTTAACAAATGTTGTTCAATTACAACTCCCAGTAGGCCCCAATCGCATAACACATAGACTGTTCAGATGAAATTACAATTTGCCCAATTCTTTTTTTATACCAAGTTTATAATTGCACTCAACACAAGGATGCCTATGGAAATGGTGTAAGATGAGGTGATCAGCTGTATTTCTATGCTAATTAGTAATATTTTGGGAAAGAGATGCAACAGTTTTTCAGCACACTATCTCAGAATAAGAACACACTCACTAGGAATTAAAATACACAGAGATTTACAGCAATAATAAACTCGATATAAAAAAGGAGAAAAAGGCAACGGCATCTAATACAATAACAATCCTGCAATGGGGACACATGCGGCTCTATGTGACTCACTAGCAGAGTTGCTCTCTGGTAAGCTGACTAAAGGCCCCCATACATGGACCCGATAAATACTGCCGACAGACCGAGTTGGCAGCTTATTGGCCCGTGTGTGGGGTCATCCGACGGGCTTCCCCAATTGATATGTGGCCGAAAGTCGGGCAGATCTCGATCGGGCAGGTTAAAGAATCCCGTTGGATCGCGCAAGTATCTGTTTGTTTATGTGGTTCAGCGATCCAACCGCCCATATCGGATGCATTATGATCCAGTCGTTGGGCCCTAGGACTTTAGGGAGTTTATGGATGCGAACATCACTGCAATAGAAATACAAGAGGCAATAGATTCCTTCCCCCTAGGCAAAGCTTCTGGGTGTGACGGTATCCCCATTAAAATTTACAAGAGACGTCCTGGGACCCTAACTCCCCTACGCCTATACGAGGAGGCTCTGGGGGCTGACCACTTTCCTCAATTCCTGTATGAAGCAGCGATCATACTCCTACAGACGTAAAATTATATGTAAAGATATTGGCCCAGAGACTGGGTAAGGTCATAACCCATTTAGTTAATCCAGACCAGGTAGGGTTTATACCGGCCCAGACCACTGCCCTAAATACTAGAAGCTTGTGCCTCAATCTGCAGGCCTCTCATGACAATTATTGAACTAGAACTATTGAGCCTTGGATATAGCCAAGGCATTCAACACGGTCGAATGGCCTTATCTGTGGCAGGTTCTATCTATGGGGTTTGGTCCCAGATTTGTTGGAATGGTCCAGTTGCTATACAAACACCCCAGGGCGACTCTTCACATAAATGCTTTGAACACGGAGGGCTTTTCTCTTACAATTGGCAAAATATCTGCCCCAGACACCTATATGGGGTAATGCAGAATTTCCACACGTGCTTACAATTAACCCCCCCACAAATTTGAGACACCCTCAAACAAACTGCCCTGAGGGACGTGTGGGAAAATGGTCAGGTTGTACCGATGCAAACCCTACACGAAACAAGGCTTCTGCCCACAACACAGTGGTCAACGCACCATAGGCTAAAGATGGCCCTTAGAAAACAGGCCACTAGGAACCCAGTCACCATGGGATTCTCCCGTAATAGATATACTCCTGAATAGCAACCAAAAGGGTAAGATCTCTACTATATACAAACAGCTCCATAAACCATTGTATAAAGACTCGGAGCTCCCTGCTAGAGCTGTATGGGAGGGGGAGGTAGGAGCAATTACAGACGATCAATGGGAGAGGATACTTGGTTCACCATTGCTTGTTTCTGTGTCCCAAAGACACAGACTGCTGCAACTGTATTTCATACATCGGGCTTATTACACTATGCAGAGGCTACATGTCATGAAGGTAGTTCAATCACCAATGTACCAACTGTGGTGGCCACCCTGTTGCACACTGTGTGGGAATGCATTGCTATACAGCAGTACTGGCATGATATATGTCCATGGTTGACATGTGTCATCCCTGGGTGGAGTGGATCTTGTCATTTAACCTTGGATCTGGATGTAAACCTGGACAGATATACCATGATTTTTATCACCAAAGCACAATTTCAGGCCCAAAGGCTGATTACCCTTCACTGGAAGGACTGCTCTCAATGACCATTAAAGAATGGCAAATTGCTATGGATAATGTGGCAGCAATGGAAAGAGCAGCACTTGACAGGAAAGGCCAGCTGCTTAAATATATATAAATATGGCGAGCAGCTTCTTCAGTTCAACTGGTGTGGGAAGATCTCGGCATGAACTGAAGAAACTGCTCGGATGAGTAGTGAAATGTCTTCATTGATTGCTCAGCAAGTCCAGTTGTTTTTAGATTTACCTGTACTAGATATACCATGACCTGGATGAATGAAAATCTTCATAGTCATATTGCTCTACGAGGTTTATTTTATGATGCATGGTCAAATGCATGCCTGATGGTACTCTTATGCCTTTTTTGTTTATTTCCCTGTGTTATTATTTTTCTAATAATACTTCTTAGAGCAAAACAAATGATGAAGCCAAAATAAGGTCAGATGGTCCAAGCTTGGCGTAGAACAGATTCATTTCGACAAACAGGTCAAGTTCACATAGGTAGGATTCAAAGGGGTCAGACAGGAACATGTTGATGGTACAGGTATGGGCCTGTTATTCAGAATGCTTGGGACATGGAGTTTTCTGGATAATGGATTTTTCCATAATTTGGATCTTCATACCTTAAGTCTACTAGAAAATCATTTAAACATTAAATGAACCCAATAGGCTGGTTTTGCTTCCAATAAGGAATAATTATATCTTAGTTGGGATCAAGTACAAGGTACTGTTTTATTATTACACAGAAAAAGCAAATCAGTCAATAGGAGATGGCCTTTCTGTAATTCAGAGCTTTCTGGATAATGGGTTTCCGGATAACGGATCCAATACATGTATAAGGAACACAGAAGAAGAAGAACAGCCTGGATCTTCCAGGGGTCTGAAAACATCCTACCAATAGGAACTAGTATTTTTTATAAGTAGTAGTATTTCTTCGATCTCCAGACATTTGTGAAACGCAGTTGGCAAATGAATTGAGAAACAAGAGGATTAAGAGGAGAATATAATGTAGCAATGTCATCCTAATCCCGCGAAGCATTTAACATGTGAAAATGACCTAATAATCTCTGAAAGATGCCAGAGTAACTGGTTTTTATGTAGTGCTATATATCAGTTTAATGTATACCATTAGACACCGCAATGTGTCTTCCTGTTGCCTGAAAGGGAATGGTGAATGATGGCCATTAAATCATGTAGAAAAGGAATATTTAAAGCCACCAGCTTGCAATTATTAATGCCTACTCTGTATATCTATGCTTTAATGGCACTAGAAGTGGAGTACAGTAAGTACTGACTATAAGTCATCCACGTGCCAACTGAATTCATAAGCATGATTTCCAAACGTTCCCTTTTCTGCCCTCAGTTGACTCATCATACAGTCTAAGAATGATGAAGGGTGATAACCATCTTCAGCTACAGAAAGTCATTTTATGCAGTGAATTGTACAGATGTAGGATCCACTTTCTGGAGAGGTTGTGATGGCAGATACAGTAGTTAGTTTCAGTAAAGGGTTGGGCGCATTTTAACAAATTAAAAATAAAAAAGTTACCAATGTTACTGACTATGGCAGATTGCCATTTTAATGTTATGAGGTTGCTTTGTTTTTGTGGGAGAAGTTATCCAACTGCAGCTGATTGGAGACAACTTCTAGATGCAAATAAAATAGAAAGCGCCAGTTAAATGGCAAAAATATTGCTGGGAAAGAAGTAGAGGAAAGATGGAGACGTGTTATACAGATAAGGAAGGTTGAGGCATCAAAGAGGGGTATATAGAACAGAAGAGAAGAAGAAAATAGGGGAACAAAAAAGAGAAAATGAAGGTAGAGAACAATAGCAGGGAATCTAAAACAGAATGCAAAAGGAAGTGCACTCATAGAACAGTATTGTCACCATTCATTGAAAATTGGTAGTAAAACCCAAAGAGCCACAAAGTAAGGTGCCTGGAGAAGTATGTTGCAAACAATTCACCATTGTGACACTCTTCAGAATTTCCCCTTTCAGATATATACGAGTATTGATGCATATAATAGTTTCAATCCTGCACTTTATAGTTTCCCTCCTGTCAACCACCAACTGATAAAATTAAATCATAAAGCAAAATATAGTATAATATTGCGATAAAAAATGTTAAATCACCGTAAACGGGGTCAGACTGGGTGACCCATTGGGGCTGCTGTTCCAGGGTCCCCCTCTGGCCTCCCTTGCTGAGCCAGCACTGACGTGCACCGTCACATGTGTGCAAATGTGCACACACGCGCAATGTTATTGCAGTGACCCAGTCCGACCCTGACCGTCAACCAACTGATTTTCTACTCACAAGGATAGCTAGATGGTAAAGCACGTATTAACTACAGTAAAGAAAGAGTCTGGACCAGTGCCGGGCCAATCCAACTGGGCGCCCTAGGCCCAGATTTACTTTTTTACCCCAATTCAAGCAGAATTTTTGCTTTTGAGTTTCTAGCAAACCTCTCAGATTGGAACCCTGTTGGGCTACCAGTTCTATCTAAAGCTTACCCTCAAACAGTCTTTACACTAATGCCACCTACATTCTCCTTCTACTCCAAACCCCTCTCTCTTCGGTTTGGAGTTGTCGATTGCCTTTCTGCGAGTGTCTTCCTCAATGTCACAAAATTACTTAAAACGCAACCTTGTCACATCTGAATTCACAATGTTTTCCCAACTGGAAACACTACTGCAATTAATACTTTACTAGCTCCAAGATCCTTCACAGTTTAAACACTGCAGTGAGACATTCCAATCCATGTGAACTGCAAATCCCTTCACTGGTTCCCAACTTTCTTACATAAAACACGAGTTGGTGTAGTAAACGCAATGTCTTCCTTGGGATGAAGATAATGATAATGCAAGACTCACAGAAATTAAATTTATGGGTAATGTGTACAGAAGGTTTTCTTCCCTAGCCCTCTAAATGTATTCAGCAATTTTTACAGTGGATAAACTGATGTATTTATGTTAGATAACAACCTTCTAAATGAATGGTCTTTTAGACTGAGCATTAAATTCATTATAAATATTTTAAATACCCATAATTGCTGATATCTACCACTAGGTGGCAGACGCTACATATTATTTAAGGCGATTATTATTACCTTTTATTTATACAGTGTCAACATACACAAAAAATATTGTTTACATATTCTTTTTTGTTTAAAGTTCAGTTTAATGTTATAAAAATCTTTGGGTAGTTTGTTTTAATAGAGATAATTAGCTTTACCAAAAAGTGGTAAAGAGTATCTAATTTACCAGCTGATTGTTGGAGTGTGGCAGAAATCTGAGAAGAAATCTGTGTATACATGGAAAAGATATACATACTCCTTGCAGCTAGTGCAAACACATGCCCAATAAATAGTGGCTGTCTATAGCAGAAGCCCCAGACCGGGCCTGCCTGCAAGGCAGTATTAATTGTTAGTTTGTTTGCCATCATCACTTGGGGTGGCTCACCTTTCAGTTATCTTTTAGTATGTTTTAGAATGGCCAATTCTAAGCAACTTTTCAATTGGTCTTCATTATTTTTTTATAGTTTTTGAATGATTTGCCTTTTTCTTCTGATTCTTTTCAGCTTTCATATGGGGGTTACTGACCCCATCTAAAAACAAATGCTCTGTAAGGCTACAAATATATTGTTATTGCTTATTTTTGTTTCTTGTTTTCTATTCAGGCCCTGTCCTATTTATTTTCCTGTCTTATAAACACGACAGGAATGGGACTTATCCCCCTGCCCATGTGACCCCAAATTACTCAATTGTAAATAAGTACTACCAAATAGATAAAAGGCAATATTTATTATTCAACACTATGCCGATATCAAATTAAAACCAATTAAAATAAAACTAAGCAGCGCTGCATGTGCAAAAGGGATCCCTTGTAATGGTCTCTAAATATACCACAACATGAATGGCAATTTATGTATTGAGATGTTTTTATATGTCATTAACTGTTGGAGGACACCCTAGTCCATCTGCCCCCAAACATTATTACATTATTGTTTGGTGCCCACACTGCACTTTCAACTTGTTGGTGTTGTTTATTTTCCTGTCTCTTATTCAAATCAATGCATGGTTGATAGGGTAATTTAGACCATAGCAACCAGATTGCTGAAACTGCAAACTGAAGAGCTGCTGAATTAAATGCTAAATAGATAAAAAAAATACAAATTATAAAAAGTGAAAACCAATTGCAAATTGTCTCAGGATATCAATCTCTATAGCATACTAAAAGTTCATTTAAAGGAGAACAACCCCTTTAAAAGTTTTAAATTTGGCAAAGAGATGTCATTATGAAGAAGAGGCACCACATGTTCTGCCTCTGATTTTCACATGCTGAGAAATATGAATGCCTGCTGGCAGGCCCGGACTGGCAATCTGTGGGTTCTGGCAAATGCCAGAGGGGCTGCTATAAGGTGCCATAGAAAGTCAGTATTTAGTGGGCTGTTGGGGCCTCAGTGTGGGCTGAGTGGGCCTCTGTGTACCAGAAATGTCAGGGCCTGTTTTAATTCTCAGTCCGGACCTGCCTGCTGGAGAACCTAGGGCAGCAAGGCCCCAGTAAAGGAAGTGTCCCAAGGGTTAGTCAAATAGTTTGCTAGAAATAGCAGTTCTAAGCTCCAATGTAGGAGGATAGATTTGGTGTATCTCTCCCAGTCAATAGTGCCTGTAAGTGTAAGAATCATGGTGGATAGGGACTCAAGCCAGAGTAATTCCCTGTAGGTCCCACTTAGGGTTGCCACCTGTCCGGTGTTGACCTGGACAGTCCGGTAATTTGAAGGGCTGCCCATGTCCAAATTAGGAAAACTAGGCTTCCCTATGATTGACACGGCGATCATCCAATTGTCGCGTCATGGCCCCACCCCCTCTACATCACAGCCCAGTCCCCTCCGCGTCACAGTCCCGCCCCCTGCCCGGTCTCCACCGGGCTACAAGGTGGCAACCCTAGTTCCACTAGAGATGATCCAGGTCCACTAGAGAGTGTAAAAGAGGTGAAGCTCGATCCTGCCAAGTCTGTCCTCAAAGAGGGGATATTTAGTATGGGATACACTCTGTAACTGTAGTGCGGTGACCCCTTTACCTTGATTAGGGTTGTCACCTGTCTGGTTTTAACCTGACAGCACAGTTTTCAGAAGGGCTGTCCAGTAGTCTTGTGTAGGCTGGGCTGATACCCGTGCGGTCGGGTCGGTTCAGGCCGACCTCACTGCTCCTCTCCTCTCAGGTTGAGCTCTTCTGCTTGCTCTCCCTGCCCGCAACCTTAGACTGACGGTGTCCGACTTCCGGCTTCCTGTTTAATAGACTCACGCCTGCCCCTTCTGGGACATCATCGGGGGGTCTGGGTTGAGGTTTTCTCAACATCACTACTGTCCAGGTAAAAATTGCCTGTCCAGTTTTCGAAAACAGCAGTAGTCTCCTACGTTGTCGTGATATCAAAGCCCTGCCCCTGTGACATCACTTCTCTGCCCCACCTCCGTGAAATCACCACTCCGCCCTGCCTCTGTGACGTCATCACAGCCCCACTGCCTGGCTTTCGCAAAGGAAAAGGTGGCAACCCTAACCTCAATATATTAATTGGTAGTACATGAGTACTTTATTTTGGGTGCTAAATTAACAATTGTTATTGGCTTGAGAACTCCTGGTATCCAAAAACCATATTTGTGCAGCTGAGAGGTACTGTTCTGCAACAACTCTCCCTTCCTCCACACAGTATTGAGAGGGCCCAGCTTGAAATGAGAGTAATTATTAGAAATAGAGATAACCAATGCTCTACACCCAGGAGCTAAATGGGAGCTAATTCTGGGTAGAGAAATAAGGCTTAAGGCTCTTACACACACAGTATTTTTATGCAGGATTGAGCACACCTAAATACGCCAGCTGATTGATTCCATGAGCATTGAAAGTTGTGTTGTATTCCATTTACATTTCTTTGTGTTTATTTAGATGCCACATGCATTTCCGTGCGTTTGAAGGGCATTAATAAATCTATAGAATAGAGGTACACGTTTGGAAACACACAATGCATGGAAACACAACATATGCATTTTTTACACCAAGCAAAACACATAAAAATGATATCAGTAGAAAACTGTTTGGAAAAGCAATAGAAATCTGACCAGGTGCTATACAGGTTGCTGGACCAAAACAGATGATGCCACTGTTTGTCTTGAAATCTTCTTGACTTGATGGAATCCTTTCCATGGAATATTTTTTTCCAATCCAGGATTCCTGGAAAAAGGCCCAGAACAAGCAGACAGGAAATGTAATGTAAACTTAAAAAAAAAGTTGTGTCCTCTACTCTAAACTATGAGGATTTTGATGTCCTCTTGGACACCAGTATAAATGCATTCAAGGAGTACAGTTCTTTCACTTATTCAGACCTTGATGGTTCCCAAACGTGCACTGATGTCCCCCCCCCCAGAGCCAAGAAGTACAGGGAGCTGTTATGCAGTTTCAATTATTTGAGTCTTCCTACTTTAAATTGACTAAAAAGTAATTTAAGCATGAATTAAAGCCAATAGGTTGGTTTTGCCCCCAATAAGTGACAGAGTAACATAGTAAGTTAGGTTGAAAAAAGTTAAGTTCAACCTTTCAACTCTTTTTCTAACCTGCCTAACTGCCAGTTGATCCAGAGGAAGGCAAAAAAAACCCATTTGAAGCCTCTCCAATTTGCCTCAGAGGGGGAACAATTCCTTCCTGACTGACCCCAAAATGGCAATCGGACCAGTCCCTGGATCAACTTGTACTATGAGCTATCTTCCATAGCTCTGTATTCCCTCACTTGCTAAACACCATCCAATCCCTTCTTAAAGCTATCTAATGTATCAGCCTGTACCACTGATTCAGGGAGAGAATTCCACATCTCACAGCTCTCACTGTAAAAAAACCCTTCCCAATATTTAGGCGGAACCTGTTTTATTTTAATCAGAATGGGTGAGCTTGTGTCAGCTGGAAATACCTTCATTATTTGATCCCCTTATATATTTATATATAGTTATCATATCTCCCTTTAAGCGCCTCTTCTCCAGCGTGAATATGCCCAATTTGGCCAGTCTTTCCTCATAGCTAAGATTTTCCATAACTTTTACCAGCTTAGTTGCCCTTCTCTGTACCCTCTCTAATACATTAATGTCCTGTTTGAGTGATGGAGACCAAAACTGTACGGCATATTCTAGATGGGGCCTTACCAGTGCTCCATACAGTGGAAGAATGACCCCTTCCTGTTGTGAACCTCTGCCCCTTTAAATACAGCTCAAGACCTTATTTGCCCTTGATGCTGCTGACTGGCATTGCTTGCTACAGCCAAGTTTATAATCTACAAGGACTCCAAGGTCCTTTTCCATTATGGATTTGCCTAGTGCAGTCCCATTAAGGGTATAAGTGGATATTTTTACATCAAAGGTGCATGACTTTACATTTATCAACATTGAATATCATTTGCCACTTAGCTGCCCAGATTGGCAGTTTGTCAAGATCCCATTGCAAGGATCCATCCTGGATGGAATTTATTGGGCTGGATATTTTTGTGGCATCTGCAAACACTTTTACATTACTTACAATACCCTCCCCTAAGTGATTAATGAAGAAGTTAAATAAAAGTGGACCCAATACCGAGCCCTGAGGGACCCCACTAAGAACCTTACTCCAAGTAGAGAATGTCCCATTAACAACCACCCTCTGTACCCGATCCTGTAGCCAGTTTCCTATCCATGTACAAACGACTTAATTAAGCCCAACAGACCTTAGTTTAGAAAGCATTTGTCTGCACTATATCAAACGCTTTGGCAAAATCCAAATAGATCTACTGCCCCCCACTGTCCAGCATCTTACTTACCTCATTTGTCTGACATGATCTATCCTTCATAAAGCCATGCTGATTGCTGCTCATAATGCCATTCACTAGGACAAAATTTTGAATGTGATCCCTTGACAAGCCTTCAAATAATTTGCCCACCACAGATGTCAAGATTACTGGCCTATAATTGCCAGGCTGACATCGTAATCCCTATTTAAATATTGGAATGACATCATCTTTTCTCCAATCCATACCAGATGAAAGTGAGCCTGAGAAAATCAGAAATAGAGGCTGGTCTAAAACTTCACTAAGCTCTCTTAGAACCCAGGAGTGTATGCCATAAGGCCCTGGAGCCTTGTTTACATTCATTTTTATTAAAGCTTTATAGATCATATCCTGAGTCAGCCACTGACTAGATTGAGCTGAGCCATCAGTGCAGCTATGAAGTGAGCCTGGGAACTCACACTCCTCTATTGTATACACTGAAGAAAATAACTGATTTAGCATATTTACCTTTGTATCTGGTACAACCATACAGGTACCATTATTTAAAGGAGCCACACTCTCAACCGCATCTTTATAAGGCTAAATTATATCTTAATTTGGCTCAAGTATAAGCAACAGTTTTTGTTATAATAGTTTTGTTATAATTAGTTTTGTTATAATAATATGTTTTAAATTTTTTAATTATTTCATTGATATGGAGTCTATGGGAGATGACCTGTAATTAGGAGCTTTCTAGATAATGAGTTTCCAGATAACGGATCCCATACCTGTACCAGATATTTGGGGCATTTCTTTAGTGAAGGAAACCCTGCCGTTCTCGTTGATGTTAATTTCTCCACAAACACTAAATACAACTTATCATGTTTGTACCAAAATCCTGTGAATCGTGCCTCCAAAAACAGCAATCTATTCTTTTGAGCACCAAATTTTGAGCACTTCTTTTGAGCACCAAAGTGCCTATTGATTTCCTTTCTTGACTGGAGATTTAAAAATCCAATCAAACCTGACTAAACCAATGTATTGTATCTGGTCTAAATTCCATAGCTGTGATATTGCTATTATTCACCTGAATTCTACTCTTTCCACTCTTTCCACCATGAACACATCCCTTCTTCCTATTTCTTATCATCTATCACCCTAACACCAGGCTCCTCTCTTCTACCCATTACTCTTTGTTACATGGAAATTCAGTGTATAGCAAGCTCATTTTATTGTGGTGTTTTATTTGAGGTATAATTGCACATGGGTGGTTTTAGGTTAGGTTTAGGTCTCCAACCCTTGTCACCAACAGTGTAGGATGCAGGGCTGGTGCATAAAGGACTGGGGTTGGTGGATATCCACATCTAGGGGACCTGTTGTGATTAGATATGGGTTACAGGAGCTCCCATATATTCTTGTGTGCCCCATGCCCACAGCAGAGGATGCGAGTGTGGAGCTGGAGGTGGTACATTTTGAGTGTCTTTTGCAATTGATCCAAGCCTGATGCCTACAATTCATCATACAAATGTCTCTATTATTATTATTATTAACATGTATTTATATAGCGCCAACATATTGCGTAGCACTGTAGGTCTTGAAACACAAGTGGAGGTATCTCTGTGGCTTTCTAAAAATTTACAGACAGCTCACATGACACCCAGAGAGCAGAAGTGTGTTCCAGCAAGTGGAGCATGATGGTGCCCAAATTGCCATATTGATTACCTAGGCTGAGTCATTCCCTGTAGGCTTCACTGGAATAGAACAGGCCATGTTTCATCAGCTCAAGTGACATTGTTTGTTTAAGTCTACTGAATATATTATTTATGAATACAGATAAGGGATTCAATATGCAGAAGTGCTGCACTCTCTAATGTAGGGAGATCCAACTGGGGTCCTCTGGACATTGCTGATGTACTGTACAACTACCAGCACCCCCCAAACATCCTCTAGCTGGATTTTGCAATTTGAAGCTCAGCAACATTTCAGGGGAAGCAAGTGCAACATATCTGCTGTAAGGGCAACACTATGGCAGTTCCTACATAGATATAAATACATTTTAATATATGCGCAAGACCCAACTACAGCTCCAGTTGAGAAATGATTTGGAATTAGGTATTCTTTGACCTTAAAATGTTTTCTGAAATTCCAAATAATTGTGTTTACTACTTTTATATAGACACCACCTTACAAAAGTCCCAACAAACAGTAACAGAGACCTTAATATATTATACATGAGAGCAATGCTGCTAATGCTTTGTGTTCAAGGCATTAAGTGGGATCAGAGCATGTATTGTAAGAATAAAGGCTTCCAAGGGTTTTGTTTATCCACAGTGCCGGAAATGATTGCTGTCCTCTGACGTGGCTGTGTTTTGGTAAAAGCTAAAGAAGTTCTGTTGTCCAGAGATGAGCATCAAATGGAATCCTTTTAAGGAACTAAGTTAAGTTACACTGAATGAAAATAGAATCTTTTCCAGTAAGAGTATGCTGTGAGTAATACTGAAACCAGAGTTTTTAGCCAAGGCCCAATCGGTGGCACGGGCAGAGGGACACAGAGCTGCATATGGGACCCCTACTATCGAAAATACCCATTTGTTGTGTGGAAGGAAAAGTCTTGCAGGCCCTGTATGTACCCTCACATTCCTAAGCCCCCCTCCATGGTGGACTGAGCAGTTTCAAAGTGCCCATGGGGCCCTTCTAGGAACTGTTTCAAGACTACCCAGGAGACAGTGTGCCATCCGAGAAGGTTCTTATCAGTAGTCTGTTATGTTATCCTTTTGCTTCTACCAGGTGCCCTGGCCTTGAAGCTCTCCCACTGTGTTACTCCCTTCTCGTTCACATAACTAGCTAACACTAGATAATTGCACACTGAGACACTATGACAGATACCTGTCAATACTCCCTCCTCCTTAGAGAGACCATCCCCATTGAAGTTCCTCTCTCGAATGGTATATAATGTGTGGTCTTTTCTTTGTTCTGGTTTTCTGTGTTATACTCTGTACAGAACCCACAACGCTCGTGTATATTTATTATATAATTAATAAACTTCCTCAACCTTCTACCTCAATGATCTCCGGTCTTTGGATTATTCCCTAACAGTTGTTTATTAACAAGTGTTAAAAGTTGTTTTAGAAAAAAAAGTCTGTGTTTTAATAAATACTTGATTTCTGTTCATTTATCGTAGACAGGAAGATCATATAAAGATGCTAGGATATGTAAATTTCTCTCTTCTTTTTAGGTCCAAGACCCCAGGATTTTTTAATGTACTGTATATTGAATCAAATGTGGGAAAGGCATATCAATTAGATCAGTCTTTTTGAAGTATCTATGTGAATCTGTATCTGACAAGCAACCTCATACATTATCATAGAAGTTCTCCAGCCATGCCCACGACCCTACTGACATCCAATTAATGTTCCCCACGTCATTTGTAGACCATGTGCTCAAAAATATTCTTTTGTGTGCACTGAATAGTAGGTACAGATACAACATTTTCTGTGGGTCTCATGACGTGTGTGTGAAGATTGGATCCACCTCATTCCTGCAACACAATTATTTAGTTATCTACTTGGCAAAAATAGAAATAAGGTTTCTACTTCTTCAAAAAAAAGATGCTCCCGGATGCATTTGTTTGGGACACATTGCCCTTATTGATCATCCATTGCTCACCACTCATATCTATGTCCATGAAGACAGAGAAAATATTACAATGAGGACCATTAGGGAAAGCCAGTATTATTGACGCATAAAAAAATCCAAATAAATCCCAGTATATGCTTGCTTCTTACTACCAGGTATTTAATTTTTATGTCTTCTCTAAACATCCTTATTTATAACATGGTTGGCCTCTCTGCCTCTGGACCAGAAAACTATTATATAGCGTTCTGGTCAAGAAAAACTGAAGGGATTAAAAATCCAATTGTGTCCCAGTTTTAAAGAAAACTTTCCTGTGAATGGTGCTGTCCATGATGAAAAGTAAAACCTATAATGGAGGGAAGCAAGAGACAGACAAGGTGGTGATTGAGTGTATCGAGTAGTTTGGAACATGTACATACTATGTAGGATTCGGTTATAGAAGTCAATTTGTGACTGATTGCTAAAAGAATTAATTGGAGGAAAAGGCTGATCGAATGTGTAAAGGGAAATTGGAGCAAATAAGGGACTGATGATTGAGACTAGGGACAGAATTATGGGCAACTTGGAAGGTCAATGAGATTAATTTTAATAATAATGGTAGCCAGCACAGGTTTTGGCCAATCATATGATCTATGCATATGAAAAGGTGTGTACGTCTGACAGCAGCATTATTATTGGCTCTAGTAAGGCCATGAGTGGTTAAGGAACCCAATTAAAGCCCCTCTGTGTATTATACTCTTTGAAATATAGAAGGAATGTGCTTTAAAAAGTTGTGGTTTGGGCTGATTTATTGAATATTTCTCCAATAACCCTTCTTGTTCCGCCCAGCTGCTGCCTCCTTTCTCAGGCTGTGCCACTCTGGATAAGAACCAATCAGCAGCTAGACTGACCTGAGAGGGAACCAAAGCATGTCTTTGCTTGTGTGACTGCAGGACTGTGATTGGCTATCCCCTTCCTACTTCGCTTTAGGCCACCCTTCCTTTGAAACACAACAGGGACCATAGCAGACCTATACGCAAACCCAATGAGATAATGAAACCAGCACCATTTAGTATTCATTGTTGTCTAAAAGATTGGGGGGACTTTCTGTACTGCTCTATGTCTCCTTTAAAAGAGGTCCCATATACAGAATAAATGTTTTTTTTTTCCAGTTTAGGGTTTATTCATAACCTGAAGTGACATGAAGTTGTAGCAATGGAGGTTTTCAGAGCAGCTCTCCAGCTACAACTCAAACCTGAATTCTATTTATTACTTGCACAGATTCTCTTCTGGATTGCAAGCTATTTCACCTAGAACCCTCTGCTTTTATGTACTGTTTTTGTTTGTTTGTTTGTTTGTTTTATTTGTAACAGATTATAGTTTATATTATGGCTCATAGAAGCTTGATTTGACCTAGTCGGTGTCTGTTGCTTATGTACTGTATAATACCAGTTGAACAGCCACATAGACCTTGATGGCGCATCATAAATGTAACCTATCTCCACTTTCCATAACATATTTAACCATTCTGTTAAATAAATAATTAATATACTATCCATTTGATGGTCTGAACCTTCATGAAATAGATGTTTGCACTTTACATCACATTTCTGTGCACTGTATTGCTAATTAAGCCATTAGATACATTGCAGGTTAAGGAAATGGAGTGAGAATGCAGTAAGTGGAGTTAGCAGGTTAGCTATTTATTTTGCATTGTTATTGCCAGTATAAGATTAATAATAAAGCTCAGTCTTTGCTCTTATTTTCCACTTTTTTTACTTTATTAATAAATATGAAGCATAAAAGGCAAGACAGATATAGATTTAAGGATCTAGGATAAAACCTGTTAATTGAATATGATTTTCATCGACTTTCATAAGCAGCAGTTAATTCTGTGTTTATTAGATGTTCAGACACAGTGCTTTGACCTGTCATGGCGGAATCAAAGAGCATTTTACATCTTGGCAGTGGAGGAGGGATTAAATATGAATGATTAAATGTAATGCCCCAGTATCAGCACATGCTTCACACATGATTCCCAAAACAGGCATGGTAGCATAAGCTGGGGGGTGCAGTGCCACCATCAGTAATTAGGGGGCACACAAAGTACACATAGCATCCCCCGACTTTTTCTCACCCGAATTCAAACACTGGGTGTGCACGTGTCTTTCTCTTGTCTTCAATGGCAAAACTAGATGTCATTGGGCCCCACGGCAAATTCATATTTGGGCCAGAAAACATGTGTAAGTTGACCGGTTCTACCCAGATGTATTGAAGTTGCCCATTAAATAGGGCCTTACTGGGCCCCCTACACTCCTGGGCCCCCCTGCAACTGCAGGGTCTGCTTCCTCTCTAGTTACACCCATGCTGGTCTTCCCTTAACACTGGTCCCTGCCTTAGCCACACGGTTAGCCTCTCCTGTTGTTACACCACTGCTCACATTATAATAAACATTCCCCCCTAAAATTATACAGAATACCAATAAGATTTGCTTCCACTAAAGATGTCTGTGGCATTTTAATATGTTGTCGTAATTAAACACTCCGCTGCAATGAATCGCATGAGCTGTAGTGCTTGGCTAGAGGAAAGACACTGGATTGCCATTGCCATTCTAATGAACCAACTGCTTGACAAATAAGCAGGTTAATAATAAATATTTATATTAGAGAACCCCTGGCAGGCTCTAGGGGAAAAGGGCAGGTTGGGGTGGAGGCAGGGGCGCTCCACCAATGAGGCAAGTTGAGGCACTCGCTTCAGACAGCAGAGCCCCCTGGTTGCCAGGGGCGGCAAAAATGCCGCTTCTGGTAACTAAGAGCCGAATTTCTGCTTTTCAACCAGGAAATTCGGCTCTTCTAGTGGAGAGAGTGCAATCGTGTTCTCTGCACTAGCGACGTGGACCGCCCCCGACGCCTCCAGCGCGACGTGGACTGACCCCCTCCGGTGCTGAAGAGGTGAGTGCCGTGGGGAGGGGTGGGGGCAACAAAAGGAAGGTCGCCTCAGGTGGCAAAATGACCGGGATCGCCCCTGCCTTCTGGTTTATCCTTGATTCATTTGGACAAACATTTTCAACAGCTGAATGGAGAACTAAAGTCTAACTAAAGAAATAGGCTAGAAATGTTGTACATTATGTTTTGGGCTTCTATATATAAATGTCACAATATAAGGCTGATTAGTAATTAATACAGATAAATACTACATGGCAGCCCGTGGCGTAACTACCGGGGGAGCAGGGGGTGCAATTGGGCCAGGGCCCGCACCCCCGCAGGGCCCCCCGGCAGTCACGCTGTCGGCTCCAGTGCCGCATGGACTAGGGGGGGGGGCGGGGCCCGGCTGCACGGCCCACCTAGTTCCGTCACTGATGGCAGCACAGAAACCAGTTCAACTAGCTTCAGAATTTAATAATCAGCCTTGTAGCATCAGTTTATATTACAGACCAACCTCATTTTCTGCTTGTAAATTAGTGACGACCCCTAAGCTTAGCTTCTCAACAGCTGCTCAGAACCCACTGAGCACGTAAGTGTCGCAGACACTTTCCATGATAGTGACCCCCTGTGACAAGTTTGGATCATTGCTGCTATTGAGAAGCTGAAACTTTAGGCTGGTGCAATATATGAAATATGGCATTTTTAACCATATACATTTTTAGGATACATTTTTACTTCACCACTCTGCTTTTTGGTACAAGGCAGGGCAAACTAGGCTGTATTGGGGGGAGGGAGATGTTGTGACCCAAATGATACTGGGCTACTGGTATAAGTGAAGTAGAGCCAGGCACTTGCAGATTTACTGCAAAAAGTTTTATTTCGCGACATGTTTCGGGCAAAGCCCTTTATCAAGTGATACTGGGCTACTGCTGAACCTGTCGCTTCATTTGATGACAGGCTACTGCTGCATTCCCAGGAGTGGAGGTAGGGCCGCCATCAGGGGGGCACGGGGGTACAGTCGTACCAGGCCAGGGTCTGAAGGGGGCCGGTAGGGTTGCCGGCCTGGCCGGTAAAAATGGTGGCTGATCCCAATGTTATTAATAGGGAAAAAAGATAAATATATAGGAAGGCCGGTATTTTTTGTTATAAAAGGTGGCAACCCTAGGGGCCGGCTGTGCTGCACTTTCTGAATTAGCCAAACCCCCCTTGACAGCATGCGAGCTGACCTAAAGTCCCACAGCCCCAAAGTCCTGAAGTTGCGAAAAGACCCAAAGCCACGAAAGGAGTCAAAGGAAATAAAAGAAGCTGTCGTCACCGAGGACAAGGAAAAAGAACATAAGGTACGTTCCCTGCCCAAAAATGTTTATTTAAAATATCCTATGGGGTCCCTGACCACCAATGTTTTTTTTAACTTGTAAAGGGGGGGCTGGTCACCAATAGGGTTGCCACCTGGCCGGTATTTTACTGGCCTGGCCGGTAAAAATGTTGCTCGATGCCAAATTTGTTTATAGGGAAAAACCATAAAAATATGTTTTTTTTCCAGAAAAGGTGACAACCCTAGCCACCAATGTTTTTATTTTCTATGGGGACCCTGACCACAAATTGTATTTTTAACTTGTAAGTAAGGGGGCTGGCCAACAATGTGGTTTTTTACCTTGGGGGGGGACCAGGCCCGGATTTTGTGCTGCGGCATTCCCGAGGCCTGGCCGGTAAAAATGCTGGTTGATCCCAATGTTATTAATAGTGAAAAAAGATAAATATATAGGAAGGCCGGTGTTTTTTTCCAGAAAAGGTGGCAACCCTAGTTGCGGCTGGGTGGCATGCCGCCCTTAAAATCTTGCCGCCCTAGGCTTTGCTACAAATCCGAGCCTGGGGGGACCCTGGCCACCAATGTTTTTTTTAACTTGTAGGGGTGGAGGCTGGCCTCCAGTGACGTTTTTTTTTTTTACTTTTATGGGTGGCCCCTGACCTCTAATTCTTTTTTAACTTGTAGGTGGAATCCCGGCCACCAATGGGTTTTTAGTGCCCATGTTTGTGTACTTTTTTTTCACTGTGGTGTAGGGGTGTGTAGGGGTCTAGGCGGGGCCTGTGATGGTGGGCGTGGCCCAGGAATTTTTTTCTGTAGGGGCTATGGCCCTATGTGGAGGGTAAGTAGAGAAGCCTGTAACTCCAAATGAGAAATATCGCGCTTCCCCCTCTCAGCGGCCATTAGCACTTCTTCAGATCATCTTGCATTAGCTAGTCGAGCCGGCACACTTACACTCTCATTGGCTCGTCGTTCCTATAGCAACTGTCACACTCCCAGACAAGAGCATTCCCCTCCTCCGACACGGACGTGAGGCCCAATTAAGGGCAGTCCGCCCCCACCCCTCTCCTGCATGAAGTCTCTTCCCCATCAGCTCATCCCTAGTCTCACTGCTTTCCCGATCACCCTGGAACAGCTATCCTGAATCCCCCCCTGGCACATCCATTTCGTATTTTCCCCTTGGCACAGAGGTAAGTGGCAGTGATCGCAGCCACGTGACCCCAGGCTGGCACAGAGCTTCCCTGCTGATAAGGTGCATGTGCTGCTGCCGGTGTCAGATAGGAACCCGCGCAGTGCATTATCGTTTATCCCTCGTCTTTAAATGCCAGTGCCTATTAGTGACACGTGCCCGGAGCTCTTAATAGTGTAGGGACAGGGGTGGGTCCTTTATAGAAACTGATGTGTGTATGGGTGATGGGAGCTCTCACTGCTGTAGTGTGTCAGCCTCACATGAGCTTCTCATTTGCCTTCCTGTAGGCACAGCACCAGGACCTGACACCCACATAGCTTCTCTTTGGCACACTCTATACCCTCACCAACACTCTATACCCTCACCCAGGTAAGTGGCATCTGTATCTGAATAATAACATTATCCCCCCTGTAGGCTGCTTTGCTTGTAACTGTTATCCCTTATAAATACAATGTTTATTATACTCATGCTTCAATGCTTGCTATAGCTCTACAGAGCAATATTATTATCAATATATGTATGTAGTCGTGGACTCTGCAACCTGTGGATCTCCCAATCTTTTTGAACTATAACTCCCAGAACCAGATGCACCGAATCCAGGATTTGGTTTCGGGATTCGGCCTTTTTCAGCAGGAATCGTTCCCCTAATTTACATATGCAAATTATGGGCGGGGAGGGAAATCGCGTGACTTTATGTCACAAAACAAGGAAGTAAAAAATGTTTTCCCCTTCCCACGCCTAATTAACATATGCAAATTAGGGTTCGGTTCGGTATTCGGCCGAATCCTTCGCCAAGGATTCGGGGGTTTGGCCGAATCTATAATAGTGGATTCAGTGCATCCCTAGTTCTAAGAGCAGAGACAGACAAGAAAATTAGGGGAGATGAGTCACCCATAGGGTTGCCACCTGTCCGGTTTTGACCCAGACAGCCCAATATTTTGAGGTGCTGCCCAGGTCTATACTTCCTGCCCGGTTTTCCAAATAAGGAAAACCGGGCGGGATTCCCTTGTTTGACATGGCGATTGGCCAATCGCTGATCGCCGCATCATAGCCCCGCCCGATGACTGCACGGGTCCGTCCACTGATGTCATAGCCCTGCCCATTGATGTCACGTGTCCGCCCACTGATGTCACAGACACGCCCACTGACGTCACAGACCCGTCCCCCACCCGGTCTCAGCCAGACATAAAGGTGGCAACCCTAGTTGCCCAGCAACAAATCACATCTTCTTCCGGCAACCAATCTCCCCGAAACTGCCTCTCCACCGGCTAGAATCGAAAGCACCTAAATCAATGGCAGTCTGGTCACTTCGTTTTCCGAAGTCATCCGAAGTTTTTTCGTGAGGCATCTTCGGAAAACAAATCGCTCCGAGTGCCATCCCGCCGGAGATTTCCCTGCTGGCTAGAATCTAAATAGCCGGCGGGATGGCATTTGGATCACTTTGTTTTCCGAAGTTGCCCGAAGTTTCCTTGTGAGACAACATTGGGCGACTTCAGAAAACAAAGCGCTCCGAGTTCCATCCCGCCGGTGATTTAGATTCTAGCCGGCGGGGAGGCAGTTTCGGGGAGATTGGTCACCCAAAGACCCCTAATCTTCTTGTCTGTCTCTGCCCTTAGAACTGTCCAATGACTGAGGGCAGGTTCTGGGAGTTGTAGTTCAAAAACATTGGACTTTGGAAAACAAAGCGCTCCGAGTTCCATTTCCGCCGCCGGGCGACTAAATCTCCCACGAATCTTCTCGTCTGTCTCTGCCCTAAGAGTTGCAGTTCATAAACAAGAGAACCTCAGGCTACCCTTCCCTAAATCTAAACATTATGAATGCTGTATTTAGCTTTGATTTGATTTAGATTGATGTATTTAGCATTTGTATGAGACGTATCCTTCTACTGTGCCTCTTTTATCAGCTTTGTTAATTTAATAACAGCCTGGAGGCCCAATTGGCCTTAACAGTATTTGCATTTCCTTATATTTGTAGCACGACTTTGATTATGAGTTCTACCAAGTATTCCTTTCCTGTCGTTTTATATTCTTATTAATCCAAATTGGCAGCTCTTGTGCTTCTTGCCAGGGAATGTTGCATTGGAACATTTTTATATAGATTTTTTATGTAAAAGCTGATATTAATTCCAGATCTGCATTCGTCCTTTTAGTTTGCTTTTTTTATGTATCCTGCTTGTTCTTTATGCCCACCATAGTGCCTCCTTTCCATACTGCCCGGTGAGGTGTGGTCTGGAGGAGATCCTTCTATGTGAATGTGCAGGGCTGATTTGTTTACTGAGTGTAATTATGCCCTTTGTTTCATGGCAGCCAGTTAAATGGTTGCTATTAGGGAGCAGAGTAAATTCAGTTCCAATACACAATATAAATCAATTATTAACCAGAACTGGCGGTTTCCTGCTTTTACAGATGCCCTTGCTATTAGAGCATTAAATGCATTTATTGAAATAAAGGAACACAGAATTGTATTACAGGCTGAGTCAGGCATGTTAAGCATAGTACACTCAGACCTCCTGGCACGCACAGGGAACCCACCATTTCCATCACCATCATCAAAGAGCAGATTTAGTTGCATAATGGCAATACCAGGGTACTTGTGAAGCCGACACAAATTTAATACAAATAAATTCACTTATTGAATTGAAAGAAACAACACCTTGACCCACTATCAATTGGTATTCATTCCACAATGTGGTACTTTGGGAGCAGAACAGCCACTTGCTTTCTTTTCAGAATGAGCCAGGCTGCTGTCGGATCACCAGTTCTATCTTGTTCTAGGAGGGGATGGGCCAGGCCCTGACTGCTACAGAATTAGCCCTGGCACACAAACCGCACCAGCCCACATGCAGACACACAAACACTCAGTAACCACAGAGGGACACAAATAAAGCACAAAATAGATGTGCTGAACAACAAGCCCAGTTGTGCCATCTCTTTAAGTATCATCGTAAGTATGACCTGCTGCCTTACTCATGGAACAGTAGGCAAATGGCAGAGCCGAGAGCGTATCAGAGGAAACTCATGGGGAAGCCCCATACCTTTTGGAAATCTAGTGAAGTAGGATATTCTCTAAAAAATCCTTAGACATAGGAGTACCTCTCCTGCAACAGCAACATCCTCCTACATTCTCATATTGTCCCATTAGACCATTTTTGCAGGATTAACCCCCCCTCCCACATTCCACAACGCCCCTTTAATAAACTTAATGGTGTGGGTCACCTTTAAATGAACTTTTCATGTTATAAAATGGTCCATTCTAAAGAACTTTTCAATTGGTCTTCATTATTTATTTTTAATAGTTTTTTATTTATTTGCCTTCTTCTTCTGACTCTTTCCAGCTTTCAACTCTCCACATTTAACTAAAAAAATGCTTTTTTATTTAGGGCCCTGCAAGGAAATCTGCTTTACGATGAAAGATTTATGCCCTTAGTGACAATGCAAGCTGTGAACACTATTTAACTTTAATTAACATCACTGCCTCCCAAGTCTTATTTGTAAGCAGCCGATCCCCCTTTGTTTTATGTTCATCCAATGTATCATGCATAGACCTGGGCTAATTGTAAAATGCAAAGGCTTTTTGTTTAGAGGGAATACAGCTGCTCACTGACTGGAAACAAAGCCTCTGAGAAGTACATTTTACAGGATATTATAGAAAATTTGCTTACATGCAGGCTTCATTAGTTAAAGCAGACAGAACATATTGTATACAGTATATATATATATATATATATATATATATATATATATATATATATATATATATATATATATATATCTATATATATCCTTCAGAATGGACCAGCACACCAAGTTTTCAAGTGTTCAAATTTTCTTTATTGCCATAACACTGGCGCATCCAACGTTTCGGCCCGCGTTGGGGCCTTTATCAAGGATCCCTGATAAAGGCCCCAACGCGGGCCGAAACGTTGGATGCACGAGTGTTATGGCAATAAAGAAAATTTGAACACTTGAAAACTTGGTGTGCCGGTCCATTCTGAAGGATATACATTATTTTGACCAAAGCACCCACAAAGAAAAGCAAAGGCAAGAGTGCAGGTACTATCTGGACATTTTTATATATATATATATATATATATATATATATATATATATATATATATTTATATATAGCAATAAACTTATAAAGGTTGCACATGATCAATCACAATCCAATGCCAGATACTATGCGAAAATAAAAATTACATTTTTCACTAAAGGGAGTGCTGGTCTGGAAACTATTTGTGTATGCAAAAATTACCGTGCACGCCTCCCTATACTACATTGCCTTGGAGTGTGGATACTCATTGGAGAATTATATATATATATATATATATATATATATATATATATATATATATATATGATCACAAGGACTGTACAGTGCTTTTCCCTCAAGGAGCGCTTTACAAATAAAAATATACATACATACATACAAGGAGAGTTTTCAGGTCATACAGATTATACACAGAGACTTTCTCCTAATAACTAATCTTTGACCCTACATCATCCTTAATCAGTTTATTTTGGTGCAAAGGTATTTAGTAAAGGCTTTTATTTAATCCTTCTAGTGTATAAGGACATGGTTATTTTTGTGCTTTTATACAAGACTAGAGGCTGCCATGTTACGTTTCTTAAGCATTTCTCAGAGACGGCTATAGCACAGTTTTTTTTTCCGGTTCTGTTTTTTGAATGTATCCTAACTAATAAAATGACAGATACTTCAAATATAAATGGACCCCGTACATGTAAATTAGGTAATATTTGGCCCTGGCCCTGACCAACGCCTTCCACAGGCAGGTATTGCCAGAATGCATCCATTTCCAGGTAAGGCAAATCTTCAAATTTTTATTCAGCAGCTCTCCAGTTTGCAATTTCAGCAGTCTGGCTGCTAGGGTCCAAATTACCCTAGCAATCATGCATCGATTTGAATAAGAGACTGGAATATGAATAGGAGAGGACCTTACTTGAAAGATGAGAAATAAAAAGTAGCAATAACAATATACGTGTAGCCTTACAGAGCATTTGCTTTTTAATTGGGGTCAGCGACGCCCATTTGAAAGCTGGAAGGAGTCAGAAGGAAAAGGCAAATAATTATAAAACTATAAAAAATAAATAATGAAAACCAATTCAAATGTTGCTTAGAATTGGCCATTCTATAGCGTACTAAAAGTTAACTTAAAGGTGAACCACCCCTTTAAAGGAGACATATGGATAAATAGTCCCTGTTCAGTGATCCCTGTCCGTGTTTCAAATGAGGGGTGGGCATGTCCTAACGGTCCCTGCCAGAAGCACAGTTGGAGGGGGACAGCCAATTGCAGCCCTGCAGTCACACAAGCAAAGCCAGGCTTTGGTTCCCTATTAGGTCAATCTAGCTGCTGATTGGCTCTTATCCTACAGTGCAGTGTGCTGAGTGCCGCCTGCTCCCCTGCACAGCCTGGGAAAGGAGGCAGCAGCAAGTGGAACAGATGGGAGGAACTAGTAGGGTTTTTGCAGATATTTACAATAAAGTAACCAGAAACACAACTTTTTAAAGCACACTCCTTCTATAGCCAAAAGAGTAAAATGCACTGGCACATTCTTGTTTTTTACATAAAATGTCTCCTTTAACTCCTAGTTGCAAAAGTCTTAGTTCCCCTGCAAAGACCAGCCTGTTAATCAGCGGGCTTGTCTTACATTGTATCAACAGTCTGAGCCATCAGGGCAGGGAATAAAAAGGGACAGACAAACACTGCTTTCAATAGTATTACATATACAAATAACTTAAAAACCATAGAAAATGTGTAATGAATGCAAATTAATGAAAGCAACGTTGAATGAAAGCAAAGCTGCTTAGAATGATAAATGAAAGTAAAGTTGCTTGGAATGATGGTTTATTTTATTAGACAAAAAATATTATTTGGGTTGGCATTCCTTTTAAGTAGGGTCATTTACAAGTACCGACCCCTCTCTGTACATGTGTACAATAGTGTTTGTTGAACATGTGTGAGAGTAACATATAAATATAGATTTGTTTGCCAGGAAAACAGATTATGTGGGATGTGGATGGTTTTAATTAGAAAGGAAATTTACATTTATATCAGATAATAATAATAATAATTCTCAGTCTCACCTTTTGTGAGATTGCACTTTCTGTTGGTGGGGTACATATTGCTTTGTACCACTGCTTAATATACTGACAGTTTTCAGTTGACAGTTGTCATTTACTGTGGAGAGTCAATTCTTTGCCACTTTCTTTACAGTTAATGAAGCTGTTAATCATTGCAAATATTCTGAGAATGAGCAAATTGTAGCATTTGTAACCGTAATATATCAGTTTTTTATCTACTTAATGTTTTATGTATGTGACCACAGGCCAATGGAAGCATTTACTTTTGCATCCCTCACTTTCTGGTTAGAAGTTGTGTATTATGGTAAATCGAACCTGGGCCACACCACAGCATTTCATCCGTTTATGTCATACAGTGAATCCACATTTTACTTTAAGGCATTCTGAGAATAATTATGCTAACATTTTAAAATGGAATTTTAAATGTTAGGATTTCCTAGCAATACCAGATGCAGCACAACCCTATGCATGAGTTCAGCTGTTCCTGCCCCCTGATTTCTGGTTTCAGCCCCTCTTTCCTCCACTTATTGGGTTATTGCATAGTCATGGTTTAGGTTGCCACCCAGCTGGCATTTTACAGGTCTGGCCAGTAAAAATGATGCTTGATGCCAATGAAACTCACTTTGGCAGTATGGTGGGTAAGCAAGGCCACATCCAATTTTCCCCTTCCAAACATGTCAGTGTTACAATATTTACCAGTCAGGAAAACTGAACTGAACAGTTTTTATGGTGCTGAACACAACAGCAAGGCTATTTTGCAAACTGTGAGGCCGATGTTTCCCCACAGTATTTTGATTTTACACAAATCCTCTCCCTGATTTATGTTAGTCCAGCCTGAATGGAGTAGTGTTTGGCCCATAAAGGCCCCCATACATGGGCCGATAAATGCTGCCGACAGTCAATCATCTTATTGTCCCATGTGTGAGGCTCTCTGACGGGCTTCCCCGATCGATATCTGGCCAAAAAGTCGGCCAGATGCCGATCAGGCAGGGTAAAAAATCCCGTCGGATCGCGGCCGCATCTGTTTATGCGGTCCCGTGATCCGACCGCCCGTATTGACTGCATCATGATCCGATCCGAACGAATGGTCTTGCACCCTCCTGTTTTGTAACACTGAAAGCAGAAGTACCGCAGCTGCCATGTTGTTTTCCTTTCAGCGCAGCTGAGTAAAATGCAAAGGGGGTGGCTGTGAGGAGAGCAGATGGTAGGACAGGGCCTAAGGTTGCCATAGCGATGCACTGAGCTGAGGCTCTAGAGCTTTCCACTTGCTGCGCCTGTGAAACTAAACACTGTGAGCCTTTCATATTCAGCAGACATGATACATGCAAAATAGCTGGTTTTTTTAGCTGTTTTGTTTGTTGTAAGTCTGTTTAATGCTTCCCTTTCTGCTTTTAATATGAAATTGCAGATTGACAGTCAATACACAGGATTACTGCACATTTGTATTGCTGTCGTAGTACAATAAAGAGTAATATTAGTTTTGCCTAGCCACTCTTTGTGTTGTTTCTAGGGATGCACCGAATCCAGGATTTGGCCAGGATTCGGCCTTTTTCAGCAGGATTTGGCCGAATCCTTCTGCCTGGCCGAACCGAACCCTAATTTACATATGCAAATTCGGGGCGGGGAGGGAAGTCACGTGACTTTTTGTCACAAAACAAGGAAGTAAAAAATATTTTCCCCTTCTCACCCCTAATTTGCATATGCAAACTAGGGTTCGGATTTGGTTCGGTATTCGGCCGAATCTTTCGCAAAGGATTCGGTGCACCCCTAGTTGTTTCCAGTCTATCCTAGCATTAATGGTCTCAGGGGCATATAAGCAGTAGCTTCTTTATGTCCTTCTTTTGAACCAATGGAAATGCGACTGCCGGAGAGGGTAGAATGTTGAAGGTCAAACACCATTATGTACCATTAGGCTGGAACTGATGTAATTGGTTAAAGAGGACTCTAACATGTTCTTAATTTGTTCTATTGGACCAGTCTCCAAAGACCTATATCTGCACTCTTATCCCTTGCTTATAATCTGGAGCACATCATCCTACTTGCTAGCGTTGTGGCCATTGTTTAAAATGCATGGTGCTGCTGTACACAGGAATTCATATAAAAGCTGTATGTTTTGTTCTCAAACAACCTGTGCAGATTGTTAATCTTTGGTTAATCTTTAAAGGGCACGTAAAGTCTAAAATAGAATAAGGCTAGAAATGCTGTATTTTGTGTACTTAATATAAACATGAACTTACTGCACCACAAGCCTAATCAAACAAATGATTATGCTTTCAAAGTTGGCTACAGGGGGGTCACCATTTTGTAACTTTGTTAAACATCTTTGCAAGACTAAGACTATGCACATGCTCAGTGTGGTCTGGGCTGCTTAGGGATCATCATAAACAAAGCTGCTTGAGTTCTGCATGGCTGGGAAGTAAGGCGGGGGGCTCCCCCTGCTGTTCATAAGTATGATTGTTTCCCTGCTCAGCAGTTAGGGACCATCTGACAATTCCTATCCACAGCAGTAAATGAAGGGAGAATTTCACTGCATACAGTCAGGTTTCTTATAAAAACATGATTGGAAAAAATACTTTTTTAATAGTGATGAATTAAAGTTTATATTTTTTAAAAACTATATTGAGTCATAGGTATTTTAAATGGATGGCTAAAAGTACTGGAGTTCCTCATAATGACCATATGTTAGTATAAATCACCGTGTGCAAAATGGAGACACTGTCTATATCTTCCTAATTATATATTTTTCTGCCTCCTGCACCGCCAAAAATTGTTGGTTGAGTGAGACTAAATTAAAATATTGGGTGAGTGCTATGCCATTTTCCATATTTAATTCTTATAAAAACGGTACACATTTTTTAATTAACGTATATTGGAGATAGGTTTCTTTTTCATTAAAGAAAGTAAAAATGGGATTTTATTTTTTTGCCTTTACATGCCCTTTAAAAGATAATAGAAATTGTTTTAAATGCTCTATATGTAAAAGGACTGAATAAGCAAACTGGGATTTAACAAAGCAATACTAACCATTCAAATTTAGCCTCTGCTTTCTGCTGCCAGCAACTGTGACGACATGTTAAAAGGAGTGGTTCACCTTTAAATTAACTTTTAGTGTGTTATAGAAGGGCCAATTCTAATCAACTTTTCAATTGGTCTTTATTTTTTATAGGTTTTGAATCATTTGCCTTCTTCTTCTGTCTCTTTCAAGCTTTCAAATGGGGGTCAGTGACCCCATTTAAAAAACAAATGCTCTATAAGGCTACAAATGTATTGTTATTGCTACTTTTTATTGCTCATCTTTCTGTTCAGGCCTCTCATATTCATATTCCAGTCTCTTATTCAAGTCAATACATAGTTGCTAAGGTAATTTGGACCCTACCAACCAAATTGCTGAAATTTCAAACTGGAGAGCTGCTGAATAAAAAGCTAAATAACTCAAAATTACAAATAATAAAAAATGAAAACCAACTGCAAAGTGTCTCTCTCTCTCTGTACATCATTCTAAAAGTTGATTTAAACCACAGATGACTGAACTGGATGACCATTAGGCTATATGGGGGGGGTCCAATGAACAATTATATTGGTTTTTTTTGTTGCTGGTAATAATCAGATGGAAGCATGCATAGGCTGTTTTGTCTGATATTGTGGAACATACAGTACAGCTACAGCTGTCTCATACATAAGTCCTTCATAGAGATATCTGCCACTTCGCAACTGGGGCACAGTCGTACGGCATATTCACAGTAGAGAATACAGGATCTATTGTTATCTAGCTGCAAGGCGTAACTTCTGTGCCAGGGCTCTCTTTACACACTCAGTTATATCTGTTAGGCAGGACACTCCTCGCAAATTGTAAATAGATATAGGATCCGTTATCTGGAAACCCGTTATCCAGAAAGTGCCGAATTACAGGATGGCGTCTCCCGTAGACTTCTTCTTGTCCAAATAATCCAAATTTTAAAAAATGATTTCCTTTTTCTCTGTAATAATAAAATAGTACTTGATCCAAACTAAGATGTAATTAACCCTTATTGGAAGGAAACCCAGCCTGTTGGGTTTATTTAATGTTTAAAAGATTTTATAGGAGACTTAAGGTATGAAATTACAGAAAGACCAATTATACAGAAAACCCCAGGACCCAAGCATTCTGGATAACGGGTCCCATACCTGTGGCTTTTTCTGCTTCATCCCTTAAACGTTCCTGCCATAGTGTTAAATGCACTGGCTCTTGGCATCTCTACTTGGCACATATATAAATATAGTAGAACCCCCATTTAACATTTTTTCCGGGGACCAGAAAAAACTGGTGTATAATCTGGCAATATGTAAAATACATTTTTGACAACATATTGTAGACATTCAGCTAGAATATCTGTCATAAAGCATGACAAAGCTGTTGTTTTTTCATACAGGAAGGCTTTAGTTAACAGTCACATGACTACCAGGAAATGCTATGAAAAAAGTATTTTAAAATCCACAGTAGCATTAATATACAAAAGAAGAGGACGGATACTGTAACTAGTAATTGTGTCACTTTTATTTGAACTCAAATGGATTAAAATGATGTCTTTTCATTGTAGGTTGTTTATGATGCCACAAAGTCTCTGGACTTGTTTAGTCCTTATCTCCCTAGTATGCACATTGACTGTATCTTCCAAGAAGAGCGGTGGTGGGAAAAGTAAAACTGGAGGATGGAACACAGGGAGCAACCGGAACCCCAACTACCCAGGAGGCTACCCAGGGAATACTGGAGGCAGCTGGGGGCAACAACCTTATAATCCTAGCGGTTATAACAAGCAATGGAAACCTCCCAAGTCCAAAACCAACATGAAGTCGGTGGCCATAGGCGCTGCTGCTGGTGCTATTGGAGGCTACATGCTCGGTAATGCAGTGGGTCGTATGAGTTATCAATTCAACAATCCCATGGAGTCCCGTTATTATAACGACTACTATAACCAGATGCCAAATCGCGTTTACAGGCCTATGTACAGAGGAGAGGAGTACGTGTCAGAGGACAGGTTCGTGAGGGACTGCTACAATATGTCAGTGACAGAGTACATCATAAAGCCGGCTGAAGGAAAGAACAACAGCGAGCTAAACCAGTTGGATACCACGGTAAAGTCCCAAATTATTCGCGAGATGTGCATCACTGAGTACAGGAGAGGATCGGGATTCAAAGTGCTCTCTAACCCTTGGCTGATCCTTACTATCACTCTCTTTGTTTACTTTGTGATAGAGTGATCAAAGGAAATATTAATAAAAAGGCCAAATGTATGTATATATAGAGAGAGTATAAACCGATTCTGAACTGTTCCGTCTCACGCCCAGTCTGACCGTCTCTATTGTGATTCCCTCGTGCAGCGCTGTTGGGTCCTATGTAAATCCAGCCCAGCTTCCTACTATCAGTTATCAACCTTGGAGTTGTATATCTTGCTTCAATACCGACCTGAATTCCCACTTCTGCATCAACCACGACTTCTGCTTAACAACGCACCTTTCTGACATTGTGAATGGGCTTTATGTAGCAGTGCATGTATATTACTAAGATACCTTGCAGGTTCCCGCACCAAAGAGCCCCGTTTCTTTAATTTATGGAAGGCTTGTTTTTAATATCTTGTCCACTGTACCGATTGATACACAACTCAGACTTTGTGCAGAAGAGGTTTTTTTCTATGATAGGTTAAAATTAATATTACTAAATCCACTTGAAAATGATTATTGTTGTTTTCTTGCAGGTTACAGATTACACAATGTCACTATATAATGATTAACGACACTGATAATTCAGTCCCACTGCCTAAAGCCCTATGTGTCTTATTATTACCTTTTATATACTGTAGCACCAACATGCTCAGTAGAAATCTGCAGACAAGGCAGTATCTCTAGCCAATCTCTGGCAACCCAGAACAACAAGCAAACATCTCTTAGCACTGTAGCCTCACATATTGTGAGGCTACAATGCACCCCTGTGCTGTTTCTTAAGTTACAGCCCCCAATATAACCCGCCCTTGCATTCTGTATTCCACTGGTGTAGCCCTCCTCTTTCTATAGCACATGGGCATCTCCAAAGTGGATGGTTGCAGTGCAGATGTGTATCAAGTATCCAGAATTTAAGTTGGGGGTTGCAAGGGGGGATATCGAATATTTTAATTTGGGATGTATTTGCCCTTTCAGCTGAGGAAATAAGGGTGTTTTTTAAACTTACTGCAGGAGGTTTTTCTCCAGCTTACAGAATTCCTACAGGGCTGCAGATGGCCCTAACCTGCCTCTATATTTAACTACCTTTTCTATAGGAAATCTTTGGATATACTACTTATGGGGATACTGTAAATAAAACAATGATTTGTACAATTGCTGTGTACATGTAGATGACTGTAGGGATTCATAGAGCAGTTTTAGGCTTGCTCCTAGGAAAATATTCGCACATTTAGATTTAGTCAGACAGGACCATGTTTTCTGCTCCCTCTGAATTAAAATACTGACACTCTGCTGACATACAGTGCAAGTTCCGCAGCAGAAAAATGACAATGTTTATGAACACTAGTGGTGCTTTTGACACACTGGGCGAAATAGAATTTAAAAGAGAACTATAGATGAGAACATGGCTAGAAATGTTGTATCCTATGTGCTAAATGTGGAGTCCTGTATATCATTTTAGAGGTTTTAAAAACTACAACTAAACTCACTTCATCAACACTGGGCAAATTTGCCCATGTGCAGTTACATATAGCAACCAATCAGTGAGTAGCTTTTTAAAGCCAGCTGCTAGTAGAACAATGAATGCAGCAATCTGATTGGTTGCCATGGGTTACTGCCCAGTGTTGATAAATGACCCCCACTGTGTATTAAACATACCTCAGCCGCATGAAGATGCAAAGAAGCAAAAAAAAAAAAAATGAATGTCCATATCGTATATTATCATCTTGTTAATGAAAAACGTAAGGAGGGAGATGAACTGCAAAGAATAAGCTGATACCCAGAACTGGCAGCTGATGAGAAATGTATGTGCATATTTCAAATAAGGATGCAATGCTGACACACGTATCAATACCATAACTGTATGCATGCTGAGTTTTAAAAACTCTAGATAAAGGGTTTGTGTTGGCAAATAGGAGCACGTACAGAATTCAGCTTCAGTGAGATTCACACACTAGTGCATTTCAGGCAGTTCACAAGTGTCACATGCAGCATGCTGTGGCTCTAATTGGAAAAGCCTGAAAGCTCCAGCTCCCACCTACACATTCTTCTCTTATTGCTCATGTCTTGGCAGAATGTGGCATGCCTATTCTAGCACATGGACTGGTTTAACCAAGGATCACCCTGCTGCCACTGAGCCAGATCATTAAAAAAAGTCAACACGTATAGAAAGCTGTTAATCTGCTTATGCAATGCACAATGTTTCCCCCTAACAGCCTGGCAGAGCAGCTATAATGTTCCATTGACATTCCGAGTTAAGAGGGTAACTAGCTGCTTTTGCTGAACTTACAGCTTGCCAGTTCTACTAGGGGGGGGATAGATGATGGGAGTAGTAGTTCTGCAGTAGCTGGAGGCTGTTGATCCGTACCCTGGCTTGCAGAAAGTAACTATCAGTGCTGCCATCTTCTGGTGTATTGTTTGCCTTTGTCATTTTAAATTGGCAAAACCGGAAATTAGTTTGTAGTTCCCCTCAATGAAGAAATACGTTAGTGCATTAACAGAACACACACAGTGCCCCACTTAGGATACCAATTCCAGTTTTCTCATACAGGTAATCGGGAGAGGATATTTATAAAAGTGCCGTACTTTCAGTTCTATACAGCAACCCTATGGTAAGATTTGAATACATCACATGCTTATCTCAGCTCTGTCTTTTTAACAGGAGTCCTTCCTCCTCTATATAAGGTCCCCAGGTATTGGAGAAAGGTTCCCATTAACAAAGACAGTCGCAAACTTTACTTTCAAGCTCTTAACATTTTGGCTTGAGTATCAGGCACACACCGCTCTCACCCAGACATCAGAGGGTGCCCTCCTCTTCTCTAGAGAGGGTGCAAGGTGTTCAGCCCCCCCCCCCCATTTACAGCAGCCCTGCACTTTTTATAATCATACAGCAGAAAATCTCATTTTCTATGGGTTGTCTTAAATATGACATATTCAACCTGTCCCACCATAAAACTGAAGTGGAACCGAATGTCTTCCCTCGGCTTATTGGAAACCTGGGCACACAATGAGCATATATCATGAGAGCAAGTGACAATAGTCTGTAACACATTAAAAAAGATATAATAGAATCGACACATGATAGGCCCCTGAAACTGCCACTTGGAACTGCCACTTTTTTCCATTGTTCTGCATTCCTAACCAAAGCACACCTTGGCGCCTTCACCTGTAGCCCCCCAATGGCCATGCCAAGCCTTATGTGTGTGTGTGACAGTCTCCCTGTTACTGCCGTTGTATTATTGTATTGTACCATGTTTTTAATAAATAACTGTGCTTCAAACGGTCACTTGATTCACGTGTTACTTTCAGGAAATCCCATAGAATCCTCTTAAAGAAAATGTCAGCACCAGTAACATTGAAAAAGAACTGACCTTATTATTATATCTTGTACGTGTCAAATTTTTTTTTTTCTTGAGCCAAAATAATTAAAATACCTGCATTTTATTGCTCTGCTGTGTTCAGCCATCTTTAATCTGTTTTAAAAAGCCCCACCCAGTCTCATTTTCTTTCTTTAATTCCTGGTGTTACAGGTGCTTTATTATCATTACACCTTGTTCTTAGCAAAGAGATGTGGTTTCAAAATGTCCCTTATGACCGTAGCTGGTGCACAGAGATTACAGAGAAATCTGTACACCAATTTCCAGAAAATAGAAACAAGGTTTGGGCTTGAAAGAAAAAGTTCAGTTAAATTGTAGTTTGATGTAGACAGTTTGAGATGTCTCCTACGCTTTCTTGTAGAATTGCACAAACAACATCTGGTTGTTATGGGAACTGTCCCAGTGGGTGAATGACTGATGGCAAGTCATTAGTAGAAGAGTTCTTCAATAGAAAACCAATACTATGGGGGTTATTTACTAAACTCCGAATGCAAAAATCATGAAAAAATTTAGATTTTTTTTTATTATAAAATCTGACTTTTAAAAAAATCTTGAATTTTTCAGAATTGAGTAAACCCCGAGGATGGAAAAGTCCAAATCAGAAAATCCGGCATCTCAGACCTGGCGTGGTTGCATATAAGTTAATGGGAGAAATCCTAATGATTTTTTGACGTGCGCTGGGTTTTGTGCAATACCTCAAAGTTTTCGGGCAAAAAACAAAAGAAATCTGGGTTTTTGGGTAAATAAAAACAAATAAAACTGTGAAAAATCCATAAAAATCGTGATTTTTTCCCGCAAAGCAAATTTTCAACAAAATGTAATAATAAATAAGCATAAAAACCTTTTTCAGGTGAAAAATCATGAAAATCATGATTTTTTCCCGCAAAGCTAATTTTAAACAAAATGTAATAATAAATAAGCGTAAAAAAACCCCATCGGATTTGATCAGAGTTTGCAGCAGGAAATGTTGGGATAAAATCAGACTTTGATAAATAACCCCCCTATGTAATGTCAATATACAGGTATGGGACCTGTTATCCAAAATGCTTAGGACGTGGAGATCTTTCTGTAATTTGGATCTTCATACCTTGGGGTAAATTTACTAAGCATCGAAAATTCGCTTCGCAGCCATCATAAGACTTCACCAGGCGAAAATTTGCTCAGACAACGCTAATTTACTAAAATGCAAAGTTACGTCCAGGGTCCTGAATGATGGTGAATGTTTGCTAGCATTACTTCGGCAATCAAAGCTAGCGTTCAATTATGCCTAGCTCAACTTCGTTAGAGGTCTTCGCTCAGGCTAATTTGCATACGGCGGGAATTTAAAGTTGAATGGACGTATATGTTGCAGCAAATACATTACATTACACAAGCCCAGGGAACCTTAATAGACAATAGAGTTGTTATATTGCCCTACACATGAGCCCACCGTATAGTTTATGTTCCATATGTTAGGAAATGTAAGGGGGAACCTGGTTACCCAAAAAAAATTTAAGGACTTTTGCAGGCTATCATATAAAAAGGAAAAGACGCCAGCTTTTTTGGGTGACTTTTTCCACTAAAAATATGATGTAAGTAACAGAAGAATGAGGAAGCCCTATACATTCCAATGCACTTCGTCTGGTCTGAGCTGGCGAAGGCAAGTCTGTTGAAAGAGGCAACGTTCAGTAAAATCCATATCTTAGTGAATTTGCGGAGTAACGTCCATTCGCCAGAGAGAAAATTCGCCTGGCGATAGAGTGTGAATGACGCTAGCGTCTGTCTCTTTCGCTGGCGAAGTTACACCTGTACCTGTTAGTAAATCTGCAAAGTGCCTGAAAGCGGTAACGCTGGCGAATCGTCGCCAGTGTTAGTCACTTCGCCCTTTGGTAAATCTTCCCCCTTAAGTCTACTAGAAAATCATGTAAACATTAAATAAACCCACTAGGCTGGTTTTGCTTCCAATAAATATTAATTATATCTTAGTTGGGATCAAGTAAAAGGTACTGTTTCATTATTACAGAGAAAAAGGTAATCATTTGAATTTATTGTATAAAATGGAGTTTATGGGAGATCGCCTTCCCTTAATCTGGATAATGGGTTTCTGGATAACTGAACCCTTACATTAATACAGGACTGATAACCTTGCCCTTCAATCTGTTTGCTCACTGGTAGCTTGGGTCATGGAAGGTGGCTGTCTTGATAAATATGAAATATGCCAAATCTGACCATACATGGGTTTATAACGGCTGCTGACAGGGCCCCTTGGCAGTTTAGTGGCCAGTGTACGGGACCCTCAGGAAGTCCTGACTGAGCAATATTCGACCAAAAATCTGCCAGGCTATTGTAAAAGTCCCAGCAGGCGAATTTGCATTGTTGCCTTAATGCATAAATGGTTTATTAGATTGCCCCCTAAACCTAAGAGTGTTTCTCCTGCGGCAAACAACCAGACAACTGATACAGCTGCTGCAAGTTCATACATTTCTCACACAATGACCGTTCCCATCTAATCCCTTACAGAGAAGTTTACCGACAGCCTGCGTAACAAACTGAACACTCAGCCAGCAAAATGGGAGCAGGACGAGTGTAATCCGGCTGATGGCTATTAGTACCATAAGTAGCTTACTGGCAGACTAATGTCACAAAAAGAACAAGCGTCAAACATATCCAAATACTGTACCATCAAAATAACTGAAGGATTCAATTTAGGAGTGTTAATGTGTGATATATTTATTATGGGCACAAGGGACAACTTTTTCATTGGAAGAGGCAGCAACACCCTGTGTTTTATTCACAGCAAGTTATTTTACTAATTCCTTTTCTTTATAATTCCATACAGCATATTCAAACTGAAGTCCATTCTTCCAAAACCAGATCAGACTGCTATGTAGGAGATAGGAGACTGTGGTTGGAGAGTGCCTCAGCCACTAATAGGGCAACTTTATCCAAATAAAGGAATATATTTCACTCTGGTGCACCGTTTTCTATTTCCTGGTCAGGAAGCTCACTACTAGGGCTGCCCTTTGATCACAGATCATAAATCATTCATTCCAACACCTGCACTGGCCTGGATGAAAGAGTTCCCCCTCATATGCAGATAATACCGGCTAAGCCTTTATCATTTTCCACCACATTGCTGTTTTTATTATGCAAATCCACATTTGTGCTGATTGATGAACAGTCAACAGTGATTGGTCGAAGATTATCTTTTCATCCCAATTCTAAAATGATGCTTCCATTTAATTGTCTTCCTGTTTCCCAAGCCTAGGTCACCCTCCTGCCAGAAAGGGCCAACCTTAGGTGAGGGCAGAGACAATATTTGCCCTGGGAATCACACTTGGAGGGAGCTCCTTATACATATTGTTACATGGTATAAAATGTGTGTAGAGATTACCAGGGGCCTCATCTTTTATACCAGTGTAGGGATTTGAAAATTTTAGACACCCTTACACATTACATACAGGCACATCCCTAGTAATATGGACACCTCAGTGGGTCCTTATGGGGACTTTGTGCTTATGTAACCCCTGTAGTTCTCACAGTGAACACCAGATGGCACTGTGCCAGAGTATAAAAGGTTTAGGAACCATGAGGTCTGGGTCCATTGCTTTAGCCCAACCAAGCAGCCTGGAAGGGAATGGGTAGTGTCGACCCTAGGCGCCTTGGCCCTAGTAATTAGACAGCTATACTCGTTTTATAGATCATTCTAGGAGTGATAGAGAGGTTAAATAGTTGAGCAGCTCAAGTCTCCGCCGAGGAGATTAGAGGGATTAAGATCCCAGGGTATTACTGACCCGGAGTAAAGACTAAAGTGTTGAGATTAGGGATGATAGGAATTCCCCTAGTCTGCCACTGGAAGATATCCTGAAAACTGGGCAATACCTCTCACACGCTGCCAAAATACTCTCTGCTGTATATTCCCTAGCTTGTGGGGATTCAGCCTATACGTGCTGTGAGTATATGCTTCCTTTATGCTGCTGTGTATGTTCTATACTCCATTGTGGATCAATGTGCTGAATGATCTATGTGCTATTGTTCAATAAATACAGTTCTATGTTCAACCGTTAAAGAACTACTGGCGCCCATCATTGTGCTATCGCACCTAGTTACAGTTACACTACACCCTGCCTCCACCCCACTGCGAGGGCTTGCCCCTGAGAAAGAGAGCTCATCTGTGGTATCAGCCCACAAAGGAAAGTAGCTATAACTGCTAAATACAAAGCAGTTTACTATAGCGCTACACCAGAATAGAACCTTTGCATGAATGAGTTCCCAACCTGTAGAATGGAAATTTTCCCAGATTAGAAATATTGGGAGAGCAAAGGGCAGCCTGACTAGTGAATGTCTGGGAATGCTTAATTTAATACATAACAGAGAGGACTATGTTACCCCTCCCAGTACCGTAACTAGAGGGGGGTGGGCCTTGGTGCCTGACGTGCAGCCGGGCCCCCGCCCCCCTCCGTACGGCCCGCATTTCAGCGGCGCATGGGCTGCCGGGGGGCCTTGAGGGGGTACGGGCCCTGGCCTGCTCGCACCCCCTGCTCCCCCGGTAGTTCCACCACTGACCCCTCCCCTAAAGACTATGGGGCAAAATCAATAAAGAGTGAATTTTCAACAGCAAAGGATCCGACGCACTTGGTCAGGTGCAAATTCATTACCACTACGCTAATTCACTACAATGCGAAGTTGCGTCTCAGCAGTTGAACTCTGGCAAAGTTTCGCTAGCGTTAAATTCTGCCTAGCAAAACTTTGTTATTACACTTACGCATAGGTCAATTTGAACAGCGCAGGTACATACAGTATAGGTCATATATATGTCTTTATTAGAGATGTTGCTTCCAATAAGGATTAATTATATCTTAGTTGGGATCAAGTACAAGCTACTGTTTTATTATTACAGAGAAAAAAGTAATCATTTGGATTAATTGTATAAAATGTGGTTTATGGGAGATCACCTTCCCTTAATCTGGATAATGGGTTTCTGGATAACTGAACCCTTACATTAAGGGTAGGGGCACACGGCGCGATTTCGCCGCGATTCTGCGCTAAGCGAGTTGTCGCTGCGTTTTTTAAGCCGAAATAGCTTTGCTAACTTTGGCGCTGGCGTCAATGCAAATCGCGGCGAAATCGCTGCGCTAATTCACACGCGGCGATTCGTTTTCTATTGTCGTCCGAAGTTGCCTCGCTGGGCGTTTCCGGGCGACAGTAGAAAAAGAATCGCCGCGTGTGAATTAGCGCAGCGATTTCGCCGCGATTTGCATTGACGCCAGCGCCAAAGTTAGCAAAGCTATTTCAGCTTAAAAAACGCAGCGACAACTCGCCCAGCGCAGAATCGCGGCGAAATCGCGCCGTGTGCCCCTAGCCTTAAGGGATACTGTCATGGGAAAAAAAATTTTTCAAAATGAATCAGTTAATAGTGCTGCTCCAGCAGAATTCTGCACTGAAATTCATTTCTCAAAAGAGCAAACAGATTTTTTATATTCAGTTTTGAAATCTGACATGGGGTTAGACATATTCTCAATTTCCCAGCTGCCTCCAGTCATGTGACTTGTGCTCTGATAAACTTCAATCACTCTTTACTGCTGTACTGCAAGTTGGAGTGATATCGCCCCCTCCCTTCTCCCCCCCAGCAGCCAAACAAAAGAACAATGGGAAGGTAACCAGATAGCAGCTCCCTAACACAAGATAACAGTTGCCTGGTAGATCTAAGAAAAACACTCAATAGTAAAAACCCATGTCTCACTGAGACACATTCAGTTACATTGAGAAGGACAGCAGCCTGCCAGAAAGCATTTCTCTCCTAAAGTGCAGGCACAAGTCACATGACTTGGGGCAGCTGGGAAATTGATAAAATGTCTAGCCCCATGTCAGATTTTAAAATTGAATATAAAAAAATCTGTTTGCTCTTTTGAGAAATGGATTTCAGCACAGAATTCTGCTGGAGCAGCACTATTAACTGATTCATTTTGAAAATATGTTTTTTTCCCCATGACAGTATCCCTTTAATACAGGACTGATAACCTTGCCCTTCAATCTGTTTGCTCACTGGTAGCTTGGGTCATGGAAGGTGGTTGTCTTGATAAATATGAAATATGCCAAATCTGACCATACATGGGTTTATAACGGCTGCTGACAGGGCCCCTTTATGGGGTGCCGTTTGTCCCAAATACATTCTGTATACAAAACTATCTCTAAAACACAGAATGAATGTCTCTCGTGGTATATAAGTATTTATGACCATACACAGATAAATATAATATACAAAAGACTTATTTCTATTAAAGAATGAAAACAAAATCTGGTTAGTGCACAAAAGGATGTCATTATATCACAAACTCCATTCTGTACAGTTTAACAAGCAATCTGTCTCACAAATGTATAACCTCCATGTAACGGACACACTTATGTGCAAAGTTACTTATAGAATGAATTATGTAAAAACAAAGTTGGACATAATATATAATAGTGTAACTAACTAGTGCTTGTCAAGCTAGATTTGAATGACAAAATAGATATCTGTGACAGAAAGCAAGATTTTATAGCACAGGATTCATTCTTTCCACAAAATGACAATTTTGTTTCACAAAACAGATAAAATAACCATTCTGTGAAGCAACACTGTCAGTCACATTCCTGAACCAATAAGAACAAAGCTTATTGCCATATACAAACAAGATGAGAAGTGGCCAGCTCTGCTCCACATGGCTAAGGCAAAGTATCTGACCTGCTATAGAGGGCGCCCTCTAATGTCCCCTGTGCTGCATAGTAATAAACATGAACAAACCTTTCCTAAAAGAGCTGCTGTTAAACACTACAGGTTCATAAATGGAAGTTTTTACAAATGGCTGAGAAATATAATGCTGCACTTATAATGATTGTAGAGAAAGAAAAGTATGCAAAACATAAATATGATCATTTTAAGTGATATGGCTATTCTTATTGTAGTAACCTGTTTGTGTGGCCATTTTGGTTAAGGGCATTCCTGCTGTTTTGCCATTATTTTATGACTCACTCCTGTTCCTCTTCCTGTCTAAACTGAGAGCAATAATGGGACAGGCCACACCCACCTGCCATCTTCTATTAAATGTACCAGAAGTTACTGTGCTTGTCTGGCTGCTTTGCCTGCCTCTTAGAGTCAGTTATAAGTTTTGTATATGATAGTTAGACTCCAATGACTCCTCCTAGCTGTAATCTTGCACCAATTAGCTTGTAGTAGTCTCTTAATAATGTGCTTAGCTATAGTTCAACTACTACATAATAGATTTAGCCAGCGACTTGGGACTGATCATGTGCATCGCACATTGTGTATAGTATGATGTGTAGGTTATATGAACATCCACTCCTGAGTATTGTGTGTAAACAAAAGGCTTCAGGACTTCAACTTCACCTCCTTTCGTGAATTCGGGTCTTTTCACCGCTTCGGGACTTCAGCTTCGTCTTTTCGGCACTTCCGCATTCGGTAATATGTGCAATGGCCGCACGGCTTGGGCGCTCTTAAAGGGGACCCGGCTCTTTGAAAAATGCAGCACTTATGGGCCCCCCTTCAGGCCTGGAACACTTGTCCCCCCCTGCTGGCGGCCCTGGACATGCATGTGACATGGGCGCAGTTGTGCTCTCTGCTCTAGTGTTGTGCCCCCCTTGACCCACTCTGATGTGAAAGGGTTAAGCACTGGGCAGGTAAGGGGACGGCATCATTAGAGTCTTTTGTTATAAATAAATATAAAGCATTGTATAGCTTCTTGCTTCTATATAAATAGATTATGATCCCCTAAAATTGCCCCTGCCTAAATGACCCCCTTTTGTTTACACACAGTACTCAGGAGTGGCTGCTTATATAACCTACACATCATACTATACAGAATGCGTGGTCATACCTCCCAACATTTTGGTAATAAGTAAAAAGAGGGACAAAAAATTTTTTGTCATGTAGCGCGGCAATTTTTTTTGACCACACCCATTTTTGTGGCCACACCCCATAATTACCATGTTCATTTTACAAAGTTTGGCAGGTTATAAAAGTTTGAAAATATTTCTCCTTATCTAAACTGTTAAAATTACTTATTTTTTTATCTCAAAATTGTTACAAAGTATCTTAGTTGCACCTGTTAGCTGTACTGGCCTCTCTGCCAAAAGCCAATTAAGTTAGAAATTTTGGACACAATAAAGATCTTTACAATTTGAATTGGTGCCTGCTGGAAGTCTGCATACATTGAGTGCCTGCTCCTTTTTACATTTCGGTTTGTCCGCCCCCTATGCTGAGGGCTCAGGGCAGTGCACCTGGGCCACTTCCCTTACGTGGTGAGTAATTTGTTTACCACATTGAAATACAATACAGATGACTTCTTGTAAGTTAGAAATTTTGTTTCTTTTTCTGGCTGTTCAGTGCAGAGAAAAGAGGGACTTTCCAGTACAAATGAGGGACCTCAGGTTGAGCTGTCAAAAGAGGGACTGTCCCTCTGAAAAAGGGACAGTTGGGAGGTATGTGTGCACATGATCAGTCCCAAGTCTCTGGCTAAAGCTATTATGTAGTAGTTAAACTATAGGTAAGCACATTATTAAGAGACTACTACAAGCTAATTGGTGCAAGATTACAGCTAGGAAGAGACATTGGAGTCTAACTATCATATACAAAACTTATAACTGACTCTGAGAGTCAGGCAAAGCAGCCAGACAAGCACAGTAACTTCTGGTACATTTAATAGAAGATGGCAGGTGGGTGTGGCCTGTCCCATTATTGCTCTCAGTTTAGACAGGAAGAGGAACAGGAGTGAGTCATAAGATAATGGCAAAACAGCAGGAATGCCCTTAACCAAAATGGCCGCACAAGCAGGTTACTACAATAAGAATAGCCATATCACCTAAAATGATCATATTTATGTTTTGCATACTTTTATTTTCTACAATCATAAGTACAGCATTATATTTCTCAGCCGTTTGTAAAAACTTCCATTTATGAACCTGTAGTGTTTAACAGCAGCTCTTTTAGGAAAGGTTTGTTCATGTTTATTACTATGCAGCAGAGGGGACATTAGAGGGCACACTCTATAGCAGGTCAGATACTTTGCCATGTGGAGCAGAGCTGGCCACTTCTCATCTTGTTTGTATATGGCAATAAGCTTTGTTCTTATTGGTTCAGGAATGTGACTGACAGTGTTGCTTCACAGAATGGTTATTTTATC